>NC_052341.1:18955767-19578267 GCF_016432855.1 Salvelinus namaycush
ACACACACACACACACACACACACACACACACACACACACACACACACACACAGACATACCTCCAACTCCACCATACCTCCAACTCCACCATACCTCCAACTCCACCATACCCCTAATACACAAGCAGTCGAGACTATCAGCCCTAGGCTTTTTAACTGACTTGGAGACATGCTGTAAATCCTTGAAAAACGTGCTTAACTTGAATGTCAATGGGAGTTTGCATTAAGATTCAGCCCTTGATCAACAGTGTTACATTGTTTGGCATTCTGTATGAAAATGACACATTCATCAGTTTGGGTTGACTTGTCAGGCTGGTTCTGGTTGAATGGTGCCTCTCCTTCATGACTGTAGCCTTACGGGAAACATGGATGGCGTGACAGATGGAGGGAGGGAAGGATGGGGAAGAAGGGGTGTATTTTTGTGATTGTGAAAAGAGGAGTTGTCATGTTCTGTTTGTTTTTCATCCAGAGACTGAGCCAGATTGCTCAAGATTGACTTCAAATTTTTGTTCAAAATCTTGAACCCTTAACTTAACCATTTGGAATGATGTGGAGCAGGAGGAGCAATCCAGGGTGTCATTTAAAAAAAAAACATTTTACGTTTGGAGCAATGTATCCTGTATCCTGTCAACGGAACCTGAAAAACTGTACATTTCTATGTTTCTCAGAGTCGTAGCTGAAAACAAAGGAGATGATCGTGGACTTCAGGAAACAGCAGAGGGAGCACCCCCTATCCACATCGAAGGGACAGCAGTGGGGAAGGTGGAAAGTTTTAGGTTGGTGGGCGTACACATCACAGACAAACTGAAATGGTCCACCCACACAGACAGTGTGGTGAAGAAGGCACAACAGTACCTCTTCAACCTCAGGAGGCTGAAGAAATTTGGCTTGTCACCCAAAACCCTGACAAACTTTTACAGATGCACAATCGAGAGCATCCTGTCAGGCTGTATCACTGCCTGGTACGGCAACTGCACCTCCCTCAACCGCAAGGCTCTCCAGAGGGTGATGCGGTCTGCACAACGCATCACCGGGGTCAAACTACCTGCCCTCCATGACACCTACAGCACCCGATGTCACAGGAAGGCCAAAAAGATCATCAAGGACAACAACCACCCGAGTCACTGCCTGTTTACACCGTTATCATCCAGAAGGCGAGGTCAGTACATGTGCATCAAAGCTGGGACCGAGAGATTTAAAAACAGCTTCTATCTCAAGACTGCTAAACATCAATCACTAACTCAGAGAGGCTGCTGCCTACAATGAGGCCCAATCACTGGACACTTTAATAAATGGATCACTTGTCACTTTAAACAATGCCACTTTAATAATGTTTACATATCTTACATTACTCATATCACATGTATGTTTTACCATCTATTGCATCTTGCCTATGCCGCTCGGCCATCGCTCATCCATATACTTATCTGTACATATTCTCATTCACCTCTTTAGATTTGTGTGTATTAGGTAGTTGTTAGGGAATTGTTAAATTACTTGTTAGATATTATTGCACTGTCAGAACTAGAAGCACAAGCTACACTCGCATTAACATCTGCTAACCATGTGCATGTGATCAATACAATTTGATTTGATTTGATTTGAATGAGGACATGAATAATATACATCTCGATGGTTTTTCTATGCATCGTCGAGACCAGACGGCAGACTCGGGTAAGATGAAGGGAGGAGGGGTGTCTCTTTGTTGACAACAGCTGTTGCGCGGTCTCTAATCTTAAGGTAGTCTTGACTTTTTGATTGCCTGAGTTAGACTACGTCATTATAAGCTGCAGACCAAACTATTTACCAAGAGAGTATATTTTTCATAGCCATCTATTTACCACCACAAACCGATGCCGGCACTAAGACCGCACTCAACAAGCTGTATAGGGCCAAAAGCAAACAAGAAAATGCAAATCCAGAGGTGGCGTTTCTCGTGGCCGGTGATTATAATGAAGGTAAACTGATATCCGTTTTACCTCATATTTACCAGCATGTGCAACTACAGGCAACAAAACAATAGATCACTTAAAATCTACACATAAAAACGCATACAAGGCCCTCCCTCGCCCCCCCTTTGGCAAATCAGACCATACCTCTATCCTCCTGCTTCCTGCTTACAATGAGGGACTCAAACAGGAAGTACCAGTGACGCGCTCAATACAGAAGTGGTCCGATGAAGAGGATGCTAAGCTACAGGACTGTTTCACTTGCCCAGACTGGAATATGTGAGATTCATACGATAACATGGAAGAGATTACCACATCAATCACCGGCTTCATTAATAAGTTCATAAACGACGTCATCCCCACAGTGACCGTGCATACTAGAGGTCGACTGATTAATCGGAATGGCCGATTAAATAGGGCCGATTTCAAGTTTTCATAACAATCGGAAATCGGTAATTTGGGGCGCCGATTTTGCCGATTTTTGTTGCTAGTTGCTAGCTAGAATTAAACTTATCTTATAAAAAACAATCAATCAATCATAATCACTAGTTATAACTACACATGGTTGATGATATTACTAGTTTATCTAGCGTGTCCTGCGTTGCATATAATTGATGCAGTGCGCATTCGCGAAAAAGGACTGTCGTTGCTCCAACGTGTACCTAACCATAAACATCAATGCCTTTCTTAAAATCAATACACAGAAGTATATATTTTTAAACCTGCATATTTATCTAAAAGAAATCCAGGTTAGCAAGCAATATTAACCAGGTGAAATTGTGTCACTTCTCTTGCGTTCATTGCACGCAGAGTCAGGGTATATGCAACAGTTTGGGCCGCCTGGCTCATTGCGAACTAATTTGCCTGAATTTTACGTAATTATGACATAACATTGAAGGTTGTGCAATGTAACAGGAATATTTCGACTTATGGATGCCACCCGTTAGATAAAATACGGAACGGTTCCGTGTTTCACTGAAAGAATAAATGTTTTGTTTTCGAAATAATAGTTTCCGGATTCAACCATATTAATGACCTATTTCTGTGTGTTATTATGTTATAATTAAGTCTATGATTTGATAGAGCAGTCTGACTGAGCGATGGTGGGCACCAGCAGGCTCGTAAGCATTCATTCAAACAGCACTTTCGTCATCGATGGGGCTGTGGTGGAGCGGATCAAGAGCTTCAAGTTCCTCAGTGTCCACATCACTAAGGAATTAACATTGTCCACACACACCCACACAGTTGTGAAGATGGCAAGACAGCACATCTTCGCACTAAGGAGGCTGAAATAATTTGGCGTGGGCCATCAGATCCTCAAAATGTTCTACAGCTGCACCATTGAGAGCATCTTGACTAGCTTCCTCACCTCTTGGTACGGCAACTGCAGGGCACCCGACCGCAAGGCGCTACAGAGGGTGGTGAGTACAGCCCAGTACATCACTGGGGCTGAGCTCCCTGCCATCCAGGACCTCTATAAGAGACGGTGTCAGAGGAAGGCCCAAAAAATAGTCAAAGAATCCAGCCACCCAAGCCGTAGACTGTTCTCTCTGCTACCGCACGGCAAGCGGTACCAGTGCACCAAGTCTGGAACCAACAGAACCCTGAACAGCTTCTTCCCCCCAAGCCATAAGACTGCTAAATAGTTAGCTACTTAACCAAATAGCTACCCAGACTAACTGCATTGACCCTTCTTGCACTAACCTTTTTTTCTTTTCTTTTTCACCCCCTTTTTCATGGTATCCAATTGTTAGTAGTTACTATATTGTCTCATCGCTCCAACTCCCGTACAGGCTCGGGAGAGACGAAGGTCGAAAGCCATGCATCCTCCGAAACACAACCCAACCAAGCCGCACTGCTTCTTAACACAGCGAGCATCCAACCCGGAAACCAGCCGTGCACCTGGCAACCTTGGTTAGCATGCACTGCGCCTGGCCCGCCACAGGAGTCACTGGTGCACGATGAGACAACGATATCCCTACCGGCCAAACCCTCCCTAACCCAGACGACGCTAGGCCAATTGTGCGTCTGTGACAGAGCCTGGGCGTGAACCCAGGGTCTCTGGTGGCACAGCTAGCGCTGCGATGCAGTGCCCTAGACCACTGCGCCACCCGGGAGGCCCTGCACTAACCTTTTTGACTCATCACATATGCTGCTGCTACTGTTTATTATCTGTCACTTTATTCCTAGTTATATGTAAATATGAACCTAGATGACCTCTTACCCCTGCACATCGACGCGGTACTGGTACCCTGTGTAGATAGCCAAGTTATCCTTACTCATTGTTATTTATTATTACTTTTATTATTAGTTGTACTTTTCTATCATTTCTCTATTTTTTTGTCTCTGCATTGTTGGGAAGGGCCTGTAAGCATTTCACTGTTAGTCTACACTTGAATTCACTAATATACACTCAAACTTTGTCTTTCTATATCCCTCTCTCCCTCACACAGAAAAAGATGGCGGATCGAAGAGAGGGCGGTGCGGCAGGTGCTGTTTCTCCTCCAGATGCTGTTATTGTGTGTACAGCTAAATAACTCTTGCAAAGATTTAAAGCGCAATTATGTGTTTTATCTCCAGTACTTTGCCACGATTGTCAGCTATGTAGCTGCTCTACTGATAGTCTCAGTGCGTCCTTGCTGGGATGACACAATCAATATACTGTCGGGAAATGCAAACTCCCCAGACAAACACCTTGGTTCACCGTTCCACACGAGCGGACAGTACACATCATACCATAATGTTCTGAATAATGGCCAAGTCTACCTCGCTCCCTATTCCACTGAATCACTTGGGAGTAACAAACACAAGTCCAACACCTACCAGAATCTGCTAAGCTACCTATTCACTACCCTCCTGCTCTCTGGGGAGATGCACCTCAACCCTGGGCCAACACCGAACCAGAAATACTCACCAGAGTGGAAAGCAGTGGAGGGCTGTGTCCTCAAATCATCTCCGCCGCTGAGGTGGGTGAGTGTTATGGTCCCATGATTTCTCTTGAGTCACCTGACTCCAAGGTGAAATTTGACTCTACAAACATATCCAAGTCGCTATACTCGATCCCCGACTCTGCTTCTGGCACGCAAGCTGTTTTACTTAGTTCCCCGCATCCAATGCAGCGCAAGGGATAGTTAATTGCACTAACGAACTGCCCCTAATCAAAACTAAACAAAATGGTCTAAACCCAGCAGTCAGATAACACCAGTGTGTCAATCACGCTGGAGTCATCTGGGACCCACAAGCTAAGCTCAAGGGACTACTAGAGGGGAACTTGAACATTCGCAGTGTTATTCCAAAAAGTGTTCAAATTCAACATCTTCTCACAGATTCCAACCTTGAATTCCTCTGCCTCTCAGAGACATAAAAACTCTCCATATGCTGCTTTGATTGTGCCCGGCTACAATGTTTTCAGGAGAGACAGGATTGAAGGAAGAGGAGGGGGTGTGATGATTTACATTAAAGAACATATCGATGTAAACAAATTGAGTGGTCATGTGATAATGAACTAGAATGTATTGGCCTAAACGTTGCACTGTCTCCCCAAATATCTTTTACCCTCATTGAAATGTACAGACCACCTTCCACCAAAAGTTTAAAAAAAAAATCAGTTTAACAACATACGTAGGAAATGTGGTTTAGGGAAAGAGGTCATCTTAATGGGAGATCTTAACATTAATTATGAAGACAAGTCTTGTAGGAAAACCATCAAACGTATCACTAATGCCTTTGACCTTACACAGCTAGTTAAAGGGCCAACCAGGGTGACTTGTTCTTCTAAAACACATATTGATTTGGTGTTCAGTAATAAACCAGAGAGAGTGACTAAATCATTCAATATGGTTACTGAGCTGTCTGACCATAATCTGACACTCATAGCCAGAAAGCTTTCTAAGAACAGGTTTACCCTCTCTACTGTTAGAAAGCCTGATAAGCTCAGACTACATATGGCTGAATTTAAATGATTTTGAAAACACAATTAAGGGAATTAACTGGAATGATCTTCTGTCCTATACAAATGTGGAAGCTGACAGTCATGTTTTTCTATCCACAATCCTGACTACAGTAAATGGCTTCCTGAAGAAAATGAAATCCAAACCTGGCCAAAAGAGCACTCTTCCTTGGCTAAATGGAGAAATTTGGAAACTGACGAAAGAACAAGATCATGCTCTAAAAAGTCCCAAATTGGAGCATGACAGATGTAGGTTTACCATGTTGAGAAATAAGGTGATGAAATAAATCAGACAGGCCAAGGAAAACATTTTAATCAACATAATTGGTGAAGCCAAGGGAAATTCTAAAATGATCTGGGAGAATCGAAAAAAGTGAACAGGGAAAGACCATAGTAACACTGCAAAAAGACTAGAAATCAATGTGAATGACAGTCTAACACAGGATGCAGTCGAAACAACAGCCTTCAATTTCTACTTTGTTGACTCTGTCAAGGTACTGACACAGAACCCCTCCACTGGTTTCTTTGGCTCACTAAAGAACTCTAAAGCCAAAGATGTGTTTGGGCTGGACTCTACCTTTCTTAAAAACTACAAAGAGTCACTCACTGGCCCCATTACTAAGGTCACCAACACATCTATTGGTCTCGGGGTGTTTCCAAGGATCTGGAAGTCGGCCATAATAACGCCCATCTTTAAATCAGGTGACTTTGCTGACGTGAGTAACTACAGACCCATTGGTTTACTACCTGTGGTGTCGAAGGTTGCTGAAAAGTGTATAGCAGAGAATGATTGCCCACCTCAACAACAGCCCCTTCACATTACACTCCATGCAGTTTGGCTTCAGCGCAAAACGCTCCACAGAAATGTGAGGTCCAAAATGGACAAAGGGGGCGTTGTTGGGGCTGTGTTCTAGACCTAAGGAAAGCCTTTGATACTGTTAACCATGAGATTCTCATTACAAAACTGTCCAAGTTCAACTTTTCCCCCGATGCCTTGAGATGGATGAAATCATACCTTGAAAGCAGAACCCTGTGTGCCAGAGTGAGCAATGAGATGTCTCCCACTCTTAGCTAAGATGTGGGCATGCCCCAAGGGTCAATACTGGGGCCCCTCCTGTTCAGCCTGTACATTAATGATCTGCCCTCTGTCTCTGTCTGTACTGGGTCTGAAGTTCAAATATCTTCAGATGATACAGTGATATATGTGCATGCAAAGAGCAAACAACAAGCTGCACAACAGCTCTACTGCATTGGTCCATGTTACAAAGTGGCTCAGTGACTCATGTTTGCGTCTCAATGTGTTCATTATTCACTGTGTATTTATTCCCCGTGTCACTATTTCAAATGTATTTTTATGTTTTAATCTTTATCTTTCTCTCTGCATTGTTGGAAAGGAACCGTAAGTAAGCATTTCACTGTTAGTCTACACCTGCTGTTTACGAAGTGTGTGACAAATACAATTGATTTGATTTGACTTCCTGTGACTCACTTCCTCTCTGCATGTTGGGCTCTGCTGAGATTAACACACGCACCCACACACACACGCACGCACGCACGCACGCACGCACGCACGCACACACACACACACACACACACACACACACACACACACACACACACACACACACACACACACACACACACACACACACACACACACACACACACACACTGGGGAAAAACCCAACCCACACCTGGTATGAAGAGAAATCTTTATGACAGGAAATCTAATTTAATAACTGTCTATTGCAAAATTAAAGCGAAGGCCACTGTGGCATTTCCACACACTGTTCGACATATGCTGTGTAACCAGAAAGTATTCAATGCAATTTGGTCAAAGGTTAGGAATGTAGTAACATTTCATATTAGGACTGCCAGAATCTCGATCTGGAGTACAGTAATAAATACTGTACTCCCGATACTCCCCCACACACTGTTGACCCCCTCCCGTGTATGGCATGTAGAACATGTTGTTCTTCAGTTTTATAAGGACAGGTTTTAATAAGCTGTCCTTCGGATGCCACACACACACACACAATCATCTATCCCGCAGCGACCACAGAAACCAGGGCTACTGTCTTTGCCAAGGCTATTCAACATGTTGAAATCAACCTCTCCTGTCTTTACGACCTATATTTTATATGACCCTCCTCTCTCTCTAAATATCTCCTCTGCTTAGATACAGGCCTATGACATCCAACCATACGAACTGCGGTATCTGACCACATCCCATAACGTCCGTCCACCTGCTGGGAAGTTAACTCTAACATATACACACTAAAAACAAATGGTTATATATAGTGCCAAATTAGGGTTATTCAGCTTGTAACCATAGCGGAACCCTTTTTGGTGTTATATGGAATCTTTTTTTGAAGGTTCTATAAAGAACCATGCTCATAAGGTTCTAAATGGAACCTGTATGGTGCTATAAAGAACCCTTAAAAAAAGGTTCTATATAGCACCAAAAAAGGGTTACGCTATCGTTACAACGCATTTTGGGGCTATATAGAACCCTTTTTTATGGTTCTTTATATAACCTTAATGGAAGGTGGTTCTATAAAGAACCTTTCTCAATCTCAAAGGTTATTTGTAGAAGGGAAAGGGAAAGGGGGATACCTAGTCAGTTGAACGCATTCAACTGAAATGTGTCTTCCGCATTTAACCCAATCCCTCTGAATCAGAGAGGTGCGGGTGGCTGCCTTAATCGACATCCACGTCTTCGGCGCCCGGGGAACAGTGGGTTAACTGCCTTGCTCAAAGGCAGAATTTCATATTTTTAGCTTGTCAGCTCATGGTTTCAATCCAGCAACCTTTCGGTTACTGGTCCAACGCTTTAACCACTAGGCTAGAAGCATACCATTTTTTTATCCTGGTTTAATAGCCATATTATATTGTTAAAATTCCATAGGTTTTATTATTGTGTTTATTAACAAGTTGAATTAGCTCTGGAACAGCTGGGGGTCCCTGAGGAGAGACTTGAAAACTACAGACTTAGTCAACCTTTCTCAATTGATGAAAGGCCATATGTGAGTCTTTCACAAGACACCGTCATTGACCACAGTCATATATAACATGCAATATCACAACACAACAGATTAGACCAACTGGAATGACACTCTCACTCATGGTTGCACAAAAAGAGCTGTGCGCAAACCACGCCCCAAAATATTTGAATGAACTGCCGCCACTGTATTTGAATTATCACTAAAAGAGGAAAGAACCCTTTTTTGGACTGCAAATAACCATTGAAAGGCTCAAAGGGTTCTTTGGGTCAGTATGGTTCCACAGAGAACCATCACCCTTGCCAATGAACCCTAGATGAACCCAAATGTTTTAGCGTATGTAATGTATATTAGAACGTATCTTATGTTAACTGCCTGTGGTCTGAGCAAGAGGCTAAGTCATATACCCTATAGTCAGGTGTGTGTGCGTGTGGTGAGTGTGTGTGCGTGTTTTTATGTTTTGTATCTGGGGAGGTGGAGCCCTGAACACTTACAGAACTATAAAAGGAGAGACAAAGAGGAGCGTTGAAAGGCAGAGAGGTAGCACGGGGGGCAGAGATGGAGAGAAACGGATAAATACAGTGGGATGTTTATAGAGAAGGAACGAGAGAGAGAGAAGGAGTGAAAAGAGTCATGAACAACAACAGAGTCATGTGGGAGAAGGAGAAAGGGAGCAGGGGGGGGGGCGATCAGAGAATTGAGGGAGAGAGATGGAGGGGGATGGTAAAAGAGAATGAGAGGAGGTAGCAAGACGAAAAGAGATGAGAGAGAAAAATTGTTAGAAGAGGGGATGAGTGAGAGAGTAAAGAATAGAGGTTGGGAATGGAGAGATGGAGAGAGTGGATGGGAGTAACAAGTAGACATCACTGATGCCTTCCAATCTTAGAACTAACCTGGACAGACCCTGCTTGGCTTCAGATGAGATCGGGTGGCCAAACTGTCGCCTAACCTCAAACACTGACCTTCATCATTTTAATCTATTGAATGTCCCTACTGGGACAATAAAGATAGAATTTAATTGATTTGCGTCACATGTAGCTCACATCGGAAAGTTAGCTATAACAGCGGTATTATAATTGTGTTACATTAGAAAAACTGTCCATTGGCCCCCTTCTCTCCGGACGACACGATAGGACGGCTGCCAGTCAGCACAAAGTCATTATCCAATCACAGCATGGAGTCTGGAGAGGGAGGAATAATCATAACAATAATCCAGCAGACACGTTTATTTCATTATAAAAGACAAATTAAAGTGTTTAAATGCAGAGCAGGCCACAGAGGAGTGCTGGTGGGAGGTATGTGTGTGTGTGTGTGTGTGTGTGTGTGTGTGTGTGTGTGTGTGTGTGTGTGTGTGTGTGTGTGTGTGTGTGTGTGTGTGTGTGTGTGTGTGTGTGTGTGTGTGTGTGTGTGTGTGACATGTGACTGAAGCACCGTTCTGGATCTTTCCCTCCGCTGTTTCTTCATTAACGGAGAAGTCAGGGAGGACGCAGGCAGGCAATTAATGCAACATCACAGCACTGACGTTTAACCTAAGAACACGCGAACGAACACACACACCCGAACGAACGAACAAACACACACACACGAACGAACACACACAAACACATACACACAACCACATGCACACACACACACACATTAAGGAGTGCACAAATTTCCAGGTAGACACAACAGAGCACTGCTCATTACGTCTGTTTAGGGCTATGTTCTGATCTGGGTGCTGCTCATATTAAACACATCAATGGATCCTATTTTGATAATCCTGCTTTGTGGTCTGGTTTCTCTCTCTCTCTGTCTGTCTCTTTCTATAGAGTCGATCTACAAAGCCCAACCCAACAGTCTGGAGATATCACATACCAGTGGTGTCCTTGTAGCCTACCTCAGAGGCAAACCCGCGCGAACACAGTTTCTCTCTTTCGTCTTATTCTTCCTTTCCGTTTAGCTGTAATTGTCAGTTACTGACCTTTGACATGGATACTGTTTGTTAAAGACACACACACACATACATACACATAAGCACAATTGAGGAGTTTCAGCAGTTGCGATAGATGGTAAAATAAGTGCTGAATTGTCTAATTTCCAGAATATGCTAAATGCTTTAGTCTTCAGTTAAACAGATACTCAAACAGCCATGACAACAAACATGTTATGAATATGCAAAATGCTTTAGTCTTCAGTTAAACAGATACTCAAACAGCCATGACAACAAACATGTTATGGAACTTTCATGGCAGTTGGAAAGAGAGTAAATATCCACTCAGTGTTTGCTGCTTCCAAATATGACACCAGTGATAGTTCCTATGAAATATGGACCTGTGTGTCACGTTCCTGACCTGTTTTCTGTTGTTTGGTATGTGTTTATTGGTCAGGGCGTGAGTTTTGGGTGGGCAGTCTATGTTTTCTGTTTCTATGTTGGTTTTGGGTTGCCTGGTATGGCTCTCAATTAGAGGCAGGTGTTTGACGTTTCCTCTGATTGAGAGTCATATTAAGGTAGGTTGTTCTCACTTTGTTTGTGGGTGATTGTCGCTGTGTCTGTGTTTATTGCACCACACGGTACTGTCTCGTCTCGTTCGTTCGTTCCTGTTCATGCGTGCTTCGTTATATGTAGTTTGCATGTTCAGGTCAGTCTACGTTGTTTGTTTGTTATTTTGTAAATATTCAAGTATAGTTCGTGTCAGTGTTCGTCGTGTCTAATAAAGCATTATGTATTCATCACCCGCTGCGCCTTGGTCTACTCTCTCACCGAAAGACGACCGTTACACTGTGATATATTGCTTCAGTAACCGATCATATTTGTGCGAAAACAGTGATCTCTTTTTTTTGTGTCCATGGTAATTGGAACAGATAGTAAAATAGTTTAACTACACTGAACAAAAATATAAACGCAACATGCAAAAATGTCAAAGATTTTACTGAGTTACAGTTCATATATGGAAATCATATATGGCTCGCGAGTGGCGCAGCGGTCTAAGGCACTGCATCTCAGTGCAAGAGGTGTCACTACAGTCCCTGGTTCAAATCCAGGCTGTATCACATCCGTCTGTAATTGGGAGTCCTATAGGGCGGTGCACAATTGGCCCAGCGACGTCTGGGTTTGGCTGGGGTAGGCCGTCATTGTAAATAAGAATTTGTTCTTAACTGACTTGCCTAGTTAAATAAAGGTTACATCAGTCAATTGAAATAAATTCATTAGGCCCTAATCTATGGATTTCACATGACTGGGAATAGAGATATGCATCTGTTGGTCACAGATACTGTAAAAAAAATGTAGGATCACAAAACCAATCAGTGTCTGGTGTGACCACCATTTGCCTCATGCGGTGTGACTCATCTCCATTGCATAGAGTTGATCAGGCTGTTGATTGTGGCCTGTGGAATGTTGTCCCACTCCTCTTCAAATGGCTATGTGAAGTTGCTGGATATTGGCGAGAACTGGAAAACACTGTCATACACATCAATCCAGAGCATCCCAAACATGCTCAATGGATGACATGTCTGCTGAGTATGTAGGCCATGGAAGAACTGGGACATTTTCAGTTTCCAGCAATTGTGTATAGATCCTTGTGACATTATCATGCTGAAACATGAGGTGATGGTGGCAGTTGAATGGCACAACAATGGGCCTCAGGATATTGTCACGGTTTCTCTTTCCAATAAAATGCAATTGTGTTCGTTGTCGTAACTCATGCCTGCCCATACCATAACCCCACCGCCACCATGGGGCACTCTGTTCACAATGTTGACATCAGCAAACCACTCGCCCACACGACGCCAACTGCCCGGTACAGTTGAAACCGGGATTAATCCGTGAAGAGTACACTTCTCCAACATGCCAGTGGCCATCGAAGGTGAGTATTTGCCCACTGAAGTTGATACGAAGCCGAACTGCAGTCAGGTCAAGACCCTGGTGAGGACGACGAGCAAGTAGAGGAGTTTCCCTGAGACGGTTTCTGACAGTTTGTGTAGAAATTCTTCGGTTTTGCAATCCTACAGTTTCATCAGCTGTCCGGGTGGCTGGTCTCAGACGATCCCGCAGGTGAAAAAGCTGGATGCGGAGGTCCTGGGCTGGAGTGGTTACACGTGGTCTGCGGTTGTGAGGCCGTTGGACTTTTCTAAAACAACCTTGGAGGCGGCTTATGGTAGAGAAATTAACATTAAATTCTCAGGCAACAGCTTCGGTGGACATTCCTGTAGTCAGATTGCCAATTGCACGCTCCCTCAAAACTTGAGACATCTGTGGCATTGTGCTCTGTGACAAAACTGCACATTTTAGTGGCCTTTTATTGTCCCCAGCACAAGGTGCACCTGTATAATGATAATGCTGTTTAATAAGCTTCTTGATATGCCACACCTGTCAGGTGGATGGATTATCTTGGCAAAGAAGAACTGCTCACTAACAGGGATGTAAACAAATTTGTGCACAAATGTGTTTTCAGCTCATGAAACATGGGACCAACACTTTACATGACAAGTTAATATTTTTATTCAGTGTCATTTTATTGGCCTTCGCAATTGATAGTGAAATTGTATGGCTTGCTGCAAGAATGTTGTACACAGTCAAGCTAGTGTGTGAAAAAAAGTGTGTGTGTGTGCATGACTATTGGCTCCGTCTATGAGGTGAGGACAGACAGAAGACAGTCAGGGACGTTACTCTGATCTGGTTGAGTGAGTTATGTTCAGCACATGATGACTGAGCTATGTGTTTTTTATTTTCTTACTCCTGTAACATTGTCTCATGCTCTGGGGCCTGGTGAGAGTGTGGGGAGAAGAGTTACAAAACATTTACAGAGTTCACCATTTCAGAGCGACACAAAAATACTGGGATTTGATCCAATCTGAGATAGGAGCCACGGTGTTGCAAACTTGTTTTAAAATGAGAGTCCACAGATGGCTTTTTTACTTGCAAAACACTCCTCTCTCAACCTAGAAAACACACACACACCAGTAGAAAAACATGCAATCTCTCAACAATCTCTCAATGGAAGCGTGACTATGAATAATCCTAACTCAGTCCTGCTTAAACTAGCAATGCATGCTTGTTTCATCTTTCAGGCACCACGCACTTACATACACACTGTGTGTGTGTGTGTGTGTGTGTGTGTGTGTGTGTGTGTGTGTGTGTGTGTGTGTGTGTGTGTGTGTGTGTGTGTGTGTGTGTGTGTGTGCATGTTTGTGCGTGCATGAGCATGTGTGTGTATTGGTTAAGACCTGGGATTTCAATGAGGCAAGTGATTAATCTGTCTCGCAGATTTTAAGACTTCTGATTCCCCACCTTAGCAACTGTCGCCGGGTCGGAATCTCCTGATTTTGATTTATCTATCGGCCAGCACTTAGGTTCTGTTTTGTTAACAGGATTGCAGCCATTTATAACAGTGTTTCATTACTGTACTAAGAGCCGATAAGATGATCACTCACACACTCTCACACACACACGTACACACATACAAAGAGACACGCACACTGACACACAGAGACACATGCACACACACACACACACACACACACACACACACACACACACACACACACACACACACACACACACACACACACACACACACACACACACACACACACACACATACAAAGAGACACACACACTCACACAAACAGGGACACACATGCAGACACAGACAAGCTAGCGCTAATTCACTCTGCTGACAGGAAAGCACGGCAAACAACATCCATTATGGACACCCAGCTAATTGGTAGTGGGGAGGGGATGAGGGGAGGAGGGAGGAGAGAGGGAGAAAAAGAGGGGTATAAGGAAGGAGAAGAAGGAGGAGGAGAAGAAATAACAATGTAAACACAGTAAGGGAAGAACAAGCCTCTGTTTTCTGATGTTTGAGAGCAGGACTGTACTTATTGTCCTCCTTGCTTCCTTTGTCCATCTCCCCCACATTTCTCTCACCCTTCCCCTTCTTTCTTGACAGGTGAGCAGATACCTTGAGGACTCTGTCCCACGGTCCCCCCTCTCTTCTTCTCCACCCACTCTCTCTGTGACAAAAAAAACTTAGTTACAGTAACAGTGATCTCCAATACTTGAAATGTCACATGAATCTGAGCACAGAGACTAATAAACAGCTTCTATCTCCAGGCCATCAGACTGTTAAACAGTCACTAGTAGCCAGCCTCTGCCCAGTACCCTGCCCTGAGCCACATACACTGTTACTAGGCGAGTCCCACCTGGTACTCAACCCTGCACCTTAGAGACTGCTGCCCTATGTACATAGTCATCACTCACTGGTTACTTTAATCATGTTTACATACTTTTTTACCCACTTTATATGTATATACTGTATTGTAGTCATGGATCATACTATATAAATACTGCCGAACACACCTTTTATATTCATATACTGTCTATACACACCATTCACATATACACAGTATATATTTATATGTTTTGTACACTGCTGCTACTCGCTGTTTATTATCTATGCATAGTCACTTCACCCCTACCTACATGTACAAATTACCTCAACTAACCTGTACCCCTGCATATTGACTCGGTACCGGTACCCCCTGTATATAGCCTTGTTATTGTTATGTTATTGTGTTACTTTTAATTATTTTTTTATTTTATTTTTTACATTAGTTTATTTGGTAAATATTTTCTTAACTCTTCTTGAACTGCACTGTTGGTTAAGGGCTTGTATTCAGCATTTCACGGTTAGTTCTACACTTGTTGTATTCGGCGCATGTGACAAATAAAGTTTGATTTGATTTGATTGGATTTATATTCCAGACTCTGGTCCGGAAGTTAATTTACATAGCTCATTCTAAAATTTCTACTACTGTACACTACATTTTAGTGTATGTTTCGTAAGTTCATCTGGTGTAAATATGTATAGATTGTATTTGGATTACTGTTACAGTACTATTTGGGTTGTTAATTAGATTCGTTCCGACATTTCTTGATTTCTTCTTGAATATTTTTTTTGTGTACTGTTTAACACTACACTGCATTGTTAGGAGCTAGTAACATGAGCAATTTGCTGCACCCACTATAACATCTGCTAAACTGTGTATGCAACCACTAAAATTTGATTTGACACACCCAATGAAGTGATAAACGGGGTACGACCGTCTTACTGGCAGTGAACATTAAGGCCAAAGCCAAATAAAGATGGAGGCTGGGTTAGTGGCATTAAAAAAAAATGCTGTTCCCCTAGGTAGTCAGTTACACCTGGGAATAAATCTACTGGGTACTGATGAATGAAGCGGTGAGTGTATCGGAAAAATAAATATGTGTGTGTTGTGTGACATTGTGTTTTTGTGGATTGTGTTTAGGGTTCTCTGGAACCTGAAGGTTTTATAAATATGAGAAATGGGGAGAGAGAGAGAGAACAAGAACATGCTAAGGGGGAGCGAGAAAAGGCACCAGACAGACAGACAGACAGACAGACAGACAGACAGACAGACAGACAGACAGACAGACAGACAGACAGACAGACAGACAGACAGACAGACAGACAGACAGACAGACAGACAGACAGACAGACAGACAGACAGACAGACAGACAGACAGACAGACAGAGAAAGATGACAAGATAGAGAACAGTCGAGATGAGATGGATGTGCAGAATCAGAGTGTGAGATAAGAGGAAAGATAAAGAAGAAGAAAACAAAGTGAGGGAGGGGTGTAGAGGGCACAGCAGACATTGTTTACATTCTCTGATACATCATCCAACATTGGATTTATGTCATTATTTATTTATTTATGTCATTATCTCCAGCTACTGAGCAGACACAGATGGGCTACACACACACACACACACACACACACACACACACACACACACACACACACACACACACACACACACACACACACACACACACACACACACACACACACACACACACATTTTACCACATCAAAAGCACAGCAAAATATCCAGTGTTAAATCAACACTGAGAGTGTTAGATTTAACAATGAAAGTGTGGACCCATATAGACACTGAACAGTGTTGAATTAACACACTGCTTAGTGTAAAGCTTTATTTTCATTTCCCAGAGTGCCTTGCCTCATGAAGTCCTGTGGACTTCATCAAGTGAGATCCTAAGCAAATAATTAGCACAATACAATACATACAGTACCAGTCAAAAGTTTGGACACACCTACTCATTCAAGGGTTTTTGTTTATTTGAACTATTTTCTACATTGTAGAATAATAGTGAAAACATCAATACAATAAAATAACACATATGGAATCATGCCGTAACCAAAAAAAGTGTTAAACAAATCAAAATATATTTTAGATTTTTGATTCTTCAAAGTAGCCACCCTTTGCCTTGATGACAGCTTTGCACACTCTTGTCATTCTCTCAACCAGCTTCATGAGTCACCTGGAATGCATATATTTCGATTTTTGTATCACTTTTTTGATTACTACATGATTCTTTATGTGTTATTTCATAGTTTTGATATCTTCACTATTATGCTACAATGTAGAAAAAAGTAAAAATAAAGAAAAACCCTTGACTTGTATTTCATAAGGCCTTATTTTGAGGACCTAGTTTCACCCCAATACAGTGGCCTGAATCTCGTGGTTTACAGGCCACAGCAGGCCTGCAAGTCACATTATGCTGGCTTGCAAAGTGATGTGTAAATCCTATTGGAATCAAGCCAGAGTGAGGAAATCCAACCTTTGGAATTTTTTCTCACCCGCAACTTGCATTCAGAATGACTGCCAGGGTTGGGAGGATTAAACGATGAGACGACCTAAAGTATCTAAACTGGAACAACCATTTCAGTAATGGGTTCAATAAGTCCAAGTAACATATTTCATTAGTTTAGAAAATGTATGTAACGTATATTTGAGTAGCAAAAGATTAATTGATCAATGTACATGCAAAAACATTGATATTGAAACAAACAATTTAAAAAATCAACCTGCATTAGAGCACACTTGGAAATATGATAATGATGGGCGTGGTTTGGGTTAAACTATGGTATTAAAACCAACACTGTGGTTATTTTTACACCAATACGTGTTAATTTAACACTGACAGTGTTAATTGTTATGTTATACTGAAAAATCAACACTAGATAACACTGGCCAATTTGCTGTGTGAGTGAAAAATCATTCAATTCATTCCCATTAGAAGCTCAGAACGGTGCATTAGGTAATCCAAAATCTGCCATGGTAAATGACAGAAATATATTTAACATTTTCCATAACATAGAATATACATTAATAATCACATTTACTGTTAAAAATCAACAACAACAAAAAGTATTTAGTAATAATTAGCAATAATCATTTCTATATACTTCAAGGCATATAATCTAAATTAAGCTTAAACCCGCTTAAGCCCATTGGATAGACAAAATCAATATAACATATAGAAAAAAGCAGAGCTGTTAGGTACATAGCTTTGGTTTGGTGCCATTACTGCTGTTCCCAATGGCCAGTCCATTTCTGTCCAAAAGCCCTCAGTCCAGGCTCTGTCGTGATTCTCTTCCCTGGATGCTCTCATACTCTGGGGACTCAGTGTCTCTCTCAGAGGCTAAGTCCCTCACACCTGCAACTGTGTCACACTCAGAGGACCAGGTCTTAATGTTCAGAGCTGTGTACGTGTCAATGTTCTGGTCAGGACTGTTTGGGTCAGGTGTGTCCGCTGTGACATTACTTCCTGTGGATCTTCTCTTCAGTATAAGGACTAGAAGGCCTCCTAAAGCCAGGACAGCCACAACCCCCACAACAGGAGCCCAGACATACATTGCTTATCCGCTCGGTGTTGGTGGTGAGTCATTTACTTCTATGTTGAGGAACAAGGAAGAGGAGAGCGGAGCTCCCATCTCATTCCCAGCCTCACAGAAGTACTGGTCTTCAAGACTAATGCTGGGGATGGTGTAATTGTCTGTTCCAAGAGTGGTTGCCTCTTTTCACTGGGTCTAGGTACAAGTGGTTGGTTAGAAACTTTGGGTTGGTTATTTGATATCCATTCTTGTACCAGATGCATTATGGCGCCGACAGAGACGGTCGCCTCGCTTCGAGTTCTTAGGAAACTATGCAGTATTCTGTTTTTTATGTATTATTTCTTACATTGTTACACCAGGAAATCTTAAGTCGTATTATATATAGCCAGGAAGAACTATTGGATATAAGAGCAACGTCAACTTACCAACATTATGACCAGGAATACGACTTTCCCGAAGCGGATCCTCTGTTCGGACCACCACCCAGGACAATGGAGCTAATTCCAGTAGGCGCTCCCGAGTATACTACTAGCCAATGTCCAGTCTCTTGACAACAAGGTAGCCGAAATTCGAGCAAGAGTTGCCTTCCAGAGAGACATCAGAGATTGTAACATTTTCTGTTTCACGGAAATATGGCTCTCTCGGGAAATGTTGTCGGAATCGGTTCAGCCACCGGGCTTCTCTATGCATTGCGCCAACAGAGATAAACACCTCTCTGGGAAAAGGAAGGGCGGGAATGTATGCTTTATGATTAACGACTCATGGTGTAATCATAACAACATACAGGAACTCAAGTCCTTCTGCTCACCCGATCTAGAATTCCTTACAATCAATTCCCTGCCATTTTACCTACCAAGAGAATTCTCGTCAGTTATAGTCACAGCTGTGTACAGTCATGGCCAAAAGTTTTGAGAATGACACAAATATTTATTTTCACAAAGTCTGCTGCCTCAGTTTGTATGATGGCAATTTGCATATGCTGCAAAATGTTATGAAGAGTGATCAGATGAATTGCAATTAATTGCAAAGTCCCTCTTTGCCATGCAAATGAACTGAATCCCCCAAAAACATTTCCACTGCATTTCAGCCCTGCCACAAAAGGACCAGCTGACATCATGTCAGTGATTCTCTCGTTAACACAGATGTGAGTGTTGACGAGGACAAGACTGGAGATCAAATCAAATCAAATCAAATTTTATTTGTCACATACACATGGTTAGCAGATGTTAATGCGAGTGTAGCGAAATGCTTGTGCTTCTAGTTCCGACAATGCAGTAATAACCAACAAGTAATCTAACCTAACAATTCCACAACTACTACCTTATACACACAAGTGTAAAGGGATAAAGAATATGTACATAAAGATATATGAATGAGTGATGGTACAGAACGGCATAGGCAAGATGCAGTAGATGGTATAGAGTACAGTATATACATATGAGATGAGTAATGTAGGGTATGTAAACATAAAGTGGCATAGTTTAAAGTGGCTAGTGATACATGTATTACATAAAGATGGCAAGATGCAGTAGATGATATAGAGTACAGTATATACATATACATATGAGATGAGTAATGTAGGGTATGTAAACATTATATTAAGTGACATTGTTTAAAGTGGCTAGTGGTACATTTTTACATAATTTCCATCAATTCCCATTATTAAAGTGGCTGGAGTTGAGTCAGTATGTTGGCAGCGGCCACTAAATGTTAGTGGTGGCTGTTTAACAGTCTGATGGCCTTGAGATAGAAGCTGTTTTTCAGTCTCTCGGTCCCTGCTTTGATGCACCTGTACTGACCTCGCCTTCTGGATGATAGCGGGGTGAACAGGCAGTGGCTTGGGTGGTTGTTGTCCTTGATGATCTTTATGGCCTTCCTGTGACATCGGGTGGTGTAGGTGTCCTGGAGGGCGGGTAGTTTTCCCCCGGTGATGCGTTGTGCAGACCTCACTACCCTCTGGAGAGCCTTACGGTTGTGGGCGGAGCAGTTGCCGTACCAGGCGGTGATACAGCCCGACAGGATGCTCTCGATTGTGCATCTGTAGAAGTATGTGAGTGCTTTTGGTGACAAGCCGAATTTCTTCAGCCTCCCGAGGTTGAAGAGGCGCTGCTGCGCCTTCTTCACAACGCTGTCTGTGTGGGTGGACCAATTCAGTTTGTCCGTGATGTGTACACCGAGGAACTTAAAACTTTCCACCTTCTCCACTACTGTCCGTCGATGTGGATGGGGGGTGCTCCCTCTGCTGTTTCCTGAAGTCCACAATCATCTCCTTTGTTTTGTTGACGTTGAGTGTGAGGTTATTTTCCTGACACCACACTCCGAGGGCCCTCACCTCCTCCCTGTAGGCCGTCTCGTCGTTGTTGGTAATCAAGCCTACCACTGTAGTGTCGTCCGCAAACTTGATGATTGAGTTGGAGGCGTGCATGGCCACGCAGTCGTGGGTGAACAGGGAGTACAGGAGAGGGCTCAGAACGCACCCTTGTGGGGCCCCGGTGTTGAGGATCAGCGGGGTGGAGATGTTGTTACCTACCCTCACCACCTGGGGGCGGCCCGTCAGGAAGTCCAGGACCCAGTTGCACAGGGCGGGGTCGAGACCCAGCTTGATGACGAGTTTGGAGGGTACTAAGGTGTTAAATGCTGAGCTGTAGTCGATGAACAGCATTCTCACATAGGTATTCCTCTTGTCCAGATGGGTTAGGGCAGTGTGCAGTGTGGTTGCGATTGCGTCGTCTGTGGACCTATTGGGTCGGTAAGCAAATTGGAGTGGGTCTAGGGTGTCAGGTAGGGTGGAGGTGATATGGTCCTTGACTAGTCTCTCATAGCACTTCATGATGACGGAAGTGAGTGCTACGGGGCGGTAGTCGTTTAGCTCAGTTACCTTAGCTTTCTTGGGAACAGGAACAATGGTGGCCCTCTTGAAGCATGTGGGAACAGCAGACTGGGATAAGGATTGATTGAATATGTCCTTAAACACACCAGCCAGCTGGTCTGCGCATGCTCTGAGGACGCGGCTGGGAATGCCGTCTGGGCCTGCAGCCTTGCGAGGGTTAACACGTTTAAATGTTTTACTCGGCTGCAGTGAAGGAGAGCCCGCAGGTTTTGGTAGCGGGCCGTGTCAGTGGCACTGTATTGTCCTCAAAGCGAGCAAAAAAGTTATTTAGCCTGTCTGGGAGCAAGACATCCTGGTCCGCAACGGGGCTGGTTTTCTTTTTGTAATCCGTGATTGACTGTAGACCCTGCCACATACCTCTTGTGTCTGAGCTGTTGAATTGCGACTCTACTTTGTCTCTATACTGGGACTTAGCTTGTTTGATTGCCTTGCGGAGAGAATAGCTACACTGTTTGTATTCGGTCATGTTTCCGGTCACCTTGCCCTGGTTAAAAGCAGTGGTTCGCGCTTTCAGTTTCACGCGAATGCTGCCATCAATCCACGGTTTCTGGTTTGGGAATGTTTTAATCATTGCTGTGGGTACGACATCGTCAATGCACTTTCTAATGAACTCGCTCACCGAATCAGCGTATTCGTCAATATTGTTGTTGGACGCAATGCGGAACATATCCCAATCCACGTGATCGAAGCAGTCTTGAAGCGTGGAATCAGATTGGTCGGACCAGCGTTGAACAGACCTGAGCGAGGGAGCTTGTTGTTTTAGTTTCTGTTTGTAGGCTGGAAGCAACAAAATGGAGTCGTGGTCAGCTTTTCCGAAAGGAGGGCGGGGGAGGGCCTTATATGCGTCGCGGAAGTTAGTATAACAATGATCCAAGGTTTTACCAGCCCTGGTAGCACAATCGATATGCTGATAGAATTTAGGGAGTTTTGTTTTCAGATTAGCCTTGTTAAAATCCCCAGCTACGATGAATGCAGCCTCAGGGTGTGTGGTTTCCAGTTTACAAAGAGTCAGATAAAGTTCGTTCAGGGCCATCGATGTGTCTGCTTGGGGGGGGGGATATATACGGCTGTGATTATAATCGAAGAGAATTCCCTTGGTAGATAATGCGGTCGACATTTGATTGTGAGGAATTCTAGATCAGGTGAACAGAATGACTTGAGTTCCTGTAAGTTGTTATGATCACACCACATCTCGTTAATCATAAGGCATACACCCCCGCCCCTCTTCTTACCAGAAAGATGTTTGTTTCTGTCGGCACGATGCGTGAAGAAACCAGCTGGCTGCACCGACTCCGTTAGCGTCTCTTGAGTGAGCCATGTTTCCGTCAAGCAGAGAACGTTACAATCCCTGATGTCTCTCTGGAATGTTACCCGTGCTCGGATTTCATCAACCTTATTGTCAAGAGACTGGACATTGGCGAGTAGTATGCTAGGGAGTGGAGCGCGATGTGCCCGTCTCCGAAGCCTGACCAGGAGACCGCTTCGTTTGCCCCTTTTTCGGCGTCGCTTAGGGTCGCCGGCTGGGATCAGATCCATTGTATTGGGTGGAAGGCAAAACACTGGATCCGCTTCGGGAAAGTCATATTCCTGGTTGTAACGATGGTGAGTTGACATTGCTCTTATATTCAGTAGTTCCTCCCGACTGTATGTAATGAAACCTAAGATTACCTGGGGTACCAATGTAAGGAATAACACATAAAAAAACAAAATACTGCATATTTTCCTAGGAACGCGAAGCGAGGCGGCCATCTTGGTCGGCGCCGGAAGTGTTGATCACTCTGTCATGCTGATTGAGTTCGAATAACAGACTGGAAGCTTCAAAGGGAGGGTGGTGCTTGGAATCATTGTTCTTCCTCTGTCATCCATGGTTACCTGCAAGGAAACACGTGCCGTCATCATTGCTTTTCACAAAAAGGGCTTCACATGCAAAGATATTGCTGCAAGTAAGATTGCACCTAAATCAACCATTTATCGGATCATCAAGAACTTCAAGGACAGCGGTTCAATTGTTGTGAAGAAGGCTTCAGGACGCCCAAGAAAGTCCAGCAAGCGCCAGGACCGTCTCCTAAAGTTGATTCAGCTGCAGGATCGGGGCACCACCAGTACAGAGCTTGCTCAGGAATGGCAGCAGGCAGGTGTGAGTGCATCTGGACGCACAGTGAGGCGAAGACTTTTGGAGGATGGCCTAGTGTCAAGAAGGGCAGCAAAGAAGCCACTTCTCTCCAGGAAAAACATCAGGGACAGACTGATATTCTGCAAAAGGTACAGGGATTGGACTGCTGAGGACTGGGGTAAAGTAATTTTCTCTGATGAATCCCCTTTCCGATTGTTTGGGGCATCTGGAAAAAAGCTTTGTCCGGAGAAGACAAGGTGAGCGCTACCATCAGTCCTGTGTCATGCCAAAAGTAAAGCATCCTGAGACCATTCATGTGTGGGGTTGCTTCTCAGCCAAGGGAGTGGGGTCACTCACAATTTTGCCTAAGAACACAGCCATGAATAAAGAATGGTACCAACACATCCCCCGAGAGCAACTACTCCCAACCATCCAGGAACAGTTTGGTGACGAACAATGCCTTTTCTAGCATGATGAAACACCTTGCCATAAGGCAAAAGTGATAACTAAGTGGCTCGGGGAACAAAACATCGATATTTTGGGTCCATGGCCATGAAACTCCCCAGACCTTAATCCCATTGAGAACTTGTGGTCAATCCTCAGGAGGCGGTACTCATTTTGTAAATATACGCAATGTGCTTAATATTAGGAAAGTTGTAAAATAAATACAGTCGGCCTAGCCTATAGAAAGCTGATCCTCCTCTTTTCAGTAGAGGCCATCACTCTGTTTTCTCAAGCAATTGCATAGCCTATTGAAATGTTGCTCAACATGAGCTCATGGGCTCTCATGAAGTGTTTGATTAGATTTTTGAAACATTTGCATTGATGTCAGAGTGATTAGAGGGCCAATAGAGTGCTGAGTACCAGGCAGTTAGCAAGTTTGGTGGACTACTAATGAGCATCAGCAGCATCAGAGTTTGGAAAAGCCGAATTACTGTGACTAAATGGTCACGTGGACTTTGACTGCCTTCATGACTCGGGACCGCCGGTGTGGCAGTGATATGGTCACCGCAACAGTTCTAATTCTCAGCTCTGTGATTCTTAGGGTGGAGTGACCGCTCTATTTTTCAGGGTACTCCACATGACCTGCATACCCTGGGTCTCTGTTCAGTTCCTCAGGGATCGATTTATCCTTCCACATATCATTTTTTTAAATGTATTTCACCTTTATTTAACCAGGTAGGCTAGTTGAGAACAAGTTCTCATTTACAACTGCGACCTGGCCAAGAAAAAGCAAAGCAGTGCGACACAAACAACGACACAGAGTTACACATGGAATAAACAAACGTACAGTCAATAACACAATAGAAATCTATATACAGTGTGTGCAAATGAGGTAAGATTAGGGAGGTAAGGCAATAAATAGGCCGTAGTGGCGAAATAATTACAATTTAGCAATTAAACACTGGAGTGATAGATGTGCAGAAGATGAATGTGCAAGTAGAGATACTGGGGTGCAAAGGAGCAAAAAAATAAATAACAATATGGGGATGCGGTAGTTGGATGGGCTATTTACAGATGGGCTATGTACAGGTGCAGTGATCTCTGAGCTGCTCTGACAGCTGATGCTTAAAGTTAGTGAGGGAGATATGAGTCTCCAGCTTCTGTGATTTTTGCAATTCGTTCCAGTCATTGGCAGCAGAGAACTGGAAGGAAAGGTGGCCAAATTAGGAATTGGCTTTGGGGGTGACTAGTGAAATATACCACCCGTGCTACGGGTGGGTGCTGCTATGGTGACCAGTGAGCTGAGATAAGGTGGGGCTTTACCTAGCAAAGACTTATAGATGACCTGGAGCCAGTGGGTGTGGCGACGAATATGAAGCGAGGGCCAACCAACAAGAGCATACAGGTCGCAGTGGTGGGTAGTATATGGGGCTTTGGTGACAAAAATGGCACTGTGATCAATACATGTAGGACTAAACCAGAGAGTTGATGTGACAATATTAGAACCACTGCTATAAGTGCAGGATATGTCCACTGATGAGTGCTTTAAAGCACACATTTTCCTGTTGGCGTATGTCACTCTGTTACAGTTCTGACCCACGACACAAACTGCAGGAGAGCGAAGATCTTCATAGCTTTTTCACAGCACAGCAGTGGCTGTATACAGTATTAGACCAAACAGAGTATTCTTGTGCAGTGGGCCACAGTTGAGAGTGTCTCTTCTTGTACCAGATGTAGATGGAGTTGTCACTCAGAGTACAGGTGGTACTGCAAGTCAGTACATCTCTCTGTCCTTCTGTCATTGTAGTACCTGTAGGTATCACCTTCACCTGAAGACTTTAAGTAAAAGCTGTGACAGAGACTCTGGGAATTCCATTATATTTCCCTCCATTTAGATTTGTCCAGAATCTGAACCAGCACATAGCCAAGTCACTCTCTCTCTCAGGTCTGTGATTCTCAGGGTGCAGTCACTCTCCTTATCACCATGGTACTCCACACAACCTGTATACTCTGGCATTTGACTGAGATCTTCAGAAAAGGGACATTTATTAAACCAGAAGACATTTGTGACTTTAGCACCACTGGGATATGTGTAAGTGCAGGGCAGGTCCACTGACAACCCCTTCAAAGCACAGCTATTGTCTTGTCGGTAAGTCACACTCCAGCCATCTTGACCCAATACCACTACAACACAGTCACACAACACACAATTATTTCACCATCTCACAGTGAACTCTTGATGAACATTTTATGAACATTTTAGTATGAATTGATACTTAAGTCGAACAAGACTGTGAAAAAAGAATGAGGCCATAGCTACCTGCCACAGACGAGAGAAAAAACAAAGAATACACTTCCTGATGTTTCTAAGGTCTCCCACCTTAGAAACATACAGATAGTCAACTAAACACAGTTTATAGCTGCTGAACAACTCAACCTGATCCTTACAAGAAAGGGTTAGCAATCGCTACTTGAACAATATGTAGCACTCTATGAAATATGTTTCCCCATTGAGAATAACCTGTTAATTCTAAGAACTAGCATTTCAAGTATACTTAACGAGTGAGGGGAGATGTGGATCTGGTCAGTGTGCATACTGGCAGTGCATGACAACATAGCCTATAGTAAATTAGGTGTCTGTGGTTGGCACAAGCAGTCAGTGGACGACCTGGTAATGCAGACATAGCTTCCTTCTGACCTTCTGGCCTTAATAATAGTTCCACACTTTGAATTTCTCTGGCCCTGTACGCACTTGACAGAATGGTTGTGATACAATTGATATTTTTGTGATACAACGGACAGTTTGTCCAAGATGTTTACACAACCATTCTGTGGTGTCTCCACAATACTTACTGTATTTTTGTACAAAGAAAACTCTCTGCTGTATCACAACAGCTGTGCCAAATGCATTGTACATTAGTTGTACAACTTGCATGTGTACAGGCCTGAGTCTCTCTCTTTCTCTCTGTCTTGCATTTTAACACACATTGACAATGATCTCCTTCTTCGGCGGTAGGAGTGTTATAGATTAATTCTCAGAGCATCCCAAAGATAAACTCATAAACAAACAGACAAGCCCAGAATGAACCGCTCAGTCTGGAAACACGGCTGGAAAACTCCCATGAAAACTAACCAAAACACAAACCATAATTCACAGAGCAGGATGCTCCATCTGTAGCTGGTTTATTTCTCAATAAGCATGTAATTTGTCCTCCACTAGATGCAGAAACAGTGTAAACACATTTGCATACGCCAATACGCATTTCAATAAGAATGAGAGATGACATAAAGGTGTTGAGAAAGAAAAGAAAGAAAGAACATATCCTTCATCTTTCTATCTCTCTCTCCTCCCTTGTAGGACAGATGCTGTGTTGAGGCCGTAACAAAGGCCTGGGGTGAGTGTCTAACTGAGCTGTGTTCTAGGCTGAGAGGCCAGAGGCCTGGGGGAATAATGGTTATTAGTAAGTTGAAAAATGTCCTCATCACAAAAAGCCTCAGACAGTAATAAATGAAATAGTTGTAGAAAACACATTAATCCACGCTAGTGTGCATGTGTGTGTGTGTGTGTGTGTGTGTGTGTGTGTGTGTGTGTGTGTGTGTGTGTGTGGAGAGTTTTGGGGATGGGGGGCCTGAAAAGGTTGTGTGAGCGCTATAGCGGAAGAAAGTGAGAGCTAGCAACCCACCGTCAAAGCAAAAGTACCCTCTTGCTCACTCTTTCACACGCTCTCTCTACCTCGCCCACATTCTCGCTCCTCTCTTCTCTCTCCTCCCTCACCTCTCACTCTTCTCCCTCTCCACTCTCTATCCCCCATGTTTCCCTCTCTTTCCAAACTGTGTATATTTGGGGCTGTCTATAGGGAGGTAGGGGTCGTTATTAATCTTGCTGCCTCTCTTAGCTTCAGGCATAACAGCAGGGCAGAATCTCTGTGTGTGTGTGTGTGTGTGTGTGTGTGTGTGTGTGTGTGTGTGTGTGTGTGTGTGTGTGTGTGTGTGTGTGTGTGTGTGTGTGTGTGTGTGTGTGTGTGTGTGTGTGTGTGTGTGTGTGTGTGTGTGTGTGTGTGTGTGTGTGTGTGAATAAGCAGGAGAGAGGTTTTGGTTGTGAATGAAACTGTTATGGTGTGTGAGTAAAATGTGTGTGAGAATGTGAGTGGATGCTTGTGTGTGTGTGTGTGTGTGTGTGTGTGTGTGTGTGTGTGTGTGTGTGTGTGTGTGTGTGTGTGTGTGTGTGTGTGTGTGTGTGTGTGTGAGAGAGAGAGAGAGAGAGAGAGAGAGAGAGAGAGAGAGAGAGAGAGAGAGAGAGAGAGAGAGAGACAGAGAGAGAGAGAGACAGAGAGAGAGAGAGAGAGAGAGAGAGAGAGAGAGAGAGAGAGAGAGAGAGAGAGAGAGAGAGTGTGTGTACTTTGTCATGATGGATCACGAGAAACGCACATTCTTAACACACTCACACAAAACAGAAACCTGTGAAAAATGAAGAGCAGAGAAAAAGAGAGGAGGGGAGGGGACAGCGGAGGAAGAGGAGACGGAGAATGAGAAATAAATAAGGGGGGACAGAGAAAGGGAGTATGAGAAGAAGGAGAAAAATATTGAGGGACAGAGAGGCAAAAGAGAGGGGGAGAGAGAGACAGAGAGACAGAGAGACAGAGAGCGAGAGGGAGAGCGAGAGAGATAGAGAGAAAGAAGAGGGGAGAGTTTTTTGTTTCTCATGAACTCATTAAGCGTTGTCCTCTCTGCCCTCTCTCCTGCACTCCCACAATGCTGAACAGTGGCGTGCATCAATAACGCCTGTGACAGCATGAGGAGGACGGGTCAGACAAGCAACCACCATCACCATGGCAACCATCACCACTTCCATCGCCACGACAACAATCTCTGTGGCACACAGGGGAGTCCCCTTCCTCGGTCCTTGCCACTGCTGGCAGGCAGCTCTCTGGGTTGAGAACCAGTGGTTCTCAAAACTCTCCTCAGGGACCCCCATACATTTCACAATTTTGGTGTAGCCCTGAACTAAGTCACCTGATTCACCTATTCAAGGGCTTGATGATTAATTAACAAGTTAAATCAGGTGTGTGAGCTCTGGAATAGATGAAATACATGGAACGGCTGGGGATCCCCGAGGAGAGGTTTGAGAACCACTGTCCTAAACCACAGGTCCATGGTCAGACATAAGTTTAGTCATCCTAATGGTAAAGGTTATGGTTTGGGTAGGTTGGATCTGATCCTAGATCTGTGGCTATGGGACACGCCTACCTTGCTCTAACCGGGAGCAACACGACAGAGGTCCACTAAAACTGGGCTCCGTCTAAGACCTGCATTACGCTTTTTGAAGTACTCACACAATGCATTGAATTAAGTTTACTCTCATGTTAATATTCATTCATTTAATTAATTCATTAAAGGTCGTTTAAATGTTAACAGTCCCTGTCGCAGCGTTTGTCAGATCTGTCACCGTAACGTTTCTTGCATCTCAACGAGGCCATGTGTCTGCCGCGCATGAACGTGTGTCGTCCTATTGATGAAGGGAAGAAAATGTAGGCAATTTCTTGTCAGATAATAAAACTAAAATTGTTTTAAAAATACCTTTTGAATCCGATGTTATTGTTTGAATGGGCAAATTACAGCATATTATGGCCTTTAGGGAAGGCGCAATCTCAGGTAAAATGGCTTGATATTATTGTCTGGTCGGGTTGGCTGCTGTGACAAACATTTGATTCCACTGGGAAAGTGGTTATTTGTGTAGCCCTAGTTGCGGGAGTGAGGGAGCTACTACTATTGGCTTTATAAAGAGAGAAAAGTGAAAGCGAAAAAGAGAGAGAGGGGAATATGTCCCAGGCAATTGGCAATACAACCAAATAATGGCCTCTAGAAGACATATTGTGAAGGTGGTGGCCGTTTGCATCGAGCAGACGATACGGAGTTAAATATCATATCTAATTATCATGTTTTTAAAATAAATCATATTGCGGTTGTTAAGAGGACTGTCAGATCTGTGTTCGTTTCACGCGCCTCTTGATAGATGTGAAGCGACGAACCCGGGGCTCAGGCCCACGGAGCTCGCGAGAGGGATATTTCCTTTAGGGCTGAAAACAAGGAAAGGAGGAGCGGATCGCGGACGGTTAAACCAATCAAATGGTTGTAAGGGAATGGATGTGCGAATTCAACCAATGAAAAGGCAAATAGTGATCTTTACCCCACGTGGGGTGTGAGTCCCAAACAACACCGACCTTGCATTGAAGCTGGTCTGGCCAATCAGGGAAAAATAAGGTGTTAATCTCGGTACGGATTGGTTCACAATTTCATACAGTCCCTCAGTCATCTGGTTTGTACCATTTGTTAACCCCTTACTACCACAGGAACATAGCATAGTAAGCAAATGGTTTTACAGCCTAAAATTAGCTATTAGTAGACCAAATGAAATAATGTGGATTAATTATTTAGACCACAGATGTGGTTAGTTAGAAAAACTTAGACACAACAACATGTCAAAAAATAAAGACATATTCAATCTAGAAGAAAGAGTTTGGTCTTGCATAGCCCAAGTCAATCCCAGATGTTTTTCAGCTCACTAGAAAGGAAAGCAGGTGTTGAACAAGTAGCCTAAGCAAGTAGGCAAAGGCAAGAGAGAAACCTGATAGCAGGTGATGGTGCAAGATAAGGACACTTAGTTAGTGTTAGTGTAAGAACCGGTTGCTTAATTTAGACTGTGTTTCTGTTTCCTATCAAAAGAAAGCCTTATACCTATTAGGTGGCATGGTGTCCATACAGTGTAATAGCCGTTCCTCTAGCCTAGCGAAAACCATACAGGTTGCCATCCCTGGGTGGCCTTATGTAGGCTTTTACTAATGGTGAATGCATGCTGAGCAATCAGGCTATAGTGCCTTATTGGCTGACATATTATCAGCATCAGATTTAGCTTTGTAGGCTATTTCACTATGTCCCTCGCTGTAATCTTTCCATTTTTAAGGGAAGGGACACATTGATAGGTCGTTGTTCAGCTCTCTCTCTCGCCATTTAATTGCAGTGATGATTTAAGGCAGATAACGTCCACGTGTTAACATCTTTGAGTTCACTTCTTACGTTTCTGGAAGGCCCCCATTAACGACGCTGAGGGCAATAAAACAGCGATTAAAAATAGTTTAGAGATTCCTGCCTTCCCCTCCTGTGCTGCTCAGTCACACAGGCACCAAGTCTGACAAACCAAGCATCAATCTTTTTATTTTCTTTAAAAACATATTCTGGTTCCTCCAAGGGTCTGGCTGTATGGTAGGATAGCTTAATACTGCCTCTTAGTGGAGACATGTGGAACTACAGCTGTCAGACGTGGCCCTCATCTGGTCTGCTGATTAACAAACAGAACCCTCGTAGTGTGTTTGTGCCCAAGTGTGTGTGTGTGTGTGTGTGTGTGTGTGTGTGTGTGTGTGTGTGTGTGTGTGTGTGTGTGTGTGTGTGTGTGTGTGTGTGTGTGTGTGTGTGTGTGTGTGTGTGTGTGTGTGTGTGTGTGTGTGTGTGAGAGAGAGAGAGAGAGAGAGAGAGAGAGAGAGAGAGAGAGAGAGAGAGAGAGAGAGAGAGAGAGAGAGAGAGAGAGAGAGAGAGAGAGAGAGAGAGAGAGAGAGAGAGAGAAAGAAAGAGCCTATCGACAGTGTTAGACTGACAGAGGAGAACAGAGATCAGCTTTCTTTCATCCGGCCCGTCCCAAAAGTGTGTCCCTATGGATAGGAGCAGGGTTTGGGAGAGGGGGTAGAGTGAAAGAGGAGAAAGAGGGGTCGCGGCAAATGAAAGAGAGATGGTTTGCTGTCAGTTATAAATGGGAAACGGAGAAAGAGATTGAGTGAGGATGAGAGAGAAGGGGATGGAGTCTAGGAGGGAGGAAGGAGGGAGATATCAGAGTGTGAAAGGAAAGGAGGAGAAGAACATAATGATGAAGAGATGGTAGTAGGCCGAGAAAGGAGAGTAAAATACAGAATGACAGAAGAGTGGTTGTGAGAGAGGGAGAAAAGGACAGTGGAGAAGGGATGAGGCTAGTAGAGGGGTGGGGTACGGTAGAGAGGGTGAGGATGAGTGCGGGAGGGAGTAGAGGGTAAGGCTGACAGAGAGAGAAAATGAGTGAGGAGAAGGTGAGGCTGAGAATGGGAAAGGGGTGAGAGGGTTAGGATGAGGGAAGAGGATGACACAGAGAGAGAGAGAGAGAGAGAGAGAGAGAGAGAGAGAGAGAGAGAGAGAGAGAGAGAGAGAGAGAGAGAGAGATAAATGAGGGAGGAGAAGGTGAGGCTGAGAATGGGAAAGAGGTAAGGGAGTGCTGAGGTATGATAATGATAGGGGTGAGAGAGGGAGGTGGTGGGGTGAGAGAGGGAGGAGGAAATAGGAGTAGGGGTGTTGGCGAGCACCCCGCAGACCAGGGAAATGGCAGAATAGCACTTTAATAGGCTAGAAAAGACTGGGGGCTGTTAACTCTAACATTTTATTTTTAAACTCTGTCTCTCTCCCCCTCTCTGTCTTTATCTGCACTGTGCTCTCCTTCCTCATTTTCTCTTATTCTCTCCCCTTTCTCATTCTGTCTTCTCATACTTTAACTCTCTCTCCCCTTTCTCCCTGTAAGTTCACATACCCTCTCTCTCTCTCCCTCCTTCAACTCCCTCCCCCCTTTCTCTCCATCTCTTCCTCTCCATCATCCTCCCTCTCTCTCTCCCTCCCTCGTTTTTCCTTGGAGGAGGTGTAATGGTAGCTATTTGAGTGTCATCAGAGGAGCGCAGTTATGGCTTCTAATGGCTTCTAAAGAACCATTCTACAGTTGCCACGGTGAAAGTGGCACAGCCGCCATCCCACAATAACATCTGGTTGGCCATCGACAGCCGTTGCTGTGCCAACGGCAGTGAAAGCGACGGAACATCAACAGACGATGACATCGCCCCCCGGCCACAGAGAAGAGCTAATGGCGCGTGGGATAAGGTCCACATGAGGATGAAATATAATGGTGATGATAATAAAAATAGAATAATATAGTAAATAGAAGAATACTTTTTATTAAATAATATTTATTGTTATTAAAGTGTGTGGGTGTGTGTGCTTGAGTATGTGTGTGCTTCTACTCCTTGATGAGGGCTCAGGTATGCTAATGTGAGGTTCTGATTTCCAATTCATCTCTGTTATTTCCTAGGTAAAGAGTATTGTGTTCACCCTGTGTAGTCACACGCACGCACACGCACGCACACACACACACACACACACACACACACACACACACACACACACACACACACACACACACACACACACACACACACACACACACACACACACACACACACACACACACACACACACACACACACAACCAGATTGCCTTACCAAGAGTATCAATTGACTTAGAATGAAGAGACATCCCAAAGACATGTCAGTCCGCAGCAGCAGATGAATGCTAGTTAGAATCTAGTCTGGTGAATATCTCTCTGGGCTATCAGGTGGATGTCCACTTTTATTAAAGTTATTTTTTTGTCCCAGGTTGATTTCATATTCTATGTCATCTACCATAAGTAGGGCCATTCCTTAAGCTTCCAGTTGCCCACTATGGTGAATAAAAAAATACAAAATATATCTAATTATATCTCAAGAGATTGATAACAACAGTTTTATCTAAATAGACCTAGCTGTAGACCTGCGCTATAGTGCGATAAAAATGTAAAGGCAATGTTCCCGCTTTCGAGGAGAACGCATTCACTGTAAACACTGCATATGTCGGCTCAATCAGAAATGACCTATAAATGTCAATCGCGCTACAGCACTGATCTTCAGGGCTGCAGATTGAATCAAGTCCTTCATCTGTCTGTGACGTCCTCAAAATGGATTGTTGTCTTGTTCAAGCTTTCAGTGTGTGTAGGAAGAGCTCCCTCTGGTGGCCTTGTTGGGAGCTGACTAGTGTTTTATCTGCTGTACCACAGACCTTGAGTCTCAGTGACTGATCACACGGTTAAATGGGTAGGCATTCACCTGATCTGTCCAAGACAAGGTTATGGTTTGTGGTTGTAGCTCCGTCATGTAGTGTGTGGGTATGTGTGTGTGTCCATACATCAGTGTTTGCATGTGGCCAGCAGGTCCAGTCTGTGTCGCAGAAAGAGTAAATAGATGGAGGAGTAGTTTATCATGAACTCTTGGACTGTCCTCTCACCGAAGTTTGTGTGTGTGTGTCATTCCTATGTGTGTGTTGTGCGTGCATTTGGTTAGTCACTAGCAGATGGACTTTGTGTGTGTGTGTATGTACAGTTGATGTCGGAAGTTTACATACACCTTAGCCAAATACATTTAAACTCAGTTTTTCACAATTCCTGACATTTAATCCTAGTAAAAATTCCCTGTCTTAGGTCAGTTAGGATCACCACTTTATTTTAAGAATGTGAAATGTCAGAATAATAGTAGAGAGAATGATTTATTTCAGCTTTTATTTCTTTCATCACATTCCCAGTGGGTCAGAAGTTTACATACACTCAATTACTATTTGGTAGAATTGCCTTTAAAATTGTTTAACTTGGGTCAAACGTTTCGTGTAGCCTTCCACAAGCTTCCCACAATAAGTTGGGTGAATGTTGGCCCATTCCTCCTGACAGAACTGGTGTAACTGAGTCAGGTTTGCAGGCCTCCTTGCCCGGCACACGCTTTTTCAGTTCTGCCCACAAATTTTCTATAGGATTGAGGTCAGGGCTTTGTGATGGCCACTCCAATACCTTGACTTTGTTGTCCTTAAGCCATTTTGCCACAACTTTGGAAGTATGCTTGGGGTCATTGTCCATTTGGAAGAGTCATTTGCGACCAAGCTATAACTTCCTGACTGATGTCTTCAGATGGTGCTTCAATATATCCACATCATTTTCTAACCTCATGATGCCATCTATTTTGTGAAGTGCACCAGCCCCTCCTGCAGCAAAGCACCCCCACAACATGATGCTGCTACCCCCGTGCTTCACGGTTGGGATGGTGTTCTTCGGCTTGCAAGCCTCCCCCCTTTACCTCCAAACATAACGATGGTCATTACGGCCAAACAGTTCTATTTTTGTTTCATCAGACCAGAGTACATTTCTCCAAAAAGTACAATCTTTGTCCCCATGTGCAGTTGCAAACCGTAGTCTGGCTTTTTTATGGCGGTTTTGGAGCAGTGGCTTCTTCCTTGCTGAGCAGCCATTCAGGTTATGTCGATATAGGACTCGTTTTACTGTGGATATAGATACTTTTGTACTTGTTTCCTCCAGCATCTTCACAATGTCCTTTGCTGTTGTTCTGGGATTGATTTGCACTTTTCGCACCAAAGCACATTCATCTCTAGGAGACAGAACGCATCTCCTTCCTGAGCGGTATGACGGCTGCGTGGTCCCATGGTGTTTATACTTGCGTACTGTTGTTAGTACAGATGAACGTGGTACCTTCAGGCATTTGGAAATTGCTCCCAAGGATGAACCAGACTTGTAGAGGTCTACAATTTTTTTTCTGAGGTCTTGGCTGATTTCTTTGGAAATTCCCACGATGTCAAGCAAAGAGGCACTGAGTTTGAAGGTAGGCCTTGACATACTTCCACAGGTACACCTCCAATTGACTCAAATTATGTCAATTAGCCTATCAGAAGCTTCTAAAGCCATGACATCATTTTCTGGAATTTTCCAAGCTGTTTAAAGGCACAATCAACTTAATGTATGTAAACTTCTGACCCACTGGAATTGTGATACAGTGAATTATAAGTGAAATAATCTGTCTGTAAACAATTGTTGAAAAAATGACTTGTGTCATGCACAAAGTAGATGTCCTAACCGACTTGCCAAAACTATAGTTCGTTAACAAGAAATTTGTGGAGTGGTTGAAAAACTAGTTTTAATGACTCCAACCTAAGTGTATGTAAACTTCCGACTTCAACTGTTTGTGTGTGTGTGTGTGTGTGTGTGTGTGTGTGTGTGTGTGTGTGTGTGTGTGTGTGTGTGTGTGTGTGTGTGTGTGTGTGTGTCTCTCTCTCTCTGTGTGTGTGTGTGTGTGTGTGTGTGTGTGTGTGTGTGTGTGTGTGTGTGTGTGTGTGTGTGTGTGTGTGTGTGTGTGTGTGTGTGTGTGTGTGTGTGTGTGTGTGTGTGTGTGTGTGTGTAACTCGTCAGGGGGAGGGGTAACGGGTGGTAGATTAGCTAGGTTGGGATCACTGGGAGAAGGATTAGAAGGGTTAAGGAATGGACACGTCTGTTTACTATCCAAATACGCTTTAACACACACATAGGGCCCTACTTTGATCAACAACTCCTTGTTGGTACACCAGGGGAGAAAAGATGACGTGATGATTAGTGCTCTCACTAAAATAGGAACAAGACACATTATGTTGCTCTCTATTTCCACTCTCCCCCTTCTTTCTTTCTCTCTGTCAACTTTTCCCCTTTCCTCCCTCTCTCTGTTATTCACATTTATTTCAAATTCATCCCTTTTTCCCTTTCTCTCCCTCCCTTTTTTTCTCTCCTTCTCTCTATCTCTCTGTTTCCTTCTCTCACACACGTGTTCCATTAAAGCTGACCCACAGAACTTGGAATCAGAGATGGTGTGTAACCATACTCTGCCCAGGCAGGTAAGGAGAGCTGCACTCGGGCCACTGCCACAGAGGCACAGGGTGGGCTCTGGTTACCCGACACTCACTGTATGTGTGTGTGTGTGTGTGTGTGTGTGTGTGTGTGTGTGTGTGTGTGTGTGTGTGTGTGTGTGTGTGTGTGTGTGTGTGTGTGTGTGTGTGTGTGTGTGTGTGTGTGTGTGTCTACGCATTGTTTCTGGTTACCTTGGCTTTGTCACTCCACCTCTCTTGTCAAGGCAAGAAGTAGAGAGCAGAATAAAGCGCAAAGCCAGATAAAGACAGGAGTACATACACAGCCGCCACGTCAGCGAGAGACAGAGAGAAAGGAGGAGAGAGATACAAAGAAAGAGGGAAAGACTAAAGAGTACTAAAGCATGCGTTCCATCACCTTGCTGTAGTGTAAAGATGAAGGGTTTATGTTTGAGTGCTTAGGAGTTGGGGAAGGAAAAGGGTGTTGCGCCGCTCTAGGGCCTCACTGAGATCTCAGGGTGGAACCTTTTTAATCAAAAGATGTGCATATTTAAGGAACGTGCAGATCAAACTTGCTTCTGGTCAAGAAGGAAACTGGAATGTGAATAAAGGCAGAGGTGTGAAAGAAGAGGAGAAGAAAAACTAACGGAAGACAACGTGAGAGGCAGAAAGTGACAGAGTGGTAAAAAGAGAGGGAGAGAGATGAAGTGAATGAGAAGGTAAGGACCAACTACAATCCACATGCAATCAAGCTCTCCAACACATGCTCTCTGATTACAACCTCATTGACGCCTGGCAAGCACATAATCCAAAAGCATACACTTTCTATTCAAACAGGCATAAAACATTCTTCCGAATTGATTTTATATTATTATCTACACCTCTACTTTCTTAAAATTAAGAAAATTGAAATGAGACATATGAGATTGTCTGATCACCATGCTTACTACTGGCAACTACACATTTCAGAATCTCCTAAAAGAGCTATAAGATGGCGTTTCAACGTTTCATTACTACACAATCCTACATTCTGTGATAAATTAGAAATTTAACTAAATGAATTCATAATGATCAGTAAAAATTCAGTTGATGACTTCTATGGGATGCCACCAAAGGTTTTCATAAAAATAATGCAACTGCATTTGCATCTGGGTTGAATAAACCACAAGTAGAGAAGATATCAGAATTCAAAATGTTGTTAACTGCATTAGAGCGTTCTCAATAAACACTTTTTTTTAGCTAATACTCTTTCCAAAGTCATGATAGAACTTAATTTATTGATGAGACAGAGAGAAGAATTTGCAATCCATTGAGTTAGACTCAACCATTACTTCCATGGTAATCTTCCCAGTTCTTTATTGGCCAACAAGCTAAGCAGTAATGATCAATTAGCTGATATAGCCACTATTGAATCTGAAACAGTGGAATTACAGAACCCAAATGAAAGATTCTCCCTCTTCTATTAAGAACTGTACACCTCTGATTGTAAATCCACACCAACCCAGACTAAGTCCTTTCTAAAATAATGAAGAACTCTTCTTTCAACAGATGAAGCTGCCTCACTGGGAGCCCAAATCTCTCTCAGTTAACTCAAACGGGCATTGGGTAACATAAATAAAATCATCAGGATTGGATGGTATTCCTCCTGAGGTCTATTTGACATTTGTGAATCAATTAGGTCCACTATTGCTCGAAATGATTAACACGGCCGTTCACAAAGGTTCATTTGGGAGAGATGTGAATGCAGCACTAATATAAAAGGTAAGGATGTCACCCAGTGTTCTCACTATCACCCTCTATCTTTCATAAACGCAAATAACACAGATATTAAACTTTTTCCAAAAAGTAATCCCGCCTTGACACTTACTTAGCCAATTTGGTCCACACGGACCAAAGCGGGTTTGTTAAAAAACTTTTATCCTCGGATAACCTCCATTGACTATTACATATCTTAAATGCTTAGTCAGAAACAACAGATCCTTGGGCTGTTTTATTTCTCGATGCAGAAAAAGCTTTTAATAGAGTAAAATGGTCATATCTCTGGTATGTCTTGGAACATGGGAATTGGCTCCAATTTATTCATATGATTAAAATACTATATGCCAATCCCTCAACCATAGTTATAACAGGCAAATTCTGCTCAGCTCCGTTCATAATCACTAGAAGCAGCAGACAAGGCGATCCGATTTGTCCTTTGCTATTTTTATTATCCATGGAACCCCTGGCTCAAGAAATTCTTCAATCGAACGAAATAACATCAATTTCCCTCAAATCTACTGATCACTTCATCTTATTATACACAGGTGATATTTTACTATATCTAGACAATGTATTTCAATTGCTCCGAAACGCATTGAAGATCACAGATAAATTAGGCTAATTAATCTAACCAAATCAGACCTACTGTCTCTCAACACCCCGATGGAGGACTCCGTCTCTATACTGCCAAGGCTGAATTTCTGTAGTTCAATGCTTCCCCTTCTGGCTATTGGGATAAAACTCATAGTGCAGTTTCAAAATGTACACTGCTCAAAAAAATAAAGGGAACACTTAAACAACATAATGTAACTCCAAGTCAATCACACTTCTGTGAAATCAAACTGTCCACTTAGGAAGCAACACTGATTGACAATAAATTTCACATGCTGTTGTGCAAATGGAATAGACAACAGGTGGAAATTATAGGCAATTAGCAAGACACCCCCAATAAAGGAGTGGTTCTGCAGGTGGTGACCACAGACCACTTCTCAGTTCCTATGCTTCCTGGCTGATGTTTTGGTCACTTTTGAATGCTGGCGGTGTTTTCACTCTAGTGGTAGCATGAGACGGAGTCTACAACCCACACAAGTGGCTCAGGTAGTGCAGCTCATCCAGGATGGCACATCAATGCGAGCTGTGGCAAGAAGGTTTGCTGTGTCTGTCAGCGTAGTGTCCAGAGCATGGAGGCGCTACCAGGAGACAGGCCAGTACATCAGGAGACGTGGAGGAGGCCGTAGGAGGGCAACAACCCAGCAGCAGGACCGCTACCTCCGCCTTTGTGCAAGAAGGAGCAGGAGGAGCACTGCCAGAGCCCTGCAAAATGACCTCCAGCAGGCCACAAATGTGCATGTGTCTGCTCAAACGGTCAGAAACAGACTCCATGAGGGTGGTACGAGGGCCCGACGTCCACAGGTGGGGGTTGTGCTTACAGCCCAACACCGTGCAGGACGTTTGGCATTTGCCAGAGAACAACAAGATTGGCAAATTCGCCACTGGCGCCCTGTGCTCTTCACAGATGAAAGCAGGTTCACACTGAGCACATGTGACAGACGTGACAGTCTGGAGACGCCGTGGAGAACGTTCTGCTGCCTGCAACATCCTCCAGCATGACCGGTTTGGCGGTGGGTCAGTCATGGTGTGAGGTGGCATTTCTTTGGGGGGCCGCACAGCCCTCCATGGGCTCGCCAGAGGTAGCCTGACTGCCATTAGGTACCGAGATGAGATCCTCAGACCCCTTGTGAGACCATATGCTGGTGCGGTTGGCCCTGGGTTCCTCCTAATGCAAGGCAATGCTAGACCTCATGTGGCTGGAGTGTGTCAGCAGTTCCTGCAAGAGGAAGGCATTGATGCTATGGACTGGCCCGCCCATTCCCCAGACCTGAATCCAATTGAGCACATCTGGGACATCATGTCTCGCTCCATCCACCAACGCCACGTTGCACCACAGACTGTCCAGGAGTTGGCGGATGCTTTAGTCCAGGTCTGGGAGGAGATCCCTCAGGAGACCATCCGCCACCTCATCAGGAGCATGCCCAGGCGTTGTAGGGAGGTCATACAGGCACGTGGAGGCCACACACACTACTGAGCCTCATTTTGACTTGTTTTAAGGACATTACATCAAAGTTGGATCAGCCTGTAGTGTGGTTTTCCACTTTAATTTTGAGTGTGACTCCAAATCCAGACCTCCATGGGTTGATAAATTTGATTTCCATTGATAATTTTTGTGTGATTTTGTTGTCAGCACATTCAACTATGTAAAGAAAAAAGTATTTAATAAGAATAGTCCATTCATTCAGATCTAGGATGTGTTATTTTAGTGTTCCCTTTATTTTTTTGAGCAGTGTATATAACAAGGTAAGCAATCCCAGATCAAATTAACACATTTACAAAGAGGGAAAGACATAGGAGGACTATACCTACCAAACTTTAAATCATTTTCCCAGGAACTAGCATTTCACCACATCCTAAATTGGTTTAGACGTGATTCTTCAGCCACCTGGCTGAATATAGAGAGAAATATTGTGTCTCTTATTGCCCTGAAAGAGATGGTCTTTACTGATATATCCCTTAAAGTCCCAATGCACTTGTTTTTATCAGTAGCGGTGCGTGGGTAAAATAACTGTGGAAGCCAAGCCAGAAAAAAATGCCATATTACAACAAAGGCTGAGACAATAAGATGACACAGTGGCAGGATAAATTCATCAACACATTTGTTTCATCACAAAACCGGAGAGCAACCTCTGTCAATTGAAGTCCACAAAGCATATTGCATGTAACAAACAGTTACATGACCTGCAGCATGACCTGCAGGTTAATGTTTATTTTCGGGCTACTGAACAACTATTGATTTAGAACCACAGAGAGTTACCAAAAGTCACAGAGAAAACAGGAGCTTCCTCCACTATTCCATCACTATTTCAACTTCAACATTATCAAATCACCTCTGCTTAGTCTAATACAGTGACAACTGAAAGATACCAAAAACGATGTAATCCAATCAACATAAGCTAAATATGATGTGGTTGTCCATGGTTCTGATTTCTGTGTGTGTGTGTGCTTATATTCGTGCTAGTAGAAAAAACATGTTGACTCACCCTACTTGTATAGAAATGCTAATGCCATCCTCCTCTCTTTCATGTTGACAAAACGGTCTACGACTCTGTTATACAGTACACACTTTTAGTTTTTGCTGTCCTAGGCTACCTGGCTAAAATGCTTGCTCGCAAGCCTAACTTCCATACATAGGCAAAGATGAGCCAGCTAGTTAACATTAGCATGCTATGTCAAGCTACGTTTTGAACTTCCATCCTCTCAGGCCAGGGGCACAATGTATGAATTTATGGTTGGATCAGAATCGTCATTATAATCATTGCCCTGTACAGATAATTAAGTAAAACCACAATCCAAATCCCTATCTCTATCCAGGGCTAATTTAGGAAAGGGACAATTTTAGCTAGCTTGCTAGCCACCGGAGGACAACAACACGAGATGCAACAATTCAAGTTTTTCTGTCAATTATGTTTCACTCTTGATGTGATGTGATTGGTGTGAAGCCAAATCCAAACTGGCTTCCCTTAACATTTATTTTTGGTGCGCCAGGCCCATTCTCAGTTGAGCTCATTCAGTTTAGCTCAACGCTGATTGGCTATTATTTTATACTTTTTTTATCAAGGGAGGCCAAATGCTCGCTGGCTTCCTTTGCATTCAATGCAATGGGCGGCAACAATGTCATACACTTTTTGACCTGACAGCATCAGATAGAAGGCTACACAGAGACAGAGGGGCACTGTTTCACTTGCTCAGATGCATTCTCCGGTGAGATACTTTCAGCCACTTGCGAATTGAAGGACAATTATGAAACACAGAGAGACGAAAGATACATTATTTTATCTTTTAAAAAAACATTATAGGACAATTTTGGGGGGGGGGGGGGCCTGGCTTCCCTTGGCATCCATGAATACACACCACTGTTTTTAATGTCAATATCAAATAATTTCTGGGTAACAATTAAGTGCCTTACTGTAATAGATTTCCATTCAAATTGGCAAAATTAGCTTTTTAGCAAAAAACTATTTATCAAGCAAGAATATTGCTAGGAATGTCTGGGAGTGGTCTGAGTCGGGAGGGGGCAACTATAAACTAGCTGTAATTGGCAGAGAGATTTGGAACTCTTTGTTATTGTCACACCCTGACCTTAGATATCCTTTAAATTCTCTATTTGGTAGGTCAGGGTGTGACTAGGGTGGGAAATCTATGTTTATATTTCTTTGTTGGCCGAGTATGGTTCCCAATCAGAGGCAGCTGTCTATCGTTGTCTCTGATTGGGGATCATACTTAGGCAGCCCTTTTTCCCACCTTCTGTTGTGGGATCTTGTCTTTGTTTGTTGCATGGGTTGCACTCCTAAGCTTTTTGTTCGTTGAGTTACGAGGAGTTAGCTCAACGAAGCAAGCACGAGAGGCAGCCCCCAAATTTTGGGGGGTGGCACACGTGGAGATTGGCGGAGTCAGGGTTCAGACCTGAGCCAACTCCCCGTGCTTACCGTGGGGAGCGAGTGACCGGTCAAGCACTGTGTTATCCGGTTCTGCGCACCATGCCTTCAGTGCGTATCCACAGTCCGGTGCGCTCTGTGCAAGCTCCCCGCAGTTGCCGTGCTAGAGTGGGCATTCAGCCAGAACGGATTGTGCCGGCTCAGTGCTCCTGGCCTCCGGTGCGTCTCTTCGGCCCAGGATATCCTGCGCCAGCTCTACGCACAGTATCCCCAGTTCGCCAGCACAACCCAGTGTGGCCTGTGGCAGCTCCCCGCACTTGCCGTGCTACAGGGGGGATTCAGCCAGGACGCGTTGTGCCAGCTCTACGCTCCAGACCTCCAGTGCGCCTCCACGGCCCAGCATATCCTGCGCCGGCTCTACGCACTATGCCCCCAGTGCGCCTTCATAGCCCAGTGCGTCCCGTGCCAGCTCTCCACACTCACCGAGCTAAAGTGGGTATCCAGCCAGGACGCGTTGTGGCAGGTCCCCGCACCAGGCTTCCAGTACGTCTCCTCAGTCTGGTGAGACCTGTTCCGGCTCCACGTACGAAGCCTCCAGTGATGATCCATGGATCGAAGCCTCCAGTGATGATCCATGGCACAAAGCCTCCAGTGATGATCCATGGCCCGGAGACTGTAGTGATGATCCATGGCACGACGCCTCCAGTGATAATCCATGGCCCGGAGCCTCTAGTGATAATCCATGGCACGAAGCCTCCAGTGATGATCCATAGCCCGGAGCCTCCAGTGATGATCCATGGTCCGGAGCCTGTATTGACGATCCATGGCAAGGAGCCTGCAGCGACGGTCCCCAGTCCGGAGTCTCCAGCGACGGTTCGCAGTCCAGAGTCTCCAGCGACGGTCCGCAGTTCAGAGTCTCCAGAGACGGTCCGCAGTCCAGAGCCTCCAGCGACGAGCTGCAGTCCGGAGCCTCCAGCGGTGGTTTCCAGTTCAGAGCCTCCGGCGATGATCCACGGTCCGGTTCCTCTGGCAACGATTCACGGTCCGGAGTCTCCGGCAACGATTCACGGTCCGGAGTCTCCGGCGACGATCCACGGTCCGGTTCCACAGAAGCGGAGGGATCAGCGTAGGGAGCGGGGGCTACGTCCTGAACCGGAGCCGCCACCGAGGGTAGATGCCCACCCAGACCCTCCCCTATAGGTTCAGGTTTGCGGCCGGGAGTCCGCACATTTGGGGGGGTGGGGGGTACTATCACTCCCTGACCTTTAAATTCTCTTTGGTAGGTCAGGGTGTGACTAGAGTGGGAAATCTATGTTTATATTTCTTTGTTGGCCGAGTATGGTTCCCAATCAGAGGCAGCTGTCTATCGTTGTCTCTGATTGGGGATCATACTTGAGCAGCCCTTTTTCCCACCTTCTGTTGTGGGATCTTGTCTTTGTTTGTTGCATGGGTTGCACTCCTAAGCTTTTTGTTCGTTGAGTTGTTTATTGTTTTTTTGGTGGAACATTTTAATAAAGCAAATGTACGCCTACCACGCTGCACCTTGGTCTTCATTTAACGACGGACGTAACAGTTATTGGTCTATTAACCAGTTTACCCCATGGTGATGTCACCATAGAAAGACGAAACTCCTGGCAAATTATAAGTATTTTCAACCAGCAACTATCAAGAAATAACACACAAAAAAATGTGGACACTTTACAGTGTTAGTTACATCAGCTGTCGTACATATGATATAAAACACAGAAAAAAAAATATTTTGACAGCACTGGACCTTAAAACAATGTAAACTATGCTTTGGTCCTTTTATTGCTCACACAATTACTATTTGTCTCAAAATTGAAAGTCAATGTAACTGGGAATTAAAATGGTATGCCCATACTCCAATAATTCACAATAATGCCTAGAAATCTGGAGGCCGTCCTTTTGCACCCCCCCCCCCCCCCCCCCCCCCCCAATGGTCCAAATGTGGAATTCGTACCCTTGTCGATATCATGGACAGTAATGGTTTGAGAATACTCCAGGATTTGAAAGACACACATGTTTTCTATATTTCTAACTTAGGTCAGGTATGCTGGGGAAACCCAACTACCAAACCATCCAATGATGGGATTTATAAATAAATGACCTGGGCTCCCCTGAAAGGACTGTTCTCTATAATATATAAACATTTGGAAAGCTCATACTCTAAGCTGGCCATTAAAAAAGTATGGTCCATAGATATAACTGGAAAAATATGGCCTTTGCTTCCTGTAATCCAAACCATCAATTTACACATTTTAAGTTTGTTCACAGACTGTATTTAACACCAAGGAAACATTTTTGTATTTTTTATTCTATGCTTTCAGGCCCACGGGGAAGAAGTGGTATGGGGAGGGTTTTCTCTGGTCGCCGGGGTATAATAATTTGGGGGGTGCTTATATTTGTCCTGTTACACCCAAGTGTGGAATGTAAATGCGTTTCTTGCATATCCCAACTCCCCCTGAGACACAAGTGCCTTGCTCAAGGGCACAGCGACAGATTTGTTCACCTTTTCGGCTCTGGGATTCAACCCAGCGACCTTGCAGTTATTGGCCCAACGCTCTAACCTCGAGGCTACCTGTCACCCCATCATTATTACAAAATCCTGTGTGATCAATATGATAATTTCTCTGTATGTATTTCTTAGTTTTTCTTTTGAGTGTCAGCCTACGGGTACATGTGGTATAAACTGAGTGTGTGAATTGATATGAATATTGTACCTGTAACCCCCCCAACAATAAAAATGACAAAGCAAATAAAAACTTGGTAACTGACTGACTGACTGGGTGACTGGCTGACTGACTGATTGACTGACTGACTGGCTAACTGGTTGGGTGACTGGGTGACTGACTGACTGACTGACTGGCTGACTGGTTGGGTGACTGGGTTACTGACTGGTCACTAAGGCCAAGGTTGGAGACTGGTCAGGAGATCAGTGGCTCAGTAATCTCAGATAAATGAACTGGGAGAGAAAGAACAGGGAATTGGAAAAAGAGAGAGACTGGCTGAGGGAAAGAGAGAGAAAGAAACAGAGGGGGGGAAGCATAGAGGAAGAGCGTTAGAGTGAGACAGAGTCAAAGGTAACGATTGAGTGAGAGGAAGACTTTAAGAGAGGGAGATAGAGAAGGGGGAAAATATCAATTGAGGGAGAAGGGGAGAGGTAGTCTGAAAGAAATTGTGAGAGGAGAGGTGGAGAGGGTGACGTCACTTGTTGGATTGCAGTATTGAGCCCTGCTGATTACTATAATCCTGATTAGGAAACCGAAGGAAAAAAAACAGGAGCCCTGAATGACAGAAAGAGAAAAGACGAGAAAGAGTCCTTCACTACCACCAGAGAGAGACGGAGGTGGAGAGGAGACGGAGAAGGGAGGAGAAACAGAATAAGAAGAGGAGTAATTTGAAAGGAAACGTTTTAATCTGGGAATTAGGAGCATAGGAATCACAGAAACTACAGAAAGGAACCACATAACCACAGTAAGTAGATCATAAATCTGTGTAAAAAAAATGTAGAAGACAAAGTCCCTACATTATAGCTACCTTCCTCATTGATTTCTTCTCATATTTTATTGCCTAATTCTGCCCACCCTTTTAACCTCACCTCATACTTGTCATTCATACCCCCATGCCCTCCCCTCCCCACTCTCCCTCTTCGCCACACATTCTTCTTCCTCCCATCCCTCCTCCTCCTCCAGGCCAGGATGCCCACTAACGGTACAAACTGTCCACTGAAGCTGCAGTTTGGTCTGATCAACCACGAGAGTCGCTACCTCACCGCAGAGGCCTTTGGCTTCAAGGTGAGATACCTCATCTGACACAGCTTAGTCTTACTGTGTTCCTGTCTAGACTGGTGCCAGTCTGGTCCTGCTTTAGCCAACTCCTTTGTCGTTTTCATGCCAGAGTAGAGTAGATGCCAAAGAAGTTTATCTAAAGCAGGAAAGAGTTAGAAAGGGTGAAGACAGGGGAAGAGGAAAGGCGTTTTAGGTAGACAAGTGGAAACTGTCTATTCCCAGTGCTCTTGACAGTGATCTCTCCTCCATCAGGTGAATGCTTCGGCCCCCAGTCTGAAGAGGAAGCAGGTGTGGACATTAGAGCAGGACTCCCAGGACCCCCAGGTGGTTTACCTCCGCAGCCATCTGGGCCGCTACCTGGCCTCCGACAAGGATGGCAAAGTCACCTGCGAGGCCGAGGGACGGAACACAGACTGCCGCTTCCTAATCGCTGCCCAGTCAGACGGCCGCTGGGCACTTCAGTCGGAACCCTACCTGAGGTTATTCGGAGGTTCCCGGGACTACCTGTCCTGCTTCGCCCAAGTTATCACAGAGGCAGAGTTATGGGCGGTGCACCTGGCGCTCCACCCGCAGGCCAACCTGCTCAGTGTCGCCCGCAAGCGCTACGCCCACCTGTCACCCGACGACGGCGAGATCGCCGTCGACCGGAACATTCCATGGGGCGTGGCGGCGCTCCTGACGCTCGTCTACTTGGATGGGAAGTACCGGCTCAAGACCTGCGACAGCCGTTACCTTGGCAACGACGGGAAGCTGTCAGCGGAGAGCGGGCGGGGCACGGGGTACACGCTGGAGCTGAAGTGTGGGAAGCTGGCGTTTAAGGACTGTGAGGGGAAGTACCTGAGTCCAATGGGGCCCACGGGGACACTGAGGTCTGGCAGGTGCAGCAAGCCGGGGAAGGACGAGCTGTTTGACCTGGAGGAGAGCCACCCACAGGTGGTGCTGATGGCAGCCAATGGGAAATACGTGTCTATACGGCAACGTAAGACACACACAGTATACACAGTAGACAAAACACAGTATGAACATAGATGTCACACATGCATAAATATACAGTATACACCTCTTTCGTTCTCTTTTTTGTTTTATCTCCCTCTCCTCATGTGTCACTTCTAAAACTACTCAACTACTACTACTACTATTACTACTATTACTACCTCATATTCTCGTACCACTTGATACCTACTGTGGTAACTGAGCTTTCAGATGTACAGAAAATACATTAGCAGCCGTATTGAATATGCATGGAGCTTCACCACTGCCATTCAATATGGATGATTGACAGCCGATAAAGACTGTTCCATAATTATGGGTAATGTAGTCTTCAGATTCCTTATCATATTGTCTGAGGTTGGGTGTTTCCTCGAAGACGAGATGAACGCAGTTGATGTGTTGTCATGTTTGTGCGTGCGTTGATCGATTGTTCTATTTCTAACATATCATTATTGTATTGTTAAAGGGAAGTTCCAGCGTTGTAGTATCATTCCACTGCCTCCTTACAGTAGCTTAAACCCCTCTGCAGCATAGTAGTCTTTTTGTATTTCAGGCTCAGAAAACATGTCACCAGGTCAGTGGGAATGAGATTTGCAAATTATAATGGCTGATTATTCCAGTGCAGCTTATGTACAGTGTAGACTTCATCTCTGGTATACCCTGCATGCATGACCACTGTGAAAAGTGTGTTACTGATTAATAGTGTCAGCATCACTGTATAATATGATAATGTAGTAACTTGTGCCTCTTTCCCTTTGCCCGAGCCACAAACAATTCTGGAATCAGTTACCGGGTCTATGATAATGTCATAGACCCGGTAACTGATTCCAGAATCTACAGTGTTATTAGAATCTCATCTAGACTTGAATCTAGAGGGAATCTTTTCCTAGAATCTCTAGAGTGTTCTGTGTATCGTCCGTGTGTTTGATGCTGTGGTCTTTGGTGAATATTCTTGTCTGAGGAGTAGTGTTACTCTAACCTGAGGGTTGTAACTGTAGCTGTGGCTCATTGTTCCTGGTTAGCACTACGATCTGCAATAACCAAATGACTGAGTGAGACGAGCAGAAAGTGATTACCTCGAGGCCTAAGGGGTATAGGAAACCTCATGAGGGCAGGGAAGAAAGGGCGGTGACGCACCTCTATGCTAGTGCTAAAAGACACTCAAACAGGATACACAAAACATTTCCTTACACTTACTTTTTCCACTCTCATTCTCTCTCACACATACACACACACACACACACACTCAGACGACAAGTGCACAGACACACATGCACTCACACACTTTCTCTTCCTCTCCATCTTGTACCTACAAACATGCATTACACACACTCTCTCTTTCACAAACACAAGCTTTGTCTCTCTCTTTCTCTCTCTCTTTTACAAACACTCCTGTATTGGTGAGTGATGAGGTGCAGAGTGTGTTAAATAATTGATAGTGCCATGGCGGTTGTTCATTGAAGGCGGGGAGTCTGTTTTCAGAAACCCAAGCCCTACTCTAACTCTATGGGTCTCTGGCCAACAGCACACCAGGGGCATAGCCCATAGCAACTCAGCCCACAAATCAGAAAGACAACTGGGTCAGTCAGTCAGCCACAGACCCCAGCCCAGGGATGGAGATAAAAAAGGTTGAGAGGGCGACCCAGGGAGAGAGCTGCGAAGAGAATAAAGGAGGAAAGGGAAGGGCAAGTGAGGAAAAAAAGAGTTAATGGAGGAGAGGAAAGGGAAAGGGTGAGGGTTAGAAAGGGAAAGACTGTAGGGAACAGCCAGGGGAGAGGGTGGGGAGAGAGGGTTAGTGAGGTAGACAGGAGGAGAAGGGTGGAAGGGGAAAGCATATATAGGGAGAGTGATGGGAAAGGGGGAAATAGAGAAAAGAGAGGAAAGTGAGTAGAGAGTGGTTGTGAAAGTACATGAGGAGAAGGAGGAGGAGTAGGAGAGAGGAGAGCATAGTCAGATATATAGGAAGTCACCTTCTCTATGTGTTCGCACATAAATCAACAGGACTAACAGTTCTCCCTGAAGAGCAGACGTGTCACCGTCAGATAGTTTACAAACACAACTAGGCTCAGAAACTGACTTGATACTTCTCTCTCTTTCTCTTCTCTCGCCTTCCCACTCTCTTTCTATTAAAGCGCCCATGTGGTGTGTTAGTGTCCATGCGCGTGTGTGTGTGTGTGTGTGTGTGTTTGTGTGTGTGTGTGTGTGTGTGTGTGTGTGTGTGTGTGTGTGTGTGTGTGTGTGTGTGTGTCGGTCAGATCTGTTATCATGTCTGTCGTCACCTCTCTCTACTCCCTCGGGTACATCGATCTGGTCTGGGAAGAAATTGAAAGAGAGACGAACACTCAAATACACACACACACACACACACACACACACACACACACACACACACACACACACACACACACACACACACACACACACACACACACACACACACACACACACACACACACACACACACACACGCTACGGTCTGATAGACAGATAAAGGATGCAGTGAAATAAACAAAGAGAAAGAGAAAAAAATGAGAATAGCAATGGAGGAGAGCAAGTGAGAAAGATACAAAGGGGAGAGAGAGCGGGATAGAGAGAGGAAGAGAGGGACAGTGGGCTGTGGCATCATTAATAATGGATGGCAGAGCGACTCTCTGATGTATTAGTCGTGCCTGATCCAGTTTTGGGTGGGCAGGCGGGTGGGCAGGCTTCCAGGTAGGCCAACACCAGGAATTGGAGATGGGCCTGCGGTCTGTTTTAAACCTTGCACTACACTCTTAGAAGAAAGGGTTCCAAAAGGGTTCTTTGGCTGTTCCCATAGGAGAACTCTTTTCGGTTCCAGGTAGAACCCTTTTTGGTTCTACCTGGAACAAAAAGGTTCTACCTGGAACCAAACATAGTTATTCAAAGGGTTCTCCTATGGGTACAGCCGAAGAACCCTTTTAGGTTCTAGATATAACCTTTTTTTCTAAGAGTGTAGACTAGCACACTCTACCCTAGGCAAGTGATTTTTGAACCTCTCCTTGGGGACCCCCAAACATTTAATGTAACTAACTATCCACAGCTAGCCCTTAAGTGAATCAGCTCAGCTAGTTCAGGGTTACAACAAAATTGCTAAACGTCTGGGGATCCCCGAGGAGAGGTTTGAAAACCATTGCCCTAGGCTATGTAGCAGTCAGCGTGCACCATTTGGTATGATTGACCAACTGTAGTGTCAGCAATGCCTTTCAAGATATCAGATAGATGCAGTATCAGATAGTTATAAAACCTTCCATTGATACCCCCTGAGGTATAAAACCTTCTATTGATACCCCCTGAGTTATAAAACCTTCTATTGATACCCCCTGAGGTATTAAACCTTCTATTGATACCCCCTGAGGTATAAAACCTTCTATTGATACCACCTGAGGTATAACATCTTCTATTGATACCCCCTGATGTATAAAACCTTCTATTGATACCACCTGAGGTATAAAATCTTCTATTGATACCCCCTGAGGTATAAAACCTTCTATTGATACCCCCTGAGGTATTAAACCTTCTATTGATACCCCCTGAGGTATAAAACCTTCTATTGATACCACCTGAGGTATAACATCTTCTATTGATACCCCCTGATGTATAACACCTTCTATTGATACCACCTGAGGTATAACATCTTCTATTGATACCCCCTGATGTATAAAACCTTCTATTGATACCACCTGAGGTATAAAATCTTCTATTGATACCCCCTGAGGTATAAAATCTTGAAGCAGTGCTGAGATGAGAGGGGAATCTGATCAAACAGAAACACAAGCCCTGGTGATAAGACAGAGAATAGTTTTTTTTAGACTAAGCCAATAGTTTCTTTAGAAAGCTGGGTTGAATGTAACTAAGGAGGACCCTAGTGCAGAAGACTGTTAGTAAAGGGGTTGGTAGAATCTGTCTGCCTGTCTGCATGCATGCCTGTCTTTAATTAATGTTAATGCTATTAGTATTCTGCATAATGGACAGAGGTCTTTGACAGTATGGTGGGTTATGGGCCATCCACATGTGAGTGTATAAGGGCATGCATGTGTGAGTGTGTAAACGTGTGTTCCCATGGATTTCAGACAGCCTGTATTGACAGTTATGAGTATCAATAAAACTTGGATTGATTTCGAACTGAACACACCATGAACTGAATTTGACTGACCTCACACCTCTGGCCCCTCCCAGGTGTGAGTATCTCGGCCAACCAGGAGGACGAGACGGACCTGGAGACGTTCCAGATGGAGATTGACAAGGAGAGCAGGAAGTGTCTGTTCCGGACCAACGAGGGGAAATACTGGGCCCTGGTGGCCCACGGAGGCATCCAGACTACGGCCACAGAGAGGTAACCCTAACTCTAAACCAGGGGTGTCAAACTCTAGTGTCTGCAGGTTTTTGTTTTTTTCTTTCAATTACGACCTAGACAACCAGGTGTGGAGAGTTCCTTACTAATCAGTGACGTTAATTCATTAACCAACTACAAGGGAGGAGTGAAAACCCGCAGACACTCGTTCCTCTGTGGAATGAGTTTGACACGTGCTCTAAACCTAAGACTAACCCCTACCACTAACCCTAGCTCCAGTCACAACCCTAAACCTAGCTCCAGTCACAACCCTAACCCTAGCTCCAGTCACAACCCTAACCCTAGCTCCAGTCACAACCCTAACCCTAGCTCCAGTCACAACCCTAACCCTAGCTCCAGTCACAACCCTAACCATAGCTCCAGTCACAACCCTAACCCTAGCTCCAGTCACAACCCTAACCCTAGCTCCAGTCACAACCCTAACCCTAGCTCCAGTCACAGCCCTAACCCTAGCTCCAGTCACAACCCTAACCCTAGCTCCAGTCACAACCCTAACCCTAGCTCCAGTCACAACCCTAACCCTAGCTCCAGTCACAACCCTAACCCTAGCTCCAGTCACAACCCTAACCCTAGCTCCAGTCACAGCCCTAACCCTAGCTCCAGTCACAGCCCTAACCATAGCTCCAGTCACAACCATAACCCTAGCTCCAGTCACAGCCCTAACCATAGCTCCAGTCACAGCCCTAGCCCTAGCTCCAGTCACAACCCTAACCATAGCTCCAGTCACAACCCTAACCCTAGCTCCAGTCACAACCCTAACCATAGCTCCAGTCACAGCCCTAACCCTAGCTCCAGTCACAGCCCTAACCATAGCTCCAGTCACAACCCTAACCCTAGCTCCAGTCACAACCCTAACCCTAGCTCCAGTCACAACCCTAACCCTAGCTCCAGTCACAACCCTAACCCTAGCTCCAGTCACAGACCTAACCCTAGCTCCAGTCACAACCCTAACCCTAGCTCCAGTCACAGCCCTAACCATAGCTCCAGTCACAACCCTAACCCTAGCTCCAATCACAACTCTAACCATAGCTCCAGTCACAACCCTAACCCTAGCTCCAGTCACAACCCTAACCCTAGCTCCAGTCACAACCCTAACCATAGCTCCAGTCACAACCCTAGCCCTAGCTCCAGTCACAACCCTAACCATAGCTCCAGTCACAATCCTAACCCTAGCTCCAGTCACAACCCTAACCATAGCCCCAGTCACAGCCCTAATCCTAGCTCCAGTCACAACCCTAACCATAGCTCCAGTCACAACCCTAACCCTAGCTCCAGTCACAACCCTAACCATAGCTCCAGTCACAACCCTAACCCTAGCTCCAGTCACAACCCTAACCCTAGCTCCAGTCACAGCCCTAACCATAGCTCCAGTCACAGCCCTAACCATAGCTCCAGTCACAACCCTAACCCTAGCTCCAGTCACAACCCTAACCATAGCTCCAGTCACAACCCTAACCCTAGCTCCAGTCACAGCCCTAACCATAGCTCCAGTCACAACCCTAACCCTAGCTCCAGTCACAACCCTAACCCTAGCTCCAGTCACAACCCTAACCATAGCTCCAGTCACAACCCTAACCCTAGCTCCAGTCACAACCCTAACCCTAGCTCCAGTCACAACCATAACCCTAGCTCCAGTCACAGCCCTAACCATAGCTCCAGTCACAACCCTAACCCTAGCTCCAGTCACAACCCTAACCCTAGCTCCAGTCACAGCCCTAACCATAGCTCCAGTCACAACCCTAACCCTAGCTCCAGTCACAACCCTAACCCTAGCTCCAGTCACAACCCTAACCCTAGCTCCAGTCACAGCCCTAACCATAGCTCCAGTCACAACCCTAACCCTAGCTCCAGTCACAACCCTAACCCTAGCTCCAGTCACAGCCCTAACAATTTATTATCCAGGTCTGCCAACACCATGTTTGCAGTGGAGTGGATGGGCCGCAGGGTGGCACTAAGAGCCAGTAACGGGAAATACATCTGCACCAAGAAGAACGGCCAGCTAGCAGCCGTCAGCGACTCCGTAGGTAAGTGTTTGTGTCTTTAAGAGGGTGAGTGGGTTCCATGGTTCTTATGCTTTTTAAACCTAATATCCCTTCCCCTCTCCTTAATTTCTACCTCTACCTCTCTTCCTCCTCCTTCCCTCTCTTTCCCCTCCCTCTCTTCCCTGATCAGGTGAGGATGAGAAGTTGATTCTGAAGCTGATAAACCGTCCCATGCTGATCCTGCGAGGGTTGAACGGCTTCATCTGCCACCATAAGAACTCCAACACGCTGGATGCCAACAGATCAGTCTATGACATCTTCACACTGCATTTCAGTGATGGGGCGTACCACATCAAAGGTGAGGATATGATATGCACATTCTAGCTATTGCATAGAATTCAATGCATTTTTCATGAAGAATTTAAGAAGTTTTGTGCAACTGCTTGTTTTAATCTATTGCTTTCTGCTTCAATCTGTCTTGATGTGTAAAGGCCTTTCATATAGTGCTGCCAGTCCATGTCTCTCTCTAACTAACCCCTTGTAGGTGAGGGAGGGAGGTTCTGGTATGTGAACAGCAGTGGTCTGGTATGTTCAGACGGAGAGACACCAGATGACTTCTCCTTTGAGTTCCTGGAGCACGGACGCATCGCCATCCGAGGCAAGAACGGCAGATACCTGCGAGGCCAGGGGGGCATGCTGAAGGGCGACGGGGTTACCCCCGACAGCTCTGCCCTCTGGGAGTACTGACCTATATGGGGGCCACTCTCCTACCCTGCTGGAGGTTACCCCTAACCACAGATCTAGGATCAGATTGGGGCAGATTACCAGATTACCCTAACCCCCATGTCCTAAAAATGAATGAACAGATTGGTAAAGAATATCTGACCCTAGACTAGTAGTTAGTGGCAACTTCTGCCCTCTCCCATAGGTCCCTTTCTGCCCCTGTCACTCCCCTCAACCTACTCCTGGCATGCCAGCCAATGAAGAAGGCACAAAGAGAAAACAGACTCTTTTACAGGGGAGGTCGAGGGAAGACATACGTTTAAATGAATGCACTAATTGTAAGTCGCTCTGGATAAGAGTGTCTGCTTAATGACTAAAAGGTTAATTTAAAATAAGGCAGAGGTCTCATGTTTTCAGCTCAGAAGAACCTGGTCAGAAGGAATGAATCATGTTTGCTGGAGTCAACACTGTTCAGTGAGTCAACGGCAGATTCCAAACAACACTATGCTTTATAGGCTTATGAGATTTTTTAAATGTTTTTTAAAATTAGTATGTTACTAGTAAAAGTCAGGGTTCAGAGTAAGTACCATACTCACACACAGAGGACTAGTCATGGCTTGGGTTTTCATTTTGCAACATTGTTTTAGCTACAACAACACTATTCATGATACAACAGTAATACAACTACTAATATTTCCATTGTCCACACATTGCTTTGTTTATACCTGGCGCTAACATGCGTCCTTTGTCCTGTTGTGGTCCACATTCTCACATTCTGATTGTGCCCACATTTTCAGAAATATGTCTATACATGGTATTAAAATGAGTATTTTAATCGTATAGACTGGATGCATTAAAAGACACATTGTGGGTCTGATATCTTACAAGTGTGCACGGATTTGGGCCTGGTCTCCCAAAAGCATCTTAAGGCTAAGTTCAACTTAGAATCATAGGATCCTATGGTTCTAACAATGAACTTAGGCCTTAAGGTGCATTTGGGAAACCGGGCTCTGGACAGTGAAACCATTTAAATCATCATTATCCCACCGTCTAAAATCACTGACAGATGGCACCATTGACTTATGGCATCAATATGTGTCTTAACAATATCAAAGCACACTAACGGCTGAGGGATGGGGCTGGAGAAATGTAACCACTCTCAAATTCACAAACAGAGCTATAGCTGCAAGGACTGAGCATCCATGATATCAAAACTATAGTTTTAACCATGTTTTCAGGCTATATCGTGTTTGTTTACATTTACTTTGTTTACAAACAATTTACTTTGGAGTAAAATAAGCTTCTATTTTGGGTTCTGGTAGTTAAACTAAGCTCATGAGACATTTATAAGTTAATTATTTTGATTTTACCTTTATTTAATTAGCCAAGTCAGTTAAGAACAAATTCTTATTTACAATGACAGCCTACCCCGGCTAAACCCTAACGACACTGGGCGCCGCCCTATGGGACTCCCAATCACAGCCGGTTATGATACAGCTTGGAATCTAACCAGAGTCTGTAGTGACACCTCTAGCACTGAGATGCAGTGCCTTAGACCATTGCTCCACTCAGTTCTTCAAGAATCAATGAGTACATATCCTTAATTTATAAGTCCAAAAATGGATGTAGCAACTGCTGATTGCCCCTTTAAAATAAAGAAATAAATACTATTTTGAAAGAATAACTGTCAAATTTTTGCATACAGGGAGGGACCAGGAAATGTAGTCAAAGTAGATGGATAAGAGAAACATTTTAATACCACGTGTAGACATATTTCTGAAAATGTGGGCACAATCAGAATGTGGAAAAGACCAGGAAAGAGGACACATGTTCGCGCCAGGTATAAATGAGGCTATAGAGGAGTTAACATGGCTTGGGTTTTCAGTTTTGAAGTGTCTACTGGTCATCTGTAGCTCAGTTGGTAGAGCATGGCACTTTAGTGTTTGCTATGCCAGGATAGTGGGTTTGATTCCTGGTACCACCCATATGTAAAATATATGCATGACTGTAAGTCCCTTTGGATAAATATGTCTGCTAAATGGTATACATTATTACTACAGTAGCTACAAATACTCCAGAACTACTATACACACAATGCTACAAATACCTATAGAGACACTCTGGTGTAAAACCAATGTGCCTTAAACCAATTGTCTATTACACTCTCTTCCACCACAATTGTTCATTTCCACTCTACCATTCCCATTCTTCCCTGTCGTTTTGCCAATTCTGACTTTGTAAGCAAGTGACAGTGTGTAATAATAAACTCAGAAAGTCATCAATTCATCGTAGCTGAGTCATCATTAGCAGACAGCTTCCTTAGCATCGCAGCATCGTAACATTAACAAACATGACAGGCAGCTGCATCTCAAACGTTACCCTCTTCCCCATGTAGGGCAGTAGGCCCACTTCTAAACACAGACACATAGAGTAATGGCTTCAGGTGATAAGTAGGAGCCCTCTATATGGGATACAAGAGTGTAATGGGTGTCATTTGAGATTTTTACAGGCTTTTCCCTACAATCAAAACAGTAACACGTCAGGTGTAACAAAACTACACGATCATCCTAGAAAGAGTATAGTGCTAGTGATTTACAGCCTTTACAGCTTGACAATGATACATACTTCATTTGTCTTTTCTTGCTTTATCCTTTTCTAATATTAATTTTTCTGAAAAGCTTTGAAAAACTATAATAAAAATAATCTCAGATGTGTAGAAGTTATGTTTCGTGTGTGGATAATGTTGTCAGTGAAGTGACTCTTCAAATCCGTTGTTTTAATTTTACAGGTACATTTTAATCCACACACACACACACACAACCTACCTGCTATGTACTACTTTACAAACATTCACAGAAAGAAAGAAATGCTGTTTGTGTACTAAAACAGCAGAGGGAGACAAACAGTCATTAATTTCTCCTTTGCAGGAGAAGTATTGGATAGTGAGTGTGGGGCTGAGAATGAAGATGAGGAGAGGATTGTAAATGTGTGGATGAGGATGTTGTGGATGAGGAGCGTATGTGGGATGGTAAGTGTCAGAGGATGAGGAGAGGGTTCTCTCTGAGTTGCCTATAAATGCTGAACAGTGTCTTGGTGGTCTGTCCAGTGGTCATTCCCAATCCAATGGCTTCTGGGATACGAGCCTCCTGGAGATGCTCAGATAGAACCTGGCAGGGGGGAGGAGGAGGAAGAAGATAAAGAAGAGGAAAAGAGGTAAGGCTATAGACACAGAGAAAAGTTGAGAAAATACTACAGATTGTCTGTTTCTTGTGTGTTTGAGGATTTGTGTGTTTGAGGATTTCTTTCAACCCTTGTTACCAGGTAGTTTGTTGTTAGTCTGGTCTCACCTGTGCCCGCTGTAGGGCCTGTCTCAAGCCCAGTCCCTGGACTCCCATAGAGGACTCCCGTGTGCCAGCAGTACCCTGGAGCAGAGCCTTTCAACACACACACACAGGGTGTTAGGGAGGAGAGGATGATGTAGCAAACAGGCACAAATGTTTATCACACATGTTGGGATTCCTACCTGTACACGGCTTAACACAGCATGGTGTAGTCCACACACTGCTGCCATGGAGGAGCACTGTACCTGCACCTCCACAGCCTCCTTAACCTCCTTCACACTGGTGTCTCCTACAGTTACCTGGCCAACAACATACAGGTACAGTCACTCTCAACACATACCTCATACAATAGTCTCCCAGGAAAGTTAAACATGAACTTCAAGTGAGTCTAAAAGGATACAACTATAATAATACAATAAATGCAGACGCTTTTTTTTATTATCATCCAAAGAGACTTAGTCATGCATGCATACATTTTATGTATGAATGGTCCCGGGAATCGAACCCACTACCCTGGTGTTACAAGCGCCATTCTCTACCAACTGAGCTAAAGGACCACAACTGATACACCCAGTATCAATGCAATCATGTTTTCATGATATGTAAAAATAAGAAATATAAAAAAAAATACACACCTCTTTGGCTGTGAGTTTGACGGTGTGTCGCCCTAGACACCGGGCGTAGACCACAGAGCTTTCCTGTCCTCGCTTGTCCCCTCTGCCACTCCAGTCCTCTCCTCCTGTCCCCTGTGACAGCAGCCAGCCCAGCACAGAGCCACACACACCCTGAGAAGGGCCAGCAGAGCCTGGTGGCTCCAGTCCTAGTGTCCCTCTCAGTAGCTCTGTTGAGACCTTGATGCTTGCTGAAAACAGCCCCCCATCAGACGCCACCATCCTCTCTCCTCCTCCTTCTCCATCCCCCCTCCCAGAACCCCTGATCCTACGGGTGCTCAGGAAGGCCTCAACGATATCCATCGAGACGGTATCCGGGGAAATGGAGGGTCTGTTTGGGTCCCTGTGAGGGGGCGTGGTCCCGGTCACCTGCAGAGCGTCCAGCCAATCCACTGTCAGTGTGTCAAGGGGCAGACTGACCCATCCACCCTCCAATCCCAGACAAGATGCCGGCTCCCCATTGGCCAAGAGGCGGGACAGCTCCTCAGACCCCAGCAAGCTTTGCAGGGAGTAGAAAAGCGAGCAGCTAACCGTCACAGGGAAAGATGTGTCCCCCGCAGCTGTTAGGGGCAACAACACTTCCATTCTCCCACCCGGCTCTAGTTTCTGGAATGGGAATGAGAATGTTTGAGAGGTGTTCTCCCCCCCTGCAGGAAGAGGGTAGGATAATGGTAGAACTCGCACACAGAACGTCCAGTTCCGTTCTAGAACGTAAGGACTAGAATTGTCCAGAACACAGGTCAGATTCAGGGAGTCTCTCTGTAGCAGGCGGCTCCACTTGGCAACAACGTGACACCTGATTGGCTTCTTGCTGACCGGGAGCTGCTCTCCACTGTTCTGATTTGCTAGCAGTAGGCAGCAGACATTGAGCACCTGATTCAGGTGTCTGAGGGAGTGGTTTTTGGACTGGATGGTGCTTTTCAACACAGATGCTCTGTGGGACAAGCAATAGCACATACAAGTAAATTAACATGTTAAATAAGTACTATTCATCTGAATAAAACATATGTTAGATCTACCATTAAATCTACTGCATGCCTCCTCACCTCTCACACACATCTCCGATGGCTGCAAGGAGGTCCCTCACTCTCTGTCCCACCTGTGATAAGGGGAGCCTGGGTATGCCCCCTACCTCTGTCCCCTTAGGCAGGGTTAAACGCTGGAGCCTCCCCCGGAGAGACAAAGCCACCAACTGCACTATGCCTGTAACACACAAACACGATCCGTAAGAAAATAAACTTGATAACAAAGATCGGTTGCAGAAAATATTGGTTGAGCTGAAGACACACTTTACCTGAGGCATTGTGTGAGGGCCCAGCCAGGGCAATGACCCTGCAGACATTAAGGCTGACAGGACTCTGTAGGGTAGCAGACTCCCTCACCATGGCCTGTCCCTGGCCTTGCCTCTCCCCGTGGCCGACCACCAGGCTCTCTTCTGGCTTTGGAGCTGCCTCTCGCACCCCTGGGAGATCCAGGGCTAGAAGATCTGACCCTGTGCTGTAGTACAGGCCCTCCCTGCCTGCACACACACACACCACAGGCCCCGACACACACCCCTCTGTTAATGCTGCTACCTTGCTCCCCTCCTCCGGCCCCCCTTCACAGGTTCTGACCAGCACCACCCTCCCCCATTGGCCTACTGCCACCAAACACTGTGGACCATCATTTGTCCCGGTTGTGGTTCCGATAAACGTGATTGGCTGCTCCATGCTGTGTAGAACTCTAACGCAGGAGCCTGATCGTCCTGGGAGAAGTAAGGGGAGGGAGCAGAGACGCCCATCAGGCAGGCCGCAAAGGATCATGGGGGAGTTGATGAGGGCAGCGTCGACGCCGAAGAGGAGCTTGAAGAGGAGAGGCTCCAGGAAAAAATGTTTGCCGCCTAACGATGATGACAAAGGTGGTAGTTTTGTTGTTGTTGAGGATGATGACAAGGGTGGTGCATCACTGCTGTAAACGCAAGCTAACACAGGTCGCATGACCAGTCCTGCGGCACCATTTTCCTCTGATTCGACATGGTGACCAACTGAAACGACAGGTAGACTAAACTGAGTCAGTTTCTGGTGGTCAGCTGCTTTATACAGAGTAAACCACCAGGCTGCGTCTCTCAGGGAGACGGTCACCAAGGTCCCTCCGGACCCTCCCACCTCAATCAGAGAACACACCCCCTTGTCTCTGGCTGCCAGCGAATTAGACGACACCTTGAACAGAGCAGGGCCAGGGGATTGGTCAGCTGGGGGAGTGGGAGACCTGGTGAGACAGGACAAGGGGGAGAGGGTAATCAAATATACATGTAATTTTTGCATGGTCAGTCTCCGTAGTTCAAATGAAGAGGTTCATACCTAGGGTGCAGAGTTGGTAGACTGACACAGTACACCCCATCACTCTCACAGACAGCATAGACAGACTGCTTGTCCTCACTCAGCACCATGTGACACACTGGACTCAGGAACTGAAGGACAGCCTGGAATAACAGACAAGATGAGTGTTTCTTGTCCATGAAGAATATCACATATAGTTGACAGCCAGGTTCAAATAGACCCCCTGTTACTGCAACTTCAGTGTTAATCAATAATCAGTTCACCTGCTATTTACCTCTGTTCACAAATAATCTGTTTCTTGTAATTGTATCACCTGCTGCTATTCATCTCAGTGTTTATCAACAATCAGTTCCTTGTCATTGTATTACCTGCTACTCACCTGAGTGTTCATCAATAATCAGTTCACCTGTTATTCACCTAAGGGAATGTGTCACCTGTTGTTCTTTAATTGAAGCGGGCGAAGTGTATGGTTTGAGATTCAGCCTTACCGTCAGTTTCAGCTCTTGTGTGTTGAAGACCAACACCTCGTCGCTCCCAGTACAAATCAACACATCTTCCCCAGACCAGATCACGTTAGCAGCTGTACCCGGCGAAGGACATCCGAACTCAGCCCAAGTCTCAACAACAGCACATCTCGCCTCCATAGCCGAGAGAACTGGAAAAATAACAGGTCAGAAAGATTATTCAACCAAGAAAGATTATTAAAGTTATCTTTATTGTCCCATTTGGGAAATGTATTGTGCAGTCAAAGTTCTGATAGCAGCAACTTATTTACTAACTAGTTATGTCCATAATACCTATTTGTAGGTCGTTTCAGTGCTGTAGCTTGATTGAAAATGCATCAACTGGTTGTTGACGGATGCAAAACTCCGTGGGTGTTGTTTCTGACCAATCAGCGTTCCAAACCACTTAATTTTTTTTATCCATTACCTAAACACCAAGACCGACGTATAACGTCATGAGCCTCCCACCAATCACAACATCGCAGGCAAACATCCGCCAAAATTTCTAAAACGTTTCAGTGCGGTGCAATCGTAAGCTTTTAGCTATTGTAAACTCTTGGTTGAAAGCGTTATGTACGGAGCCAGCTAGCTGCCAAAAGGTTGAACGTACGTATCGTTAAGGATCAGTAAGAAAAGTCATGCGTGAAACATGACACGTAAACGTGAAATTTCATCTGTGAACATACAAACACCAGGTTACGATTGCGGACTAACATTTTAGGCTTGAAAAAATCTTGTTGCAATTCTGACACAATAATACCTTTCAGAGTTTTGGCAGTTTCATCTCACCACCAACAAAAAAAGTACACCAGACCACTTGTGAGGAGTGCTACACGAACAAGCCTAACCCAGTATATAAAAAAAAAAACGGAAGTCAGGGAAGCTGGAAAAAAAATAGGTATCCTGCACGTTTTCAAGTTAAAAGTCTCAATTCTCTATTACTCCTCAGTTGAGTTTACTTCACATTTAGGTAGCTAATGGATTTGTTTACCATCGCAAGTCTAGATGGCACTAGCTGTATTATGCCTACAATAGTGAAGTTTCAGTCTGCTAGGTGTATCTCTACAGCATGGGCATATCTCTGGGTGATGTGTACATTCCCATGTATGCACCTTCTCAAAATGTGACTAATTCAATATTGTACCATCCAATTATCTGGGTTCTGTCTGCAATCATAACCAGTAGTGTGTATATATACCAGGAATAATGAAACAGAATATATGTTTGGTGAATCTGTGAATTATATATGACCACTGGAGTCTTTGCCCCTCAATATTTGTTTATAGAATATTTTGATATTTATTTAATCACTCATAATCTTGCCAAAGCATATTCTGTAGGAGGGGTTAATTTACATTTAAAATAATTTGACATTATTTATATGAACCGGGTCATGAACATATGGACTTTGAAATGAACAAGGGAGAGGTTACATTTAGGCTAAATCTGGCATAAGCTTATTCCCACACTTTACAATAACTGTTCAGTGGTCGTAGGTAGTCTCCATATAGTCTATTCTCTCCATCGTGACACTGCTGCCCAGTTGAAGAGCTGGTGATCTCCATGCAGCACCATGAGCCTTCAGAAAAGCACCCCTCAGCCTCAGAAGATGCCCTTCTGGAGGCATGCAGCTATAGTCATTATACTCTAATGTAGGCCCATGTGCCTACTAGCCAAATAAAGTGCAGAGCATGCTTGATGTGGGCAACTCATCATTCTAACATATATTTGAACATTTAATTCATCCTTCATTCAGTTCAGTCAGTCTGACATCCATTCTGTCATTTGTCTGAGTGGCAATAGGAACTAAATCAAAGAGAATGGAACAGTCTTATTCATTTGTTTATTGAAATCCATGTGTGTATTAAAAATGATCATAATTATCCAAAGGTCTTTAGCCTATAACTTTAATAATTCAATGTTTCATTTAGGCCTATCCCCCAAAAAATAGGCCTTCAACTTTCAACAAGGCATTCCAATTTAGGCTATCACACAACGGAAATATTTTAGAACTCTATTTTTGTTTTATAACATTTTTTTATTATAGGCCTCCCCTTAAAGAGATCCTAGCTCACAGGCCTCTAAATATAGCCTCTAAATAAATTTTAAATGCTGCTGTGTGTTATTTAATGGCCATATAGTGATGGCTATTTAAGTCTGATGGCCTTGACATGAAGGGTGAACATGCCGTGGCTCAGGTGGTTGATGTTCTTGATGATCTTTTTGGCCTTCCTGTGACATCGGTTGCTGTAGGTGTGCTGGAGGACAGGCAGTGTGCCACCTGTGATGCGTTGGGCAGACCGCATCACCCTTTGGAGAGCCCTGCAGTTGAGGGCAGTGCAGTTGCTGTACCAGGGGGTAATACAGCCCGACAGGATGCTCTCAATGGTGAATCTGTAAAAGTTTGTGAGGGTCTTGGGGGCAAAGCCGCATTTCTTCAGCCTCCTGAAGTTAGAGGCGCTGTTGCGCCTTCACCACACTGTGTGGGTGGACCATTTTAAGATTGTCAGTGATGTGTACACCGAGGAACTTTAAGCTTGTCACCATCTCCTCTGCGGTCCCATCGATGTAGATGGGAGTGTGCTCCTTCTGCTGCCTGAAGTCCATGATCAGCTCCTTTGTTTTGTTGACTTTGAGGAAGAGGTTATTTTCTGCCAGGGCCCTCACCTCCTCCTCCCTATAGGCTGTCTCTTGTTGGTAATCAGACCTAGTACAGTTGTATCGTCTGCTAACTTGATGATTGGGCTGAGCATGCACCCTTGTGGAGCCCCTTTGTTTGTTTGAGGATCAGTGTAGTGGAGGTGCTGTTTCATGCCTTCACCATCTAGGGGCGGCCCGTTAGGAAGTCCAGGACCCAGTTGCACAGGGCGGGGTTCAGGCCCTGGCCCCAAGCTTAATAATGAGCTTGGAGGGTCCTATGGTGTTGAAGGCTGAGCTGTAGTCAATTAATAGCATTCTTACATAGCTATTCCTCTTGTCCATATGGGATAGGGCAGCGTTCAGTGCGATGGCGATTGCATCGTCTGTGGATCTATTGGGGTGGTATGGAAATTGAAGTGGGTCTAGAGCCGGATTCTCCAACTGGCGGCCCCCGGGCTGAATTTGGCTGTTGGTGGTTTTATTTGACCCCCCCACGTATTCTGAGCAACAACAAAAAAAAACTTTGTGGAAGTTTCATTGTTGGACATAAAAGACTACAAAAACACCAGGAAATCAGCTCAGTGATTTTTTTATTTAAGAAATCTGTTCCCAAGTATTCCCACGCATAATAGAGAGACACATGATCGTATGCAAATGTAAGCAAGGTTTAAAATGATTATATTTAAGTCAAACATTATATATGTTTGGGCTTCTTGCAGTCAATTTGCAGTCTACAAATTATTTGACCATCCGCCCCAGAAAAAAACCATCCTGAATCTAGTTGATAATCCCTGGTCTAGGGTGTCAGGTAAGGTGGAGGTGATATGATCCTTAACAAGCATTAAACAGCATATAAACACTCTAAATAGGTCAGGAGCCAGACAGGGAGCCTAAGAAGGAACGAAAATGAATTATTATTAGCCTACAAAGAAATGTATTGTGAAGCATTTGCGATTGTGACACACTAGACTGGTATGGAGTCAGGGACATTAAGCGCTCAGCATTTAAACAGCATTTCGTTGTATTACATCATTATAGTCCATAAATTGCACAGGCTTTGACTTACTTAGAATTATATACAAATGAAATGAAAAATGCCTTTATTAGGCTCAATCTACAGTGCCTTTGAATTCATTTTTTGAAACGCGAGTTTGGACAGAGTCTGTGGCTTCAGGCTCATGCGATGGTGCCTGGAGAGCATACCAGCAGCTGATAATATTATCTCCAGGCTTGCAGAGCCTCTGGGGATGCTATACACCCCTTTGACCACTCTTGCCAGGCTGGGGATGGATGCAGAGTTTATTTTTTTTCTGTGGGTAGGCCAAAAGGTTGTTAGGCAAAATAACCCAGTCATAACGGAATGCTCCTTGAATGTTGGAATATGCCAGGCCTATTGGGCCAAAATCAAATATGGCCTATTTGTATAGATAGTAGAACAAAAATTTTAAGCCATCTTATTTTTAGTTTGCTACAATGACACTTAATTAGCTACCCACCTTGTTCCTTTCTTTTATCATGTGCATGTAGTAAATAGCCTTCCATATCACGCTTTCGGGATATGTCTTTTCAGATTCCACAATGATTCTTTAGTTGTGGACCCTACATCATCGCACTCTCTTTCTTGCTCTCGGTCCTCATCTTTGTAAGTCACCTTGATTTTGCACATGTGTGTTTTATCAGTTTCTTTATGAAAATATTTAGCGAACTCCATGACAGTAGCTGAAGCAAGGGTCTACAGCAGCACACACATAGACTACAAACGCATGCTGGGCCAGGCATGCCCTGAGCTTGTGATGTGAGCACTACTTTGGAGCACAATTGGAGTGGGCGAGAAGGCCGACACTCCAGCCTTTGGGTATCTCGCGCCGCACTCCAGTAAAATTGGGCACGCTTCGCTTCTCGCTCCGCTCACATATACTCTGGCCCGGACTTAGCCAAGTGCTTCGTCTGTCTCAAAGAACTGGAGGGTTGGGAGTCAGAGGATGACCCAGAGTGAGTTGTTGGACAATTTTCATCGCTAAAGAACCCTAAATTGGTTCTTTGTGTCCTTTATTTATATGTGTGTAACGTGAACGGAAGAATGCCGCCAGAAACATGTAACTAGTAATGTTGTGCAGTGTTGCCAACTTAGCGACTTTGTCGCTATATTTAGCGAGTATTCAGACCCCTCTAGCGACACATTTTCAAAAAATTGACTAGTGACAAATCTAGTGACTTTTTCTGGTGTTATTGGAGACTTTTGGAGACTGACGTGAAAGCACGTATCGTTCTTACTCTTCTCGATGAGCAGCGGGTGCTGCCTTGGGCCCCACTCCCGTCCCAAAGCACTCACAGGCGGCCCAGTCCTCACGCAGCAGTCCCTCCCAGCTGCAGTCAGAGCAGGAGATGTTCACCCCTCCGCGTCCAGACTGCAAATTAATCGCGCATGCGGGAAGCAGCTGCTGGCTGATCCCGCCTTGGCTTACATTCAGGGCGGGATGTAAATTTCAAATGTTCTTTGTCTAAAAAAAATCACTGCACAAAAATAAATCACTGCATTTGACTCACACTGCCTGTCACTTACTCACCTTGTCCACTGTGTGTGTGCCTCTCTGTGACATAAGCTAAACATCTAGCTGGCTAGCTCATCATGTCTCAGTCTAAACTGTACACTAAAAAATACAGAAAGGAGTGGGAATCAAACCCTGAATTCAAAGGCTGGTTGAAGCCGTTTATTGGAGATGATACACGGGCATACTGCCTGTATTGTAAGGCTGATTTCTAGGCCAAACTTAGTGATGTAAAAAAAAAAAGTGATGTAAAAAAACTCAAAAACATACACAAAAGGAAAAGCCTTATAACAGTTCCACCCAAAACAAGCTGCCATTTATGGTTAAAAAACTTGACTGCAAAAAAGGCTGAGGCCACCATGGCATTAGCTATCGCTGAACACGTCCATGCTGGCATGTGATCACATTGGAGAAGCATGTAGAGCTGCTTTCTCAGACTCCACTGCTGCTACCCACTTCAAATGCACAGGACAAAGTGCACAGAAATGATTAATGGTGTTCTAGCACCATACTTTCTGAAAAAGTTTGTCTTAGATGTGGGTGACCAGCGTTTCAGCCTCCTCCTCGACGAGTCCATGGATGTAAGTGTACCTGGGGGTTGTGATAAGGTACTTTAGTGACACCAAGCAGACAATTGTATCAACATTTCTGGGGCTTGTTGAGTTGGAGGGAGGAGATGCCAAATCTATAGCCCGTGCTGTTGTGGCTTTCCTCGAAGTGTTGTCTTAAAAATTAGAAACTCCTGGGGATATAGGGACTGACAATGCCTCTGTTATGACGGGGATTAACAATGGGGTCCATAAAGTGCTGAAGGAGGAGTATGGCCTCAAATATCTGGTTCTTATTCGCTGTGTGCCACTCTCTGCAGCTTGCTGTAAGTCATGCTTCCAATGACACCATCCCCCGTAGTGTGGAGTACTTGGTACGAGAGACTTATAACTGGTTTTCAGTGTCTCCAAAGCGCAGGGAGGCCTACAAGGCCATATATGAGACCATCAACTGTGGGGAGAAACCTTTACAGATAACCAAGGTGTGTGCCACACGTTGGCTCTCCATTGAACCCACGGTTTCACGCATTTTGGACCAGTGGGAGGAGCTTAGGCTGCATTTCGCAGTCACCAAGTCCAGTGAACAATGCTACATGGCTGAGGTTTTATACTCCATGTACAGTGATCCTCAAAACATATTGTATCTGACTTTTTTGAAGTCAGTGCTGGGTGAGGTACAGTTGGCCATCAAGGCTTTTGAGGGAGAGCAAGTAGATCCTCTTAAGCTACTTATAAGGGATTTGCGTCAATTCAAATCTGGTATCAGGACAAAATGTGATTCAGAGTCCCCGAATATATTTTAAGTATTTTTATTAAACTCAAGCGATAAATGGTAAATGCAATTTTCGTATATACGGGTTCACTGTTCCACCCCGCAGGGTAGAACAGGGAACTGGCAGGATGTAAGTAAACAGCTGTTCTTATACTGTGACAGACTAGTTCCAACCCGTCTGTTGGCCTATCACAGTAGAGGCTGAGCGTGGTTTAAACTTTGCTCAGCCTATCGCCGGCGCTCAGGCTAGTCCTAGCCTCTTTGTGCTCTTTGGTGTCCCGGCGCTGTTGCTGTGTAGATTACGCTCCCTCACCCCAGAGACTGAGGTCAGACAGCTCTGCAACATTGTCTGCGCTATTTGCACCTGTATACAAAAGCACACTGTTCTCGCTCAAGGCTAACCACAGCTTCCCAGCACACTTATCTGGGGCTAACTGTTACTTCCAGCACACACACACAGACACCCAGGCGCCCAGGCCAACAGTTGCTAATATTCAATCAAATGTGATATAGCATTGGGTTATAGTGCAATAAACACAAATCCTAACATACTTGACAGCTTGGTTAGCCTGATCAAGTCTGTGAGCAGCAGGGTGCTGAATCCACTGGCAAATGTTGATGTACTCAAAGGGCCAATAGATGGATACATCAGTCCCAAACCGTACCTTGGTTACCTTTTTGAGTCAAAGGCAGCTGAGCTCCACCTGGCGCCTGAGGATGAAAACAATGTCCGAAAGCGGTGTGTAGCCTTCACCATCTCCCTCACTAATGAGTTGAGGGTGAGACTGCCAGACAACATCGAAGCATTGCAGTACATGTCAGTTTTCAATGTGGAGGAAACTCTAAATCACAATACGAGCCCTGGAGAAATAGAAAAAATAGCCAAGCTCCTTGGCTACTCCCCTGCAGAGATAGACAAGATTGTCCAGCAATGGTGTGCCATCCATCTTAGTAAATGGAATGAGACAAAAAAACACACTGGGCTTCTGGAGTGAGATTTGGAAGTTCAGGGATGCAGCTGATATCAACCCGTTTCAAGAACTTGCCATGTCTGTGTTGTCCTTGCCACACTCGAATGCTGAAGTCGAGAGAGTATTCAGCCAGATGAGTGTGGTAAAAAGCAAACTTGGAAATCGCATGTCCTTGCAGACTCTTAACTCCATCCTGTACATTCGATATGGACTGAAGCTGTCTGGTGAGGCTTTGCTATGAGCACCAGCTGCCTGATAATGTTTTGCAGCTTTTTGACACATCAGCTGTTTACTCATTTAAGTCAGCTCCCTCAGTTGCTGAACCTGCCATAGAGAGCCTTGACCAAAATGATGATGACCCACTCTTTCTGTGCGCCAGCACAGCCTGTGTGTGTGTGGAGGGGGGTCTGGGAAAAAATAACAATGAACCTGAATTAGGGCCAGACTAGTGACCATAATTTTCTCACATTGCGATTGACAGTTTTTTCTATTGTCTCTTTTTGGTCCATTTAGATTGTATACTAAAAAATGTTATGGTTAAAAATGTTCATGTTTTACTGTGACTTATTGTGGGCTCCTAAGTGGACCATAAGGTTAAAAACCAAATTAAGAAAACTAAACCAAAAAATCAAATAAAAAAACGAAGTAACTCTGCCAGAGTGTCTCTTTTGGGTCACTTTTGCCGGTACCAAGCCCAGATAAAGGAGGAGGGTTGGAATTGTGACATAAAAAGGAATCGACAGAAGAAAGTTCATTTGTAGTTCTTCATTTGTAGTTTTTTACTAACTTTTTGTCTCTCCCACGACGTTATTCCTCTCTCCTACAGCGTCCATCACAATTACATGCACATGGCCAATTATGCAAATTGGGTGATGACTTAATTTAGCGACTTTTTTAGGACAGCCAATAGCTACTTTCCTTACTGAGGAGTTGGCAACACTGGGAACTTGGAAATCTCTGACTTTGGTTTGTTCAAGACAACTGGGAACTCTGGGGAGGGGGAAAGCGAGGTCAGACTAGGAAAATCGTTTTGAATGGTCATCCAAGTCGGAAAATCTGGCATCTTTTGCCATGTTCAAAACAACTTGGAACTGGGAAATCTCAGACTTCCGACTTCATGGATGTTTCCTGGTTACTTTGAATGTTCAAAATCATAGAGTAAGAACACTTTTAAAGCCTAAAAGGATAAGATAATCCAACTTGGCTAACCACAGCAGTCAGCTGGGTAGCTGTTTAGCAAATTCACTCATTTGTAAGTTATTAATAAGCTAGTTAGCTTCCACATGTTCTTGTCAAACTGTCAACAAATTAGCTAGCAAGCAACAAGATATGCCAAATAAATCTAAAAAACATTTCTGGTCAAATCTGATTTATTTGCCCTTTCAGACAAGTCGCAATGCCAGGAATCAGATTTGTATATGACATCAAACCACCTACCAAGGTGGGTTGAAATGTGACTTGAAATATCTGATTCCATGGGCTTTTTGGCTGTTCAGACTGAAGGAAAAAGAAGATTCAAATCGGATAAGCAAAAAAAATTGAATTTTAGCCACTTCAAACTGCCAATGTGAAAAAGGCTTTAGATCATGTATTTTCGGGCAGAGATACTTTTGGCCATGTCGTGTATGTTGACACCTGCTTGTTGAACATCTCATTCCAAAATCATAGCCATTAATATGGTTTTGGTCCTCCCATTGCTGCAATAACAGCTTCCACTCTTCTGGGAAGGCTTCCCACTAGATGTTGGAACATTGCTGCGGGGACTTGTTTCCATTCAGCCATGAGCATTAGTGAGGTTGGGCACTGATTTTGGGCGATTAGGCCTGGTTCGCAGTCGGCATTCCAATTCAACCCAAATTTGTTCAATGGGGTTGCGGTCAGGGCTCTGTGCAGGCCAGTCAAGTTCTTCCACACAGATCTCTACAAACCATTTCTATATGGACCTCGCTTTGTGCACTGAGGCATTGTCATGCTAAAACAGGAAAGGGCCTTCCCCAAACTGTTGCTACAAAGTTGCAAGCACATAATTGTCTAGAATGTCATTGTATGCTGTAGCATTGAGAATTTCCTTTACTGGTAAGGAGCCTAGTCTGAACCATGAAAAACAGCCCCAGACCATTATTCCTCTTGCACCAAACGGTACAGTTGGGACTATGCATTGGGTCAGGTTGCATTCTCTGGGCATCCGCCAAAACCAGGCTTTCCAATAACAGGGTTAGCAATCTCTGCTCTAAAGAAACTGCGATATGCACATTTGAGCTCAGAAAAAAAATCTACTAAATGGAATGACGTCGATCAATTAGTTGTTTAATTAAAAACCGAAAAAGAACCAACATTTTGGTTAATCACTCAGCACACAACCAAAAGGCAAATGTTTTCATGAATTTACGATTTTGGCTTTGTGGCTGTGGTAACAATTGGAAACCGTTTTGCCTGTTGTGCCGATGTTGGCGAGCTAATGGGCCAGGGTTCTGGTCTGGAAGCAGGCTTTTGACTGCACTTACAGTAGTACTTAGGTACTGCAGTTTAACTGAATCATGACTGAGAAAGACAATTCCCATTGATGGCCACATAGAGAACTCACATTTGAAAATTCCTAATAAGTCACTTTAGTCAACTTTGTGGACAAAACGAAGGCACAACTTTGATATAAAGTTGTTTTTAACATGTCAGTTTGTCGCTTTCACGAGGTTGGAGTAAAAACATGTTCAACTACTTAAGACATTGTCTCGGATCGGAGTGGAGCTTGTTAGGATTTATGTTTATGCACTATAGGCTGTTAGCATATTGATTGAATGTGAATGATGTTTTGTTGCACACACACACACAATACAGAGGGGGGTAGGTGTGTAAAAACTGACCACCACAGGCCATAAAAGCTGTGGACAGTCTGGAGAGGGGAGGGGTGCATCTCTCTAGACCAACCAGGAGTTTAGAATACTGGACAATACCATATTAGGAACTGTTTCAGTGAATGGTCGAGGGGGACACAAGATGGAGCTGCTCTACCCAACAACCAGATGTGGAGAAGGAAAACGCCAAGGGGCTTGGACAAGTTTGGGGGCCCACAAAGGAGGAGCAAGAGTATGAACCATGCTAAACCTCTACTATGATAGGCCAACTGGACAAGTTGAGAATAAACTTGTCATTGTCACGTTCCTGACCTGTTTTCTGTTTTGTATGTGTTTAGTTGGTCAGGACGTGAGCTGGGTGGGAATTCTATGTTGTGTGTCTAGTTTGTCTGTTTCTATGTCCAGCCTAATATGGTTCTCAATCAGAGGCAGATGGTATCGTTGTCCCTGATTGAGAATCATATATAGGAGGCTTGTTTTGTGTTGGGATTTTGTGGGTGTTTGTTTCCTGTCTCTGTGATTGTCTGCACCACATAGGTCTGTGTCGGTTTTTGCACATTTGTTATTTTGTATTGTTGTTTGTAGTGTTTCACTTGTTCTTTATTAAACATGTTTAACACTAGCCACGCTGCACTTTGGTCCTCTCCTTCACCCCTGGAAGAAAACCGTTACAGTCATAGTATAAAACTACTATTTTGAGTACATTCCACAGTTCTCTGATCTACCCTGCGCGGAGATCCAGTGAACCCGTATATACGAAAATTGCATTTACCATTTATCGTTTGAGTTTAATTAAAATACTAAAAATATATTTGGTGACTATGAATCACATTTTGTCCTGATGCCAGATTTGAACAGACGCAAATCTCTTTCAAGCTGGAGTGGATCGAGTTTGGCTGGAGCGTGGAGCGGCCTGGTATGTTTGGTCTGTTTCGCAAAGCGTTCCCGGAAGTTTCGCGATGTTGCAACTCTGGGTTTAGAAACTATGAATCTATAATAATTTGGCTGCTCTAAATTCTTTTGACCAGCAGGAGCCACTATTGTGTACACTGTGTTGATCAGTGTCTAACTTATTTTCAACACATTTGGCTCGAAGGCCTCAATGCTTCAGGAAGCTTTGTTTCCCCATCACTAGAGCTTGTAACTGAAAAATACTGGTTAAAACAGTGTAGCTACAATATGTTACTTTTTGGGCGACCTGACCAAATTGACATAGAAACGTGAGTTATAAATATGTCATTCTCATTGAACGCAAGTCTAAGAAGCGGTAGATCTGTTCTATGTGTGCTATTTTCATGCTTCCCGTTCTTAAGTTTTGGTTTCACTTTGTTTTGTACACTAGCTGAAAATACTATATTTTGGGTTACTGAACAGAAGCCAGCCGCACCAATGTGTCAGAGGAAACCCCATCCACCGTCAGCTTGAAGGCGCCCGGCCCGCCACAAGGAGTCGGTAGAGCGCGATGAGACAAGAAAATCCCAGCTGGCCAACCCCTCCCTTAACCCAGACAACGCTGGCCCAATTATGCGGTGCCTCGTGGGTCTCCCGGTCACGGCCGGCTGTGATATAGCCTGGGATCAAACCCGGGTCTGTAGTAATGCCTCAAGCACGGCGATGCAGTGCCTTAAAACGCTGCGCCACTAGGGTTTTGCTGGTACAATGATTCTCTACACTTTACATTTGCTTGTTTTGTCACATAAACTGAAATTAGGTGAACTATTCAAGTTTTAGCAACCAGGAGATAGCCTAGCGATTTCTGCATATTAGTATATACGTATTTTGAACTGTATTGTAGTTTAGTTTATTGGTCTTTCAGTATTATTACAGGTTCTTAAAAATAGTCATTACAAACACTGAAATACTTTTACATTACAATAAAAATAACAAATGTTAGAGCATTGGGCCAGTAACCAAAAGGTCACTGGTTCAAAAATAGGTCTCTACTAGTGCTGAGAATGTTATTTCTTAACAGCCTATAACTTGTGCTAGAAAAATCATAATGCAGAAGAACATGCATCAGGTGACGTTGAGGTCAAACGTCTCGTATAATGTCAATTTGGAAAGTATTCAGACCCCTTGACTTGTTGCACATTTTGTTACGTTACACCCTTATTTTAAAATGTACTAAATATTTTTTCCCCCTCATCAATGTACACACAATACCCCATAATGACAAAGCAAAAACAGGTTTAGATTTTTTGCAAATGATTTAAAAACAACTGATGACATTTACATAAGTATTCAGACCCTTTACTCAGTACTTTGTTGAAGCGCCTTTGTTAGCAATTACAGTCTCGAGTCTTCTTGGGTATGACGCTACAAGTTTGACACACCATTCTCCTTTGCAGATCACCTCAAGCTCTGTCAGGTTGGATGGGGAACATCGCTGCACATCTATTTCCAGGTCTCTCCAGAGATGTTTGATCGGGTTCAAGTCTGGGCTCTGGCTGGGCCATTCAAGTACATTCATAGACTTGTCCCGAAGCCACTCCTGCGTTGTCTTGGCTGTGTGCTTAGGGTCGTTGTCCTGTTAAAAGGTGAACCTTCGCCGCAGTCTGAGGTCCTGAGCGCTCTAGAGCAGGTTTTCATCAAAGATCTCTCTGTACTTTGCTCCGTTAATTTTTCCCTCGATCCTGACCAGTCTCCCAGTCCCTGCCTCTGAAAAACATCCCCACAACATGATACTGCCACCACCATGCTTAACCGTAGGGATGATGTCAGGTTTCCTCCAGATATGATGCTTGGCATTTAGGCCAAATAATTAAATCTGGGTTTCCTAAGACCAGAGAATCTTGTTTCTCAGTGTCTGAGAGTCTTTAGGTGCCTTTTGGCAAACTCCAAGTGGGCTGTCATGTGCCTTTTACTGAGGAGTGGCTTCCGTCTGATCACTACCATGAAGGCCTGATTGGTGGAGTGCTGCAGAGATGGTTGTCCTTCTAGAAGGTTTCCCCATCTCCACAGAGAAACTCTGGAGATCTGTCAGAGTGATCATCGGGCTCTTGGTCACCTCTCTGATTGTTCAGTTTGGATGGGTCGCCAGCTCTAGGAAGAGTCTTGGTGGTTCCAAACTTCTTCCACACTGCAGAATTGTTTGGTACCCTTCCCCAGATCTGTGCCTCTACACAATCCTGTCTTGAAGCTCTATGGACAATTCCTTCGACCTCATGTCTTGGTTTTTGCTCTGACATGCACAGCCAACTGTGGGACCTTTATATAAACAGGTGTGTGTGCCTTTCCAAATCATGTACATTCAATTTAATTTGCCACAGGTGGACTTCAATCAAGTTGTATAAACATCTCAAGGTTGATCAATGGAAACAGGATGCACCTGAGCTCAATTTCGAGTCTCATTGCAAAGGGTCTGAATACTTATGTAATTTTGTAAAAATTGATGAACAAATTTATGAAAAACCTTGTCATTATGGGGTTTTGTGTGTAGATTGATGAAAACAATTTATTTAATACATTTTAGAATAAAGCTGTAACGTAACAAAATGTGGAAAAAGTCAAGGGGTGTGAATACTTTACGAATGCACTGTAAATACAGGCATATCTTTGAGTTAAAAATGTATTATCTGAAGATACGTTTGTGTGGACAATTTATGATGAGACCACCAGATTTGAAATGTTTTATTTTCTACTCACAGAAAAAACATACAATGATGCCATCACTAAGTTTGAGGGGGAGGCAAAAATCAGAAGGGGAGAGCTCGTCAAGACTGCCAAGGATGAGAGAGGGGGAGAGACGGGACCTGTTTGAGTACTTCACAAATGTTTTTCGGCTCTCTTTGACTTAATCACTGGTAGCACAGTAGCCTATTGTAAATATTGTCTGTCATTATGTTGGTATGTTTTTATCAATACATATAATTTTTCTCAATTTGACTATCTCGTGTTCTATTTGTCATATATTGTGTTAATTTGTTAGAACTGATTATATAAACTGGGAAAGTGAGGATCTGCTGTTAAACCTGCTGACAAATTGTAGTGACTGGTGGGGTAGAGAAGCTAACCCGGGTCGCTGGAGTGAAAGGCAAACACCCTACGCATTGCGGATCGCTACAATATGTTGGTGTTGTGCACTAGTTGATGTGCGTAATAGCCATGCGTAAAAGGGAGAGTGAGAGACTTGTGCGCCTGGCGCACATAAAATAAAAGGACCCGCCTGCTTGTACTCTGCTGCTGCTCAGAAAAAAATTATTTTATCCCTCAGCGTAGTGGATAACCCTCATCAGTAATGCTTCACGCTTCAACCTCGTAACCTCGTTGTTTAATCTTTTATTGGGCGGTGAATTTGCAGGATATACCGGGAAAGAGCGCCATCCTGAAGATATGGAAATAAAGATTACCAGTGGAGATGATTTTGATTAGTTGTGATAATTTACTAAACTATAATCTGAAGTACTTTCGCATTTTACTGGCATTAACCCTTCTAGTCAACCACAGAAATAGTGCGTACAAATAGGGCATGTTACCAGTCCCTATACCGGCTGGGAGTTGAATCGATGCACACGTTTTTTTTCTCTGATCAAATACTGTACTTTACATCAATCAGGCGAGATGAAGCTGTCCTTTAGTTATCTGGTGATCACCGCTGGCATCTTCGGTATCCTCAGTTTTGCGTTCCTGGCTACGGCGATCGGGAGCGACTACTGGTACATTATTAAGGTGAACAGAACCAACCGGACCGATACAGACGTTTCGGATTCCCATTCCGGACTGTGGATAACTTATGAAGGTATGCATTCCTATGCATTTGGATTAAGTCATTTGAAACCAATGTCTTTCTTAGATGGATGCCTTTTATAGTATCAGGTAGGATTATTTGTTGTGTCATTTTTCCTGTAGCAAGACACTTTTATTGTCACAATGAAAACTGAATGAAATCTGTGGATAATCCATATGGTCCTCAATGTGTTTATCCATCTTTTCAGGTCAGAAGGTGTATTCTTACACATTTAACTCCCCCAACTACTCTGAACCTGAGATGCACATGATGAGTGAGTTACCTGTCCATTATCACCTTATTAAACAAGACATTATAGAATAAAACATTTACAGCTATTGCTATTTTGAATAGATTCTCTTATTGATGAAGCCGCTATCTGTGTCTCAAGTGTTGGTGATAGAAGTTCTCCTATGGTTGGAATATTGTGTATCTGTGTGTTTCCCCAGACATGCACAGTGCGATTGTGGTCCTATTGCCTCTAAGCCTGGTCCTGCTGGTGTTCGGAGGCATCTGTGGATTGATCAGTTCCCTGGCCCGGAGCCCCGCCCTCCTCACTGGCACCGCCTCCTATCTCATCCTCTGCAGTAAGTGTGTCCTCCATCATCGCTCATCCTTAGGGCCCTAACTCCTAGTCTAAGTGCTAGTCTGTTTGTGCTACCATGCCAACACCTTGTTACTCATTGTCATGGAATGACACGAAGTTGACATGATAGCACAAGGAGATCTGGGACAAGGGCAAGGCTACCTGACACCTACATGTCCAAATGCATTCCTATGCAACATACTCCCATCCATAAAGTCTTTAGAACAGGGGTGGGCAATTCCTTGAGGGCCTGATTGGTGTCACAGTTTTGCTGCAGCTAACACACCTGACTCCAATAATCAGCTAATCATGATCTTCAGTTCAGAATGCAATTTGATTAATCAGATGTGTTTGCTAGGGATTGAGAACAAGTGACACCAATTAGGCCCTCGAGGACTGGAGTTGCCAACCCCTGCTTTAGAGCAATGTTTCCCAACTCCAGTACAAAGTAACCCCAACAGTACACATTTTTGATGAAGCCCTGGACAAGCACACCTGATTCAACTTGTCAACTAATCATCAAGCCCTCAATGAGTTGATTTAGGTGAGTTTGTCTCGGGCTACAACAGAAATATGTGCTGTTGGGTGTGCTTGAGGACTGGAGTTGGGAAAGACTGCTTAGAGCCAGCCCATTCACTTAGAGTTGTGTGCATCTCAATCGTACAAAGGAGGACAAGAGGCATCAAGGTCATTTTAGATAATTGAGATTCACCCCTGTAGTTTCACAGTTGAAGTGAGAGGGTGGTGGTGTGGTTAATTGGAGCAACGATACAGAAGGTCTCACACCATCTGGCTCTGCATCACAGAACGACTTGGAAAGGTCTTGTTATTGTCAGCAATGTTATTTACCACAATGTCAGTCTCCACACACACTAAACTATCTCCATGTGGTTGGAGCTAGACTGATAATAATGGGTTTGATTTGACCACAGAGGAAGGGAGAACATTTTAAGATGGATGTTCTCTCCACTGCCCGCCAGTCCATCTCTCTCCTGTACTTAGTGGAAATGTTGGTTTGTTTGCCTCCCAGATAGTAGATGGATTACCGGTATTAGTATATCTGTTACTGATCTTTGGGGATGGCCAACACTGCAATATCCCTCTGGTTTCAAACACTTCCACTGCCTAATTTCATTTTGATGAAAGGGGACTGCTGAGGAGAGCAATGATTTGGATATATCCACTGAAATAAGTCATTTGAGTAATAGAGTGAGGGGGTGGAGAGAATAGAAGAGGGAAGGTACTGGAGAGCAAGATATGGATGGGACTGACTTCAGCCAGCTTTAGAGGAGAAAGAGGTGGAGGTTATTGGACTTAAGGATGGAGAGAGGTGGGGTTATGGGCTTTAAATTTGAGAGAGACGAAGAGATTAGTGTTTGGGATTTAAACAAGAGAAATGAGGGTATGGAGAGAGATTGTAAATATAAAGGTTTGTGAGAGAGAGAGAACTAGGTTGAGAGCGATGGATGATGATGGACTTACACTGTACACAGATCCCCCCATTACAAAGCCATATCACTGGGAAGGAATAGACCACAGATGGCTTGATGGCACCCCTGCCTAGCCTGTTGATTACCAATCCAGTTATGAGGATTACCTTCTCAACCGAACAGTATATTCTTTATTATCTTTATGGAGAGTCACTTGGCTCTAGAGTTGTAAAGACCTTCTCTATGGAAAGTGCAATTACACAGTACTGTATGTCCTCTGAGAGGAACATCAATTAATTGGACAGCACACTGGAAAGTGTTTTTCTTTTCATTGTTGGACAACATTACCAGGATTTAGCACCTTATTCTTTAGGGGCCCGATTCTGACTTAGGAAATTACTCTTGCACAGGCCTTTCCTACGCATTTCTCAGTAGTTGGTATTCAGATTTACCTTATGAAGGCGCATAACGAGATTTGCAGGCGTGGTTCACTTGCGCGCGCTGAATAAATGTAAAACAACTTTTCAGTACATGTATCTTAAGCTATCCCATTAAATATTGTATACCCTTTAATTAGAATTTTATCGAAAGACTAGAATACATCGAGAGAACGGGTTCAGAAAATAGGGATCAATGAAAGAATGCCATCTATGCGTCTCCGTTTCAGCACCAACTGGTAGATACAAAAATAGTCTGATCTTGTAGATTCGGTATATTTTAGGGTTAGGAAAGTATCTATGAATCATTAAAAAAAACAGGTTTAGAGAGCCTTTACGCACTACATATCTTGATGAATAAAAAAGTGGTTTGATTCATCCTGAAAGTTGTCATATTCAAGTATAATCCATAAAATATTCGAAGGTGGAAAAAAGTGTACAATAGGGTTTGAACAATAGTCCTATGAATTTACCCTAATTCTCACTAATCATGAAACTGTGTGATAACGGTCCACTCGTCGTGAACCGTGCGCAAGGTTACAGGCTTAACCTGCTACGTGTGGTCTGATTTCCTCAATGATTCAAAAAGGCTACGTGACCCAAATTATTGCACAACGTTAGCCTAATATGAGCCACAAATGCTAGCTATAATTAAGACATTCTAATGCGCATGCATTAACTCGGCAGGTTCAGCCCTACAGAAGCCTATAGTTTTGGTGTCCAAATTTCATCCACGCAAATTTTGCGGGCACACAATTAAAATTCGTAACAACGGCACAGCTATTTGTAGCCTCTTTCACTGTGGAAAAGGGGCCGCAATACATTACATGTTGATTTTCAGTTTGCTTCCGTATAGTTGGTTTCACATTCGTCTCCAAGCAAAAAATAATGTATATGCTTTTTCCTCTTGGAACGGGCAGAATCGTTCGACCTTATTCATGGAGTCCTCGCGCGTAAAAGTGGAATTATTAGGCGACTAAACCAAGGTCAGAATAAGGTTTATCTGTAGACACACCTCCGCTACACCTTAATTTCTTAGATCTCCACCCCGAACAAATAGCGGGTGAATAGCATGCTGATATCCTGCTTAGGTTCAAGGTCAGAATACGCATAGCGAGAAAAGTGCATAAAATGGGAATTATGTTAGTTTTACGTGCGCTTAACTCTGGTCGGAAAAGGGGCCTAATAGATTAGGAACTTGAGGGTAGAGCGTTGTTTACTGTTTCACTTAATCAAGAGTGACCAATGCAGCAGCTTCAGCCAACGCTCAGCTCTTGACCGATGGGCGTACCCACACAATTTGAATGAGTGGAACGGACATTCTAGATTCTACTAATTCTAACTCTACTGGTGCCCTTTCTCTCCCCGTGACACTGCCTAGAATAACCCTGATAAAGAAAGCCTTGTGATGCAGGAGAAGTGAGTTAACGAACAAGACTCTTCATGCCTCCAGACCTAATCAACAGCACATGGCAATGTGTGAAATGGAATCAAGGCTGGAATTACACTGAACAAAAAATATAAACGCAGCATGCAACAATTTCAACTGATTACAGTTCACATAAGGAAATCAGTCGATTGAAATACCTTCATTAGACACTAATCTATGGATTTGACTGGGAATGACTGGGAATACTGATATGCATCTATAGGTCATATACCTTTTTTTAAAGTAGGGGCGTGGATCAGAAAACTGGTCAGTATCTGGTGTGACCACCATTTGCCTCATGCAGTATGACACATCTCCTTCGTATTTATTATGGATCCCCATTAGCTGCTGCCTCGGCAGAAGCTACTCTTCCTGGGGTCCAGCGAAATTAAGGCAGTAATACATTACAGTCATAACAGATTATACAACATTTTAAATGTGTGCCCTCAAGGCCTCTACCACATATCTATAACACAAAATCCATGTGTACATGTGTGTGTGTAGTGCGTATGTTATCGTGTGTTTGTGTGCATCTGTCGATGTTTGTGTTGCTTCACAGTGCCTGCTGTTCTATAAGGTGTATTTTTATCTTTATCTAATTTTACTGCTAGCAATGAGTTACTTGGTGTGGAATAGAATTCCATGTAGTACTGTGTGCCTCCCATAGTCTGTTCTGGACTTGGGGACTGTGAAGAGACCTCTGGTGGCATGTCATGTGGGGTATGCATGGGTGTCCGAGTTGTGTGCCAGTAGTTCAAACAGACCGCTCGGTGCATTCAACATGTCAATACCTCTCATAAATACAAGTAGTGATGAAGCCTCCCGGGTGGCGCAGTGGTCTAGGGCACTGCATCGCAGTGCTAGCTGCGCCACCAGAGTCTCTGGGTTCGCGCCCAGGCTGGGCTGGGTTCGCGCCCAGGCTCTGTCGCAGCCGGCCGCAACCGGGAGGTCCGTGGGGCGACGCACAATTGGCATAGCGTCGTCCGGGTTAGGGAGGGTTTGGCCGGTAGGGATATCCTTGTCTCAGTATGTAAAATGTAATGAAATGTAATGTAATGAAATGTAAATAAAAAAAAAAAAATGTAATAAAATGTATGCACTCTACTGTAAGTCGCTCTGGATAAGAGCGTCTGCTAAATGACTAAAATGTAAAATGTAAAAATGTAAGTCAATCTCTCCTCCACTTTGAGCCAGGAGAGATTGACATGCATATTATTAATGTTAGCCATGCTGCCCTGTTCTGAGACAATTGCAAGTCCCTCTTTGTGGCACCTGAACACACAACTGAACAGTAGTCCAGGTGCAAGAAAACTAGGGCCTGTAGGACTTGCCTTGTGGATAGTACTGTTAAGAATGCAGAGCAGCGCTTTATGATAGACCGACTTCTCCCCATCCTAGCTACTGTTGTATAAATTTGTTTTGACCATAGTAGTTTACAATCCAGGGTTACTCCAAGCAGTTTGGTCTCCTCAACTAGCTCAATTTTCACATTATGCATTACAATATTTAGTTGAGGTTTAGGGTTTAGTGAATTGTGTCCCAAATACAATGCTTTAAGTTTTTGAAATATTTAGGACTAACTTATTCCTTGCCACGCACTCTGAAACTAACTGCAGCTCTTTTTTAAGTGTGGCTATCATTTCAGTCGCTGTGGTTGCTGACGTGTATAGTGTTGAGTCATCAGCATACATAGACACACTCGCTTTACTGAAAGCCAGTGGCATGTTGTTAGTAAAGATTGAAAAAAGTAAGGGGACTAGACAGCTGCCCTGGGGAATTCCTGATTCTACCTGGATTTTGTTGGAGAGGCTTCCATTAAAGAACACCCTCTGTATTTTGTCAGACAGGCAACTCTTTATCCACCATACAGCATTGGGTGTAAAGCCATAACACATACGTTTTTACAGCAACAAACTTTGATTGATAATGTCAAAAAGCCGCACTGAAGTCTAACAAAACAGCTCCCCCCATCAATTTCTCTCAGCCAGTTGTCAGTAATTTGTGTAAGTGCTGTGCTTGTTGAATGGCCTTCCCTATAAGCGTGCTGAAAGTCTTGTCAATTTGTTTACTGTAAAATAGCATTGTATCTGGTTAAACAACATTTTTTCCAAAAGTTTATTAAGGCTTGGTAACAGGCTGATTGGTCGGTTATTTGAGCCAGTTAAGGGGGTTTTACTATTCTTAGGTAGGGGAATAATTTGTGTTCCCTCCAGGTAGGAGGGCACACACTTTCTAGTAGGCTTAAATTTAATATATGGCAAATAGGAGTGGTAATTTCATCTGCTATTATCCTCAGTAATATTCCATCCAAGTTGTCAGACCCCGGTGGCTTGTCATTGTTGATAAACAATATATTTTACTTTACGGAATTCAAAATTACAATGCTTGTCTTTCATAATTTGGTCAGATATACTTGGATGTGTAGTGTCAGCATTTGTTGCTGGCATGTCATGCCTACATTTGCTAATCTTGCCAATTAAAAAAATTGACAATATCAGTGGGTTTGTGATGAATGAGCCATCTGATTCAATGAATGATGATATAGAGGTGATCCGGCTGTGGATATTGGAATGTTGTCCCACTCCTCTTCATTGGCTGTGCGAAGTTGCTGGATATTGGCGAGAACTGGAACAAGCTGTCGATCCAGAGTATCCCAAACATGCTCAATGGGTGACATGTCTGGTGAGAATGCAGACCATGGAAGAACTGGGACATTTTCAGCTTCCAGGAATTGTGTAAAGATCATTGCGACATGAGGCTGTGCATTATCATGCTGAAACATGAGGTGATGGTGGGGATGAATAGCACGACAATGGGCCTCAGGATCTCTTCACGGTATCTCTGTGCATTCAAACTGCCATCAATAAAATGCAGTTGTGTTCATTGTCCGTAGCTTATGCCTGCCCATACCATAAACCCACTGCCACCATGGAGCACTCTGTTTACAATGTTGACATCAGAAAACCGCTCGCCTGCACGACGCCATACATGTGGTCTGCGGTTTTGAGGCCGGTTGGGTGTACTGCTAAATTCTCTAAAATGAAGTTGGAGGTAGCTTATAGTAGAGAAATGAACATGCCTGCAGTCAGCATGTCAATTGCACGCAGCCTCAAACTTCACATCTGTGGCGTTATGTTGTGACAAAACTTCACATTTTAGTGGCCTTTTATTGTCCCTGGCACAAGGTGCACCTCTGTAATGATCATGATGTTTAATCAGCTTCTTGATGTGCCACCTGTCAGGTGGATGGATTATCTTGGCAAAGGAGAAGTGCTCACTGACAGGTATGTAAACAAATTTGTGCACAAAATCTGAGAGAAATATGCTTTTTGTGCATATGGAAAATTACTTGGATCATTTATTTCCGCTCATGAAACATGAGACCAACACTTTACATGTTGCGTTTATATTTTTGTTCAGTGATTTGACTTTCTACTGACTCCTTGTGAATTTGGTCTGTGAATGTGTGCCATGTGTCTTCCTCTCTCTGTTGTGGTCACTCTACGTGTGGCGCTATTGTGTTTGTGCCTTCTCTCCATCCTTCTATCGCTCTTCTGTCTTCTCCCTGTCATTCTCATCTTTGATTTTATCTTCTTCAATTCCTCCATCAAGCATGTTTTCTTGTAAACGTCTCCAATTTACTGGAAAACTTGTCTCTTTGTGTTTATGTGAGGGTCTTGTATCATCTGCCAAATGCTCAATTTAACAAATTCCTTGGGCTTAATAAAAATGTTAAATAAACACAACCATCAGTGAGCTTTGGGGCTAAGGGGGCCCTAAAGCCTCACAACACAAAGGTCCTTTCAATCCCCTCAGGAAGAGGGACTGCGGGTCAGACTGAGCCAAAGTGCTTCTGCAGCAGTAAGTAGCCTTGCACGAGCATTGGCTTGTCTGAGCCAGAACAGCTCATAGGGCAGGAGTCTATCTGTTTTTTTCTGTAGCTTGAGGCAAATTGATGTACAAGTACACCCCTTAGACGGCAGGGGAGGGGGGGGGATTACAGGTGTAAAAAAAAATATATATATCAAAGAAATGCATACAAGGATAACCCCAACCCATTCCCCCCTACTGGTTAAATGGGAGAGAGTGAGATGGTTGCCATTTTGCAGAACTACTCTTCTCTAGTTTACATTGTTTAAGGGATATCTCAGTGAAGACCACCTCTTCCAGGCCAATGGGAAGCATTGAACTACAGAAATTCAGCTGTGTCAATATATTCATTTTGACAATAGATATTCTGCCAGTTAAAACAACTGAAATATTATTTCATTTACTGAGTTCGGATTGAATTGATTTGAGCATTCTGTTAAAGTTTCTGGCAAAGGGTTTAATCTAAGGAAGGAACTATATCTACTCCCAATTATTTAAATTGAGAAACAATTGGTATTCCATAAGTAGAGATGGAGTCTACCATCGGTGTCTTGAGGCAGTAGGGCTGATTTGGTTAGATACCTTTTATAGCTTGAGATGAAGCATTAAATATCATAGATAAATTCAGTGTTTGGGAGCGATAGAGCTACTTTGTCTAGATATGGTAAAATATAATTGAGCGTGTAATGAGATTAAGTGATCAGTAGATTTTAGGGAAATTTGTGTTATTTCCTTCGATTGATCAGTTGCCTGAGCCAGGGGTTCCATGAGTAAGAATAGCAAAGGTGAAATTTGATTTCTTTGTCTGCTGCTTCTAGTGATTCTGAACAGAGCAGAGCAGATATGACCTGTTATAACTATGGCTAGATGAGAATGCAGTTAAATAAAGGAATAGCTTGAGTGGAGATGGCGTCGATGGTACAGCCAGGTAGGGAGAAACATCAGTCAGACAAGCAGGCCTGGAGCTCTTCATCAGGCATCTCTGTCTCTGAAGTTCATAGCTACTCATCCTCTGTAGGTAGGCTGGAACATCCACCAGCGAAAGTGTAGAATCCACCTGGGTGATGCTTGGAAGCTATAAGTGTCTGAGAGACCCACACCTCTAGCCTCGTAAGAACCACAAGACTACCACGCCTCGTAAGAACCACAAGACTACCACGCCTCGTAAGAACCACAAGACTACCACGCCTCGTAAGAACCACAAGACTACCACGCCTCGTAAGAATCACAAGACTACCACGCCTCGTAAGAACCACAAGACTACCACGCCTCGTAAGAACCACAAGACTACCACGCCTCGTAAGAACCACAAGGCTACCACGCCTCGTAAGAACCACAAGGCTACCACGCCTCGTAAGAACCACAAGGCTACCACAGCCTCTAGCCTTGTACGAACCACAAGGCTGACACACCTCTAGCCTCGTACGAACCACAAGGCTACCACAGCCTCTAGCCTCTAACGAACCACAAGGCTGACACACCTCTAGCCTCGTACGAACCACAAGGCTACCACATCTTGGAAGTAATCAGGAGCAGTCTCTTACGAGGCGAGCCTCCGTCATCTGGGGTCAGTGTCAATAGGGAATATCCAGAACTTGTTTATTTCAATTTCCTGTTCATTTCTGCTAACAAACGTTGTCTCTGTCGTAGCCAGCAATCATATCCACCAATCATTGAGCAGGCTGATAGGTAGTTGATTATACTCCCTGTGGTGCTCTCTCTGGTTTTCTCATTGTAAGTCATTCGGATCACTTTTAATATTTCAGTCCTGTGTGAATAAGCCCTCTGTGTAATTGCCACTGATGTTCTTTCTAATGTTCCTGGCTTGATGGCTCTATGGTTTTCTGGAATTTTATGAGTATCTTTGTATTAGTCGCCAGTCAGTCCAGTGTAGATGGAGTCTGAGGGAAAAGTAAGGGTCTCTGATGGTCCATTTGAGGATTGTAGGTCAACTCAATAATAACTGACTCACACACCTTCCACTCCTTCCTCCCTCTCCCTCTCAGCTCTTGACACCTCTCAGCTCTTGGGTGATATAGGGATAAATTAAAATGATGCCCACCTAGCCCCCCTGCCAGCAATATGTGGTGATTTGTGCTGCTGGGCGCAAGGAGCTGGATACAAAGACGTTATAGTTTATTGACTTTTCCTATTCCGCCGGAACCAAAGACAGGAGTTTCCTCCATAGCAACATAACAGGACTCTGATGGCTCTTAAACTCTGATATCATCAGATGGTGCATGCTTCAGTCTACTTCTTGTTTCTCTCATTGTGATATGTGGGTTGTAAAGATAAAACAAAATACAACATTCAAGTGTTCCTTTCTTTCGCTGGCTGTCCTTTTGATCCTACGCTTTTATGTGTAAGAAGCTGTCTAAGTGACTGTGGCGTCTTTGTCCTCCATTGCTACTGCCTTTCAGGTGATCCTTCTCTCCAAGCCAAGTGTACTGTGTAAGCACTTGTACATACTTGTGCTTACGTGAAAATAATGTTTAATCTCCCTCTCCAACTGCTTGTGTGTGCATTTGGTATAGTAGCAATGACTTACTGTTATTGTCTCCCCAGGTTTGCTGACACGCTACATAAGTTACGTGTGTGTGTTTCCTCAGGTGTTCTGACCCTCTCTGGTGTCAGCCTGTACATCAGTTACTCCCAACAGGCGCTGGCTGAGACTGAGAGGCTGGTGGGGGCTGAGCGTTTGGCCCAGGTGGTCAGCACCTCTTTCGGCTGGTCCCTCGGCCTGGCCTGGCTCTCCTTCTGCGTGGAGGTCCTCACTGGCCTGCTGCTGCTGCTAGCTGCCCGCCTAGCCACCCTGCAGCACGGACCACAAGGCCACGGCTGGCCTCTCCATGTTGTAACCTAACCCAAGAGGCAGATGTCACAAGAACTGGATAACCAACTGGCCCAGAACTGTACCTTTAATTTTCTAATTATTTGTATGTGCTTGTGTCTGGCACCACAAATTAAGTTCCCTCTGGAAAAATTGTTCTGTAAGTATTTTTTTTTCATCCAAAATGCAATGTGGTTTAGTCTATGGGCAAAACAGTTGAGATTTAGTGCCATCTTTTGGTGTGATAAGTCACTACATTTCAATTGACAAATGCCCTAAAATACCAAATTGTATTATTGTGGTCCTATAGGATGAGAAATGAAACGTACTAAAACTACGGGCCTCAACCACAAGTCACTCTGAATGGCTGTTAGCGGTCAAGGGGTTTCATTTTAGAACATGGGCAAGTGAAGGGCTATAGGAAAGAAGTATGTATCATGAGTGGATGTCCTCAAAGCAAAAGCCATAGTAGAAATGCCCAGAGCAGACTGAGGGTGCATCTCAAGTGAATCCTTAGCCAGATGTAGCAGTGGTATCAGCAGAGCCTTGTCTAGCAGCAAAACAGTTCATTCAGCCTCATTTACTGCCTGTTTAAAAAACATATCTGATATGGCTGACTTGCATAAAGAAAGGTGGTTTCTACTGACAATTGAGATGTACAAACTATGGCATTAGGGAGTGCTGAGTGGATAAGAGGCAATCTGTAACTTTGATTAAGAAATTAGGAGACTAAATGATTTGGCGTTACCTTAGATTGTAAGCTGTCATGGTCAAAACATATCGATTCAATGGTTGTAAAGATGGGGAGAGGTCTGTCCGTAATAAAGAGATGCTCTGCTTTTTTGACACCACACTCCAAAAATCAAGTTCTGCAGGCTCTAGTTTTGTCTAATCTTGATTATTGTCCAGTCGTGTGGTCCAATGCTGCAAGGAAAGATCTAGTTAAGCTGCAGCTGGCCCAGAACAGAGCGGCACATCTTGCTCTTCATTGTAATCAGAGGCCTGATATAAATACTATGCATGCCAGTCTCTCTTAGCTAAGAGTTGAAGAGAGACTGACTTCATCACTTCTTTTTATAAGAAACAATGTGTTGAAAATCCCCAATTGTTTGCATAGTCAACATACACACAGCTCAGACACACACTTACCCCACCAGACATGCCATCAGGGGTCTTTTCACAGACCCCAAATCCAGAACAAATTTTTAAAAGCGTACAGTATTATATAGAGCCATTATTGCATGGAACTCTGTTCCATCTCATATTGCTGAAATAAACAGCAAACCTGGTTTAAAAAACAGATAAAGCAACACCTCACAACACAACGCCTCTCCCCTATTTGTCCTAGATAGTTTGTGTGTATACATTGATATGTAGGCTACGTGTACCTTTAAGAAATGTATGTACAGTTGAAGTCAGAAGTTTACATACACTTAGGTTGGAGTCATTAAAACTCGTTTTTCAACCACTCCACAAATTTCTTGTTAACAAACTATAGTTTTGGCAAGTCGGTTAGGACATCTACTTTGTGCATGACACAAGTAATTTTACTGCAATTGTTTACAGACAGATTATTTCACTTATAATTCACTGTGTCACAATTCCAGTGGGTCAGAAGTTTACATACACTAAGTTGACTGTGCCTTTAAATAGCTTGGAAAATTCCAGAAAATGATGTCATGGCTTTAGAAGCTTCTGATAGGCTAATTGGCATAATTTGAGTCAATTGGAGGTGTACCTGTGGATGTATTTCAAGGCCTACCTTCAAACGCAGTGCCTCTTTGCTTGACATCATGGGAAAATCCAAAGAAATCAGCCAAGACCTCAGAAAAAAAATTGTAGACCTCCACATGACTGGTTCATCCTTGGGAGCAATTTCCAAACGCCTGAAGGTACCACGTTCATCTGTACAAACAATAGTACGCAAGTATAAACACCATGGGACCACGCAGCCGTCATACCGCTCAGGAAGGAGACGCATTCTATCTCCTAGAGATGAACGTACTTTGGTGCGAAAAGTGCAAATCTATCCCAGAACAACAGCAAAGGACATTGTGAAGATGCTGGAGGAAACAGGTACAAAAGTATCTATATCCACAGTAAAATGAGTCCTATATCAACATAACCTAAAAGGCCGCTCAGCAAGGAAGAAGCCACTGCTCCAAAACCGCCATAAAAAAGCCAGACTATGGTTTGCAACTGCACGTGGGGACAAAGATTGTACTTTTTGGAGAAATGTCCTCTGGTCTGATGAAACAAAAATATAACTGTTTGGCCATAATGACCATTGTTATGTTTGGAGGAAAAAGGAGGAGGCTTGCAAGCCGAAGAACACCATCCCAACCGTGAAGCAGGAGGGACTGGTGCACTTCACAAAATAGATGGCATCATGAGGGAGGAAAATTATGTGGATATATTGAAGCAATATCTCAAGACATCAGTCAGGAAGTTAAAGCTTGGTCGCAAATGGGTCTTCCAAATGGACAATGACCCCAAGCATACTTCCAAAGTTGTGGCAAAATGGCTTAAGGACAACAAAGTCAAGGTATTGGAGTGGCCATCACAAAGCCCTGACCTCAATCCTATAGAAAATTTGTGGGCAGAACTAAAAAAGCATGTTCGAGCAAGGAGGCCTACAAACCTGACTCAGTTATACCAACTCTGTCAGGAGGAATGGGCCAAAATTCACCCAACTTATTGTGGGAAGCTTGTGGAAGGCTACCCAAAACATTTGACCCAAGTTAAACAATTTAAAGGCAATGCTACTAAATACTAATTGAGTGTATGTAAACGTCTGACCCACTGGGAATGTGATGAAAGAAATAAAAGCTGAAATAAATCATTCTCTCTACTATTCTGACATGTCACATTCTTAAAATAAAGTGGTGATCCTAACTGACCTAAGACAGAGAATTTTTACTAGGATTAAATGTCAGGAATTGTGAAAAACTGAGTTTAAATGTATTTGGCTAAGGTGTATGTAAACTTCCGACTTCAACTGTAGTTCTGTCTTTGAGCTGTTCTTGTCTATTAATGTTCTGTATTATGTCATGTTTCATGTTTTGTGTGGACTCCAGGAAGAGTAGCAGCTGCTTTTGCAACAGCTAATGGGGATCCTAATAAAATACCAAATGAGCATGCTAAAATGGACGTAGTCAATATAACAATTTGTTCAGCACTTTTGAAATGTACAGTGACAGAATTCAGAACATGGGCTGTTCTTACAGTATTCTCCCTGTACACCAAGTCAGAACTGTAGGATAAATAAAGGGGGCATATAAGCAGACAATGAAAACTCTTACAATATTCGATGATGGAATTTCTCTAAAACAGGCTATAGGCTACATGTGCACCACCAAGTCAGAACAGTAGTCTAAGTTATGAGGGGGAAAGGCACCAAATTATTAGGGTGAGGCACATGGCCTACTAACAGTTTACTACACAACATACACTTAGTAGTACTTTCTTTGCTACAGTATACATATCTTCATGGCATCTTACATCATTTATGCAGCAGCATACAATACATTTTTGGACTCACTTTGTTGTGCTGTGCTTACTTGAACAGGAAGGTGGCCTTGGCGGTCTTTCTTGTGGGCAAATTTTGTCATCAAAACCTGTCATTCTCTGGATTTATGGGGTTTTCAAGACAACTGGGAACTCTGAGAAAAAAAACAAGGTTGAATCATGACATCAGTGATCTTCAGGTTGGAGCTCTAGAAAGATGCCCGAGTTCCTGACTTGGAATTCCGAGTTGGATGACCGTTCAAAACGCATCTTCCCAGTTGTTTTGAATGTGGCAGAAGTCATGCTGGATTAACAGCATGGCCAATGTATTCAACCTTTTCTTGCCCATGGTGTTGCATGTGAATGTTTATCCTTTTAAGCTTGAAAAAAGACCCTTAAACCCAGACATGGACCACACACCCTCTCTACTGAATTGCAGGCTAGTGATTGCTTTGCAACACTTGCAGTTAGCCACTGATTCCTTCCAAACCACTCAATGTTGAATTTGCGATTTCCAACTTGTTGTTTAATGTTTATGTCCAATGGCCGATGAGCACCGATCATTTTTATCTATAATTTCTCTTCATATGACAAGGATTGAAAAGGATTTGCCAGTAGATGTTTGATGTGATTCATGCTTGTTCGTCACTTGCTAGCTAAGATTTTGAAAGTATGATGTTGATATGATCAGTCCAATCAAAGCTACGGTAGATATAGCGTTATTTGACGTAATTTTATCTGTGGCCAACGACCTTGAGCCTTCTTGGATGGGCACTTATAATGTAACTCCATGGCAGCACCCAAGGGGCTTATATTTTCAAGCTCTCCTATTCAGATTTTGCGGCGATGTAGTGTTCCCATGAGTGACAGAACACTGAGCCAATCACGGCGCAACTAGCAAACATTACACACCCCTACTCTCTGTATTTTCCGCTGGCTGCCCCTCCACCACAGAAAGCACTGAGCTAGACTGAAACACCTGCATTTTGGAGCTTCCTTACTCAAGAAAACAAAAAAGAGACCGTGTTTGTTTGTGGCGTTATTAACCCAATGATTTTTTTTTTTACATTGCAAACTGATATGTGACACATATTAATGCAAAAATAACATGCAAAACAGGCAACAGCAAAAATGTTTGCTAAACAGGTGGGGCTCAAATCAGAAGGGGCCCTGCCCTGCATTTCTGATTGAGCAGACCTATGCCGTGCTTACTGTGAATGTGATCTCCGTGGACGCTGAAATAAATAAGCTTTTAAAAGGTGCATAGCTGGCAAAACGCAAATGGAATTAATCCCAGCCAAGGACACAGCAGCCTACATACAGTACACAACAAAAATAATAATCCAAGATTTAAGTGTTCCGCAGGGCTGATAATAGCAGTGGTTGTGGTGCGCTGTGCGTGGAGGGAAGGTCAGAGCAGAAAGGCTTTTGAATGACTGCTGCTTGACCTTTATCAACAATGGGCCAGTGGGAGAGAGAGGTAACCTTCTCAGCAGCCCAACCTTGTCCCTGCTTGCCAGTAGCTGGCTCTGAGCTGTGCTTTGCTGCTCTATAACCAACCTGGTCTCAGAGCATTTCGTATTATTCTTTACGTAAATCCGAGACACTCATTTTAGTATGATGTGTCAAGAACCAATTTGACTGAGCTTGAAGAATTTTCAAAAGAATAATGGGAAAATGTGGTTTACGATCCAGGTGTGGCAAGCTCTTAGAAACTTACCCAGAAAGACTCACAGCTGCCAAAGGTGCTTCTAGAAAGTATTGACTCAGGTGTGTGAATACTTCTGTAAAATATGTTTTTCTGTATGACATTTTCTATGAATTTGCAAAAAAATCTAAAAACATGTTTTCACTTCGTCATTATGGGCTATTGTGTGTATCCATTTTGAATTCAGGCTGTATGTAACAACAAAATGAGGAATAAATCAAGGGGTATGAATACTTTCTGAAGGCACTATACATCTACGCTCTAACTAAACATAAAAAAATATATTTGTAGTGTGTTTTAAATTAAAATACATTGGTTTTCTCAGAAAATCCCAATTTTTGTCACACCCTGATCCGTTTCACCTGTCTTGTGCTTGTATCCAGCCCCTCCAGGTGTCGCCCATCTTCCCCATTATCCCCTGTGCATTTATACCTGTGTTTTCTGTTTGTCTGTTGCCAGTTCGTCTTGTCTCGTCAAGCCTACCAGCGTGTTTTTCCCATACTCCTGTTTCTCTCTCTACCCCGTTTTTCTTGTTTTTCCAGTTTTGACCCCTCTGCCTGCCCTGACCCTGAGCCTGCCTGCCATTCTGTACCTTACTGGCTCTGCCCTGGATTACCGACCTCTGCCTGCCCTTGACCTGTCGTCTGCCTGCCCCGTTTTGTTAATAAACATCTGTGATTCGAACTGTGCATCTGGGTCTTATCCTGAGTTGTGATAATTTTGGCATGTCCCATGTCATGTTTGTCCGACTTAAAGATTTTAACCCACTTAACATCCCCAACTTTCCCCAAGTGTTCACAACCAATGTAAAGCCATAATAACATTTGTTGCTTTGACAAAGTGATTTCTGAAGATTTATTATTTATTTCATTTGATTAGTGATTCATGTCCCTCAGGTTTAAGGTCAACTGAACAGACCCTGTTACGTCAACTGAACTCTCGTTTAAATATGGTGACATGATTCCTTTTTAAATGTTTTTTTTTCAAAAGGAGTTGGACAAACATGTTTGTTATGACGTTAAAACGTGCTTTTTATGACAAAATGTTAAAATTAGGTGAAATAAAAAGTTACACTACCCGAAAAGGCACTCTATTCGTGGAACAAAACTTCTGTGTTCACTGATCTGTGAAGGGACTGGATAGGTGTCCATTCCTCCCATATCTATGACCACAGACAGTGCCTACTGTCCTATAGGACCAGGGGCTGTAGAGACCTGTCATCCAAAGGTGCATCAGAGAGTTCCACAAATGCAGAGAAAGTGTGTTTCTCACAGTTCCTCTTTTTCCCTTCCAGGCATCCATTTTCAAACGTCAGGTCGAGCAAATACCTCCGAAGGCATTTCTCTTAGTGTAAAGGATGTCACACTGCTTGCTTAGCCAGTACCACTTCCTCCCGATTTGGCCCATACCTGGCGTGAACTCAGGACCTCTGCCTTACAAACACACGTAGCCGCCCTCCTCAAGTGTCTTAGCCAATCGCGCCACCTCAAAAGCTAGCTAATGAGGCGACGCAAGCGGGACACTTAAGTGTCCAATATGTCACCCAGGCAAGCAGACCTTTCCTGCAAACAGTAGTCCCACTATAGTGAAAAATATAGATAGAACAAAGAGTACATATGAGGACCCCACCACTGTGTTGTTGGGTAGTTTATAAGGCTGTCCCCCGACCTCATCGATGTAAAATCCTATAGGAAATATAAGAGCTGCCATACAAAACAGGATCACTGTGGAGGAGAGAGAAAACATTTTAGAAACACAGTCGTCTTAAAAACACTATTCATAGTGCATAAAATTTAGGGAGCAATATCTCTTACAACATTTAAAAAATAGGCAGCATCAGTGTACACAATGTCAGGCTAAATTCTATATTGCGTTTTCATCGGCATTGAAGCCTGATCTAAGTGACATACTGTATATCATGTTATCATGTAGTGTGAATAGTCTGAATACCTAAAACCACACAGTTATGTCTAGTCATTATGATCAATAACTCCCAGAATAAACTAATTCAGACATTACTCACCACTCTGATATCAAAATAGACCATAGATATTTAAAAAAAAATATATAAATATCTTTACACCTGAGCGCTCAACAAAATCTATTTACATTGTCATTACTTTATTATTATAACTCAAGGTCATTTTTGCCCAATAATGATTCAGCTAAAATAACCTCTCGAAGTATAATAATAACAAAGAATGTTTTTCCGTCATATCCCTTGGACCACTAAAATCCCTCCTACTGGTTTTAGGTCTGCTAATAGCAGCCCCATGGTCTCTTTCCCTCTGAAAATAGCAACAGACCCATTTAATGTAGCCTATGTGTTCAAGGAGCCACTCAGCACAGACACATTTACCACACAAAAGCTTTTCCTAAAATGAAACCCAAGTGACATTAATCTCAAATCAATTCGCTAACATCCATTAGTGATATAACAAGAATCTTAAGGTGCTTTGAAGCTGTAGGCCAACTAATGGCTATGCCTGAAATGACCCTGGCCTATTCCCTAGTCTGTACTACTTTAACCAGAGCCCACATGGGATAATGGGGGATTATGTCTGGCCCCACTCATGAATGAAAGGGTGACTTAGTGTTGGCTATGTTTCTGTATTTATCGTATTGTGGTTTTTGTCTCTTTGCCGTCACTGTAAACAAGAACTGGTTCTCCATTGACCTGCCTGGTTGAATAACCGTTAAATAAGTCAAAGTGAAACCTACTCCCAGTGAAGGCAATCCAGCGGGCGTAACGAGTGGCTTCACGGTACCAGTGTGATAACACTAGCAGGCCGCAGGTCACCGTGAGGGAGATGATGCCCAGGATGATGAAGAAGAGGGTGGTGACCCACTCTGGGGGCAGCCGCGGGGGGATACAGGTCCGGTCACGACCGTGGATGGTCTGGCACTGCCGCACCAGGCCTACCGTCAGGGAACCTAGAGACAGAGAGAGAGACAGAGATCAGTCAGGGTTAGATCACACACGACCAGCAGTCCCGCTGTCAGAGCACCTACAGAGAGAGTGCTTAATCACATAGACACACAGAGGGAGAGTATCTTTCATCACACACAGAGCATACTCTCGCTGGTCAACTGTGCTGTCCCACCACAAGATGTACACATTGTTTTATTAGAAGAAGCATAACCCAGAGCAGCAGATTGCATCAGTTAAGAAATATCCCTCAACTTGTGATGGTGTCACCATTAGATAAGCTAAGATCTGTATGAGGCATGACGGCATTACATCACGTCTGGACTAATGACCTCCCTGGTGACACCGGTTTCCACTTCCAGTCCCCTGTGACCACACAAAGTAGAGCTCAAGGAGGGTTGGTATAATAACAAGGCTGAAGAGTGGGACTCCTAGGCCCTGAACCAATGCCAGGGGTCCCTGAGGAATCAATCAATGGCATAAGACTCAGATGGCTCAGAACCAGAGCTCCTGACACCACAGAGAGAGATGAGATAAAGGAGAGAGAGAAAAGAGAGAAGGAAGAGAGGCCTTACATCAGAAAGTAACTCACTGCCAAAGAGCCTCTCCTCTCCTGCCCCAAAGCCTGGTGGGTCCAATTATGTCAGTTAGTTAGGCCTGCTGAAGACATAACGCTTTCGACAACAACAAGATCATATACAAACTCCACCCTTCCTGTCTGTCCCTGACCCAACACAGAATACAGTGGCAAGAAAAAGTATGTGAACCCTTTGGAATTACCTGGATTTCTGAATAAATTGGTCATAAAATTTGATCTGATCTTCATCTTAGTCACAACAATAGACAAGCACAGTGTGCTTAAACTAATAACACACATATTATTGTATTTTTCTTGTCTATATTGAATACATCATTTAAACATTCACAGTGTAGGTTGGAAAAGTATGTGAACACCTAGGCTAATGACTTCTCCAAAAGCTAATTGGAATCAGGAGTCAGCTAACCTGGAATCCAATCAATGAGATGAGATTGGAGATGTTGGTTAGAGCTGGTTTGCCCTATAAAAAACACTCACAAAATTTGAGTTTGCTATTCACAAGAAGCATTGCCTGATGTGAACCATGCCTCGAACAAAAGAGATCTAAGATTAAGAATTATTGGATTGCATAAAGCTGGAAAGGGTTACAAAAGTATCTCTAAAAGCCTGGATGTTCATCCGTCCACTGTTGCTACTCTCCCTAGGAGTGGCCGTCCTGCAAAGATGATTGCAAGAGCATAGCGCAAAATGCTCAATGAGGTTAAGAAGAATCCTAGAGTGTCAGCTAAAGACTTACAGAAATCTATGGAACATGCTAGCATCTCTGTTGACGAGACTACAATACCTAAAACACTAAACCAGAATGGTGTTCATGGGAGGACACCACAGAAGAAGCCACTGCTGTCCAGAAAAAACATTGCTGCACGTCTGAAGTTTGCAAAAGAGCACCTGGATGTTCCACAGCGCTTCTGGCAAAATATTCTGTGGATAGATGAAACTACAGTTGAGTTGTTTGGAAGGAGCACACAACACTATTGGTGGGAAAAAAAGGCACAGCACACTACCATCAAAACCTCATCCCAACTGTAAAGTATGGTGGAGGGAGCATCATGGTTTGGGGCTGCTTTGCTGCCTCAGGGCCTGGACAGCTTGCTATCATCGACGGGAAAATGAATTAAATTTATCAAGACATTTTGCAGGAGAATGGAAGGCTATCTGTCCGCCAATTGAAGCTCAACAGAAGTTAGGTGATGCAACAGGACAACGACGCAAAACACAGTAAGTAAAAGTAAAATCAACAACAGAATGGCTTCAACAGAAGAAAATACGCCTTCTGGAGTGGCCCAGTCAGAGTCCCGACCTCAACCCGATTTAAAATGCTGTGGCATGACCTCAAGAGAGCAGTTCACACCAGACATCCTAAGAATATTGCTGAACTGAAACAGTTTTGTAAAGATGAACGGTCCAAAATTCCTCCTGACCATTGCACAGGTCTGATCGGCAACTACAGAAAACGTTTGGTTGAGGTTATTGCTGCCAAAGGAGGGTCAACCAGTTATTAAATCCAAGGGTTCACATACTTTTCCACACTACACTGTGAATGTTTACACGGTGTGTTCTATAAAGACATGAAAACGTATGATTGATTCTGTGTTATTAGTTTAAACAAACTGTGTTTATCTATTGTTGTGATTTAAAGAAGATCAGATCAAATTTTATGACCAATGTATGCAGAAATCCAGGTAATTACAAAAGGTTCACATACTTTTTCTTGCCACTGTATGTCAACTCAGCAACACTCAGCCCCCTCGTCAGCTATTAAGGACAATTCACCAGTATAGATTTTTATGAGAGAAATGTAAAATTAAATAATTGTTTCTCGCTCTAAGTCTCTCATGAGGCGAGCAGTTTGCCAGCACCTTGTCACTTCCAGAGGCTCGGGACGGAGCGGAGAGAGGAACAGAGGATGGAGAAAGAGCGGTTAGAGGAGAGAGGAACTAAGGCTGGAGAAATAGCAGAGAGAGGAACAGTGGCCTTGGCACAAACATTTTTTATCTATTGGATTAGAGAGATGGATGGAGATGAATTTAGTAATTGGACAGATCGGTCCAGTCCTGCTGAGACTTACAAATACCCCATTATGGCTTTGAAACAAGAACATACTGTACATCACTAAAGAGGGGAGGGGAGGGAGAGAATGAGTATGGACCAATATGATGAGCATCCCTCAAAGGTTTAAGGACATAGTATACTGCCCTTGATGTGAGTATGCTGCCAAAGATTGGAACTTTGTCCTTAGATGCCAGCACTGAGGCTTAGTAATAGCAATTTAGTGATTTGCCATTCGGTGTTCAGTATGTAAAGCACAGGAGGCTCCTGAGGGGAGGACAGCTCATAATAATGGCTTGAATGGAGTGAATGGAATGTTATCAAACACATAGAAACCATCTGTTTGATGTATTCTATATTCCATTTATTCAGTTCCAGCAATTACTATAAGAAAATCCTCCCCAATTAAGGTGCCACCAGCCGCCTGTGATGTCAAAACACACACGTAGGCCTACTGTAAATGTATGTAATGTTGACCACAGCTGTTATGCCATGGCTATTGACATGGCATCCTAATGTATATAATTAATCATTACTAAACCAAACTAATGTGTCATGTTTCCTCATTCATTATAGTGGTCCAGTTTGCTTCCCAGTGACCAGAATCACAAATGAATGGAAGACTAATGATATTTGAACAACCCTGATACAGATCATGTTATAGTACCGGACAGAGATCTGAGTGGAAAACTTCCCATCAATGGTGTTGTTTTTTTCCTTTAGCTGATTTGTTTTGAAGATAAACCCTTTCATTAGTTTAGATACAGTTGAAGTTGGAAGTTTACATACGCTTAGGTTGGAGTCATTAAAACTCATTTTTAAACCACTCCACAAATTTCTTGTTAACAAACTATAGTTTTGGCAAGTCGGTTAATTTTTCCAAAAATTGTTTCAACAATTGTAATTTTTCCAACAATTGTTTACAGACAGATTATTTCACTTATAATTCACTGTATCACATTTCCAGTGGGTCAGAAGTTTACATACCCTAAGTTGACTGTGCTTTTAAACAGCTTGGAAAATTCCAGAAAATAATGTCATGGCTTTAGAAGCTTCTGATAGGCTAATTGACATCATTTGAGTCAATTGGAGGTGTACCTGTGGATGTATTTAAAGGCCTACCTTCAAACGCAGTGCCTCTTTGCTTGACATCATGGGAAAATCGAAAGAAATCAGCCAAGACCTCAGAATTTTTTTTTTGTATACTTCCACATGACTGGTTCATCCTTGGGAGCAATTTCCAAACGTCTGAAGGTACCACGTTCATCTGTACAAACAATAGTACGCAAGTATAAACAGCATGAGACCACGCAGCTGTCATACCGCTCAAGAAGGTGACGCGTTCTGTCTCCTAGATATGAATGTACTTTGGTGCGAAAAGTGCAAATCAATCCCAGAACAACAGCAAAGGACCTTGTGACGATGCTGGAGGAAACAGGTACAAAAGTATCTATATCCACAGTAAAATGAGTCCTATATCGACATAACCTAAAAGGCCGCTCAGCAAGGAAGAAGCCACTGCTCCAAAACCACCATAAAAAAGCCAGACTATGGTTTGCAACTGCACTTGGGGACAAAGATTGTACTTTTTGGAGAAATGTCCTCTGGTCTGATAAAAAATTTAACAAAAATAGAACTGTTTGGCCATAATGACCATCGATATGAGAGGCTTGCAAGCTGAAGAACACCATCCAAATCATGAAATACGGGGGTGGCAGCATCATGTTGTGGGTGTACTTTGCTGCAGGAGGGACTGGTGCACTTCAGAAAATAGATGGCATCATGAGCAAGGAGAATGATGTGGATATATTGAAGCAACATCTCAAGACATCAGTCAGGAAGTTAATGCTTGGTCGCAAATGGGTCTTCCAAATGGACAATGACCCCAAGCATACTTCCAAAGTTGTGGCAAAATGGCTTAAGGACAACAAAGTCAAGGTATTGGAGTGGCCATCACAAAGCCCTGACCTCAATCCTATAGAAAATGTGTGGGAAGAACTGAAAAAGCGTGTGCGAGCAAGGAAGCATACAAACCTGACTCAGTTACACCAACTCTGTCAAGAGGAATGGGCCAAAATTATTGTGGGAAGCTTGTGGAAGGCTACCCGAAACGTTTGACCCAAATTAAAAAATGTAAAGGCAATGCTACCAAATACTAATTGAGTGCATGTAAACTTCTGACCCACTGGGAATGTGATTAAAGAAATAAAAGCTGAAATAAATCATTCTCTTTACTATTATTCTAACTATATCCTGTCATGACAGAATATTTCCCTCTTTAGCAAGCTTACACACCCATTCCATAGCTTGTCAATGATCTAAATGCTACTTTTTGTTCCTTGGCACTCTTGGAGGCCATTTCTAATTCTTGGGACTGTTTTAGATGCGTAACACATAAGGCTTGTCTGATAGCCAGGGATTTGAGACACAGGGAGGTGTGTGTGACTGTGTGTGATTGTGGGCCAATGTCTGTAGTTAGTAAACACTTCCCCATGCAGCCCCAGTCAGTCCCCTGCTGCTACAGACTTCACTACAGAATACCTGCGTAACAACCAGGAGGCATGTTAGTATAACTCACACACCTCTATAAACTTGTTCAAAGCTTCACCTCCTGGATACCTACTTAGAGAGGACAGAGGTTTGCTGTAAACAAATAAACCAAAATGCTGACTTTCCAGGATAAAGTTCAGGTGATGAGAGAGACACTTTCATGTTTATAATAACATTTGCCAATCTGATGATGGCATTGTCAACATCTGTTTATCTGTGAGCAATGAGCATCAACATCTGGGTGCTGCCAAAATGCTAGACTGGCAAATTAACTTAATTGGCAGGAACAACTATGTCTATGCATTTATCCATTTCACATGAACAAAACAATATGTTTGGACCTCAGATACACAAACAGGGCCTTCCAGTCAAGGCAATTTCCTTGATAATTGAGTTGTGAGTGCTTCATCTGAAAGAATTCTACCTCCCAGCGGACCTCATCAGGAAAGACTCCACACATCTCCATTTACAAACAATGCTTCTCTCCACCTGGTAATTACTAGCAGGCAAATTAGGCTGGAACAAAAGGCTTTTAACCCTGCTTGATTTCATACCTTCTCTGTTGTGTGGGATGAAAGGAGGAAGTCTCACAAGGGAAGTCAAGCATGTTTCTGTTCCTTCTGTGCATTGTATGTTCTACCTGAATGATAATGGACTGTTGTAACAGTGTAATGTAGGCTATAAATTGTACATTTTCAGGTTTGCATAAATTCTCAATGTGCTGAGCACATAAGACAGTTATAACATTGTTATAACCATCTTTTAAAACCTCAGATTCATTATGTGATGTTGGTGGTCTTGTGGGAGGGAAGTGGGATATTATCTCTAGTTTGGTCCTTCCTATGTTTTAATTCTTTGTCCCGGTGTACATGATGTATAAAAAATAAAAAGTATGATCACAAATGATACCGTTCAAATCTAAACACAGGACTCAATAAATTAGATCTCTGTCCTGGTTCCTACCTCACAACAACAAGGGGAAAATGTCACCTATCCCTGTCGTTTATGCAGTAGGCCACAGCATGGAACTACAATCTGCTGACTACAGCTGTAGCTAAAGGTCACCAGCTCATTCCAAGTAGCCAGTTTTGTTGCTGTAGCAACAACAACAAAAAAGCCGTAGCCTACCTTTACTGCTGCACTTCACTTTACCATGTCCTCAGACTGGTGACTGTAGATTAAATACCAATGCCTCAGTCTGTCTGTGTCAGATGCATATAACAGACAGAGAGTGAGTGGAGAGCTGAACAGACCTCCAAGGGCATAGCTGGATAAGTGGCACTCACTTCACATCGCTCAGTCTGACACACTATTTGTCAACGGAGGTGAGTTGGTAGCTGGTACAGGAAGGCTTATATGCCTTGAAGGGACATGGGGTATAAGAGTATGTTGGGGCGGAAAAGTAGAGGGCAGATCATTTATCAGCAGCTGTATTTTGGAGAGTGGTGATGTGGATGTAGGGAGAAAGAGAGCAGGAATGCTATAAGTGTAGCACAACATTTAGAAGGTCTTAGATGAGGCCTCGGTACATTCTGAAGCTCCCTTCACCTGTCAAGAGAAAGGACACCAGAATGCCAAAGTGTTATATTTGGAAAAAGTGTGATTCAAAAAGTTTGGCCAATGTGAAGTGAATTTCTAGAAAAATAGTGTGTCAATGCACATTATTGACAGTCCGCTGTAGCAGCCTAGACACCAACGGTAGACAGATGGTGTGTGCATGGTTGTCAAGTAAATACGTCAATTAAGGTAAATTAGCTCACCTAACTTACCAGCTGCATCTCCTGTGTTGATCCAGTCCGGATTGGCAATACTGGCGATAGCAAAGATATCTGCTGCTAGAAAGAGACATCCTGATATGACGGTGAGTTTATCCATTTCTCAGACGTGAATGCTCTCTTCTCCTTTATATTGAGTCAAAGAGGAAAGTCTCCTCTATCTCGCCCCCTCCAAGGGCAGATAGGACAAAAGGGATTCAGGCATGGATTTCAACGTCCCATATCAATGTTTTGGTCATGCCCAGTGGATGTATTGTCATCGTCCTCTTGGTAGAAGGGCAAGCCTCTCATCTTTACGCAGCAGTCCTGGTGTAGGATTTATGCAAAGCCGTTTCCTTTCATTGCCTTATAACTATCGACTATGGCCCTGGCTATGAACGCCCACTGTTTCACCCATTACCATAGCTCAGTATTGCAACAGGGTAGCTTATGGTGTCCGGAAAATATATTTGAAAGATGAGTTGAAGGAAAACTCAAAAGATCTGCGACCATTTTCGCCGAAATTATGTTATTTAAGAGATGCTTGCAAGAGTGCATATTATACCGCTTCTTTCCTGTGTCCGTTTATCTTCTCCATCTGAGATTTCTTCATTGCAAACAAATGGAAATTCCATAAAATACATATATTGTATGCAATGGTCAGATTTCATAATCTGCCAATACTCCCTTCAATAGAAATACCGTTATTTGTCCCTCCTGTAATGCCCGTCTAATGCCCGTCAGATGTATCCATTCGAGGTTATAATGTAACCTGTAATGCCCGTCAGATGTATCCATTTGAGGTTATAATGTAGCCTAGCAATTTAGTGAAGGGGGAATCAGCTCAATGGAATCAGCGGTAACAAAACTCGCAGTTCTCTGGCAATGTGAAACAAGCGACATTGAGGTCACGTGGTCATTCGGCAAAATGTCTAAATAAAAGTCCCCCAGAAAAAATGTAACACGACTGTTACAGGATGTTTTTCTGATATATAGTTTAAAGTGACTTAAACATGTATTTATTCATTTAAAAAACTAACAATATATTAACGAAATAAATAAACAAATATCTATTTTCTGTCTATATTTTTTACTATAATGATACAACAATAACATTACTGTTGCTGGAAGTTTTAATCGTTTTAAACTATAATTTTTGTAAATTTTATTTCACCTTTATTTAACCAGGTAGACCAGTTGAGAACAAGTTCTCATTTACAACTGCGACCTGGCCAAGATAAAGCAAAGCAGTGCGACACAAACAACAACACAGAGTTACACATGGAATAAACAAGCGTACAGTCAATAACACAATAGAAAAAAATCTATATACAGTGTGTGCAAATGAGGTAAGATTAGGGATGTACGGCAATAAATAGGCCGTAGTGGCAAAGTAATTACAATTTAGAAACTAAACACTGGAGTGATAGATGTGCAGAAGATGAATGCGCAAGTAGAGATACTGGGGTGCAAAGGAGCAAAAAATAAATAACAATATGGGGATGAGGTAGTTGGATGGGCTATTTACAGATGGGCTATGTACAGGTGCAATGATCTGTGAGCTGCTCTGACAGCTGATGCTTAAAGTTAGTGAGGGAGATATGAGTCTCAAGCTTCAGTGATTTTTGCAATTCGTTCCAGTCATTGGCAGCAGAGAACTGGAAGGAAAGGTGGCCAAAGAGGAATAGGCTTTGGGGGTGGCCAGTGAAATATACCTGCTGGAGCGCGTGCTACGGGTGGGTGCTGCTATGGTGACCAGTGAGCTGAGATAAGGCGGGGCTTTAACTAGCAAAGACTTATAGATGACCTGGAGCCAGTGGGTTTGGCGACAAATATGAAGCGAGGGCCAGCCAACGAGAGCATACAGGTCGCAGTGGTGGGTAGCATATGGGGCTTTGGTGACAAAACGGATGGCACTGTGATAGACTGCATCCAATTTGCTGAGTAGAGTGTTGGAGACTATATTGAAAATGACAATGATTTGTAGGATAGTCAGTTTTACGAGGGTATGTTTGGCAGCATGAGTGAAGGATGCTTTGTTGCGAAATAGGAAGCTGATTCTAGATTTAATTTGGATTGGAGATGCTTAATGTGAGTCTGGAAGGAGAGTTAACCAGACACCTAGGTATTTGTAATTGTCCACATATTCTAAGTCAGAACCGTCCAGAGTAGTGATGCTAGACCGGTGGGCAGGTGCGAGCAGCGATCGGTTGAAGAGGATGCATTTAGTTGTATTTGCATTTAAGAGCAGTTGAAGGCCACGGAAGGAGAGTTGTATGGCATTGAAGCTCGTCTGGAGGTTAGTTAACACAGTGTCCAAAGAAGGGCCAGAAGTATACAGAATGGTGTCGTCTGCATAGAGGTGGATCAGAGAATCACCAATAGCAAGAGCGACATCATTGATGTACACAGAGAAAAGAGTCGGCCCGAGAATTGAACCCTGTGGCACCCCCATAGAGACTGCCAGAGGTCCGGACAACAGGCCCTCCGATTTGACACACTGAACTCTGTCTGAGAAGTAGTTGGTGAACCAGGCGAGGCAGTCATTTGAGAAACCAAGGCTGTTGAGTCTGCCGATAAGAATGCGATGATTGACAGAGTCGAAAGCCTTGGCCAGGTGAATGAATACGGCTGCACAGTGTTGTCTTTTATCGATGCCGCTTATAATATTGTTTAGGACCTTGAGCGTGGCTGATGTGCACCCATGAACTACTCGGAAACCAGATTGCATAGCGGAGAAGGTACGGTGGGATTCGAAATGGTCGGTGATCTGTTTGTTAACTTTGCTTTCGAAGACCTTAGAAAGGCAGGGTAGGATATATATAGGTCTGTAACAGTTTGTGTCTAGAGTGTCTCCCCCTTTGAAGAGGGGGATGACCGCGGCAGCTTTCCAATCTTTGGGGATCTCAGACGACACGAAAGAGAGGTTGAACAGGCTAGTAATAGACATTGCAACAATTGCGGCAGATAACTACTGTCAACTCTTAACAGAACACGATTTAAACATGTTTTGAAGAGAACATTTTCACATTGGCCCATTCCAAGGGTAACGCTTTACAGGGCCACAGTGTCCCATCCCGACCCCCCCTGTCTCAGTCCCCAGTATTTATGCTGCAGTAGCCTATGTGCCTAGGGGCTAGGGTCAGGCTGTCTTATCTGGTGTACTGTGTGATCTTAGGCATGCTCTCTCTAATTCCCCTCTCTCTCTCTCTCTCTCTCTCTCTCTCTCTCTCTCTCTCTCTCTCTCTCTCTCTCTCTCTCTCTCTCCCCCCAACTGTCTTCATTCGTGTTGCTAGCATATTGTTAATTCTATATAAGTTGTCTCCAATAAAGAGGGTAATTTGGAATCCTCAGAGACTGTACTAATGGGTTCTGGTGTCATACCATGAAGATTTGCATCATTAGGGTATTTTTGGGAGGAAACCCTACTGTCAACTGTCAACTGTTAATAAACGTCAGTTAGTGCTAAACACGGCTGCTAGAATCTTGACTAGAACAAAGAAAATCGATCATATTACTCCAGTGCTAGCCTCTCTACTCTGGATTCCTGTGCAGGCTAGTGCTGATATCAAGGTTTTACTCCTAACCTACAAAGCATTACATGGGCTTGCTCCTACCTATCTTTCCGATTTGGTCCTGCCATACATACCTACACGTACGCTACGTTCACAAGACGCAGGCCTCCTTACTGTCCCTAGAATTTCTAAGAAAATAGCTGGAGGCAGGGCTTTCTCCTATAGAGCTCCATTTTTATGGAATGGACTGCCTATCCATGTGAGAGACGCAGACTCTGTGTTGACCTTTAAGTCTTTGTTGAAGACCCATCTCTTCAGTAGGTCCTATGATTGAGTGTAGTCTGGCTCAGGAGTGTGAAGGTGACCAGAAAGGCACTGGAGCAACGAACCGCCCTTACTGTCTCTGCCTGGCCGGTTCCCCTCTCTCCACTGGGATTCTCTGCCTCAAACCCTATTACAGGGGCTAAGTAACTGGCTTACTGGTGCTCTTCCATGCCAACCCTAGGAGGGGTGCGTGCCTTGAGTGGGTTGAGTCTCTGATGTGATCTTCTTGTCCGGGTTGGCGCCCCCCCTTGGGTTCGTGCCTTGGGGGAGATCTTCGTGGGCTATGCTCAGCCTTGTCTCAGGATGGTAAGTTGGTGGTTGAAGATATCCCTCTAGTGGTGTGGGGGCTGTGCTTCAAGTGGGTGCGGTTATATCCTGCCTGTTTGGCCCTGTGCGGGGGTGTCGTCGGGCGGGGCCACAGTGTCTCCCGACCCCTCCTGTCTCAGCTTCCAGTATTTATGCTGCAATAGTTTATGTGTCGGGGGGCTAGGGTCAGTCTGTTATATCTGGAGTATTTATCCTGTCTTATCCAGTGTCCTGTGTGAATTTAAGTATGCTCTCTCTCTCTCTCTCTCTCAGCCCTAGGACCATGCTTCAGGACCACCTGTCCTGATGACTCCTTGCTTTCCCCTATCCACCTGGTTGTGCTGCTGCTCCAGTTTCAACTGTTTTGCCTGCGGCTATGGAACCCTGACCTGTTCACTGGACGTGCCAGAAGAGGACTGGCCACCCCCCATAGCCTGGTTCTTCTCTAGGTTTCTTCCTAGGTTCCAGCCTTTCTAGGGAGTTTTTCCTAGCCACCATGCTTCTACACCTGCATTGCTTGCTGTTTGGGGTTTTAGGCTGGGTTTCTGTACAGCACTTTGTGACATCGGCTGATGTAAAAAAGGCTTTATAAATACATTTGATTGATTGATTGATTGATTAACCACCATGCAGTTTTAATAAAATAGAGTTAAGAAAATATTTACTAAATAAACTAAAGTAAAAAATTATAAAAACATGTAGGTATTGCAGACTCGGTCAGGGAGAGGTTGAAAATCCCAGTCAAGACACTTGCCAGTTGGTCCGAGCATGCTCTGAGTACACATCCTAGTAATATGTCTGGTCCCGCGGCCTTGTGAATGTTGACCTGTTTAAAAGTCTTGCTCACATCGGCTACGGAAGAGCGTGATCACACAGTTGTCCAGAACAGACGGTGCTCTCATGCATGCTTCAGTGGTGCTTGCCTCAAAGCAAACACAAAAGGCATTTAGCCCGTGGATGGGTTTCGCTTTGTAGTCCGTAATAGTTTACAAGCCCTGCCACATCCAACGAGCGTCAGAGCCGGTGTAGTAGGATTCAATCTTAGTCTTGTATTGACGCTTTGCCTGTTTGAAGGTTCGTTTGAGGGCATAGCAGATTTCATATAAGCATCCGGATTAGTGTCCCGCTCCTTGAAAGCAGCAGCTCTAGACTTTAGCTCGGTGCGGATGTTGCCTGTAATCCATGGCTTCTGGTTGGGATAGGTACGGTCACTGTGGGGACGATGTCGCCAATGCACTTATTGATGAAGCCGGTGACTGAGGTGGTATACACCTCAATGCCATTGGATGAATCCCAGAACATATTCCAGTCTGTGCTCGCTAAACAGTCCTGTAGAGTGGCATCCGTGTCATCTGACCACTTCCGTATAGAGCGAGTCACTGGTACTTCCTGCTTTAGTTTTGCTTGTAAGCAGAAATCAGGAGGATAGAATTATGGTCAGATTTGCCAAATGGAGGGCGAGGGAGAGCTTTGTACGTGTCTCTGTGTGTGGAGTAAAGGTGATCTAGTGTTTTCTTGTTTGCTTATGGCCTTATACAGCTCGTTGAGTGCGATTTTAGTGCCAGCATCAGTTTGTACTTTAATATTAGACATTGCGCACAAGCTGTTATTGACAAATAGACACACACACCCAACCCTTCTGTCCTGCCGATGCACGGAAAACCCAACCAACGTATATTATCTGTGTCATCGTTCAGCCACGACTCGGTGAAACATAAGATATTGCGGTCTCGATAGTCTCTAACTAGTTTATTCTCCAGTGATTCTCCAACGAATTCTCACAAGGGACTCTGATCTGCGCTCCCTGTTTTTCCTTATTTTCTTCATGCGAATGACAGGGATTTGGGCCTTGTCCGTGAGCAACATTATGTAATTTGCGTCAGACTCATTGAAGAAAAAATCTTCGTCCAGTTCGAGGTGAGTAATCGCAGTTCTCCCTTCCAGTCGGAAATGCTGTGCTCACTATCCAGCATGCGACCCACAGTCAAGACGGAGGACTTGTTCAAGGTCTGGAAGTTCACAGAGGATTTTGGACAGAGGGCTGAGAGGTCCTGGTCAGCAGGGGCTTCACTACTCCTTACCCAGTCTCTCCTCTCAAGCCTCATTCGTACAACCTCCTATCAAATAGTATACTATTACAACACTAGAACCTTGGACTTTTTCGACTAACCTGTATTGGCAAGAATTAAGGAGCCTTTTAACTTTGTGCATATACTTTCCCTGTGATCAGACACTATTTTTCTTTCTTTGCCATCCTGCACTTTTACAGTGAGTACATAGCTCATTATTGAGTGGGGGAGGTGTTTACATTTCCATACTTCCCCGTACAAGAGCCCTTGTCTATTTCTGGATTTGAACATTGAAAATAACGACAGACACTATCATATTGTTCCTATACTGTTAGTATTGCTGTCTCTCTGTGTAGTTGGATATATAATAGTTGGTATATCGGTTCAGTAATACTGAAGTCAGTTCTGGTACCAGAGGGGTTCTCAATGCTGTTACACATAGCCATGATAACCATGTTACCATGAATAAATTAATTCTGTATACATTAATTCTTAGTTAAATTAATAGAATAAATTAATTATTCTCTGAATAAAACCTGAATTAAAAAACAAGATGTGCTTGTCATGATTTTACTTTAACGTTACATTATACCTACCCTGTATTATACAGTAGCAGATCACTCGTTAATACAGTGCATTTGGAAAGTATTCAGACCCCTTGACCTTTTCCACATTTTGCTACATTACAACCTTATTCTAAAATTGATTAAATCGTTTTTAATTTTTTAAAATTAAATCATTAATCTACACACAATACCCCATAATGACAAAGCAAAAACTGGTGTTTAGAAATATCACATTTACATTAGTATTTAGACCCTTTACTCAGTACTTTGTTGAAGCATCTTTGGCAGCAATTACAGCCTCGAGTCTTCTCGGGTATGACACTACAAGCTTGGCACACTTGTATTTGGGGAGTTTTCAGGTCTCTCCAGAGATGGCTGGGCCACTCAAAGACATTCAGAGACTTGTCCCGAAGCCACTCCTGCGTTGTCATGGCTGTGTGCTTAGGGTCGTTGTCCTGTTGGAAGGTGAACTTTCGCCCCAGTCTGAGGTCCTGAGCGCTCTGGAGCAGGTTTTCATCAAGGATCTCTCTGTACCTTGATCTGTTCATCTTTCCCTCGATCCTGACTGGTCTCCCAGTCCCTGCCGCTGAAAAACATCCCCACAGTATGATGCTGCCACCACCATGCTTCACTGTAGGGATTGTGGCAGGTTTCCTCCAGACGTGACAATTGGCATTTAGGCCAAAGAGTTCAATCTTGGTTTCATCAGACCAGAGAATCTTGTTTCTCATGGTCTGAGAATCCTTTAAGTGCCTTTTGGCAAACTCCAAGCGGGCTGTCATGTGCCTTTTACTGAAGAGTGGCTTCCGTCTGGCCACTACCATAAAGGCCTGATTGGTGGAGAGCTGCAGAGATGGTTGTCCTTCTGGAAGGTTCTCCCATCTCCACATTTGAACTCGAGCTGTTAGAGTGACCATCAGGTTCTTGGTCACCTCCCTGACCAAGGCCCTTCTCCCCTAATTGCTCAGTTTGGCCAGGCGGCCAGCTCTAGGAAGAGTTTTGGTGGTTCCAAACTTCTTCCATTTAAGAATTATGGAGACCACTGTGTTCTTGGGGAACTTCAATGCTGCAGAATTTTTTGGTACCCTTCCTCATATCTGTGCCTGGACACAATCCTGTCTCAGAGCTCTACAGACCTCATGGCTTGGTTTTTGCTCTGACATGCACTGTCAACTGTGAAACCTTATATAGACAGGTGTGTGCCTTTCCAAATCATGTCCAATCATTTCAATTTACCACAGGTGGACTCCAATCAAGTTGTAGAAACATCTCAAGGATGATCAACGGAAACAAGATGCACCTGATCTCAATTTCGAGTCTCATAGCAAAGGGTCTGAATACTTATGTAAATAAGGTATTTTTGTTTTTCATTTTTAATACATTTGCTAAAATTTCTAAAAACATGTTTTCGCTTTGTCATTATAGGGTATTGGGCGTAGAATTATGAGGGAAAAATAATTTTATCCATTTTAGAATAAGGCTGTAACGTAACGATATGTGGAAAAGGGGAAGGGGTCTGAATACTTTCTGAATGCACTGTACAGACTGCACCCTTCCCTTATTTCAACCAACATTTCTTTCCACAACTTTTGAATCAAGTAATAATTAAACAGATACATGTGCTGCCTGTCCAATTGATGTACTCAAATATAAAGTAAAGTTCCACTCAAATATACATTTGAAAAAGATAAAATCCTTCACAGTATGTCTGTTGTTTTAACAACGTAATAACAGAATAATGTTATTCGTGTCTATAACAGTCAACAACAGCGATAATAACAGTTTATAGCAGTGTAATATAACTGTTTATAACAATATAGAGCACATCTAACAATGCAAGGATGCATTTCAAGATCATAAACTATTTTGTTTCTGAATCTTCAGACTCCGGACTTGGATCAGCATGGGTACATTGCCATCTACTGGAATGAAAATTAAACTATTATTCCAGATATTATTTAATATATAGAATATTGAACTATCAATCATTAATTCCTTTTCAACTCATCAATATTTAACATTGTTGTATAATTAACATTTTGATGTCCGCTTATTAACATAACGTTGATTACGTTTTTGAACATGTACTGATTGCATATTTTATTTCATTTACCCAACTTGGCAGAGTACCTATATAACCACTAGAACGCAAAAATATGCCTCAATACCTCCTAAAATAGCATGAACATGAGAGGGTAGGATCAGAGAAACAGAACGCATCTTGAAACATGCAAAATACACAACTTTTTGTGATCTTGTGTTCAAGTAAACGAATTACTTTTATTTTTGCGCGATTTGGACCTGTTAGTGACGCTAAATGCTGCTGATTTCACGGAGCTTTGTTCTCAAATGTTAAGCAAACCTCAGCTCTCGCGAGATTCTGTTCAACTCCGTCACACAAAGGTCAGAGGTTGCATCCATCACCCAATGGTTGCGTGCGACGTCATCGACTGTGTAATAAACTGACAGATTCAATGAGCACATTCCTATGCATATACCGCGTTCAAAACAACTGGGAACTCGGAAATCTCCGACTTCCAACTTCAGTTTATTCAAGACAACTGGGAATTAAGGAAAAAATGAGCTCCGACTGGAAAAAACGGTTTTGAACTGTCATTCAACTCGGGAATACCAAATAGGAAACTCTGGCATTGTTCTAGAGCTCAGACTTTCAAACTTTTCAAAGATCACTGATTTCATTATTTGACTCCCCAAAAAGTCGTAGTTCCACATCCTGTGTTATAGCAAGTTGTCACGTCTGTGGAACGCGCCCAATGGCAGTGTCGAGAGCATCAAAACCGTGATGTATCATGGGTCAATTGTGGCTGACAGATCTACAAATCATAATAAGTCGTTATTATGACGCAAGGTGATTTGTAGGTTACTCAAGGTGATTTGTAGATCACTCAAGGTGATTTGTAGATCACTCAGTCTGGCAGTTGCCTGCACTGTGGGCTGCAATGTCGAACAAGCCTGTTGAATGTATAAATGGGCAAAGCCATCGATCACCGTGACACCATTCATTCCTACATTACGTGACCAAAAGTATGTGGATACCTGCTCGTCGAACATCTCATTCTAAAAATCATGGGAATTAAAACCTCTTGAGGATCGTAGCCTTTTTTCTCTCACATTTTTGTCTAAAATGACATACCCAAATCTAACTGCCTGTAACTCAGGACCTGAAGCAAGGCTTTGCATATTATTCATACCATTTGAAAGGAAACACTTCGAAGTTTGTGGAAATGTGAAATGAATGTAGGAGAATATAGACAGAGACAGCAGGGGTTCAAACTATAGAACCCAGTTCCTACATTTTAATATAAAAATGTCATCCTTTTAAAAAATGTATTTATTTAATCTTATTTCACCTTTATTTAACCAGGTAGGCCAGTTGAAACCAAGTTCTCATTTACAACTGCGACCTGGCCAAGATAAATCAAAGCAGTGCGACAAAAACAACACAGAGTTACACATAAACAAACGTACAGTCAATAACACAATAGAAAAATCTATGTACAGTGTGTGCAAATGTAGAAGAGTAGGGAGGTAAGGCAATAAATAGGCCATAGAGGCGAAATAATTACAATTTAGCATTAACACTGGGGTGATTGATGTGCAAGTAGAGATACTGGGGTGCAAAAGAGCAAGAGGATAAATAACAATATGGGGATGAGGTAGTTGGGTGTGCTATTTACAGATTGGCTGTGTACAGGTACAGTGATCGGTAAGCTGCTCTGACAGCTGATGCTTAAAGTTAGAACAAACAAACAAAACTATGCTACCTTTTATCTCTGGGACCCTCAGGATGACAAATCAGAGCAAGATTTCTGAATGTAAGAACATTATTTTCCTTCAGAGGTGAATCTATCAAACCAGTTGCCGTGATAAAAGTGTTTCATTGATGTGCACTCTCCTCAAACAATAACATGGTATTTTTTCACTGTAATAGCTATTGTAAATTGGAAAGTGCAGTTAAATTAACAAGAATTTATGCTTTCTGCCCATAAATCAAATCACATTTCAAAACAATATTGAAGCATATAAGACATGGCTATGTCCTGGAAAGTTGGCGGAAACTTGCAATGTCATTCTAGTCACATTAGCACACGTTAGCAACAACCGTCCCGGTTTAGGGACACCGATCCCGTAGTATGGAGTTGGTCCACCCGTTGCTGCGAAAACAGCCTCCACTTTTCTGGGAAGGCTTTTCACTAGATGCTGGAACATTGCTGCGGGGACTGTTGGGTGATTAGGCCTGGCTCACAGTCGGCGTTCCAATTCATCCCAAAGGTGTTTGATGGGGTTGAGGTCAGTGCTCTGTGCAGGTCAGTCAAGTTCTTCCACACAGATCTCAACACACCATTTCTGTATGGACCTTGCTTTGTGCATGGGGCATTGTCATGCTGAAACAGGATAGGACATTTCTCAAACTGTTGCTACAAAGTTGGAAACACAGAATTGTCTAGAATATCATTGTATGCTGTAGCGTTAAGATATCCGTCTCATGCTACCACTAGAGTGAAAGCACCGCCAGCATTCAAAAGTGACCAAAATATCAGCCAGGAAGCATAGGAACTGAGAAGTGGTCTGTGGTCACCACCTGCAGAACCACTCCTTTATTGGGGGTGTCTTGCTAATTGCCTATAATTGCCTATGTACTTCATTAAGGTCGGACATGTGGGGACCATACTTACGAACTCTTGCTTAAACCTCAAGTGTAAACCTTTTGGAACAAAAATGCTAGGTGTTTTTCACATTAGAAAACATGTCACAATAACAAACCGGGCTACGAGTCACTAATTTCTGGGAACAAAATTACGAATCAACCGATGAACGATGTAGACGTAGTTGTTCAAACAGATTAGAATAAATATAATTTCACACTATGGGCATTGTATTAAAACTTTTACTTTATTATCACCTGGTCTATTTAGAGGGAATACTTGTTTTATTCCACCTTAAAAGGAAAAACCCAACCAAAACCACCCATTCCTATAATTTACAGTGTTACATTGCACTAATATGTGAGAACAACATGTTTTTGTTTACAACTGTTTTATTGTGTCGTTATAAATGTTGGTAACATGTGGAAATCTGTTGCAGCTCAAATCGACTACAAAACCGACAATGCAGTGCTCTCTCTATGGGCTTGATGGCTAGCTAAGTAGCTAGCAAACGTAGCTACCCACAATAATTCCAAAGTCAGTATCAGCATGTGATGTAGCTGTAGTTAGTTGTAAAATCTCCTAAACAAACTGCACTATCAATTTAGTCACAATGTTCAACATGCCGTCTGACATTCACAACGGCACCATGCATGCAACCTGAACTGAAGAGGCAAACAAATAGGAGAAATGTGTTAGAGACCCTCCAGGAATATTGCAAAAATATGATAAATGGCTCATTCGAGAGAGAAGACAACCTCCCGCGTCATGACATTTGACATGTACTATATGATAGACGTTTTCGCGATCTATAAGTCGTTAACCTCCATTTTTTTCTTGTAACGATTTCGATTTATAACAGTTTTTTCAACCTCTAACAGAAGGAAGATTAATCAATGAGTCCGAATCCCATGTCATCATCAGATCCCTCTTCCTCCTCTTCCGCAGCAGCACCAACCCCAGCTGCATCAGACCCAGCTGCAACAGGATCCACCACAGCACCACCTACAGGCACGGAGGCCAATTTAGAGAGACCAGACTTCATGACTTCATTGATGTCTTTTCCATTCAATTCATTGCCAACATTGCCTAGGCGCGCATCTCCGGCCCCGATCATTTTTACACTCCCCAAAATGGTATTGATGTCCTTGGAGGAGGGGCTGGTGTTACCTCCGAGCACAGCCTGGAAGTATGCGGACACAACGCATTTTCAAGTCTAAACAGACACGAAACGTCGGTCACGCTGATTTTTCCGTAAGGTATCTAGTGTAGTGACAGGCTTTATCGCAATGCTACGTTATCCCGGCCGAATTTCTGTATAAATGGCAATAGCGCAGCTACACATGAAAACATGAAATGATCCAGGGAATCGATAGAACATCACTCAGATGTAGAAAAACAATATAACATCCAAAATGGGTGAATCTTTACTTGAAGGTAGATATACTTTATTAATGAATTTATATAATCTATACAGTTCAAGAAGTGAACAAATGTGGATCTTATTTCCTTATGCACAAACAATCAAAATCCACTTAAAAATAGCAACAACTATAAATATTGAGGGTTGGTGTGATGACAACATTATTATTCCTCAGAAGAACAATGGCGAAATGGGGATAATGACTGTTTCAGTCTGTTTGTTTTGAATGGACAGATGGGCTTTTGTTGTGCCTTTTAAAATCACAGAAAAGTTGGAAGTGTTTAGATCTCGTCTACGAAGGGCGTCTTGACGAGGTTTCCACTTGAAGCCATGGACTTCTTGCCCGACACAAACTTATTTGCAGCCTGAGAGAAGAAGGAAAACACATCTAAGCACAAAAATAAACAAACAAACTAGGAAACACTCAGAATATACTGTGCACGTCGAGAGTGAGCTGCAGCAAAGACGGGAATATAGAAATATATTCACTTCCACTCAAATTTTCACTTCCTGTCCAATTGACATCAATGCATGACTAAATCAAAAGTAAACGTAAGTGGAAGTTAATATTCGCTTAAAACTGAATAAACGTACGTTGGCGACATCAGTTGCTGAGACCGAGTCGAACTTCTGTGCGATGGCCTCGGGGGAGTGGTAGGCCCCTCTGGCCAGAGCCTGTGAACCCATGGCATCTAACAAACCCTCTGAGCTCTCCAACGACATCAGGTACTCAGCCTTCAGCTGGGTCCTACAGGGGTAAAGAAACAGGCACAACTTAAGTCAACATGTAGAAATTCCCTTCTATTTGCAATACTTTTCTCGATTATATGTACTCAAATTCTATACTGAAGTCTGTGTGCATGTTAGCTTACTTGGCGCGGGTCAGGTCAGCTTCTGAGACCCCCATTGCAACAGCCTTCACCTGGCCAATAGCTGCCTTGATTACCTGTAGAGAGGAGGACAGGGATAGGTCAATAAATTAATCAATGGGAGGTCAAAGTTAATCTTCATTATGCTCTTTCCTCATCCTAAATGAATGATCTTACATTACATTCTATGTAAAAGCAACTATCACTCACAGGGTTCATGGGACTACTTAGCAACTGATTCAGAAAGCTGTTGTGAAGAGTTTGAATTAAGCTTTATGAATTCTCATAAAAAGTACCTTATTAGAAAGCAGTGGAAATTTAAGAGACATAATACTCACGTCACCAGCTGCTGCAGACTGGGAGATGGTGTAGACTCCAAACAGGCCAGAGTCAGAGTAGTTGACATTGAAAGCAGAGGCCTAAAAGGAGGGGACACCAGAGGAGAATGACATTCGTTTTGCCACTCTAATACAACAATATGAAATTCTGCATGATAGAATACAATATCTATTCTGCACAAAACACTTCTATCAAAAGATTCCTCCACATATTGCATTCCCCTCTTGTATAAAGCCCAGCTATGAAAACACAAACACAATCCAATCTGGTGATTATGCCACTCACATCGAAGGGGTCTGCAGTAGCCTTAGCGACACCCTGGATGAGTTTGGAGGTGGAATTGGAGCCTCTCTTGATGTGTGGCCCCGCCCCCAAGACGTGCTGAAGTACAGAGAAGGCCAGGACCTCATCTGTGCCCACCGCCGCCCCCTCAGACACCACTGCAGAGTGCACCAGGCTGGACCCATTCTGCACCCTCACCTCACCTAGAGAGGAAGGGAGAGAGAGAGAGACGCAGAGAGAGAGGAGAGAAAGGCAGCAAGAAACTTAGAATTCAGGGAATTTTCCATGCCAGAGGAAAATGACGTTTCATGCTTTTAGCAGATACAGTAGAATAAGAGTCTTACCGCCTCGGTACTGAGCCTTTGTCCCAGCAGTGCCCATCCCACTGCGGATGTTGAGGAACTGCTCTCCCACCTGCTTCAGAACATCGTGGTCCACACCTGAACACATAGAATGCATGTAAGAATACAATAATATATATATTTTTAAATATTCCCTTAACGCAAAGCTACCTGGAGAAAAATAATTTGATTAAAAAATATGTTTTTTATATGTTTAACACTTACCAAGCCCAACCAGAGCCATTCTTGCACTTGTGAAATTGTTCTGGATAAAATTGTGCATCTGAAGAGGCAAACATCAGAGGGTTAATCAAAAACATAACCGTAATGCTGTACTTCGTGAAGTAGAGCATGCTGGGTTGTGCATCAGGAGAGGAAGATGAACGTCCATAGCATTTGTCCCCTGCATTATCATTGAGTTGGACCAGGATGTTGAGTGTCTTACATGGTCAGCGTCGACCTGGCCAACCATGTAGTCTGGGCAGTAGAGGGAGTTGGACAGCGTGTTCTTGTAAGCAGCTCCATGTAGACCCTCAATCACACCTGAGGAAAATAACCGCAAGGCCCTTCAGCCGCAGTGTGATGACAATTTGCAATCTTTTGACATTCAGCATAATGTAATCTAGAGCCGTTAACAGAAAGTACATTCAAATAAAGAAACAAACAATCACATGACTGACTGACTGACTGACTGACTGACTGACTGACTGACTGACTGACTGACTGACTGACTGACTGACTGACTGACTGTGTGTGTGTGTGCTAACCCATCTGGGGGGTCTGTGCGGCCAGGGCCTTGTCCATCTTGACCCTGAAGGTGAGGTCAGACACCTCCCACGGCCTGAACTCTGGGGCTGTGGTCACATTGATCAGGTACTCCATCACTGTGTCACTGCATTAGACAACACACAGAAATGAGAATAACAATGATTTATTCACCATATATTTTAGATCTCTGTTTGTGTACACATATGAATACGTGAGGCAAGCAACACTTACATGTGGTCTCTGAGACAGTCAACCGAGTAGATCATGTTCTCTCTGGATGACGTCACGCTGCATAGAAAATACACACACACACACACAGATACACTACATGACCAAAAGTATATGGACACCTGCTTGTCGAACATCTCATTCCAAAATCATGGGCATTAATATGGACTTGGTCCCCCCTTTGCTGCTATAACAGCCTCCTCTCTTCTGGAAAGGTTTTCTACTAGATGTTGGAACATTGCTGCGGGGACTTGCTTTCCATTCAACCACAAGAACTTTAGTGAGGTCGGGTACTGATGTTGAGCGATTAGCCCCGTCTCGCAGTCGGCGTTCCAATTCATCCCAAAGGTGTTCGATGGGGTTGAGGTCAGGGCTCTGTGCAGGCCAGTCAAGTTCTTCCACACAGATCTCAACAAACCATTTCTGTATGGACCTCGCTTTGTGCACAGGGGCATTGTCATGCTGAAACAGGAAATTACCTTCCTCAAACTTTTGCCACAAAGTTGGAGGCAAAGAATTGTCTAGAATGCCATTGTACGCTTCAGTGTTTAGATTTCCCTTCACTGGAACTAATGGGCCTAGCCCGAACCATGAAAAACAGACCATTATTCCTCCTCCACCAAACTTTACAGTTGGCACTATGCATTGGGGTAGGTAGCATTCTCCTGGCATTCGCTAAAGTCAGATTCGTCTGTCGAACTGCCAGATGGTGAAGCTTGATTCATCACTCAAGAGAACGTGTTTCCACTGCTCCAGAGTCCAATGGCAGCGAGCTTCATACCACTCCAGTCGACGCTTGGCATTGCGCATGGTGATCTTAAGCTTGTGTGCGGCTGCTCTGCCATGGAAACCCATTTCATGAAGCTCCAGACGAACAGTTATTGTGCTGATGTTGTTTCCAGAGGCAGTTTGGATCTTGGTGGCGAGTGTTGCAACCAAGGACGGACTATTTTTAAACGCAACGCGCTTCAGCACTCCGCGATCCCGTTCTGTGAGCTTGTGTGGCCTACCACTTCACGGCTGAGCCGTTGTTGCTCTTAGACATTTCCACGTCACAATAACAGCACTTACAGTTGACCAGGGCAGCTCTAGCAGGGCAGAAATTTTACGAACTGACTTGTTGGAAAGGTGGCATCCTATGACGGTGCCACGTTGAAAGTCACTGCGCACTTCAGTAAGACCATTCTACTGCCAATGTTTGTCTATGGGAGATCGCATGGCTGTGTGCTCGATTTTATACAACTGTCAGCAACAGGTATGGCCGAAATATCAGAATCCACTAATTTGAAGAGATGTCCACATACTTTTGTATATATAGTGTAAGTATGACATCCATGGCAGTGGTACAGTTAGTCAGAAAATATGCTAAAGAGATTCTGTGGTACTTTTGTATACTTTTTAGCCAATAGTTGTGAAAGTAGCACTCATGAACCAAAAGTCACATACGTATGTGCACCACGGCATTGTTCTCTCGCTCTCTCTCTGCTGTGTCCACGGAACCATCGGGCCCGTCCTGCAACCTCATTGGATAATGCTGGGCAGGCCCCTTCCTAGCTGCCACTCAAATGCGAGGGGCTGAAGATCATTGGCTAGAACTCAAACTGCTAGTGAGCTGGCCCACTTGGGGGAAAATGGCACGGCACAGCTTCAAGGAAACAGTCACTTTCAAACTAGGGATTTCGTGGAAAATTGAGGTAAAACAGTAATTCTTCTCAGATGATGATGCATGAACTACACATTGACACATCCAGCCCAAAGCTGGAGGTTTAAATAAATACGTTGTTAGTCGCCAAAGTAACGGAACATGTCTTTAAGTATCCCAAACAATATAAATCAAAGATATGTCTAGTTCTCTTTATGTTTGTATGAGGATGTACACTAAATCACAGACACTGACCATAGACTGCCTCCAACTGCTTCCACACCACGACAGATCCTGAAGGCTGAAGCACCTTTGGTAGTCTGGAAAAGAGCAGCAGAGATTGGGATGAACCACATCACTAGTTCCTAAGCAGTATTGAGTACATTGAACAATCACTCAAGCTCCTGGATACATCACGTTGATGGAGGGTTAATGAACCAGAACCAGGTGTACCAGGTTGGCAGCCAGACGGAGCAGGTGGGTGACCCCCTGGTTCTCCGGGGACTCATATCGACATCCAGCTTTCACAAACACACCGATCCTGGAAGCCGGGGAGTAGTTGTCCAACGAGGTTATCACCAGACCACTGGGCAGTTTAGTCACCTGGAGGAGAAATATCAGTTAGCATCACACATACAGTGCCTTCAGGAAGTATTCATACCTCTTGACTTATTCCACATTTTGTTGTGTTACAGCCTGAATAATACAATTTTAAAAATCTCACCCATCTACACATAATACTCCATAATGACAAAGTTAAAACCTTTTTTTTGTGAAAAGGTAAAATTACAATTTTAAAAAACATTGGCGACTTTGTATTTGTAGTGAACTTTGTTCTGAAGTTATCAGCAGTCAGAGAGACTCTGATAAACCATGTGATTCTATGTTTAGCTGAGATCTTCTGTTTCTTCTGTGCATAAAGTGACACAGGAGGGCAAAAAGCATCTAATTAGGCACTTAGCTGTGGTCTGAGGCAGGCGTTAGATTACGAGCATTTTCAAGTGCAACGTTATTAACAATGGTTTTGGGAAACAGCTCGGAGATTTAAGGATACTCCTTCAATGGTTGTAACGATAAACTTAGCCTTAAGATGCTTTTGGGAAACCGGGCCTTGGTCTGTTTGGGTGACCACATAGAAATGTCTTTGTGAGGAGAGAGAAACATGTCAACACCCACTGACCTGCACATCCTGAGGCTGAAACTTGACATGCTCTGCAGCGACATCCAACTTACGGGCAGCCTGGGCTGCGTAAAGCCTTGTCTGTAATAGAGAAAAGATACAAGGTGACTTAATATCCTATTAGTGTTTTATGGTGGGTCTGGACTCTGGAGAGAGAGAGAAAATTAGATGATTGAGAATCAGAAACAGAATGATGGTTGAATGCAGACTGGACAGATGTGGATGGACCTTATGGTGGCACAGTGGTATAATAATATTCAAATGGTTCATGTTTAATAAAAAGTCACATTCCGTATTTTCTGTTTCCATTCAACAGTGCAGCCCGGTCACTCGTTTGTTTTGGTTTTGGAAGTCTGTGGAGGAGGATCATGGAAAGTGCAAAATCAAAGAACAGGTATATTCACCATGTTGGACCATGATGAAGCTTGACCCGGGATAAACTTGGCTGTAAGGGGGAAATTAGCTTCCTAGAAAGTCTTTCTCCAGTTCAACTCATTCATAGATGCTAACTACCTTTAGCGCCTATTGACGATAGTATCTTCTGGCCGGTGGAATTTTGTTAAGAGAAATCATTTTCATAAAACAAAATGTTAAATTACAGGGTTAGGGTTAGTGTTCCCACATACCCATATCTCCATTTTACAGCGCTTGTTTACAGAAGCCCATAAAACCTAGTGGTCAAACAAGGAAATGGTTCAAATCATTTCCCCACCATTCATTTTGGAAACACTTAAAATAAGGGCTGTTTCATGTAGACTTACCCTGGCATGATGTTTTGATAACCGTGTAAATCTATCTAGGGAAAGGTGACTTATCAATATATTCACCTGTATTTGCCCCCAAAAAACATAACGATAATTAGCTGCAAATGTGGCTATCATAAAGAACTACAAATCCAATGATGATCTGGACGAGGCTGCTGAATCGAGGCAAAGGTAAGAATCTCTGGATTAACTAATGTTAACCATTGGTGGAAAAAGTACCCAATTGTTATACTTGAGTAAAAGTAAAGATACTTTAATAGAAAATGACTTAAGTAAAAGTCACCCAAAAAAGTCCTACTTGTAAAAATATATATACTTAAGTATCAAAAGTAAATGTAATTGCTCAAATATACTTAAGTATCAAAATTAAAAGTATAAATATTTTAAAATTCGTTATATTAAGCAAACCAGACGGCACCATTTTCTTATTTACGAATAGCCAGGGGCATACTCCAACACTCAGACATAATTTACAAACGAAGCATGTGTTTAGTGAGTCTGCCAGATCAGAGGCAGTAGGGATGACCAGGAACGTTCTCTTGATAAGAATAGTAAAGTACAGATAAATGTAGTTATGAATAAGTTGGCTAAATGTATTTTAAATGAACAATTCAACTGTCTTGTGCAAGTTTTAAATTGACACAATACTTGTTAGCAAAGGTGTCAGCTAGAGATGACATACAGAAGCTTTCAGGGATTTTTAGTTTTGCATGATGTCTACTTTGATGATAATTAGCATTTTTTAATCTGAGAGTAAATAGAGACCAATATATTGATCAGTCAACCAGTTAATGTTTGTGAGAGCGTGACAGCAAAGTTTACTTATGCATTAGCTAGCTAGGAAAGCAAACTTGTGAGAATGTTATGGTATTCATTGATATTGGAACTTTTAAAACATCAAGTTGTAGCCAACTGAATGTAACGTTATGTCCTGATTAATTGAATGACACGACAGTGTATGCCAGCTATCTGCATCATAGTGCACAGTCCAAGACACATGACCACCTGCTATGAACTACATTTGACTTTCAAGGGAGAATCACACCGAAGGCTTGATGTCAAACCAACAGCTGCTCAACCCTATAGCTACCCCGGGTGAGACTGATAAACAACTGAACTGTTATCCTCTGCATGATCTGATCTTTTGATTGGACATACCGCAAGGGACAAATTTGACAACACATTGACAGCGGGTAAAGAGTAGACACAATTTGTGGAATATTTTAACGTAACGTTAGCTTAATAACCACATTTTTCGACCCACTATCAAACGTTTAGGCTGGGTTTATCATCATTGTGTTAACGTTCGCTTCCTCGCTAGTATGTTTACGTTAGCTACCTAGTGACATCACAATTTATGGTGAAAGGGGATACCTAGTCAGTTGTACAAATGAATGCATTCAACTGAAATTTTCCTAACGTATTTAACCCAACCCCTCTGAGGCAGGAAGGTGCGGGTGGCTGCAATAATCAACATCCACGTCTTCGGCGCCCGGGGATCAGTGGGTTAACAGCCTTGCTCAGGGGCAGAACGACAGATTTTTACCTTGTCAACTCGGGGATTTGTTCCAGCAACCTTTCAGTTACTGTCCCGAGCGCTATTCTCGACAACCAAGCCCTACAATCTATAATTGGCTTTTAAAAACGTCTCCTGAATAATCAACTATTCAATTTATGAAAATGGCAAAGGAGTTCTTACCGATAACTGACTTATTCCGCGAATCCCCTTCATCTCCCCTCTATCCTTAAACAAGGACGATGAAACAATATGGCTGACATGGGAATGTCTTACCCAGAATTCCTAGCGCACCAACTTCTTCCTCGGGGGTTTAAAACGTGCACTAACAAGTTTATTTGCCACCACTGTTTTAAATGTGCTAAATTACTTTTTATCTACCCTGCAGGATTCTACAAATATTGTCCACATTTTGTGAAAATGCACAACATGCATTAATTGCAAATAACTGGTAACAAAACAAAGCAAAAAGAAGAACATGGGCGGGTCAAACAATTCACTTCCTGCCCAGTTTAGCAACCAAAGCCCCCATGCGTTCCACGCTCAGTCCTAAACACGTGCTGTTAGAGTAGCTGCGTGTTGAAGTTCCTCTAGCTTTCGAGAATCTAAACAAGCTATTTTAGCTACATAACGATTTATTTTTGAATTTCCCAAAACCTCAATCGTAGACGTATAGTCCTCCGTGAAGCATTCGCCGAGAGGAGAAATATCAGAAATAAACGGAAGTAAGCATGGTGAGTGTTTCAATGAACCGCGTCAGTTAACATTTCTAGCTACCGTTAGCTAACTACCTGAATACCGGTAATAACGTAGCTAGCTAACGTTACCTAATTGATAAGGATAACGTTATTTCGTTCTCATCTAGTCTCTACATCTTCTAACAGTTTTTGTGTTTGTTCTCAGACTGAAGCCGAAGTGAATCCCAAGGCCTACCCCCTGGCCGACGCCACACTTTCCAAAACCATCCTGGACCTTGTGCAGCAAGCATCCAACTACAAACAGTTGAGGAAAGGGGCCAATGAGGGTGAGAATCTGACATTGATGAATACCCAATTGATAATATATCAGTAATGTACTGGAAATATACTCCTTCCTGCAAGCAGCATTATACCAGCTTTTAAGACATCTGCCCCAATTGCACAGTACATGATGTTGAGTGTGCTTGGTCTCTGACTGTAGTATGATCTAATGATCATGTCAAGGGACATCCTACTACACTGACCACAGATTAGCTGGTTCAAATCCTGCTCAGATTACCACTTGAAACACTACAAAAGTTATCTATGGAGTTCTAATCTATCAAAGACATATATCACTAACCCTTAAATCTTATCTGCCCTCTTCCAGCCACCAAGACATTGAACCGTGGTATCTCTGAGTTCATTGTGATGGCTGCTGATGCTGAGCCACTGGAGATCATCCTCCACCTGCCACTGCTCTGCGAGGACAAGAATGTCCCCTACGTGTTTGTGCGCTCTAAGCAGGCCCTGGGTCGTGCCTGTGGGGTCTCCCGCCCCGTCATCGCCACCTCAATCACCATCAAGGAGGGCTCTCAGCTGAAGCCCCAGATCCAGTCTACCCAGATGGCCATTGAGAGACTGCTGGTCTGATCTGGTTGCTGCTCTGCTCTCTATAGTATTGGATAGTCTGAAGGACTATATCAGGCTATTGAATTATGTATTTTGGATAGTTTAATTGAATTGTCTTTGGAAGATGCATTGTATTTTGTCAGGGACATGCAAAGAAAATGATTAATTTCTGTGTACTATGTTATGTAATTTGCTCTTTTGTTTTGTGATAATAAAACATTTCTTTTTACTAATGTGTGATATGTAATTGTGTTCCATTTTGTAAGTGCCATAAGACTATTACAGTATAACATAATACTGTATACAAGATAAATTAGTTGAGTACTTTTGATGGAGGGATGGACCAACAACAAAATTGTTAGTTCGTTATGAACAGTATCTTATCATTGATGAGCTTAAGACTTTTCTAGTTCTGTTGTGGAACAGCAAGGGTAAAAATAAAAAAAAATTATGAAGGGCCCCTCTAACTGCCTTGTCAGAATCAATATGTGCCCATTTGATCTTCTGTAGGGCGTTTTTAGAACATATCAGAGCGTTCACGCAACCATTTGGTGTCTTGAACGCAGCGTCGGAGCTGGAATAATTTACCCAATACCGAGGTCACATTTCAACAAAGTTGAACTTTTGGACTCGCATCACTGATCATAAACTGTCTGCACGCTTGAGTTGAGCAAAAGCTTTAGCCACCATGGCTGAGCCACCCGTTCTTATACGACAAGATGAGGTTGAAGGTTTGTTGCATTATAAAGATTTGATCCCACGACTTGAAGTAGCACTGGGGAAGTTTTCCAAGCTGGACAGCGCAGAAGTGATCCAGCCCGTTCGTACTACGGTCCCGTTACAAAAATACAATGGGTATGTTTATTCATTCCCCTATTTATCATTGGTCGGTAATTTAGTAACAATACTGTTCCAAAAATGTTCCGGGCAGATTCCTGGGGCTGATGCCTGCGTATTTGGTGCATGAAGACATTCTGTGCACAAAATTGGTGTGTTTCTACAAGAGGGAGAGTGGGTCAACTCTGCCATCAACTCAAGCCACAGTGTTGCTGTTTGATCCTGAGTATGGGAACGTCAAAGCTGTGAGTATGCCTATTGATCATTGAACAGTGGCCATTAGATGTTATTTATCATTTGTGATCAGCAATACAAGCAGAGTTAAATACTTCAAGGATTTAGCACAGCTGGTTATAATAGAGGTCAGTTCAGTAATAACATCTGTCTCAGTGTGGTTGACATCTGCAGGTCATGGATGGGGAGGTCATCACAGCCAAAAGGACAGCAGCAGTGTCTGCTATTTCTGCCAAAGTAAGGCCCTCTCTATGTGGCCTAGGCGGGCATGCATACACTCTTTATTGGTGATTCCTCGCTACTTGTCAATAACATTGTGCTGTTCTAACGTTGGAATGTTTGGAACCCTCCTTGGAACTGTCCAGCTGTTGATGCCAGCCAAGTCGGAGGTGTTGACCATACTGGGAGCTGGCCATCAGGCCCTCAGCCACTACAACGTCTTCACAGAAACCTTCTCCTTTAAAGAGGTACCAGAGTGATTCTGTGTTTCTAAATGGGTGATTAGAGAGATCCACTGGTGTGTTGTGGCTATATCCTCCAGACATAAGACTGGGTTCTGGTTAGAAATATCTTGTGGGTCATGAGAAAATATGAAAGGCCATTGAGGGATCACGTCATTACAGGTCCGCGTGTGGAGCAGGAGGAAAGAGACGGCGGAGAGGTTTGCCCAGTCCACCCAGGGTCACGTTACAGTATGGGAGTCAGTGGAGGAGGCAGTGAACGGTGCAGACGTCATAGTCACTGTGACTGGGGCCAGTGAACCAGTGCTCTTTGGCCAGTGGGTCAAGCCAGGTGCCCATGTAGCAGGTGAGGAGACTCCTGACTGAAGATAATAGTGCCATGCCTTAAGACTTTGATGTGTGAAGATAACATACTGTATATTAAATTTTTTATTTAACCTTTATTTAACCAGGAAAAGCCCATTGAGACCCAGAGACTCTTTTTCAAGGGAGACCTGGCCAAAAAGGCAGCAACAATTAAAACGTTACAGAATTAAAACATACAACAATACAATACAACAACATGATCCAGACTAAAAAAAGCATTTACACTCCTCCGTAACAGTCTCCCATCAATATTTTTAATTCATTCAGTGGCATTAACATATCTAGATGAATCATGGATTGTAGATTATTCCATGTGTATGGTGCACAAGAAAAGAAGGCAGTCTTGCCTAATACTGTGAATGTCCTGGGGACTTTAAGTAGCAACCACCTAGCAGACCGGGTATGGTAACTGCTGGTGGTGAAGGAGACCAGACTACAGGAGGTAGAGGGAGTTTACCCAAAAGGGCTTTGTAGATGAACACATACAAATGTATCTTTCTGCACATATAAAGTGAGGTCCAACCTACCATTTGGTACAATGTGCAATGGTGGGTGAGTGACTTGGCATTTGTAATAAAGTGCAAGGATGCATGATAAGCAGAGTCCAGTCTCTGTAAGACGGAGGAGGTTGCATGCATATACAACAAGTCACCATAATCAATTACAGAGAGAAAAGTGTCCTGAACAAGCTTCATTCTAGCCATAAGCGGGAAGCAAGCCTTATTACGAAAATAAAAACTCAATTTCAATATAAACTTTGTCACAAGATTATCCACATGAACTTTGAAGGACAACTTGTCATCCAACCAAATACCTAGGTATTTGTAGGATGACACTTTTTCAATGGATAAGCCACCAGATGTGACAATGCTAACGTTCTCTGGCAGAGTTCTAGCTCTGATAAAGGTAATGAATTACATTTTCTTTATATTCAAGACCAGTTTGAGGCCATAAAGGCAGGCCTGCAGTGACTGAAAAGCAGTCTGGAGCTCTTCAACAGCCTGAACCAGAGAAGGAGCACATGAATATATGACTGTATCATCTGCATATAGATGTAACTTTGCTGGTTGCATCCCATTTCCCAAATCATTAATAAAAATTGAGAACAACACAGGAGCTAAAATGGAACCCTGGGGCACACCTCTATTAATCTCAAGAAAGCCAGACTTGTGATTGTCAGTTATAAACATTGTGTTCTGTCAGAAAGATAGTTCCTAAACCAATTTACTGCCCCTTCACTGAGACCAGTGTTTCTGAGTCTAGCTAGCAACAATTCATGGTCAACTGAATCAAAGGCCTTTGATAAATCCACAAACAGAGCAGTGCAATGTTGCTTTTTATCAAGTGCATTAATGATGTCGTTTGCCATAGCTGCAGTTTTGGTGCTGTGCCCCGATCTAAAGCCAGATTGAACCCCGCTCAGTATGTTCTTCTCAATTAAAACGTTTAACTGTGAGTTCACTAGGGATTCATAGACTTTGGCCAGGATAGGGAGTTTGGAGATAGGACGATTGTTATTGGCATCTGAGGGATCTCCACCCTTTAGCAGTGGGAGGACATACCGTAAGCTGATTTCCAAATGCTGGTATGGAATTGGTCAAGAGACTCAAGTTAAACATGTGAGCCACAGGTTCAGTAATAATTCCAGCTGCTATCTTTAAGAGGTAGGGATCCAGGTTGTCTGGACCTGCAGACTTTTTAGTGTCTATAGCCTTTAGTGCTATATAGACCTCAGTATAAAAAACAGGCTCAACGTTAAAATGGTTCACATGAGGGCCTATATCATAGTTGACTGTAACAGAGCTTACATTAGAGGCCTGGGCCTCACCATTATCAAAAACTGAACCAGCAGATATGAAGTGCTTGTTAAAAAACCCTAAAATATTGGCTTTATCCTTCACTTCATTAGAATCCATCATTAAATGGTCAGGAAGGCCAGAGGATACATTAGAATCTGACACTGATTTGATTAGCTTCCAGAACTTGGTAGGGTTGTTTAGGCTCTCTGTGACTGCATTTAAATAGTAATCTGATTTGGACTTCCTGGTCAATCCTGTGCATTTGTTTCTTTGCACTCTGAAGGAGGCCCAGTCAACAGGAGCATTTGTATGTCTAGCTTGAGCCCAAAAGACATTTCTCTTTCTAATTATTTCTGCCAAGATATCTGAAAAACAGGGATTGTCCCTTCCACTGATTCTAAATTTCTTCACGGGCATGCTTATCGCAAATCGACACAAATTTCATATAAAAATAGTCCCAGGCAGTGTCAACATCGGGAATCAGACTTACTCTGTCAATATTATGGTACAGATCATGTAAGAACGCTTGCTCATCAAACTGTCTAAAATGTCTTTTAAAAAATATAATGGGATTTGGCTTTGGTCATTTTTGTATTTCTAACACAAGCAATTGCACAGTGATCACTGACATCATTACAGAATATCCCAGTCGATGTGTATTTGTGAGGGGTATTCGTTAGAATAATGTCCAATAGCGTTGATTTGTTAGGTGCTCTGGGATTCGGTCTTGTAGGCGCATTAATTAGAGCGAGATTCAGACAGTTATTTAAAAGAGTCCGATACAGATGTAAGCACGTCCCAGTTCAAATCTCCTAAAATAATGAATTCAGAGTCATGTCGCTTGTGCAGGACATCAGAAAGACAGGACATCTCTCTTTGGTCTTAATGTAATGTATCATTGCTGTGTGTGTGTGTGTGTGTGTGTGTGTTTGTGTGTGCGCGCATCAGCTGTGGGAGCCTGCAGGCCAGACTGGAGGGAGCTGGATGATGTGTTGATGAGGCAGGCTGAGGTGTATGTGGACAGCAGAGAGGGAGCTGTAGCAGAGTCAGGAGACATCATCCTGTCTGGGGTAGGTTGTGAGACTATTGGTATTCTGAATATGGGTTTCTTCTGGCTGTGCCTACTGAATGCAATCTTAGTTTATGGAAGTTATACAAGTGGGTAATCCCAATTAAAGGATAATCATGTTTAACATGATTTGGTGTGCTAATGAATACTTAATCTCCAGGCCAAAGTGTTTGCAGAGCTTGGAGAGGTTCTCAATGGAACAAGACCTGCCCTTAGAGAGAAGACCACTGTGTTCAAATCCCTTGGTAGATTGTCTTTATCCTCTATTCAAATCCTGTAACATGTTCCTCCATTGTACTTTTTCCATAGTTTTATTGACCCCGTTTGTATACAACAGGAATGGGGATTCAAGATGCAGTCTCTGCCAAGCTTGTGTTTGAACAGTGGAAGAACAAACACTGAAGACCTGAGGATAATGGGATGGCCATGGATGTGATCACTTACATTCCCACCAGTTGTATATTAAAGGGAGTAGGTGGAAAGATAGTGGGAGTTAAAGCACATTCCTACATCTGCACAGCAGAAAGTTAAAAAAAAACTGACAGACAGATTTAAAATGAATTTATTGGCTTTTTTTAAAAATTCAGCAGATTAACTACTATTATCATGTCAAAATAAAACCACATTTAGCCAAAGAAAAATCAAGTGTATCATTTCTTTCATTGTGCTGTTAACACTGGTAATAGCTCAGAACAGCCTCACTCAGTTCAAATAAAAAAAGAGTACTTTGAAATGTCACTGGTAGGTATATCACCGAACTACTGTATATTTTAAATACAGCAATTAGAAGCTACAGTATAACAGACAAAGACATGGTCAGTTACAACTTCTTCTGAATTATTTTAAATTGCTCATAGTTTTTAGTGATACAGTAATAGGTTAGCCTGGATGTAGTCCCTGTTCAGCTATTACATTCCTGCCATTGGCCAAATGAAAGGAGTGGCAAGGAGTGGAATGTTAGCTAGAAAGACTGGTACCCAGACTAGTAATAGGTAGCTCTGATGACAAAACAACACAGTAACGTTTACATAGCATCATGATGTTAGTGATGATAAAGCTTAATGTTAAAATTAGTTCACAACTGTTTCGAGTAGCAAACAAAGTCCACATTCTTCACACTAGAACTAGACCTTCTGTAAAGGACTGGATAGATGGCAACTGCTGACAGAATACGTTCTTAAAGGGAATGAGGTTGAATTCTACCTTATAACAAAGAAGGCCTATAACAAAAAGGTTGACACGCAGGTGTTTGGAGTGTAAATCTGGCAGACTACACAGTACAGTTCCATTACTGACAATACTCGTACAATGGATGTATTTTGTGTTTATGTACAGAAAACACAGTTTGTGAAACTGTTGTTTAATCCAACAAGAGTGATCCATCTAAATTGGTCTGATAAAGAACCATTCTCCATCCACTTTCTGACTAACAGGTTCTCCTTTTCACCTGTTCAGGTGCATCCGTATAGACACCTGTAGAATGTAAAATACTATTTTATCAGATCAAGGGGGAGCACCAAGTACTGTAAATTGATATTTAGATTGATCTAATAAGCATTTAATCCACCTAGGTATAAAGTGATAGCTATTATCCATTATTGACAGTTATTTTGACGATGTATTTGATGGATAGATAAAATCTACCTGACGAGAAACAATTGATCTAAATTCACTTGATCTACATAAAGTATGATTATAGAACATACTACAACACTGCTTTTTTTTTGTTGAGTTTACTTCAATTTCTCTTGAACCATTTAAAGGATATTTTAAGGTTTTACTAATTATGGTCGGACATATGGTACAAAAGAAAAAAACAAGAAGAAATCATTATATTTAGTGTACATGGAGCTACAAGAAAGTGATGACCGTTATATGCGGTAGGAATTTTGGCAACACCTCAATTCTACACAATTGAAGTCTGTAAACAAACAATATGGACTCGAGAAGAGTGGAAAGAGACTGAAATTGAAAAGAGCAATTAGTATTATCTTCCAGGGACATAAAAAAGTGATTATTTTTAGAAGGCAGCAGGAATTTCACAAAGCTCTAATTCTAGGATTTGTATAATAAAAATCATATTTCAGTACTATGTACTAATTACAATCCGAGAACAAAAAAATGACATCTGTAGAATCCTCCCTCTTAAGACACTCCCCCACCCTCTTCTTCCTCCCCCCAATCAATAGGTGAGCTCAGACTGCAGTGTGACTTCCTACTTCCTGTCTGCGGCGTTTAGAGTAGTGAACACTTTCTCTTCCTCTTCTTGACGGGCGGGGGACACAAGACCGCCCGGATGGCTTCGTCAAACACTGTCTTAAGGCCACGCTGTGTCAAGGCTGAGCATTCCAGGTACTTTACTGCTCCTGTAGAGGGGAGACAGGCCGGCATTCAACGTCACAGCAAATGGGGATTTCATTCATTAAAATCCTGAATTGAATAATAGATAAGACTACCCCATCCGGATGCAAATGAAGCTATGGAGAAACTCCATTGACCTTGCTGTGTAGTCTCTACGTCCGGGATACCGGGCTCTCAAGGCTTACTAAGAAGTAAGCCTTGTCCGAGCCAGAACAGCTCATATCTGTTATTTGTTATTTCTGTAGCGTGAGGCAGCTTGATGTACAAGTACACTCCCTAGACAGGACACTAAAGTACTATTAGTATACTAACCAATCTCTTTTGCCATGGCCAGGCCCTGGGGGTAGGTGATGGGGGTGAGTTTCTTCTCCTTCAGCTTCTCGATGGTGTCCTTGTCATCTCTCAGATCCAGCTTGGTGCCCACCAGGATGATTGGGGTATTGGGGCAGTGGTGTCTCACCTCTGGGTACCACTATGGAGGACAGGGCCAAGACAGTCAGGATAGGATCAGGATGTTACTTTAGACTAGAGGCCTATCTATCAAGTCCATACATCAGTTGTTTTGAAAATGTGGATAAAATCCACCCTGTCAAGCAATGACCATGTTGATAACTTAATGCTTAACAGAAAAACTAAACAGAAACAAAGCGGAGACTATGACTCACCTTGGCACGGACGTTTTCAAAGGAGGCAGGACTCACGAGAGAGAAACAGATCAAAAACACATCCTGTTGGGGAGGAAACAACCAGCATTGTTTATTTGGTCATACGAGTACAGCATTACAAGATCAACCATGAAAAATTGACGGTTACAATTTATGGAGATGAATGTTTTGTAGCTATGAATGGTACAAAAAAAACATACATGACACAGACAACAGAGTTCATGAACGTCCTCAATTCACTGCGATACAACTTTACTGTTATCTAGGAGGACAAAGTTTCCCTGAACACTCAATTGCCGGGAGGAGTCAGAGCCCAGAATGTGGGGCAAACAGAGCACTCTTTCACTTCCTTAATGTCTGCTCCAGACATTGTTTTAGTACTGTGGAAAGTAGGCTGTACTCTCCTCCTCATACAGACCTCTGAGCCATAAGAAACGCTCAATGTTGGCAACACAATACGCCGAATATAAAATGCTCAATGTTGGCAACACAAATATAAACGCTCAATGTTCGAAACAATGCAATACGCCTTTCCCTAACGCCCTGAATAACTTGTTATATTACTCACAATGTTGTAGGGATTGATTCTTTATGCAGAGCTGACAGCAATTTTAAAATACGGAAACAACTTCAACTGTGCTCACCTATTATGATAATCCATATGCGCGCCACTAGAAATCCCTGCATTAGCATGTTTCTGTTAGCCGATACATCCTGACAAAATACACCATATTACTGGCCTGCTAATGTGCCTGGACCTTGTAGGCTAAACTGCAGAGAAAAGACCCATAACTGATCCAAATGATTGCCCAATAAGGCAGGCTATATGCAGTTATTTTTCTAAATGAATATGCATGCAAAACGCCAGGCTTTTGAGTAGTTATTGAAATAACAATGGCAATTCACAGCAGTTTGCAGTCTAGAGTTTTATACTTACTTGAAAACAAGAAAATTATTCATTACATTGTTGTAGCCTAGATTGGATACATTTCTGGTCCCTAAAAAAACTGAATCCATAAGGTAGCTTTTCGAGCTGCGTGCCCGGGGACTGGGAGCGCAGCCTCGGGACCGCACAGTGTAGGCTACCTATGATTTCCTTATCTGATAACTATGTTTTCTTTCCCTGTGTAAATTGACTGGATATATTCACTGCAGTATGAAGCCTAACATTGAGCTGATGAATTAAGGGCTTCTAACTTAGACTATAGGCTATTTTCTTTACTAATAGCCTATTGGAAAAGAGATGCACACTTGCTCGCTGAATGTAAAATAAGCTACAGCATTAAGAACACACAGAGTTGGAAAGGAGAAGTCCATATTTTCCTTGTAGGCCCATCTTAACACCGATAGGCTACATCCTGCCAAAATACACCATACGAGTCCCCTGCTAATGTACCTTTCTAGCCATTCTAAATTGTCGAGAATGGACCCCAACTGATCCAAATGGTTGCATAATCAGGCCTTGGCTGCATGCAGTTATTTCGGCATGAAACAAAACAGGACGTTTGAGCGTTTATTCAAATTAGCCTACATCACTGTAGTTTACAGCCTATAGACAATAATTGTGTACTGACTTGATAACAAAAATGAATTCCTCATTGCACTGTTGTAGCACAGGTAGAATAATTGTCTTGTCTAAAAACGTAGCCCTAATCAATAGTGGAGCTTTGCATTCGCGGGGAACAGAGCGTAGCCTGGAGGAACCCACAGATCTGACATTTCATAATCTGTTAACTTATTTTTCTTGCACTTTGACTGGTAATTATTTAGCCTACAGCCCTAATATTTAGCTAATGAATGGCCTAATATCACGCTTCTTACTTCAGCTACACATCAGACATCACTAGCCTCTCTTTTCCAGCTGTTCAGGCTATAGGCTACGCAAGCCTCTCCACGATAGACATTCCTCTTCTCGTGAAATCCCAGGAAAAAAAGCTATAGAATATTTATCTTGATATTTTTTTATATACTAGGCTTAACAGCCTATAACATTCAATTGCTGAATGTAAAACAGGCCTACAGTTGAGGTGAGAAAGCGCGTTGGAGTGATCACATTCGGCCGGTTATGATAACATTGTTACACTGACGCATCGCAAATAGTTGCATAGGACAGACAGATGAGCACAGTGAAAAAGACAACCGAAAGGAATTGACAACCATTAGAAAATCTTAAATCACTTGCAAACCACTTGAGGAACATGCCAATGACATGCTGTAAAAAATGTGCATGCTCAACAGCGTTTGTTGATGAATTGCTACATTTAAAATATTAGTTACTATATTATTTTTTATTAGGCCTACATGTACATTGAAGTATTATTTGCAGTTGTCACTATGACAATGAACACACCCTGAAATTACTGAATGGTTCGAGTTACCATTTTTTAATAGGCAGAACGATGCGTTGATCAGTTGATTGACATCTGTAGGACTGTAGAACGATAAACCTTCCCCTAGTGTGGATGCTCACCAAGGTTTTATAGTTATGTAGCCTATAGTTTATCGTTATTGGCTTTGTGGATGGCCCTTAACTCTGACACAACTAACGTTATCACAACAGTACTACTAGTAGGTCTAGCTAACGTTAGCGAACTTGAAGGAAATAAATATAAAATTAAAACTTGTTTACTTTACTTTTATGCTCTATAAATTGACTCCAAATAATTTACCCCACGACGTTTGCAACCGGCGAACTGGCACACTGCAGTAAGGGAGTAAAGCGAAAGTCGAATCCCATCACTTCCGTTGTTTGGCTGTGCCCATAGAAACGTCTGAAAATTTGTTTGATACTTTGAGACGCAGTAAAGTCGCTTGACTATCTTCTTTGCTGACACTAGTGACCTAGAGGACACAGTACATTTATCCTGTTGTTTTACCGTCTGTGGATAGGACAGTGGTCTGAGTCTGTCGTAGTCTTCCTGTCCTGCTGTATCCCATAGACCCAGATTCACTGGTTTCCCATCTACCATCACATTGGCAGAGTAGTTGTCAAAGCTAGAGAGAGATACACCACATTGACATCAATGGATGTGATCAGCACACCACCAAGAAATAAAGTCAACGAGTTAATTTCAATGATTCGACAGGCCAAATACAGAATTTCCTGATCATCAGTAAAAAGTTTTAAAAAACCACATCTGACTATAAAATATAACAGTGCTGAATGTTAATGTTGACATTCTATGTTTCTAGTGTGGGGCACCTGCTACAATGAGGGAGTGGGGGGATAGGGTGAGAGTGTACTTACACTGTGGGGATGTATTCCCCGGGGAACGCGTTGGTGGTGTAGCTGATGAGCAGGCATGTTTTACCCACAGCTCTGGAGGAGAGAAGCATAGAGAGATGGAGAAATGAAGAGGAGAAATAAGCCACCTGCCTTCAGTTTTGTTTTTGTCAATTTCAAAACTGAAAGGAGAACTTGAACGGGGTGTAACTGGCAAACTTGAGACAATGAGTTAAACTGAATAATGTCTGCAGAATGACAAATTTGAGTCCCAATCACAATGTCCTAAATAAGGTTGGATGGTGTAGCTCAATAAGAACATGCAGCAGACACTTAGGTTGGGTTGCACCATCATGGATACTCTTAACTTCTTATGGCTGCAGGGGCAGTATTGAGTAGCTTGGATGAAAGGTGCACAGAGGTGCCCATAGTAAACTGCCTGCTCCTCAGTCCCAGTTGCTTATATATGCATATTATTATTCGTATTGGATAGAAAACACTCAGAAGTTTCTAAAACTGTTTGAACGATGTCTGTGAGTGTAACAGAACTCATATGGCAGGAAAAAACCTGAGAAAAAATCCAAACAGGAAGTGGGAATTCTGAGGTTGGTACATTTTCAACACAGCCCCTATTGAACAAAATATGGATGAGTTTGGCTTCCACTAGATGTCAACAGTCTGTAGAACCTTGTCTGATGCCTCTACTGTGAAGTGGGGCCGAAGGAGAGAGGAAATAGTCAGGTCTACCATGACCTGACCATGCGCGTTCACATGAGGGAGCTCTGTTCCATCGCATATCTAAAGTCAATGTAATTCTCCAGTTGGAATGTTACTGAAGGTTTGTTAAAATCATTCTAAAGATTGATTCAATACATCGTTTGACATGTTTATACTGACTGTTACGGAATTTTTTGACATTTCGTCAGCTTTTAGTGAACGCACTTTCTGACTTTCGATTTGTTTACCAAACACGCTAACAAAAATAGCTATTTTGACATAAATGATGGACATTACCGAACAAAACAAACATTTCTTGTGGAAGTGGGAGTCCTGGGAGTGCATTCCGACGAAGATCAGCAAAGGTAAGTGAAGATTTATAATGCTTTTTATGAGTTTTGTTGACTGCACAATTTGGCGGGTAACTGTATGGCTTCCTTTTGTGGCTAAACGCTGTTCTCAGATTATTGAATATTGTGCTTTTGCCGTAAAGCTTTTTAAAATCTGACACAGCGGTTGCATTAAGAACAAGTGTATCTTTAATTCTATGTAAAACATGTATCTTTCATCAAAGTTTATGATGATTATTTATGTTATTTGACGTGGCTCTCTGCAATTTCTCTGGATATTTTGGAGGCATTTCTGAACATGGCACCAATGTAAACTGAGGTTGTTGGATACAAATATGAGCTTTATCGAACAAAACATATGTATTGTATAACACGAAGTCCTATGAGTGTCATCTGATGAAGATCATCAAAGGTTAGTGATTAATTCTCTCTTTCTGCTTTTTGTGACTCCTGTCTTTGGCTGGAAAAATGACTGTTTTTCTGTGATTTTGCGGTGACCTAACAATCGTTTGTGGTGCTTTCGCTGTAAAGCCTATTTTAAAATCAGACATTTTGGTGGGTTTAACAACAAGATTTAAAATGGTATAAGATACATGTATGTTTGAGGAATTTTAATTATGTGATTTCTGTTGTTTGAATTTGGCGCCCTGCACTTTCACTGGCTGTTGTCATATCATCCAGTTAACGGGATTGCAGCCATAAGAAGTTAAACTGGGTTAAATCAAGGTTTATCTATAAATCTTGTTGCACCAAACTTGAAACCTAGTTTTAAATTAATCCCCATTTCCCCCCCAATTTTGTGTTATCCAATTGGTTGTTACAGTCTTGGATCATCACTGAAACTCCAGTACAGACTCGGGAGAGGCGAAGGCATAGAGGCGCGCATCCTCCGAAACAACCCAACCAAGCCACACTGCTTCTTGACACAATGCCCACTTAACCTGGAAGCCAGCCGCACCAGTGTGTCGAAGGAAACCTGGCGAGCGTGTCAGCATGCACTGTGCCCGGCCAGCCACAGTAGTCGCTAGTGCGCAATGGGACAAGGATATCCCTGGTGGCCAAACCCTCCCCTAACCCGGACGACACTGGGCCAATTGTGCCCCGCCCCATGGGTCTCCCAGTCGCGGCGAGAGCCTGGGCTCGAAAGAGCCTGGGCTCGAACCCAGAATCTCTAGTGGCACAGCTAGCACTGCGATGCGGTGCCTTAGACCACTGTGCCACTCAGTAGGCTTAAATGAATCCTAGTTAACTGTAATCCTTCTTATAAACAAAGATCAATTGTAATCTTGTTGCTCCACTGTTTTAAAGTCAAATGTAAAAGTAGGTTAGGGATTAAATCTAAACTGCCACTGGAGGATGTTTAAGTTTATCATGTCAGTGTATGTGCTGTATTTTCAGTGTGATTAACAATTTCAGCTCCTGTAGCTTATCCTGTTTGTAAAACTCAACTAGCCAGGTAACTAATTTCACAAAAGAATTCATAATTTAGCCCGAAAACTCACTTTGCTAGCGATCTAGTAATGACCAGTGCTGGTTTGTTTCCATATAAATAAAATTTGAACATATTGCTATGTTGAATGTATTATGACACGTGTCACTAATCATAGTTTAGTTATTTAATTAAGTAATGCCCGAGAAGCTGGTGTTTGGAGGATATATTGGCAAACCGTGCGAATGACAGATATACAACTCACAAAAAGTTAAAGCTGCAGTATGTAACTATTTGGGCGATCTGACCAAATGTATATAGATGTGAGTTATAGATGTCATTCTCATTGTATGCAAGTCTAAAAATCTGTTCTATGTGCACTATTTGTATGCTGCCCATTCTTAAATTACATTTGTCTTTTACTTTCTGTTTTGTTCACCAGCTGAAAATACAATATTTTTTGTTATGGAAAATATATTTCACAGCTGTTTATATGGTACAATGATTCTCTACACTATACTTGCTTGTTTTGTCACAAACTGAAATTAGGCAAAATTGCTCGCCATAAACCTAGATATAAAAAATCTAAATTAGGTCTAATCTAAGATTAATTTAAACCATGTTTGGGCAACCCACCCTAAAGGATTGCTAGCTAGCTAAGCACAAATTAATAGCTAATAATATGGTGGGTGCTTATTGATACGGATGTGTGAATTGGACATTTGTTTTTTTGCATATCCCTGTCTGAGAAAATAGTGCATACAGCTGCTTTAACTACCCATAAACAGCAAACGAGAACGCTGAACACAGTTAGCAGTAGGTAGCAATTACGCTAGCTAAACTAAATTACAACATGCCACAAGTTTACAGACAAATGTGTTGTTAGCTAGCTGGAAACAGTGACAACAGTTGTCACCAGTTAGCTAGCAAAGTACCAAGCAAACTATGGGCTACTAGAAACAATTTTGATATTATAATTTATATTCTATATTATAACTTATATTGTAAGACATTTTATAAACATAGCTAACTAGACAAATGTAGATTAAACTTACCCGTCCCCCACTACAACACACTTGATGGCCTGCATCTGACGCCTCTCTCAGCTAGCTAGCTAAAATTTGAGCTTATCGGTTAGCTGGTAAACCACTCGTTAGTTGCCCCAACAGGGAAAAACAAGGTTTGAAGCCTCGATTGGAGGGCCCAAGTTACGATAGTTTGTAAATTAGGATAATTCCTTCAAATCAGTGTCCTCAACAATAACTTGGTGGAATTCTAAACTTGTAAAACAAGCAGCCACCACCCAAAAAATATCTGGTGCTAAACTTGAAAAAACGCCCTCAGACAACGGAAACTGTAACTCCAATTCCATGCAAGTCATTTCCGTTTACTGTAGATTGGATAGAGGAATTTTCAAAGGGCTGTCAAGAGACGCCACCTAGCGGTAAATTTAATATTTCTACAGCCACTTTTAGGTTCTTAACGTTAGAGGGCAGTATTCCTTCATCATTTAATATTGTAAAGATTTCAGGGAGGCAGGCATCATGAGACGAGACAGTCAAGACAAGTCCAGATGCAATATGATTTCATCACTCCGGAACTTTGTCATAGTTGTCCTGTGTTTTATCCTAAGAAAAATTATGTGTTTATCCACATTTATATTGATGACAAATTGCATCTTATCTAAATTGGCAATGGCACCATACAGATTAAAAGGGAGCTCATCCCCCGCTGACTGTGGATCCATGTTGTAAGACATCTGAGTAAGACAGTATAAAACCAGTTAAGCTGTAATTTTGAGCTCTCTCTCTCTCTCCCCCCCACCCCTCCCCCATTATCCCCTTCTCAACAAAACTATTAAAGTGGCTTGAGTTCATCTTTAATTAATCAGTGTCTCCATGATAACTCAAACCCTGTCTCCCCATCCCCATGTACACTGAACAAAAAACAAAAATATAAAGGCAATATGCAACAATTTCAAAGATTTTACTGAGTTATCAGTCAATTGAAATAAATTCATTAGGCGACACATTTCCTTTGCATATAATTGATCAGGCTGTTGATTGTGGCCTGTGTAATGTTGTCTCACTCCTCTTCAAGGGCTGTGCAAAGTTGCTGGATATTGGTGGGAACTGGAACATGCTGTCGTACACATCAATCCAGAGCATCACAAACATGCTCAATGGGTCTCGTGAGTATGCAGAACTGTGGAGGTCCTGGGCTGGCATGGTTACACTTGGTCTGCAGTTGTGAGGCTGGTTGGACATACTGCCAAATTCTCTAAAACGAATGAACATTCAATTCTCTGGTTACAGCTCTGGTGGGTATTCCTGCAGTCAGCATATCAATTGCACACTCCTTCAAAACTTGAAACATCTGTGGTATTGTGCTGTGTGACAAAACTTCACATTTTAGAGTGGCCTTTTATTGTCCCTGGCACAAGGTGCACCCGTGTAATGACCATGCTGTTTAATCAGCTTTTTGATATGCCACACTTGTCAAGTGGATGGATTATCATGGAAAATGAGAAATACTCACTAACAGGGATTTATACAAATTTGTGCAAATAAATTGAGAGAAATAAGCTTTTTGTGTGTATGGAAAATGTATGGGAACTTTTATTTCAGCTCACTTTACATGTTGTGTTTATATTTTTGTTCAGTATATTTATACCCAGAGAGATCTTATTATATTACTAGAGGGGCTATGTCATGAACCCTCAAAGTTCCGTAATGTGGCCAAAATTGCTGCAATTTTGGTCAGGGAGAAATTCAAAACCAGTCTAATTGGAATGAATGTCAACAGCTTCATAGGTGATGCATTTCCTGCTTTTAATTATGTAGGAAAATAAAAGAAAGGCATGTGATGTATCAGAAATTGTGTAATGGAATTATAGTAAATCTAAAATACTGTCATATAATTATAAATACAGTTTATATGGGTTTTCTACATATTTTCTGCATAAATAGCCTCTAAAATATATGTAAACAGACTATGAATGTCTCAGATGTTGTTTTCTTGGAAAGCTTTGAGTGTTATTATATGATACAATATCAGTACTTGTTGCATTTACAACTTTCTAAATTCAGTCTTCAACTGATTTGAGCCAGGCTATGGCTGTGGATTGACTGCATCGCTTGAATGGAATGTTGGCATATTGGCAGTTAATTTGAAAAATGAATGGAATTCTTCTTCTAAAATTGTCTGGCTAGCTAAAACACATACAGTGCAGATAAATTCTTCATATTCATTCTTTTACACAATATCTTATCACAACACTGGCAAAACATGGTTGACCAACTCCCTGACCAACATGGCTGATCTCTGGACCGTCATAAGAAGGTTCATGTCCATTTTATATTCTAATTCCTAATTCTATGTTTATACCCCTCATCAGAATCGTGCAGGAAGGATTATGTTATTGGAGGATTTTGAAGCGATTGACACATTAATAGGATAGACAACAACATTAAGTGGTGGGTTAAAGCAGAGGGAAGGGATTAATGCAGGATAAACATGCTTGTCACAGACTAGGGGCCAGCACTAGCACTAACACACAGATGTGTCCCAATAGAAATGTGGAGCATTGGAGGCATGTAAGATTCTCAAAGAGGAATTGTGTGGGGTTTGTGTAGAATCAGTGGGTGTTAGTAACTTTTTTTAATGAAGACCTGTTAGATGCACTACCTTAAATGCACTACGTCACAGAGCATCCCTACCTCTGCATATATATATATATATATATATATATATATATATATATATATATATATATATATATATATATATATATATACTGTAAATGTTATATTCCTCACTGTAAATTCACTCATATGCTACAGTTCTATGCCGACCTATCTATTTTGTATATAAAATATGTAAACTTTGTGTAAATTCTTCTGTCTGTTTCTGCGTCTATATGTCGTCTATTGCTAGCAACACCATATCGCCAAGTAAAATTCTGGGTATGTGTAAATGTACTTGGTGAATAAAGGTGATTCTGATTCTGATCCTGATGCATAGATAGGCTTCTCTGATAAGGCTATGGAAAGCTGCTGAATGTAAAGCATGCAGATCAGCTACACTACAGTATAGCCCAGAAGCAAATGTTCTGCTAGAGCTATAGAAAGTAGAGCAAACACACAATTTATGGAGTCTCCTTCTCATGGTATATAACACTAGCGTGGAAATTATAGAAGTTAATTCATGAAAATAGATCTTTCTCACTCTCCAAGTGTAACAGTATAACTTTAAACCGTCCCCTCGCCCCGACCCGGGCGCGAACCAGGGACCCTCTGCACACATCAACAACAGTCACCCACGAAGCGTCGTTACCCATCGCTCCACAAAAGCCGAGGCCCTTGCAGAGCAAGGGGCAACACTACTTAAGTCTCAGAGCAAGTGACGTAACTGATTGAAATGCTACTAGCGCGTACCCGCTAACTAGCTAGCCATTTCACATCACACAAGCTCAGGATCTGAGTGTTTTTGTTCACCTGGTCATTATGTTTCCCATTATGTTATTGAATCATCTCTCAACTACCGTATTCAAAACGCAAAGTTCATTTGCATAACAGTCTGTGGGGAATCGTCATGTAAATGTGTGCACGATTGCAGTAATTGGCAACATGCTAGGCTAGAGCATGGATTGTCTGGGTGACATTTTAGAACGCTGGAAGAGTCAATGAGGGAGTTCGATTCATCTCGCCCAGGCAACGGTGTAGGCATGTTTTACGTCAGCTAAAAGTCGATTGCATTCGATTTGGAATCGGGTTGCCTCCCGGACGTGAGCCAGGTGCTCCGTTCATAGCTCACCACGAAGATGGCTTCAAAACAAAAGTGACGTAATTAAGCACGTGCAACCTTCTGATGGATACAGATTGTGGTAAAGATATTATTCCTTAGGATAATTTAACGTTCTGCCATGGTGTTATTCAGTTCAAATCCAACAAAATGTTATTGGTCACATACACATAGTTAGCAGATGTTATTGCGAGTGTAGCGAAATGCTTGTGCTTCTAGTTCCAACAGTGCAGCAATATCTAACAAGTAATTTATCAATTCCACAACAACTACCTAATACACACAAATCTAAGTAAAGGAATGGAATAAGAATATATACATATCAATATATGGATGAGCAGTGACTGAGCAGAATAGGCAAGATGCAATAGATGGTATAAAATACAGCATATACATATGAGATGAGTAATGCAAGATATGTAAACATTATTAAAGTGGCATTGTTAAAGTGACTAGTGATCCATTTATTAAAGTGGCCAATGATTTCAAGTCTGTATGTAGGCAGCAGCCTCTCTATGTTAGTGATGGCTGTTTAACAGTCTGATGGCCTTGAGATAGAAGCTATTTTTCAGTCTCTCTGTCCCAGCTTTGATGCACCTGTACTGACCTCGCCTTCTGGATGGTAAAAGGGTGAACAGGCAGTGGCTCTGGTGGTTGTTGTCCTTGATGATCTTTTTGGCCTTCCTGTGACATTGGGTGCTGTAGGTGTCCTAGAGGCTAGGTAGTTTGCCCCCGGTGATGCATTGTGCAGACCACCTGGTACCACCTGGTACGGCAACCGCACCGCCCACAACAGCAGGGCTCTCCAGAGGGTGGTGCGGTTGCCGTACCAGGTGGTGATGCTGTCCGACAGGATGCTCTCAATTGTGCATCTGTAAAAGTTTGTGAGGGTTTTAGGTGACAAGCCAAATTCCTTCTTCACAACACAACACTGTCTGTGTGGGTGGACCATTTCAGTTTGTGGAGGTCATGTGGTTGCTCTCTTGCATTTCCTTTCCACTAAGTGTTTTGAAGCAGAACTGGATTTTATGCTCATCCAACAGCTGAATTGAGCTCAGTTGAAGCCTTCCTAGAGTGTGTGTACATGCATGCATTCTGTTTTCTACTTCACTTACATTGGCTCTCAAAGATCATGGTGTGGTATGATGAATATATCTATCTATACCAGGGTTTCCCAAAGTCGGTCATACACCCCCCCCCCCCCCCCTCCCTCCCTCCCTCCCTCTCTCTCTCTCTGAGTGCACGTTTTGGTTTTTGCCCTAGCACTACAGAGCTGATTCAATTAACCTACTCATCATAAAGCTTTAATTATTTGAACCAGCTGAGTAGTGTATGGCCACAGGACCAACTTTGGGAAACCCGATCTATACAATGACTCACTAAACAGTCGTGTAGGTATAGGATTTCTGATGGATTTTCAAATAAATTCTATGTAAGTGTAGTCTGTGTGAATGGCTCACTAATTTTTATCCAGAGAAATTTACAGTAGTGAGTAAGGATATGGACGTGTCATCCCAGCTGACCATCAACTTAACGCCTCATGTCCACCAGATGCATCAAACTCTTTGCGTTCTGGCATTCATTGTCAATGGAGCAGTCCGAAACGCTATGTTGGGGGTGTCGCACTAGGCTGCGGTGCGTTCTGTACTTCATGAGTTCAGCATTGAGTTACCATGCGGTGATACAAACGAAAGTAGGCCTGCACATGCAGACTCCAACTAGTTAGCTTTTCAACTAGCTAAAAGCTAGCTAGTTGGAGTCTGCTTGTGTAGGACTACTTTCGTTTGTATCACCGCATGGTAAATCAATGCTGAACGTACCGCAGCCTAGTGTTACACCCCAACATAGCGTTTCGGACTGCTTCATTGACAATGAATGACTTCCGCCGGAACCAAAGAGTTTGATGCATCTGGTGGACATGAGGCGTTAAGTTGACAGTCAGAGGAGATGGCGCGTCCATATCCTTACAATTGCTGCGTTCAAAACAACTGGGAACTCTGAAATCACCGACTTCAGTGCGCTCAAGACAACTGAGAACTCCGACTGGGAAAAATCTTTTGAATGGTCATCCAACTCGGGAATTTCAAGTCGGAAACTCGGACAACTTTCTAGAATGCCAACATTCCGACCTGCAGATCACTGACATCATAATTTGACTTTTTTTTCCTGAGTTCCCATTTGTTTTGAAAGCACCATACTTTCATCCATTTTCACGGACAAAAGTCTGTCTAATTGGCTGAAAGAGACGTTAGCCAATTAAAAAAGAGGAACACGTGCATGGACCAAGGACCAACATTTATTCATTCTAGTTTGATGTCCGTTCTCCACGGATCAGTCTGGCCAAATCCATTACAAATGTACAGGTAACTGCCAAAATAATATGGAAACACTTGAGTAAATGAGGGATACAAAGTATATTGAAAGCAGGTGCTTCCACACAGGTGTGGTTCCTGATTTAATTAAGCAAATAACATCCCATCATGCTTAGTTAGGGTTATTTATAAAAATCCTGGGCAGGTCATTATTTTATCTACCATGGCTATGCCCCCATAGGATGACAATGCTGCCATCCACAGAGCACGAGTGGTCACTGAATGGTTTGATGAGCATGAAAACGATGTAAGACCTATACCATGGTCGTCTCAGTCACCAAAGAATAATACCTGCCCGTCCATGACAGCTTGTCCAGCCAAGCCAACCATCTCAGCAGGATACACGCTCGCTCGCACACACACACATATGCATACACACATCCACAAAGACTTTCTCTATTCCAGCGCTGCCTGCTGGAAAGCCATATACAGCTGTGTCAACACTTTGAAAATATACAGCGCAGTAAATCTGCACAGGAAATGTTGTCTTTGCATCTCAAATGAACTTTTATCATCTCTATTTGTTCTTCCTCTAACAAACCCCCTCTAGCTTTACCTTTCCCTGGTTACTTCATGGATTATAGTCATAAACCGTATCTCGCTCTTCTATGATGGAGGCAGAAGGATTCCCTACTGTGTATGCAACCTCATTGTTGTATTTAAGCCAGAGGCTCTTGCTGTGAGGCTGCCTGCATGAAAATAGACCTACTAATGAAAGTACATGATCATTAGGCTGTTTGTGTGAGAAATGTATTTTGTAATGAGTTGTTTAACCTATGGAAGCACATTCATCAACCAGCAGCAGAGTTCTTTGTTGTTGCATTATAAATCAGGACATTTTCAGTGAGAAAAAATTCAGCCAAACCAGTAACCACCGTTTCAGTGATGCGTCCTGCTCAACTGTGTACTGTACCGTTTCGCAAACACATCTCAAATACAGATCAGAATAAAATTATACAGTAGAAGGAATGTTCCTGTTTGTAGGGGGATGGGAAGTGTCCTGTCCAGCAGGTCTCCTGTCCAGCAGCCTTGCTCTACTTTAGGTCTAAGGTCATCACATTGTGAGAAGGAAGGATGTCCCCCACATTTCCCTTTCCCTCCAGCTCTGTCTCCCACTCCCTCGTCTGACCGTTTCACCCTCTCCCTCCCTCTGTGAGAAAGGAAGCTTATCACATTCACTTCACTGTGTGTGGTGTAGTGGGTGCACGCACACGTACTCAGATGTTTTCATTTGCTTTAGAACTACGGTGGAGTACAGTAGTTCTTGGAGAGTAGATGGGCATGCTTTTTTCCATGTCCGATGAGTCTGAGCTATGAGCTACCCCCTAAACGTTGTAAGAAGAAAACACACACCAGTTACTGTAAAAAGGCACTGATTTGATCTAATGAGTGTGGATGTGGATAGCAGATCTGTGGTTTGTGACAAGACAGGTGGTTCATCCTTAAACTCAGCTGACTTAGTGACTCATCACTTTCCACATTCTTTACAAATATATCACAATATTCCCGCCCTGCCGGGAATCACTGCCATGAGATTCAATCTGATTTCTCTGTCAATGAACCGATTCTCACAACTATTCAACCATGGTTGTTGTTGAGTCTAATGCCAGTCATGGACATGCAGCAACATTATGTGGACACTCAGGGAGAGTCCCTAAAACTCACAGAGTGACTAGAGATACGATAGTCACAGTATTTCCTGGACAGTTGACTGAGACTCAGCCAGTTGGTTGTAGTCAAGAGGTGCCTCATTATAACCTTCTGGGTCACGTAACATGTTATCTTGCTCAAATATGTTGCCTAGACTTTACCAAGAGCAGCAATTGCGCAAGATATACTAGCTGAGGAAAACATGTCTGTGTGTCCCCTACTGTTTAAGAAAGTAATGTTTCATCAATATGGGTCCATTGGAGAACAGAAATCAAACATGAGCGCTGGTCTGACTCCACAAATTCTTCAAAAGGGAGCAACATTTCATGCAGAAATTGGATATATTCTTGCTGTCCTCTTGAAAGAAGGAAGTGTACATCTCATAGACAGAACAGTGTGCGAGAGACTGAAAAGGCAGCATTCGGATAGCAGTGAGGGCTTGCAAGTGGGGTGGGGGGAGGCTGTGTAGCAGCCCTCAGTTCAGCTCCCAGGCAGGGTGGCAGATGAATATTATCATATATGACGGCTCAGCACAGCCTCAGTTAACTCACACACACACAAATGCACACGCACACACACACAACCACACACACACACCGGACGATGTTAACTCGGTCAGCTTCCCACCATTCCCCAGGACTTAATCTGACAGACATATGCTGCCTCAGGGAACATGACTGCCTCCAGCTAAATATGGAATGAAGAGCATCATGTGGATGTTCCTTTAGCCTCTGATTGTAAACAAAAACATAGCATTAAGTTGGACAGTTTGGTTGGGGGTGGGGGGATCAAAATGTATCATAAATCCAAGACAATAAAGTAATTTGAAAATGAAAAAAGGTGACAGAAATGTCATGGGGGGATGGACTTCAGCTGTACCTTAGCAACGACAACGGATTGAGAGATTTGAGACCCATTACATTAGTTTTTATTGATTTCAAGAAAGAGCAGGAATTGTGTCTGATTGAGAGTGCTTTTCATTACTCCACCCTTCCACAACCACACACAGCAATATTTTTAAAGGGAGTAAAACTGGGGGGGGGGGGGGGGGGGGACAGAGCCTTTCCTGGACCAGGCCGGACATCTGTTCTCAACACAGGAAATCATTCTCCAAAATGGAGGCCCCACACGGTCTCCGTGTGTGTGTGTGTGTGTTGGATTGAACTCTAGATCTATTTTCTCTCTCTGTTCTTCTCCATTGATGAGTGGTCCTCAGTGCATCATTTAAACCAGCTAGCAGTACTCTCTGCATCACAGGCATCCTCTGTTGTAGCTGAGATAAAACAGCTGTGTCACAGTGGAAGAGAAGGAGAGGGAGAGAAATAGAGAGAGAGATAGAAGGAGGGGGGTAAAGAGAGAGGAGAAGTGGAGAAGAAGAAGGGAAGAGAGAGAGAGAGAGGGGGAACGACAGGACGAGAGAAGGAGTAGGAGAAAGAAAGGAGCGTCAAGGGTAATCTGGAGGTTTGATTTGGTGTGTAAAGGAGGGTGGGATTGCGTCTCTATCGGCCTAACCTCTGTTCACTGTCTTCTGATACAAACTTCATCATCTCCCAAATCTGACACATCATGTACAGTACTGTAGGACTTGCCCTAAGGAGATAACCCCTTAAACTCCTGGAAGATTCTCAACTGTGTCACAAAAAAGTTTTCTCCCCTTAGGTTTCTTTATAATATTGCGTGATTTGAAATCTAAACTGCTTTGTGCTTCTAGCTAAGGGAGGTCTCTGCATATCAGTAGGACTGTATGGGGTCTTTCTGTGAATTAGCTGTAACCATCCACGCTCAAAAGCAGGGAGGAATCTTCATTTGTTTACCCCTGCAGCCTCTGTGAGAGGACCATTCATTTTCTGTTCCAGTAAACGCTTGTCGCATGTTCATTACAGACAGCACAGTTGCATCATTATCCTGGTCAGATAAACATCTCCTGGTTGTCTTCTGTGTCAGTGATTGCATAAATGAATGTGAATATCATCATTTGTATGATCCTATATTAAATTGTGTGGATATCATGATCCATATCATCTTATGCACTTTACACTACATAACCAAATGTATGTGGACACCTGCTCGTCGAACATCTCATTCCAAAGTCATGGGCATTAATATGGAGTTGGTCCCCCCTTTGGTGCTATAACAGCCTCCACTCTTCTGGGAAGGCTTTCCACTAGATGTTGGAACATTGCTGCGGGGACTTGCTTCTATTTAGCTACAAGAGCATTAGTGAGGTCGGGCACTGATGTTGGGCGATTAGGTCTGGCTCGCAATCGGCGTTCCAATTAATTCCAAAAGGTGTTCAATGAGGTTGAGGTCAAGGCTCTGTGCAAGCCAGTCAAGCTCCTTTACACCGATCTCAACAAACCATTTCTACATGGACCTCGCTTTGTGCACAGGGGCAATGTCATGCTGAAACAGGAAAGGGCCTTCCCCAAACTGTTGCCACAAAGTTGAAGGTATAGAATCGTCTAGAATGTCATTGTACGCTGTAGAGTTAAGATTTCCCTTCACTGGAACTAAGGGGACTAGCCCGAACCATGAAAAACAGTCCCAGCGAACAGTTATTGTGTTGCCAGAGGCAGTTTGGAACTTGGTAGTGAGTGTTGCAACTGAGGACTGACGATTTTTACGGGCTTCAGCACTCGGTGGTCCTGTCCTGTGAGATTGTGTGGCCTACCACGCTTGTGTGGCCTGCTCCTAGACATTCACACTTCACAATAACTGCACTTACACTTGACCAGAGTAGAAATTTGATGAACTGACTTGTTGGAAAGGTAGCATCCACGTTGAAAGTCACTAAGCTCTTCAGTAAGGCCATTCTACTGCCAATGTTTGTCTATGAAGATTGCATTGCTGTGTGCTCGATTTTATACACCTGTCAGCAATGGATATGGCTGAAATAGCTGAATCTACTAATTTGGGGGTGTCCACATACTTTTGTATATATAGTGTATGTGTATTCAATGTGTATGTGCATTCGTATACTATGTAGGACTAGCCTAGATATCATGATATGATATGATAAAGAGAAAGAGAACGAATGAAAAATAAGGAAAAACATTATAAGGGTATATTGCTTTTGTGTAAGAGAAGCTGTAAGAGAAAGTCATACCAAGGTAAAGGAACAATCAATGCCCACTGACTTCCTCTAAATGAAAAAAAATACATGTTTTTTATTGTCACATAAACCAGATAGGTGCAGTGAAATGTGTTGTTTAACAGGATCAGCTATAGAACTACAGCACCCCTGGGGAGCAAATTAGGGTGAAGTGTCTTACTCAAGGACACATCGACAGATTTTTTACTTTGTCGGCTCAGGTATTCTAACCAGCAACCTTTCGATTATTGACCCAACACTCTAACCACTAGACTACCTGCTGCCCTAACTAATTTCATTATGTAATAGTTATGTCATGGCTGTTCTACTGTCAACACGCGTCAATGTGGAAATTATGTAAGGGGTGTGGTGAAGTGAGGTCAGTTTTCCATAATTGTTACACAATCCTTTGGCAATCCATGAAACGGGAGTGATCCAATGTATTCCCATCCTCACAGTATGGTTCATGGGATAACATTCATTGTGTATCAGTAACTAAGGAGAGATGGGAAAAGGCAAGAAGTAGTGTAAGCCAACAGTATGGGGCCAAATTTGATTTTTTTTATACTCTAAGGGGTGGATCTGTACCAGGACTTGGTTGTTTTTCCTTGGAAATCCATTTAATTCTCACTGTATGCTGTCTTTCATCCTATCCACTCCTCCTCCAAACCCTGAAGCAGTAGGTCTACACCAGCCGTAACAACAGAGCACCCTCCCCTCCCTTGACCCTTCCAATCTGTACAATGGCTCTTCCTCTCAACTGCCATTGTGCAATGACATGAGTCCTCTGGACGTGTAGGTGGACTTAACATGTACTCCTGTGAGTGAGTCACACTTGCCCTTGCAAGTGATGTCAGTACTGTGTTGAGGATTGACAGGAGGAACTGCCAGGAGTTCCTGTAACATGCTGAATATATATATATATATATATATATATATATATATATATATATATATATATATATATATATATATATATATATATATATAATCACTTACTATGTTTAACTGTTGGTTTAATCTGTGATGTCACCAGTGGGAGGAACCTTTTCCTCTAACATTCCCCAAAGAAATAGGAGAGATACAGTAGACACTTTGATTTGATTCTTAGAGCCAACACTCTGAGAGCAATTCAATAATCATGTGTCATACATGGTGCCATTTCATAATGCCTTTGCAAATTCCAAACACATTACTCCAGAAAGATGAATATATTAATGTCATTATCACCATTAAATGACAGCAGGGACGTATGGAATTGGTGGGCCTGGGTGGGTGCAGACCAATCCTCTGGAAAGCCAAGCCCACCCAATCAGTGTTCAGTGTTCCAAACGGGACATTAATTGTTATTTTACCTGAGTACAGCACTAGACTTGGGCAGGAGCTCACCAGAACCAGCACCGCAAATGTTATTCTGCTTGAGTTCCTGCACCTCCTATAGAATATTAGTGCAATAGTAAATATAAACGGTACCTGCACCAAAAATGAGTACTGGAACCTATTTCAATCCAAGTCAAGCACTGGCTTAAACACGCATACACCATCAGCTGGAATTCATAGCAAGCAGTAAAGGGGGGGGGGGTGAAAGGGATATTGGCAATAATAATATTAATAATACATTTTATTTGGCAGATGACTTTCAGGACACTCAAGGACATCTTACATACAATCTAGTGCTGTACATAAAATCAATAATTTAGGCCTATGTAATGAATTTGAATTATGCTTGATTATTTACTGGAAAAAAACTATAAAAACAAATTGTAAAAAAAACAATCAGCTTAAAAAATGTCTAAATAATGGTCAGGTTCTGGCACTTGTCACTTCGTACTGATACCATGTGCAGTAAACAGTAGCCATCACTGTGTAGACTTGGCTACACTGTGTAGGCTACTCACCATTATCTATCTAGCTAAGACTCACAAGCCAACTTGGCTAGCAAAAACAAGTAAAATGGCTAAACAAAGCTCACTGTTAAATGTTTTGTTGGAGAATTTGTCAAGTTATTTGATATCCGTGATTTTGCCATAAAGGGCCTCCAATCCCTCTCTATATCAATCACTGATCGCATTGATCTAATCAAGGGCATTAAAGACAGTTTCAGTACATTCAGATACAATGATCAGCACTACAACGCTGTTTTCTCTGCTAACGCAAGCAAAGCAAGCGGTACTAGAGCGCCAAGTCTAGGTCCAAAAGGCTCCTTAACAGCTTCTACCCTCAAGCCCCCCCTTTGTTTTTACGCTGTTACTCGCTGTTTTATTAAAACGGCATTGTTGGTGACGGGCTTGTAAGTAAACAAGGTATGGTCTACACCTGTTAAATTCGGTGCATGTGACAAATACAATTTGATTTATTAAAGACTTTCAGAAATCATGAAATACGCTTCACTTCGACTCGAATTTAATTTGAAATATAACTTTGCCCTATGCTTCTCCACCCATGCGCTATAGTTGGGCCCTATAGGCATTTAATTGATATCACACAATACATTGTAGGCGCACTTGGTCTCCCGCGCCCAGCAGAGAATTGCACTCGGCTTGCATTTTGACTCATAAAGTGATCTCGACTAAGAAAAGGTTGGTGACCACTGTTCTAGTCTATATAGGCTATGGCTGCCTATTGTGATTATTACTGTTATATCAGGGCATTATGTTCCAATCTCAAAGTCTATTAATTATAGGCCTATGGTTTATTATGTTTCGGTCAATGTGAGTCCTATGTTAAATGCAAGAATCATGGATTTCAAGACTATTTGGTCTGTAATGCGAAATTACATGTCAGATGGTTTGTTGTGTTAGATCGATTTCAGTAGGGTATAGGGTAGGCTATGTTTTTATGATAATTAAATGCTGATTTGAGTGCTCAAATTGTGGTCCACCTACATTTTTGCTGACCCCGCCATCAACGGATTTCTGCCTACACCGCCGAATGACAGTTTAAGCTTGTTGCACAAAATAGAGACTTTATCTTTTATCAGTGCAATATTTCTGAAGTTTTTAATATATATATTGGTTACATGGAACTAATGAAACATTTTTTGAGGGTGAGGGGTTGTCTGTCACCACCGGGGCGGAGCCGAGTGATGACGTAGGGTAAACGTTTAGCCATGTAGAGAATCCGCTATCCTTCTTTGCATTGCATTGGACTGCATTGGAGTAGGTTGGCTAACCTGGATAGAGAGGGATGGTAGTGGCAGGATAACTATTATCATCGGATTTAATACATCCAATTCTTGGAAACGTTTCTTATACATTTACATATTTAATCGTAATACATGGATGTTTATTTGGTGGTACCCTAGATTTCTCATGAAGGTAGGCTTTTTTGTTATTAATATATTTTCGCTGTTGCATTTCGACTCTGCACAGCTCAGCTCCCTGTGAGTCGTCGGTCTGTCATTACAGGATATAGATCGTAGCCTATCTACCGTTTATAGACAGTAATAAAAACACTTCTACCTTGACATCTAAACTTGACGCACCGATCTGATTTCTGGACTGTCTCATCACGGCATTCACGAGATGGACGAAGACAATCAAGGTAAGACGCACGATGATTCAATCGCCGTCTCTCTTTCCCTCTCTGTTCCATCATCTGCTGTGATGTGTGCATGGACTGATAGGGACTATATGATATGCGCCTTAAAGCATGAGTCGAGGCATACAACTGTAACCCCCAATGCATGCATTTAATCATCAGCAATTGATCTTGTTTTTCCTTCAACACTAAGGTATTAAGAAATGCAATGGTATTTTATCAACTGTTGTCAGACATGGGGGTACATCTGGGGTAGGGTATAAAGAGACCTAGTGGAGGATGGTTACTGTTCATATTTCTTAATCATCAGGTGGGACAATAAATTATGATTATCCATCAAATAAGAGGGTATATAGTAATTGACCTCGGTGTGAGGAATGCATAAAAACGCATGCAGCAATGTTTAGTGCTTCTCAGACGAATTTTTGTCGGTGTTTAATGTCGCTTTGAAGTTTGTGCTGGAGCTCTAGCTAGGCTTCGCTTCTTTCCATTATAAAGCAGTTATATTGAAACAGCCGCTCGAGGCCCTGGACGTGTGAAAAAGATAAGATAAAGCTATCATTTTTTAAACCAGGAAAGCTAACTTTTGCAACATTCATTAGATCCTTCAGAGTGGTATCCGTTCCAAATGGTTTTACAGTTGAAATCGGAAGTTTACATACACTTAGGTTGGAGTCATTAAAACACGTTTTTCAACCACTCCACAAATTTCTTGTTAACAAACTATAGTTTTGGCAAGTCGGTTAGGACATCTACTTTGTGCATGACACAAGTAAATTTTCCAGCAATTGTTTACAGACATATTATTTCACGTATAATTCACTGTATCAGAATTATAGTGGGTCAAAAGTTTACATACACTAAGTTGACTGCCTTTAAACAGCTTGGAAAATTCCAGAAAATGATGTCATGGCTTTAGAAGCTTCTGATAGGCTAATTGACATCACTTGAGTCAATTGGAGGTGTACCTGTGGATGTATTTCAAGGCCCACCTTCAAACTCAGTGCCTCTTTTCTTGACATCATGGGAAAATCAAAAGAAATTAGCCAAGACATCAGAAAAAAATGGTAGACCTCTACAAGTCTGGTTCATCATTGGGAGCAATTTCCAAATGCCTGAAGGTACCATGTTCATCTGTACAAACAATAGAATGCAAGTATAAACACCATGGGACCACGCAGCCGTCATACCGTTCAGGAAGGAGACGCATTCTGTCACCTAGAGATGAACGTACTTTGGTGCGAAAAGTGCAAATCAATCCCAGAACAACAGCAAAGGACCTTGTAAAGATGCTGGAGGAAACAGGTACAAAAGTATCTATATCCACAGCAAAACAAGTCCTATATCAACATAACCTGAAAGGCCGCTCAGCAAGGAAGAAGCCACTGCTCCAAAACCACCATAAAAAAGCCAAACTACGGTTTGCAACTGCACATGGGGACAAAGATCGTACTTTTTGGAGAAATGTCCTCTGGTCTGATGAAACAAAAATATAACTGTTTGGCCATTATGACAATCGTTATGTTTGGAGGAAAAAGGGGGAGGCTTGCAGCCGAAGAACACTATCCCAACAGTGAAGCACAGGGGTGGCAGCATCATGTTGTGGGGGTGCTTTGCTGCAGCAGAGACTGGTGCACTTCACAAAATAGATTGCATCATGAGGGAGGAAAATGATGTGGATATAATGAGGCAACATCTTAAGACATCAGTCAGGAAGTTATAGCTTGGTCGCAAATGGGTCTTCCAAATGGACAATGACCCCAAGCATACTTCCAAAGTTGTGGCAAAATGGCTTAAGGACAACAAAGTCAAGGTATTGGAGTGGCCATCACAAAGCCCTGACCTCAATCCTATAGAAAATGTGTGGGCAGAACTGAAAAAGTGTGTGCGAGCAAGGAGGCCTACAAATCTGACTCAGTTACACCAGCTCTGTCAGGAGGAATGGGCCAAAATTCACCCAATTTATTGTGGGAAGCTTGTGGAAGGCTACACGAAACGTTTGACCGTTTGAAGTTAAACAATTTAAACGCAATGCTACCGAATACTAATTGAGTGTATGTAAACTTCTGACTCACTGGGAATGTGATGAAAGAAGTCAAATCTGGAATAAATCATTCTCTCCACTATTATTCTGACATTTCACATTCTTAAAATAAAGTGGTGATCCTAACTGACCTAAGACAGGGACTTTTTACTAGAAGTAAATGTCAGGAATTGTGAAAAATCTGAGTTTAAATGTATTTGGCTAAATTATATGTAAACTACCGACTTCAACTGTATTTAAATGACAGTGATGAACTACAGCCTATGGCATCTCATTGGTCTATTGCTTGCATGATACAAGAGAAAACCCACATACAGTATATTTTGATAATCCCCCCCCCCACACACACACAGGAGGGGTGAGATACACACACTTACACAATCTCACACACAAACACCAATCCAAACAGGATAATCTTCCAGCCCCATCCCAAGGCAGGGGGCGAAGGCCATGTAAATGTGTTGTAAACATTTGTCTTGAGAAGAGAAGCAGAATAACTGTTTGGCAGTTAAACTGTGAGAGATTAGCAGATGCTGAAGAGGGGACCCTCTACATATCTCACCCCTCTTCAGCCCACACTGGTCCATCCTGTTTCTGTAGCGTTAACCCTTTTCATGCTCTACATAACCCCTGCCTGGTTAAATTAAGGTTTAAGGGCAGAAGGTAGCCTAGCGGTTAAGAGCGTTGGTTCGAATCCCAAGCCTACTTGATGAAACATCTGCCAATGTGCCCTTGAGCTAGGCACTTAACCCTAGTTGCTCTGGATAAGAGTGTCTAGTAAAATGTGTGTGTGTGTGTGTCTGCTCAAATCATACTGTACACTATGCTGGCATGCTAAATTTACCCCTGGTAGTCAGAATAGCTCTGGTTAAAATGCCTTTTTAATTCAAGCCAAAACCCTTAAACTCAAATCAGTGCTGTGCAGAGTGTAACGCTTCATGATGTCATAGAGCTGTACTGTGCTGTGCAGCATATGGTCAAAGTTGGGGCATAATTTGTTCCGCCTCCGTTTACTGCCTGCTAACAAGGAGAGGGAAAAAGGGCCATGATATAGGATTAGTTCATGTTCTTATATGTGCTGATAGTGAGCATGCATACTGGCTCTCATAGGAGAACAAACAGAGATAATTACACAGAAGAACACAACACACACACACTCCGGCACACTCTGAGAAACTAGGGCAATGAGTAGAGTAGAATATGGAATTCATTAATGCGTGTTTACTCCTACTTCTACACACTTGGCACACTCCTCTGTGCTGTTTACATGCCATAAGACAGACGTCTGCGCTCACATTGTGTAAAACAGACCCTAAATCACAAGTGTTGTATGGCACAAAGTCTATTTTATAGACTCATTGTGTAGTTAAGCTGGTAGAGTGAAAGCAGAAATGAAATACATTGTAGTCCTACAAATTGTCCAGCACTCACTTGATGCTGGTTGTGGGTTTTTAGAGCCTCTATTTCCTCTAGTTTCTGTAGGGACATTTTCAGCTTTGCCTTCGTCAGGGGGATAAAGGAAAGTGCTCTGTTTGAATGGTGTTTTTACTAAGTGTTCTGTTTGAATGGTGTTTTTACTAAGTGTTCTGTTTGAATGGTAGTTTTACTAAGTGCTCTGTTTGAATGGTCTTTTTACTAAATGCTCTGTTAGAATGTTTTGTTTACGAAATGCTCTGTTGGAATGGGATTTTTACTAAATTCTCTGTTGGAATGTTTTTTTTCACTAAGTGCTCTGTTTGAATGGTCTTTTTACTAAATGCTCTGTTGGAATGGTGTTTTTACTAAATGCTCTGTTGGAATGTTTTTTTTTTTACTAAGTGCTCTGTTGGAATGGGGTTTTTACTAAGTGTTCTGTTGGAATGGGGTTTTTACTAAGTGCTCTGTTGGAATGGGGTTTTTACTAAGTGCTCTGTTGGAATGGGTTTTTTACTAAGTGCTCTGTTGGAATGGGGTTTTTACTAAGTGCTCTGTTGGAATGGGTTTTTTACTAAGTGCTCTGTTGGAATGGGTTTTTTACTAAGTGCTCTGTTGGAATGGGGTTTTTACTAAGTGTTCTGTTGGAATGGGTTTTTTACTAAGTGCTCTGTTGGAATGGGTTTTTTACTAAGTGCTCTGTTGGAATGTTTTTTTTTTACTAGGTGCTCTGTTGGAATGTTTTTTTTTTACTAGGTGCTCTGTTGGAATGGTCTTTTTACTAAGTGCTCTGTTGGAATGGGTTTTTTACTAAGTGCTCTGTTGGAATGGGTTTTTTACTAAGTGCTCTGTTGGAATGGGGTTTTTACTAAGTGCTGTGTGTCTTGTCAGTATTTCTTGTGTCCGGATCCTGATAACCTTAGTGACACCCTCTCTCTTTCAACATGCTTTCTTCTATCTGACCGTGGGAAACACCAAGTGGGAAACCCCTTTCCTTCCATTCTCTGGGCAGAAAGTGTCTGTGTTTGTGCATGATTTGTGTGTTTCTGCATGATTTGTGTGTGTTCATGATTGTGTGTGTGTATTTGTTCTTTGGGACTGTAGGTTGCGGTGTTGAGGGGCAGTTGAATCTGTCAATAGGCTTTTCTTATCAGAAATGGGCACCTTGACGACAATTATTTTCTCAAATTAATACTTTATTCTTTTATGTTGAATTCATCTCCATTTTACTGTCAAGTCCTTTGGCTTTCATTCTGTATCTTGGAGACTGTAATTATGCCATTTATAAATCTCACTGGGCATGGAAACATACATGTTCTTTGAGAAGAACGTCAATACAAACTGCTTGAGTCTTTGGGGTGTTGAAGTTTTATATGAATCCAGACATTAGTGGTTTCCTGCCCTGAATCTACACTATAGGTCTATTTCGTTGGCCAGCAGTTTTTGTTGTGGCGGTAGGGTGAGGGGTGTGAGGGGACATTAGGAAGTCATTATTGCCATGCTGTGGGTGCCTTTTGGCTGGCCTGTAGCTCGAACACTTCCTGGAGGGCCTTCTGGCTTGCACAAAGCATCTGCTAGCTACAGCCATAGGCTATATGGCTACATCAGATACAGCCAGTCAACTAACTAGCCCCCCTACGCAGCTGTTTCTCTCTCTGCCCTTCTGGTTTGTCAGAGTAAGTCCTGTTTTCTTTCTTATGTTTTCTTTTACCATCCTGTGTCTTACTGTCTTCCTTCCCAACTGTATCTTTATGACATATTTCTACTCTGTGTGCTATATGATACATGTTATATTTAAAGCCCAAAATAATCTTTAACTTGATTCTTTTGAGATTACCAGAATGAGAATATAATCTGTTCTTCCATCCTTAAGGTAGCCTTTATGAGGCCTCCTACCATGTTGCCTTATTGAAACAGCTTAAAAGAGATTTAGAAAAAAAGAATTCCATTCATTTTGACTGTTAAGATTGAGTTTAGTGTATTGTGGGACAACATTGAAGGATTAGGCTAGACAGTAGACACACACACACACACACACACACTGTTTAATGGGTGAGGCATCATTGGCACTGCACAGACTAGGTTTAAGGAGGGATTGAGAGGGACTCTTAAAGGATTCCAGTACTGCTGCCTCATCTGTAGAGAAACACCACATATGGAATTGATTATGGGGAATACTGAGGAGGCTTCCCAATGTGTTTTCAGTGCCATGGAAGAGAGGATAGTGGACTAGCACGTACGACTGTCTGGAAGAGTTGGCATGTCCCACAGATCATTTTGTTTGGATGCAATATATTGCCTCGATTGTTAATGAGTTATCAAATTAGGAAGAATGAGAAGAGAGACAGACAGGGATGGAGTTCAGATAGAGGGGGAGAGAGGAGAAGAGATGTAGAAGGAAAGCGAGAGACTGAGAAATAGCAAAAGAGAGAGAGAGAGATGGTACTTTCCTTGAGTAATAATTATCTTATTTCACTAGTAGGGGAACTAAATGGAAGTAGATCCAATATTAAGGGCGTAGTTAGAGGCTGGATAGAGTCTGGATAGAGGCCGGAGGCTACGTGGGTTGTGTGTGTTTCTTGGCCAGGCTAGGTAACTGCTGCTCTCTGGTAGAGCTGGGCGATATGGCCAAAAATCCATATCATGATAAATTGACTGAATTATCATGATAACGATCAATTGAACCCTAAGTTTACAACATTAGTATGCCACGGTTACTTTTTTACATTACCCTTTAAACTACTACTACTACATTGAATGTTGTGGCTATCAATTGTCCCGTTAGCAATAGCCTATATTAAGACTTATTTCATTTCAAATGTCACATTCCTCTAGTAAAGGCTACTTATCGATATCAGTAAAATGTCCTCAATAAATGGTTAGTTCAGTCGGTATCGATAATTTTTAGTTTATTATCCCAGCTCTACTCTCTGGAGCCCTCAGCCCTGTGGCCCTGAGAACACAAGAATTTAGAGTTCACAGGCATTCTAAAAGGAAGAAGTGTGCTGTGCTTGTGTTTTCAGGGATTCTAAAAAGAAGAAGTGTGCTGTGCTTGTGTTTTCAGGGATTCTAAAAAGAAGAAGTGTGCTGTGCTTGTGTTTTCAGGGATTCTAAAAGGAAGAAGTGTGCTGTGCTTGTGTTTTCAGGGATTCTAAAAAGAAGAAGTGTGCTGTGCTTGTGTTTTCAGGGATTCTAAAAAGAAGAAGTGTGCTGTGCTTGTGTTTTCAGGGATTCTAAAAGGAAGAAGTGTGCTGTGCTTGTGTTTACAGGGATTCTAAAAAGAAGAAGTGTGCTGTGCTTGTGTTTTCAGGGATTCTAAAAGCAAGAAGCGTGCTGTGCTTGTGTTTTCAGGGATTCTAAAAAGAAGTGTGCTGTGCTTGTGTTTTCAGGGATTCTAAAAGGAAGAAGTGTGCTGTGCTTGTGTTTTCAGGGATTCTAAAAAGAAGAAGTGTGCTGTGCTTGTGTTTTCAGGGATTCTAAAAAGAAGAAGTGTGCTGTGCTTGTGTTTTCAGGGATTCTAAAAAGAAGAAGTGTGCTGTGCTTGTGTTTTCAGGGATTCTAAAAGGAAGAAGTGTGCTTGTGTTTTCAGGGATTCTAAAAGGAAGAAGTGTGATGTGCTTGTGTTTTCAGCGATTCTAAAAGGAAGAAGTGTGCTGTGCTTGTGTTTTCAGGGATTCTAAAAAGAAGAAGTGTGCTGTGCTTGTGTTTTCAGGGATTCTAAAAGCAAGAAGTGTGCTGTGCTTGTGTTTTCAGGGATTCTAAAAAGAAGAAGTGTGCTGTGCTTGTGTTTTCAGGGATTCTAAAAGCAAGAAGTGTGCTGTGCTTGTGTTTTCAGGGATTCTAAAAGGAAGAAGTGTGCTGTGCTTGTGTTTTCAGGGATTCTAAAAGCAAGAAGTGTGCTGTGCTTGTGTTTTCAGGGATTCTAAAAGCAAGAAGTGTGCTGTGCTTGTGTTTTCAGGGATTCTAAAAGCAAGAAGTGTGCTGTGCTTGTGTTTTCAGGGATTCTAAAAAGAAGAAGTGTGCTGTGCTTGTGTTTTCAGGGATTCTAAAAGGAAGAAGTGTGCTGTGCTTGTGTTTTCAGGGATTCTAAAAAGAAGAAGTGTGCTGTGCTTGTGTTTTCAGGGATTCTAAAAGCAAGAAGTGTGCTGTGCTTGTGTTTTCAGGGATTCTAAAAGCAAGAAGTGTGCTGTGCTTGTGTTTTCAGGGATTCTAAAAAGAAGAAGTGTGCTGTGCTTGTGTTTTCAGGGATTCTAAAAGCAAGAAGCGTGCTGTGCTTGTGTTTTCAGGGATTCTAAAAAGAAGTGTGCTGTGCTTGTGTTTTCAGGGATTCTAAAAGGAAGAAGTGTGCTGTGCTTGTGTTTTCAGGGATTCTAAAAAGAAGAAGTGTGCTGTGCTTGTGTTTTCAGGGATTCTAAAAAGAAGAAGTGTGCTGTGCTTGTGTTTTCAGGGATTCTAAAAGGAAGAAGTGTGCTTGTGTTTTCAGGGATTCTAAAAGGAAGAAGTGTGATGTGCTTGTGTTTTCAGCGATTCTAAAAGGAAGAAGTGTGCTGTGCTTGTGTTTTCAGGGATTCTAAAAAGAAGAAGTGTGCTGTGCTTGTGTTTTCAGGGATTCTAAAAGCAAGAAGTGTGCTGTGCTTGTGTTTTCAGGGATTCTAAAAGCAAGAAGTGTGCTGTGCTTGTGTTTTCAGGGATTCTAAAAGCAAGAAGTGTGCTGTGCTTGTGTTTTCAGGGATTCTAAAAAGAAGAAGTGTGCTGTGCTTGTGTTTTCAGGGATTCTAAAAGCAAGAAGTGTGCTGTGCTTGTGTTTTCAGGGATTCTAAAAGGAAGAAGTGTGCTGTGCTTGTGTTTTCAGGGATTCTAAAAGCAAGAAGTGTGCTGTGCTTGTGTTTTCAGGGATTCTAAAAGCAAGAAGTGTGCTGTGCTTGTGTTTTCAGGGATTCTAAAAGCAAGAAGTGTGCTGTGCTTGTGTTTTCAGGGATTCTAAAAAGAAGAAGTGTGCTGTGCTTGTGTTTTCAGGGATTCTAAAAGGAAGAAGTGTGCTGTGCTTGTGTTTTCAGGGATTCTAAAAAGAAGAAGTGTGCTGTGCTTGTGTTTTCAGGGATTCTAAAAAGAAGAAGTGTGCTGTGCTTGTGTTTTCAGGGATTCTAAAAGCAAGAAGTGTGCTGTGCTTGTGTTTTCAGGGATTCTAAAAGCAAGAAGTGTGCTGTGCTTGTGTTTTCAGGGATTCTAAAAGCAAGAAGTGTGCTGTGCTTGTGTTTTCAGGGATTCTAAAAAGAAGAAGTGTGCTGTGCTTGTGTTTTCAGGGATTCTAAAAGGAGGTGTCCTTATAGCTAGTAACTACACAAGATGTACAGGTAGACATCAAAGGTGCGCTTATAGATTGTATAAACATCCACCCTAACAACACAATATATAACACAGAAGTCAGTAAATGTCTTAGGTGTTCTATGACTGTTATTTTGAAGTGGCCTGTGTGTCTAGTATTTCAAGCCCCCAGCAGGTCAGCCAAAGACAGCTTTGCTCCGCCCAGTTAGAGTAGACAAGCATCAACATCCTGGACTTCCAGGCAACAATCTCCAGGCAGTGGTTTGTCTTCAGTCTTCACAGTCACTCGACCCCCATCCAGCTCTCTGATTAGAAGTGGGTGCCAGAAACAGCATCAATCTCATTCCAAGGTGTATCAAATCTACAGAAATATGAATGTACTGGCAGCAGGCATATGGGCGTGAAGTATCAGGCTCTAGCTGATATAAGGCCCCAGCACATCAAATAAAATATTTACATTCTAGTGGTGATCCTGAGCAGATGTTGGACATGAGGGGACATGATGTCTGGACAGACCAGGGTGGAGGGAGGGACCACCCGGATGGATGGATCACCCCCTAGCAGGGGTCCGCTCCCGCTCCCTAAAACAGCAGATTAAACAATGCAATCATTGGATGACAGTTTAGTTTAGCCCCCCAGTACTAGATCTTAGATCTCTCTAGACCCTGGTACTAGATCCTGCTCTAGTAGCTAAACCCCAAGATATTACCCCCCACTATCTTTGCTCTCCTCTCGCCCAAAGATGTGAGCTATTACTGCAAAATAATGGTATAGTGATCGCTCCTGCATTGTCGTATACACACATTCATAGATGAACATTTATAGTATTTTTTCTGGATCCACAAAGCAGTGTGGTGCAACATACTCAACTATTGAAAAGGCCAAACAGCAGCCGGATCATACGTTCATGAAAATAATACACTTCCATTAGCTACACTGACTAACATACAGAATACAGTACACACACTCATCATAACCCATTGCCCTTTGGCTTGCCCTGTACTAATCATTTCCCACATTCTTGCGTCTTGACAAACTGCCAGGTCGCGTCTCCGTACAGCTAAACAAGACTACAAATGTTTGTTACTGTGTCTGTCCGTGTTGTCACTGCCAAAGTAGGTTACAGAAGAGAGAGAAAGAGTGTCTGGCTGGCCATTGGAAACAACATCTGTGTGTGTTCACTGTATACATCCCACTTCCACTGTGGCCGTCAGCCCCATGGTCCGATTGGGATTAAGAGCTGTGGGGGTGGGTGTTAGCGGGTTTAAAGCCAGCTGGCAGCACGAGCGTGTGTCTGTGTGTGTGCTACAGTTTGTATGTATGCATGTACAGTGCTGTGAAAAAGTATTTGCTCGCTTTCAAATGTTCTCTTTTTGCATATTTTTGATACTGAGTATTATCAGATCTTCATCCAAAACCTAATATTAGAAACTGAGTTTACAAAGAAAATAATACTTATTATATTTATTTAATTAACACATTTTTGCAACACGCAATTCCCCTGTGTGAAAAAGTAATTCCCTCTTACACTAAATAACTGGTTGTGTCACCTTTAGCTGCAATGACTGCAACCAAATGCTTCCTGTAGTTGTTGATCAGTCTGTGGAGGAATTTTGGCAAAGCATCCCCAAACCATCCCAATACCACCACTATGCTTGACCGTTGGTATGAGGTTTTTACTGTGGAATGCAGTGTTTGGTTTTCGCCAGACATCATGGGACCAATGTCATCCAAAAAGTTATACTTTTGACGCATCTGTCTGTGGAACATTCTCCCACGAGTCTTGATGATCATCCAGGTGCTTCCAGGTGCTTTTTGGACAACTTGAGTCAGCTTTCCATTTTCCATTTATCATCCTTGAAATGTTTCTACAACTTGATTGGAGTCCACCTGTGGTAATTTTAATTGATTGGACATGATTTGGAAAGGCACACACCTGTCTATATAAGGTCCCACAATTGACAGTGCATGTCAGAGCAAAAACCAAGCCATGAGGTCGAAGGAATTGTCCATAGAGCTCTGAGACAGGATTGTGTCCTGGCACAGATTTGGGGAAGGCTACCAAAAAACATCTGTAGCATTAAAGGTCCCCAAGAACACAGTGACCTCCATGATTCTGAAATGGAAGAAGTTTGGAACCACCAAGACTCTTTCTAGAACTGGCCGCCCGGCCAAACTGAGCAATCAGGGGAGAAGGGCCATGGTCAGGGAGGTGACCAAGAACCCGATGGTCACTCTGACAGAGCTCTAGAGTCTCTCTGTGGAGATGGGAGAACCTTCCAGAAGGACAACCATCTCTGCAACACTCCACCAATCAGGCCTTTATGGTAGAGTGACCAGATGGAAGACACTCCTCAGTAAAAGGCGCATGACAACCCGCTTGGAGTTTGCCAAAGGGCACCTAAAGACTCTCAGACCATGAGAAACAAGATTCTCTGGTCTGATTCTGATGAAACCAAGATTGAACTCTTTGGCCTGAATGCCAAGCGTCACGTCTGGAGGAAACCTGGCACCATCCCTCAGGTGAAGCATGGTGGTGGCAGCATCATGCTGTGGGGATGTTTTTCAGTGGCAGGGACTGGGAGACTAGTCAGGATCGAGGGAAAGATGAATGGCGCAAATTACAGAGAGATCCTTGATGAAAACCTGCTCAGGACCTCAGACTGGGGCGGAAGTTCACCTTCCAACAGGACAACGACCCTAAGTACACAGCCAAGACAACGCAGGAGTGGCTTTGGGACAAGTCTCTGAATGTCCTTGAGTGGCCCAGCCAGAGCCCGGAGTTGAACCCGATCGAACATCTCTGGAGAGACTTGAAAATACCTGTGCAGCAACGCTCCCCATCCAACCTGACAGAGCTTGAGAGGATCTGCAGAGAAGAATGTGAGAAACTCCCCGAATACAGGTGTGCCAAGCTTGTAGTGTCATACCCAAGAAGACTCAAGGCTGTAATCGCTGCCAAAGGTGCTTCAACAAAGTACTGAGTAAAAGGTCTGAATACTTATGTAAATGTGTTATTTCAGTTTATACATTTTTATACATTTGTTATTGTTTCTAAAAAACAGTTTTTGCTTTGTCATTATCGGGTATTATGTTTTTATTGATGAGGGTAAAAAAACAATTTAATCAATTTTAGAATAAGGCTGTGACCTAACAAAATGTGGAAAAAGTTGAGGAGTCTGAATACTTTCCGAATGCGCTGTATGTATGTATCAGAGGAGGCTGGATTGGAGGAGCCATAGGAGGACTGCTCATTGTTATTGATGTAATAAATGGAACGGAGTCAAACTTGTGGATTCCATAAATTTGATGTTTGATACAATTCCATCCATTACAATGAGCCCGTCCTCCTATAGCCCCCCCCCCCCCCCCCCACCAGCCTCCTAAGGTATGTATGTATGTATGTATGTATGTATGTATGTATGTATGTATGACATGAGGTTGGTGGCACCTTAATTGGGAGGACGGGCACGTAGTAATGGCTGGAGCTGAATAAGTGGAAAGGTATCAACAACATCAAACCGATGGTTTCCATATGTTTGATGCCATTCCATTCATTCTGTTCCAGCCAGTATTATGAGCCTTCCTCCCCTCAGCAGCCTCCACTGATGTGCATGCATCTGTATATGTGTGTTTGTATCTATGTGCGTGTGTCTGTCTATGTGCTCCTGCATCTGCGTGTGTGCATGACGTGTGTCCCTGTAAATGTGTGTTTGTGCGTGCGTGTGGGGCCAGTGAGGGGAGTCCAAGTGGTATAAAGTTAAAGGGATTGGTGACAACAGGCTTTAGATTACAGGTTGTAGCCAGAGGAGGCTCTCAGAGACAGCCTGCCTGGGGTGACAGGGTTCTCCCATGCTCCAACACACAGACCAGGCTAGCTAGGGGACAGTAAAGACAACCCGCCAGGCTGTGCCCATTACCCAGTTTAGCTTTTAAAATGGGAAGTTGGCCCATGTACAGTAACAGAGTATGGGATTTGGTCTAAGTCCTACTCTGTTCCACTGGTCAAGCTGGGATGAGTGGAAGTTTTAGTAATAGAGGGTTACTAAGGTTCTGATTTAAGGATTTATCACACTTTCCATTCCAACAAGTGGCTAAAATGTGATGAAATGGACAGTCTGTTTTGGGTCTATTTGAATGTGTATCATGTGCAAGGCTAGTTTGTACTGTAAGCTGACTAAACATAATGAGGTGGGCTTTCTTACCCCCAAATGTATCCCATCCTGTCAGAGATTCTACAGAGGAATGTGCACAGATCTCAAGTCAGAAGTTGTCTCTGTTCCTGTATCATCAACTACCCCAGTTGCAGAGAGAGGGTAGTGAACAGTTAGTCGTTTTTGGATGAGGACTTCATCGTAGGGATTTACTCCTAAAATGAGATTGAGGGGATTTGTTTTGGGGGTAAATTTATAGAGAGTTAGGGTTATTTATAGATTTACAGATGCTCTGCTCTGTGGTGCACATGTTGAAATTTATTTAACCCCTGCCCCCTGGCACCATTTTTGCACCTGCTCAACCCAACCTGTCACTCCACTGACTGGAGTAGATTTGACAGAGTAGATGTGTAGCTATTTCAGTGGCACTCAACTGCAACTCTCAAATCAATTTGAGATTCAGATAAAACTTTGTTGACATACACTGCCGTTCAAAAGTTTGGGGTCAGTTAGAAATGTCCTTGTTTTTGAAAGAAAAGCACATTTTCTGTCCATTTTTAAAATAACATCAAATTGATCAGAAATACAGTGTAGACATTGTTAATGTTTCAAATGACTATTGTAGCTGGAAACGGCTGATTTTTAATGGAATATCTACATAGGCGTACAGAGGCCCATTATCAGCAACCATCACTCCTGTGTTCCAATGGCACGCTGTGTTAGCTAATCCAAGTTTATCATTTTAAAAGGCTAATTGATCATTAGAAAACCCTTTTGCAATTATGTTAGCACAGCTGAAAACTGTTTTTTGATTAAAGAAGCAACAAAACTGGCCTTCTTTAGACTAGTTGAGTATCTGGATCATCAGCATTTGCTGGTTCGATTACAGGCTCAAAATGGCCAGAAACAAAGACCTTTCTTCTGAAACTCGTCAGTCTATTCTTGTTCTGAGAAATGAAGACTATTCCATGCAGGAAATTGCTAAGAAACTGAAGATCTCGTACAACGCTGTGTACTATTCCCTTCACAGAACAGCACAAACTGGCTCTAACCATAATAGAAAGAGGAGTGGGAGGCCCCGGTGCACAACTGTGCAAGAGGACAAGTACAAGAGTGTCTAGTTTGAGAAACAGATGCCTCACAAGTCCTCAACTGGCAGCTTCATTAAATGGGACCCGCAAAACCCTAGTCTCAACTTCAACAGTGAAGAGGCGACTCCGGGATGCTGGCTTTCTAGGCAGAGTTCCTCTGTCCAGTGTCTGTGTTCTTTTGCCCATCTTAATCTTTTATTTTTATTGGTCAGTCTAAGATATGCCTTTTTCTTTGCAACACTGCCTAGAAGTCCAGCATCCCGGAGTCGCCTCTTCACTGTTGACGTTGAGACTGGTGTTTTGCAGGTACTATTTAATGAAGCTGCCAGTTGAGGACTTGTGAGGTGTCTGTTTCTCAAACTAGACACTCTAATGTACTTGTCCTCTTGCTCAGTTGTCCACCGGGGCCTCCCACTCCTATTTCTATTCTGGTTAGAGCCAGTTTGCGCTGTGCTTTTCCTTCAAAAACAAGGAAATTTTCTAAGTGACCCTAAACATTTGAACGGTAATGTACCTGTGGCACCTAGACGGTGTAAACAGGTGAAATACAGACTGGTGAAGAGACATTAATGACTGCTAAAAGTAAGACTGATAAAGACTTGCTTTGTTGATAACGGAACCATTCAGTTGTTGTGACTGTCAGAGCTCTGGACTCTGTTAGATTCACAAATGACTCTTTCTCTGTCTGCCAACTGGAGACTCTACTAAACTAATTTCCTGGATTAGTCAGAGGGCGGTTGCCAGGGTGGATTGTATTAGCAATCTAATTTGTAGACCCCATACCCTATCTTCATGTTTAATGTCCACCACCACTGGACCAGAAGGGTCCATTTATTACCCATTTTAAATGTACCTTCCCTGCTTTTGCCTTGCTTGTTTCCCTGTTGATCTGATAGATGAAGGTGTGTTTTGCAGGGTGATATAATGGTCAGAGCAGATGTGGTGTAGGGAGGCTTCTGAAGGGAGCTCAGCCTCACATCTAGGCTTAAACCAGACGGAATGCTGCACTCATGTGGTGTGCTCAGTCTGAGCAGTGTTCAGTCTTGTTTAACCAGGCTAGCTCCAATACACCTTCTCATTAACATCCATGATGAATCAGATAGTAATCAGCCAGATGAATTTACCCAGACGGTCCTGTTAACCAGGAGACATATTGGAGCCTCTGGTCTCAGGCAGGGGAAAAACCAGGCTATGTTCTCTCTATGCAGAATATCATCCATCCAACAAGCAAATTACATAAATCTAAATATATTTGCTGTAAAAAGCAATAATCTAATATGCGTTGAGTCGATGACGCACATTATTATAGAAATAGACTCGAATGGGTTTCTGGTAAACAGGATTTAAGATTTCTTGTGTTCTTGGTAATAATAAGAAAATTTGAAATAGGAAATGTCTGCTCATTTCAATTTGGCCTATCATAGATAACATTGTGCCACTTCAAAGAATAACTTTAGCCATTTTTCAATTGAGAGCTGCGTCAACCTGAACTTGAAACTAATTGCATCACATTCAGTCACAGTTCCACTTAGGTTGTATAACCAAAGCGAGGTTAACCCCGAGGATAGCCAGCTAATTATTGTCTCTATTTGGATGTTGAACTCCAGTCAGTGATTATTGTAGCTCCACATCCCTTCTATTGTCATAGAGCAACACGGACAGCAGCACAGTGAACCAGGAGGAAATCCTTAACTGGCTCTCTGTCTCACTACCTGACCCCCGGACACACAGTGCAACATAGGATTACATAAAATAGTTAAGGGAACAATCCTTTTGACTTGACTAGTTAAATAAAATGTAAAAAATACTTTACACAGGCATTTGTTTAATAGTTAGTCTTATTAATATCAGTGCTGCGATCAATGTTTAGAGCCCTGAGCACCTCTTCTGAGAACTCTAGTTGCCAACTGCTAAATTAGCACTGGGCAGCTCTTGAGCTAGGCTCCCATGTTATTTAATTGGCAAGACATGGCTTTAGTTCACTAGTAATGTTATTCGATTCTGTATAAAGGGAAACTGTGAAGTAAATACTGTATGTTTCCACAGTATCTGTACGCAGTGGCTTGGCATTGATATCAGTCTTGTCATGTTCCTGCTTTATGAAGAGAGATTTAGTGGGTGTATAGCCTATCTATCTGCCTCTTAGCTGGGTTAATGAAGCCGGATCACAGAGACCCTTCTCTGGTGGTTTCACTGAGAGAGAGAAAGAGAGAGAGGGATAAAGATGGAGAGAGATGGGGGGGAGAGAGGGATGAAAGAGGGATTGAGAGAGAGAGCGAGAGAGCGAGGGCACTCGTGTTCGCTTCACCTCAGCTCTAAGCCCTTGGGCGATTAAAGAGTCGAGGGCGACGGTTGCGTTAATTTACCAAATTCGCTTTTAATGAACGGAAACTTAATCTGGATTGGTTTTATTAATAGAATATTCCAGAGCATTAAAAAGGGTCAGAAAACACTTTCATGTGGAATAGTTAAGACCATTCACCTTTTTTTCACTAATTAAGACAAATGTATCTGCTTTGATGTGTGTGACACGTAGTGTAACAAGATACATCGGCAGTAAGACTAAGGATGTTTCTCTCCCTGTGATCTCTCTCTTCTAGTACCTCAGGATCTCTCACTGGAAGAGAGGGGTGAGCTGTCAAACATCCGGCGGAGGAAGAGAGAGCTGCTGGATGATATTGAAGTGGGTAGCCTTGAAGTTGCTTTGGCTCGGCTTAGTAGCTGGGAAAGCTTTGCGGAAGAGTGTATTGTATTTTTCTGAAGTGCTCGTGTACAGATGTAGGACCTTAATTTGATTATACTGTTGTAAGAAATTTTCTGCACCGCAGGAAATGCAAACTTGTAGTGTATTCAAAGTTTAAAAAGACTTATAAAGTTTGTTATTTCCACTTTAAAATGTCCGACTTGATTTGCCCTGACAAAAAATGTATCAACCCCTACAAAAATGTCCATTAGTTATAATCCACACAATAGTTATCATGTCCTGTTGCTGCAGGATTATTTTCCTGCTGTGAGAAACTTGTCTGTAGCCTCTATCATTTTCTCAGAATTACTATTTTGGATCTCTGTCAGTGTCTCTGTTCATTCAATTTATGTTCTTGTACAGTACTGCTTTCACTCTTGAAGAGTTTTCTCAGAATACAGCCTATTCCAAGAATCCAATTATATTTATTTTTCTTCCTCTCTCAGCGCTTGAAGTTTGAGATAGCTGAAGTCATGACTGAGATTGAGCAACTAACGTGTGTAGGAGAAAGGTGAGTGAACAGCCCATGGTCTCATTCACTGGTGCTTGCATTTGTTTTTCACTGTTCTAACTAGAATAGTGAAGAATTGTGTGCAGTGCTTTCAATCCACCTTAGCCGATGAACCATATCTAATTTCCATACCCAAAATGTGACAGAACTACCTTATAATCTCATTTATCAGCCTGCTTCGTTTCCCATCACTAGTTGATCTGTATTGGTATCTCCAGTGAGAAAGGACATGTCTTAAATCTGGCTCAATGGGTCACAGGCACTAATGGGTCACAGGTGTCCGAACAGATGAAGGTTAAAAAGGCACCTGTGGCTTTTTACATGTAAAGAAATAGTAATGTTTTTGTAGGAGAGGTTGCTTGGTTGTATTGTAGGTTTTTCATGGCTTTCCTTCCATTTCATGTCTCACAGCAAAACAACACAGCGGAACAAACAAATCGCCATGGGGAGGAAGAAATTCAACATGGATCCTAAGAAGGTATTTTCATGTTTATGTGTATAACCAGAGCCTCGGGGTTCAGGGAGGGCCACGTCTTATGTATTTTATTCCGCCTTGGGACAGGTTTTGGTGGTGTTGTGTCCAGTATATTGAAAAGCTATGTTCACGTTTGCGTGTATGACCTCGTCTTTTATTTCAGTCCTGGTTTTCTGGATGTTGTCCAGTAATGGAACCCTGTGATATACTGCTCTGCTAGAATCATTCACCCTTGATTGAGATAAACAGCCCACTGTCTGTCGTCCATTTTGTTTCCAGGGGATCCAGTTTCTCCTGGAGAACGACCTTCTGCAGCACACCCCAGAAGACATCTCTCAGTTCCTCTACAAGGGCGAGGGCCTGAACAAGACTGTCATCGGAGACTACTTAGGGGAGCGGTAAGCCATCCTATCTATCTACCTAGTAGAGAAACTGTTTTCCCTCCCTGTCGTGCTCCCAAAGCCGCGCTGCAGATTTATGTCCACCGCCGTGATTAGTCCATTCACTCGGCGAATCTAAGGCCATCCTAGCGGGATATTATGGTCTGGATTTATTGATGAAAGTGGCCACCAGTTTCCCTCGGAATACAAATCACCTTGGCAACGAGTCGTCATGGGTGTCTCTGGTCTCGTCTCCCCCGCTTATGCCAACTCACTGTGGACACCAGCGTAGCAATAAAAAATACTTAATTCTACACAACTCAACCCAGAAACACAATGTCAGGTAACAGAGGGGTGTCAGCTTGGGACTAGAGATACGGCAGTTTAAAAGACTTAAAGACAGCACTGTTGGCAGCTTCAGATGATATCAGAAGTGAAAGACCAGGAGGTTAGGTTATATGAAAAACAGGAGGAATAGATTAATGGAGAGAGAGAGAGTCTATGTATTGAAAGAGATGTGCAGTGTGACGCGGACTGTGTGTGTGTGTGTTTGTATCGGACGTGTGTGTGTGTTTGCATCAGACGTGTGTGTGTGTATGTGTTTGCATCAGACGTGTGTGTGTTTGCATCAGACTGTGTGTGTGTGGCAGTGTGTGCCAGACGTGGGTGTGTTGGAGTCAGTCGTTAATATTAAGAGTCTAGATGTTAAATTATGATCCCCCATACATCCTCCACTGTTCCCGCCTCTAAACCCAGAGGGAATGATCAAAGAGCCAGCCCACTCAGTGGAAATAACTGTAAACATTGGTGGGGCGGCTATACTTAGCATTTAGTCCTAATTGAGTTTACGAGAAGATCTGGAACCTATCATTACACACACTGTAATTACAGATTTAATGGAGAAAAAGAGAGCGAGAGAGGGATGGAAAGAGAGAAAGAGTGGGCGAATCTGTCTTAAATGACACAATCGTATAGGATCTTTGGTAATATGTTAGTAATCCTGTCCTGATTTCCTAGCTCTTCTTATTACTCCTGTTGATACAATACACGGTTGGATTTTTTCACAGATCATTGTTTTAAGTGAGATTCAGAGATACATTAGTAATAAAGCTGTTTTTTTATCAGCTTCTTTCTCAGATATTTCTCTCTTTTTACACACAGCAACTCTTATTTACTTGGAAAACTTTGTTACAGAAACATTTCCTGAGTTTGGTTTCCTTCTGAAGTTTATGAGCGATACATAATACAATGAGTTTTCAGGCTCGGGAACATTAAATTGGATGTTAAATGAACAACATCAGAGGACCACAGGCCACTATGCTTCAAAGGTGATGTTGACTTTCTTCAACAAATCTCTCTCACAAAAGACGGTGTGGATTCTGTTGGCTTATTTTTCATCAATCAAATGCATCCTTGACCATGTCGAGCTTCAATAGCTGAGCACCTCAAGGTATTGGGATCCATTTCAATAGGCCAGCTGTTAAGATTGCTTCCAGACTCTTGCAGAGTTGTTTTGTATATCAATGAAGGCAGAACATTTTCTGGAATTCAAAGGAAAAGGCATCTGCTTGGGCAAAATAAAACATTTTCAGTGGAAATATTATTTTTCCCTTCTGGGCTCAACCTGCGTGTGTGGAACTATTCAATCTCTTCTCCAGGAAATGTTTTGGATATTCCCTTGATAATATTACCATTCTTCGCTTTGGAAAAATGCCTTGAGAAAAAAAACACTTCCTGATTGGAAAACCTGTCTTTGTGTCCCCAGAGATGAGTTTAACCTCAAGGTGCTGCAGGCGTTCGTAGAGCTCCATGAGTTTGCTGACCTCAACCTCGTCCAGGCCTTAAGGTGAGCTGCATGTTTCTATCATCTAACAGGGAACAAACTGAACAAAACTGGTTTTATAAGGGACTGATGGAGACATTTCTATATAAAAATAGACTCTATATGGTATACACTCAATACTGATGATGACAGTTAATTCGACTGTCTTCGATGAAGTGTCTGAATGTTTCTGCTCTCTGTCTGTTGCAGGCAGTTCCTGTGGAGTTTTCGTCTTCCTGGTGAGGCTCAGAAGATTGACCGGATGATGGAGGCTTTTGCCTCGCGGTACTGCGGCTGTAATCCCGGGGTGTTCCAGTCAACAGGTCAGATCCTCAACATTCAACATTAAGTCTGTCTAGACCCACAGGGGTCAAAACGCTGCTACATTGAAACTTGACATTCACTATTGGTAAGCCCCATAGGGGCTCTGGTCAAAAGTAGTGCACTATATAGGGAATATTGTGCCATTTGGAATTTAGTGATAGTGAATGTCCATTCACTGTTTTAGATTAGTTCCTATGAGTTGACCACTGTGGGTCTAGGTCACCCTCAGCCTTGCATTCTCCTTATACGGAAGGAATTCAATTATCACTAATGAATACTTCCTGATCTTGATTGGAGACCTTTGCCGTTGCCATCTGTCCTGGGTCAAAAGTTCACATGTGGAATCAACAACAAGTAGTTAGCCACCAAAACATCTGGCCATGTAAGCATCTCTTAGGTGGAAGAAATACAGTAGGGACGGATGAGACAACTTCTTATCCCCACACAATCCAGAATTATTTACAAAAAAGAGCTACAGTAAGGATAGTATTTCCACAATAGGTAATACATACTTTATAGTTCATTTTCTATGCCTGCATGGCTCTACCCAGAGAGGGAGGGACTGTGCAGTGAATCTGTGCTCTCTTCACACAAGACACATCCCACTTGGCACAGAAGTCAATTCAGTGTCTGTTCCACATTGGTTCAACGTCATTTAATTGAAATGACGTGGAAACAACGTTGATTCAACCAGTGTGTGCCCAGTGGGATCTCTGCTCTGAGTAAACCAGGGCAGAACAACAGTACTGTACCAGAACTCCTAACACACTCAGTGGGGGCCTCTGTGGTAGAGACAGACAATGCACTCCGTAGCTCTGGACGGACGGACGGACGGACAGACAGACAGACAGGAGTGCGTCAGAGGGAAACAGAGAATCATTATTTATGTACAGACATGGGCTGGTATGTGTCAGCAGGGAATTAATATACCACCAGTACAATGGAATGTCTACTTTCTACGGACTCTGGCTTTTAGGTTCCGTTAATCCCAAAATGTAGTGCAGGAGTGTCATGGATGCAGGAGAGCAGAGGAAAAGAAAAGAAGAAGTTGTTTATTGTTTCTAGATCAATATTCAGATATGATCGATATATTGAGAACAACAGTCTTCCCAAAACACATGAATTGACTCTAGTGTCTCGTATCCCTGGTTAACCTCAGTGAAAGGCAGAGAGGTGTGTCTGTTGAGGTGCGTATCAGTACTAAATATTCATTACTTCTCTCCCTCCTGCAGACACATGTTATGTGCTGTCGTTTGCCATCATCATGTTGAACACCAGCCTGCACAACCCCAACGTCAGAGACAAGCCCCCTGTAGAGAGATTCATCTCCATGAACAGAGGTATCAACGAGGGAGGAGACCTGCCAGAGGAACTACTCAGGGTAAGACAGAGATAGTGTGCATGGGAGAGGAAAAGTTTCTTCCATTACTCAACCTTTTGTATTCTGTTTTGCAGAATTTATTTGATAGCATCAAAAATGAACCCTTCAAAATCCCAGAAGATGATGGCAACGATCTTACACACACGTTCTTCAACCCCGACAGAGAGGGATGGCTACTGAAACTAGGTGACGACCAAAGAATCCATATCTTGGTACTTGGTTCACCAACATACATACAAATATACTATATCTGTATTCGCCACGTTTAGGGCAGATGGAAATGTTAGCGACACGAAAAATGTTGCGAACTTGGCGAAGCAACTCTTTCGTCTCGTATTGTGTTTCTGCACTACTGTCTCGTTCTTCTGTTTCCCCCTCTCTCGCTCCAAGCATGGTCTGTGTGATTCAGCTGCTCCTTGCTCTGTCGTTCCTTTTATGTCCTTACTGCGTCATTGTTGTCTCTGTTGAATTAGGTAGTCTTTTAAATGTGCCCTCTTGTTTTCCCTCACATCCTTTGACCTGTCACCTTTCTGTTCTGTTCTGTGACTGGCTGTTTCTTCTTACTCTGCGCTAGGAGGTAGGTACCCCCCCTAAATCCCAGTAGAAGTTACCCCTAACCACTGATACAGGGTCAATTTTACCCATCCCCATGAATGGTTATGGTTAGGATTGAGGGTGGCGGTAAACTGATCCTAGATCTATGGTTTAGGACAGCTTCTACTCCTACCCTCCCTCCCTGCCTCCCACCCCTCTGCTTTACCTCATCCTGAGGTCCCATGCTAACAACATTTAGCTCTTATCTTCCAAGTCAACAGATGTATTAGCTGCTGGCTGGTTAGTGGTCATCTATAAGCTTGTTTGTTGCAGAGATGTGTGTGGAACTGTGACTTATGGTTGACAGGGGTGATGGGGTTATCTAGAATGGGTTGTGTGATCTCTTTGATCTTGGATGAGGATCCACCCATCACATTCCTCCTCTGACTGGCCAACATCTGTCTCACACAGCTCCCATTTATGTTAACCATGATAACATGCTATTTCACTTTTGGGGAACGGTGTACGGCCAGGAGTTTTCCGTCCCTCGTTACCTGACCAGGAAAAACTGAGGACCAGTTATTATTGGCTTGTAGCTAGAGTTTAAAAATAGGGACCCAGAGTGATCAGGAAAAACTCCTGGCCCTAGGAAGGGGTGCATTTCCTTTATTTCGGTCATGGGTTTGCGCTATGAGAATGTGTTCTGTATGCTAGCTACAGTATGTGCTGATCCTGTGGTGTTCTGAGTTCCTCCATCCTGCTGCTGCTGCCCTCCAGGCCTGAAACACCTCCTGCTATGAAACACCTCCTGCTGCTGCTGCCCTCCAGGCCTGAAACACCTCCTGCTGCCCTCCAGGCCTGAAACACCTCCTGCTGCTTCCTACTTCCCCCTATCTGGTTGTATGTCAAATGGAATCCTATTCCCTATATAGTGCACTACTTTTGATCAGGGCCTGTGTATTGCACTATAGTGCATTCGGAAAGTATTCAGACCCCTTGACTTTTTCCACATTTTGTTAAGTTAGAGCCTTATTCTAAAATGTATTAAATAATTGTTTTGCCTTCATCAGTCTACACACAATACCCCATAATGACAAAGAGAATTTATTAAGAATAAAAAACGGAAATACCTTATTTACATAAGTATTCAGACCCTCTGCTGTGAGACTCGAAATTGAGCTCAGGTGTATCCTGTTTCCATTGATTATCCTTGAGATGTTTCTACATCTTGATTGGAGTCCACCTGTGGTAAATTAAATTGATTGGACATGATTTGGAAAGGCACACACCTGTCTATATAATGTCCCACAGTTGACTGTACATGTCAGAGCGAAAACCAAGCCGTGAGGTCGAAGGAATTGTCTTAGAGCTCCGAGACAGGATTGTGTCGAGGCACAGATTTGGGGAAGGGTAGTAAAACAATTCTGCAGCATTGAAGGTCCCCAAGAACATAGTGGCCTCCATGATTCTTCATGGGAGAAGTTTGGAACCACCAATACTCTTTCAAGAGCTGGCCGCCTGGCAAAACTGAGCAATCGGGGGAGAAGGGCCTTGGTCAGGGAGGTCACTCTGACAGAGGTCCAGCATTCCTCTGTGGAAGGACAACCATCTCAGCAGAACTCCACCAATCAGGCCTTTATGGTAGAGTGGCCAGACGGAAGCCACTCCTCAGTAAAAAGGCACATGACAGCCTGCTTGGAGTTTGCTAAAAGGCATCTAAAGGACACAGACCACGAGAAACAAGATTCTCTGGTCTGATGAAACCAAGATTGAACTCTTTGGCCTGAATGCCAAGCGTCACGTCTGGAGGAAACCTGGCACCATCCCTACGGTGAAGCATGGTGGTGGTGGCAGCATCCTGCTGTGGGGATGTTTTTCAGCGGCAGGGACTGGCAGACTAGTCAGGAACGAGGGAAAGATGAACGGAGCAAGTACAGATAGAGCCTTGATGAAAACCTGCTCCAGTGCGCTCAGGACCTCACATTGGGGCGAAGGTTCACCTTCCAACAGGACAACGACCATAAGCACACAGCCAAGACAATGTAGGAGTGGCTTCGGGACAAGTCTCTGAATGTCCTTGAGTAGCCCAGCCAGAACCCAATCGAACATCTCTGGAGAGACCTGAAAATAACTGTGCAGCGACGCTTCCCATCCAACCTCACAGAGCTTGAGAGTATCTGCAGAGAAGAATGGGAGAAACTCCCCAAATTTTATTTATTATTATTATTTATTTATTTAACTAGGCAAGTCAGTCAAGAACAAATTCTTATTTACAATGACAGCCTACCCCGGCCAAACCCTAACCCGGACGACGCTGGGCCAATTGTGCGCCGCTCTATAGGACTCCCAATCACGGCTGGTTGTGATACAGCCTGGAATCGAACTGTAGTGACGCCTCTAGCACTGAGATGCAGTGCCTTAGACCGCTGCACCACTCGGGAGCCCGGGTGTGTCAAGCTTGTAGCGTCATACCCAGGAAGACTCGAGGCTGTAATCGCTACCAAAGGTGCTTCAACAAAGAATACTTATGTAAATGTGATATTTCCGTTTTTTACATTTTTAATAAATTAGCAAAAATGTCTAAAAACCCATTTTTACTTTGTCATTATGGGGTATTGTATACAGATTGATGGGGTAAAAAATTATTTAATCAATTTTAGAATAAGTCTGTAACGTAACAAAATGTGGAAATAGTGAAGGGGTCTGAATACTTTCCGAATGCACCGTATATAGAGAATAGGGTGCCCTATGGAATGCATCCTCTATCTATGCCCCCATCTCTTTCCATCCCACCGGCTGAGCTTGCCAGATCATTTTAGTTCCAGTTTTCCTCTCAGTTGCAATACGTTCGTATGCTAATTTTAGCATCCCTTTGGATGGAGCTACCTGATGGAGAAGCTATGTTTTTTATGACGTAGTTAAAGGAGTCATTACAGCAGCCTGTCAGGTAGTGAAATTAGTCATTACAGCAGCCAGTCAGGTAGTAAAATGAGTCATTACAGCAGCCTGGCAGGTAGTGAAATGAGTCATTACAGCAGCCTGTCAGGTAGTTACATGGAAGCGACTGGTTAGAGCTCTGTAGGTGTACTCTGCTGTGACTCTACTAGAGCTCCCCTCTATGTGGAACATCAGCATAAATACATAAATCAATGTCAGGTTTTGACATGATATGACAGGCAGGCTGACATCTGTGCTCCGAGTATTGCATGGAAAATACAGTGAACTGCAGGGGCCCCCGTATACCTATGTTAGAATGTCAGCATGTTTGTACAATATGTAAACAGTGCATTTCACATAAAACTCTAGGATTCTATAGCACTCTATAAGTAAACTAATAATAATAATATACTGAGTGCACAAAACATTAGGAACACCTGCTCTTTCCATGACAGACTGATCAGGTGAATCCAGGTGAAAGCTATGATCTCTTATTGACGTCACCTGTTAAATCCACTTCAATCAGTGTAGATGAAGGGGAAGAGACAGGTTAAAGGATTTTTAAGCCTTGAGACATGGATTGTGTGTGTGTCCCATTCAGAGGGTGAATGGGCAAGACAAAATGTTTAAGTGCCTTTGAACGGGGTATGGTAGTAGGTGCCAGGCAGACCGGTTTGTGTCAAGAACTGCAACGCTGCTGTGTTTTTCCTGCTCAACAGTTTCCTGTGTGTATCAAGAATGGTCCACCACCCAAAGGACATCCAGCCAACTTGACACAACTGTGGGAAGCATTGGAGTCAACATGGGCCAGCATCCCTGTGGAACGCTTTTGACACCTTGTAGTTTCATGCCCCAACAAATTCAGACTGTTCTGAGGGCAAAAGGGGTTGGAACTCAATATTAGGAAGGTGTTCTTAATGTTTTGTACATTCAGTGTAGTACAATGTATTATTATTACTTATAATTACATGGATTATTGACCCCTTGCATCATTTTGCATCAAATAATCCTTATCTGTACAACTGTAGAGAATTATATGTCTGGATTTATCTACTGATTGAGACTTGACTCAAGGAGAGAAGGGTGAACCTTATTGTGAGGAGATATTCTTCTTGAAAAAAATGCAATGTCTGAGAATTGTATCTTGTTACTCATTCTGATCTTCACACTCCCTGGTCGGTCGGACAGACAGACTGGCTTTGGCTGCCTTCACGGTACAGAGAGAGCGATTCGGCCAATGGAAAAAGAGCTGAGTTTAGACTTTGATGAATGCTTCTAGAAATAGGCCCAACATCCCCATTTTGAATTGTTAGTACTTGAAGTATACTCATTACAGCAAACACTTGAACTTGTTAACATTGATTAGTTTACAGAAATGCAGAATGAGTAATTGTCCCTCTGTATCTTTTCACTTTATATCCATAAAATATTTAAATAAATTAAGATGTGTCACTTAATTTGAGAGGCAAATGTCTTTATTATGTAGTGGGTTGGGTATACTGTCACATGCCTAGCCACCCCTGACCAATGAACCATGCTCCCCAGCTCCGGCTGAGCCAACGCAATGCCGTCACACGTGAAAGGCTGCGTTTCTAGGATTCTCCCCCAAATTGAACACACATTTTGACTGTTTTCACAAGCAATACCGCGCACTGCTCAGGGCCCTCTGGGGACCGGGAGGGGAGGCTGGGGGGGGAATATTGGACCCCTGATTGAATCAGCTTAATGGGCAGACTGCTGATCAGAACCAGATGTGGCACGTGGAGGGGTGGGGTTGGAGGGAAGGTTGGGGGTAGGAGGGCTAGGATAGCGTAGGGTTAGGGTACTCCTCCTAAGGACTGAGGGCTGGGCTATAGGCTAGTCTGTCTGTCTCAACATTGAGTCTCAATGGAAATATGCATAACTGCTTTTGCATTGAAATGTGTCTGAGAGAAAGGCTGCGCTGGTTGCTTCAACGTTAACACTAAGCAGCCTCCATCTTACACCCTTGTAGTAGCTTTTCTATAGTATTGTAAAGGCCCAAGTGATTACTGTAGCATCCACATGTAGCGCTGGGGTCTATTCAGGCGGGTGTAACATTACAGAACATTCAGATAGAAATGTATTGCGAATGTAGAATATAGGGAATCATGTCAGCTCTAAACATGACATTTCTATCTGCAATACTAGCAGTATCATCTCATTGGCTGTGTAGCCTACAACACTGCCTCTCCGCATGGCTTGGCCATTTGCTCTTGTCTCTCTCTGTGAGGATGTTACTATGTTGTTACTCAACATGTCTGGTATGTTTCTCTGCAGGTGGAAGAGTGAAGACCTGGAAGAGACGGTGGTTCATTCTGACTGACAACTGCCTGTACTACTTTGAATACACAACGGTAAGTTAGCGTGGGGTTTTATCAATACTGAAGAGAGAGAGAGAATCATAGGCAGACAGTCAGAGAGAGTGGCTATTGTATGTCATTTGTAGCCAGTCAGCCACACCACAGCCAGTCAGCCACACCACAGCCAGTCAGCCACACCACAGCCAGTCAGCTACACCACAGCCAGTCAGCCACACCACACCACAGCCAGTCAGCCACACCACACCACAGCCAGTCAACCACACCACACCACAGCCAGTCAGCCACACCACAGCCAGTCAGCCACACCACACCACACCACAGCCAGTCAGCCACACCACACCACAGCCAGTAAGCCACACCACACCACAGCCAGTCAGCCACACCACAGCCAGTCAGCCACACCACACCACAGCCAGTCAGCCACACCACAGCCAGTCAGCCACACCACACCACAGCCAGTCAGACACACCACACCACAGCCAGTCAGACACACCACAGCCAGTCAACCACACCACAGCCAGTCAACCACACCACACCACAGCCAGTCAGCCACACCACACCACACCACAGCCAGTCAGCCACACCACACCACAGCCAGTCAACCACATCACACCACAGCCAGTCTGTAGCAGATGCAGCCCGGCCCTTTGACCTAAATGCACCCCGATCCAGCAATTAACACGATGCATGGAAAACATCTGGGAGGTCTGCTGCACATCTGGCCTAGCCCAGACCCCTCCCCCATTACCCTACACACACACACATACACACACTGACACACACACACACATAGGCACAAACCAGCACACCCACACACACTGCTTAGAGCCCACCCCCCAGCACTGAGCGCCCAGCCCAGTCCAGTCCCCGGGCATCCCATCCCTGCTGTGCTCTCTCATTAAGAGAAAGACTGTGGACGACAGGGGGGCTGTTCTACTCTGTTCTTCAAGGTCTCCTCAGCTTCCAGACTACCCCCAGACTCCCATCCTGCAGAGCCTCCCAGACACAATAGAAATCCACTGTAGCATTGGGTTACTTCTCCCCTAGGTGCACTACTCTGTGTGACCTCAGTGTGAACAATAACAGTATAGTACAGTTGTAACGTGTGTAGGATACAGACCATGTACAGTTAGGAAGTTACTTAGTTTTCCTGTCTTTTGTATGACTGATTTATACACCCTTATGTGTATATAAAAACTATTTGTAGTTATTGAAACACCCTTACCAAAAAACAGGCTTCTGGTAAACAGTTGAGGCACACTATTTTGTTCTGCCAAAACTTGCAGGAGTTTGCCACAACAAATTAATTTATGTAAAGGGCAGCTGCATAAATCAATTGGCATATAACTATATGCAGTGTGTTTATATATTAAATCATGTATTGAATGTGTTCTTTGTGTTGTCTCCAGGACAAGGAACCTCGTGGGATCATTCCTCTAGAGAACCTTAGCATAAGAGAGGTGGATGAGCCCAGGAAACCTGTAAGTTCCCCAAAATATGGAAAGAAAACAATGCCTGAGAATGGGCTAATGAAATGAACTGGATACTTAGTCTCTGTGTACTTTCCACTTGAATATTCACCCTAGCTAATTATTTATCTCCCTCTCTCTAACTCTGTCGTCCAATCAGAACTGTTTCGAGCTCTACAACCCCAATCACAAGGGTTCATTGATCAAGGCGTGTAAGACTGAGGCGGACGGCCGGGTCGTCGAGGGCAACCACACAGTGTACAGGATTTCAGCGCCCACCACAGAGGAGAAGGAGGAGTGGATCAAATCCATCAAGTACGCTTTCGCTGTAACCCACCTAAGGTTTTTGCCCGCCATGTAAACACAACCAAGAGTCTGCTACGAGACACCAGTGGTTCTCAACTCACCATGATTCAGTGACAAAGCTAGGATTACACCAGTATGTATTCACCGGCGCTTCTTTGAAGATACATTCGTCTTTACACAAATAGCACTATGACCATGTGTTTCTTCCCACGTGTGAACTTTTTGATGTAACTGTGTGACTCACTAACGCATATGGCTGAGAGGCTAACTTTCTCACAGTGTGCGGTAGATAAGACTGGACTCAGAGTTGATCTGAGCTCTCTGGAGGTTAAATGGGTTTCCGTTTGATAAAGCCCTCTAGATTAGCCTATAGACAGGAGAGCTAGAAGACACGCAGTACTCTCTTTCTCCGGCACTCTGCCTCAATTCTTTCCTCTGAGTGTTTTTGCCAAATCCAAACCATTTATCATACACAAATGCTGTCTTGTTAAGGAGAAAAATGCTCTGTTAAACTGGACCCAGAGGGTGATTGATCATAGCTCCTCTCAGCTGAGCTTTCCAATGATCGATATCTGAAGCAGAAATCATATTATATGATACTCTCATCAGGCATGATGATATAGAAACACCATTAGAATCAACAAAATAGATTTTTCTGTGTGTTCCACAACCTTACTGGCAAGCTTGTTTGGAAGTAGTGGATGCCATACACAGTTAAGGAGATTTGACAGGGAGACATAATGTCAACTTCAGTTCTGCAATTAATACTTTACATAGGGTGTTGGACAGGGAGTTTACAGTGGGAAACCAGTGCCTTTCCTAGTGCATACCAGCCCTGTATGAAATCACAGCTGTAGGTCAGGTTTATAGAACTCTTCTATGTGTAGTTGTAGCTGTGAGACTGTGGGACAGGGTGGCAGACTGACTGTGTGCAGAACAGGCCAGGGTTGCTTTCGCTCACATACACACTCTCTGTACCCTGACTCAGCTTTAGGTAGTCTCCTCTGTGGTTCGCATGACACACACACAGAATGGCCATTTCAGCATGTCCTGTGTTCCTACTGCCGGGAAAGCAGTGAATTACTCAACCCTATTACTGTCCCGTTGGGGTTTGTGTGTGAAGAGAAAACAACAACCAACTCAGACCGGACGCAGGGCTTTTCTCAGTAATTTAATGGACCGCTATGGCTTTTCCCTCTTCAGTCTTCAAGGGAATATGGGGGTGTATAATAGTCTGCAGTAATGTACCGAAGAACAAGCTTGTTGAGACAGCTTTATTGTGTTACATCTATGTTGATAGAGAGGTACTCCTTCAGAGGAGGCTGAAAAACATGAAACCAATTGCAATGTTTTCCTTGGACGGGTGTAGGTTAGAATGTGAACTGTGCCGATAACGAATATAGTAAAGCTGGGGAAACTATTCCCAGACCTGCTCACAAAGGCCTACACAGGCTACTGTAATACACAACCATTGTTTATTTTTCATAACCAATCCATCTCTTTCTGCAGAGCAAGCATCAGCAGGGATCCCTTCTATGACATGCTAGCCACAAGGAAGCGGAGGATAGCCAATAAGAAGTGAGGAGAACCTGACCACACCCACCCTATCATCAGTGACACCAGCATGGACCTCCATCGTTCCAGGAGACAGGGGGGGCCTCACACTCAGCCCAGGGACAGGAGACATGGCCACAGCAGAAAAGGGGATCCAGATTTTGTGGGGATTTGACTTTGGATGCAACACGTCTACACTTCATCAGTATGGATAAAGGACAAGTAGGGAAGGGCACTTGACATTTTGGTTATCAGTTTCTTTTCAGATGCATGTGTGAATGCAATGCACACAACTATAAATTGTATAATGTGTGAATGTACTGTATTGTGAAAAGGACAATGGTCTGGAGCAGTATGTATGAGGCTGTGTGGGGCCTCCCCAATGTCCCCATACAGATGGCGCTTTCCCCAACCATCGAAGCAGGCTCAAAGAAACATGGACATCTTGGCTAGCTCCACATTGTCCTCTAGTGGGTGAATTGAGTATGATTTCAATGTCAGAAGAACCTCAAACTTTTAGGAATCAACGGGTCAGATTTTCACCTGCAAAACAACTGATACAAGTAGTGTACAATAAGAATTTGTTTTCTTTCCTCTTGTTTTATAATGCGATACCCAGTTGTTGCCAGTTCATATTAGATATCAATATGGTCTATGTAAGGTCAAATGTGAATTCCTGCAGAGCTATAATAATAATACATTGTCAAGTTTGAGTTATTCAAAGCTAGTTTATGTATTGATTCAAAGTCCACTGCTATACATTTGTTTTTCATATTTATTTTCTCTAATTACAAAAGTGTATTCCCCTTTACATTATATGTACTGTACATAGTTTGTTTCTGTAGCATGTAAAAGGTTATGGCTAGCCTACACCCGTTTGTTCACATTTCAAAGTTGAGCATTACAGATTACATACTCCAACTCCTCACATTTCTAAAATAAACAGATAAATGTAGCAGCCAAGCCAGTTGGGTTTTACATTGGAAGGTGTCAAGGTGAAAACTGGTGGCTCTATTCACTCTGTATCGTAGAAGTCAGCGTTACAGCGTGATGGCAATGTTCCCGCGTTAGCAGAGACTGCGTTCACGGTAAACGCTGCATATGTCGGCTCAATTGGAAATTACCTCAATTTATAGAGCGCAAAGTAAAACGCTTCAGCGAAAAAGATTGACTAGAGCCCTCAGGTTTGGATCTACAACGCCCCGTTGTGAGACTGACACATGGAACTTTACACAAGTCAAAAGTTGTGTAAAAGCTCAAGAGAATCTCAAAATGTTACAGAAGCCTTAATGTTATGAGGATTTTGAGTAAAAATACCAGATCTTCTCCTGTGTAACTGACCAGCCTGATACCTACCCAGCCATCTATTCTTTAGGTTATAGCTTCCACACGGTCTATTGTATGTGGATAAGAAATGAGTACACAGGTCCTGTTTTGAACTCCCACACTGTCATTGTGTAACCTAGAAACAATATGAAAAAATACCTAACCACTGTTAGCCCTAAATCCAAAGTGTTTCAGTCTATCCAATTAAACAATCACTCATATACAATCTTTTTTACCAAAAGTCAGAAAAATGACTCCATCCTTCCAATAAAATGGCAGAAACTTTTCCCCATCTGTGTACATCCCCAATCAACAGCATTCACTCAAAAAAAAAGAAAGAAAGAATAACAATGACATTAAATGTATTAAGGCGTTTTATATACACCTTGTACAATGTATAAATTTGACATGCTATTGTAGAACTAGAAATGTATTAACAACCATTTACATGTTTGTCTTTTTAGGTAGAAAACAAAGCCATCCAAGCAGACCAAAAGCAGATCATCATACTGTTCTACTGACTTATGTCCATAGAACACCGTCTAAATTATGTCGTGGGAATTCTAAAACAAAAAAAGAAATTCTACATTGGTATTCCTGATACAGGACTGTTTTAATGTATAAAAAAAAAAAAAAAACTGATAGTACAGTTCAAAATTAAATTCACAGTATTCTTTTGGACGCTATAAAAAAAATAAAAACAGGTCCACAGCCATAAGTGATAACATGATTATTATTATGCTTTTTAAATCCTTGAATGACTTAAGGATAGAAATTATATCTCAGTGAAAGCGAGTGAAGAGGGGGATGTAGAGGGAGGGAATCTTCTCCAGTGACAGGTTGAGAGAGAGAATTTTAAAAAGTAATTAAAAGCAACAAAGAGCTGGCAATGTCCATCAGAGTAGATGTGGTAAGTGCACACGTAGTCACCACCGCCCAGCCGCATGGGGCCTGGGCCAGATCATTCTCTTCCAGACGGTCCTCACTCCTCCATAATGTTTCCCTCCATTTTCTTTTCATCAAAGCAAAAACCTTTTTTTTTTTTACCAACAACTCCAGCCATACAGATATGGTGACAAACTTGCAGCCAACTGAAGTCATATCAAACAGGTCATCTCCTAGGCAACAACAATAGTCGTTCGATTATTTAACCAAGTGGTCAGTTCTCTGAGGAGGAATAAGTCTCATTTTAACAAAGTCCTGAGTCTTCCACTGAGCAGCAGTTGAGATGGTTAAGCTCCAGGCTTCTTTTTTGTTTACAACGTGTATATATTAATTATTTTTCATAAAATGTCCATTGAGTGACAAGTGTCTACCGAGTAAATTAGAAAAAAAGAGAATAAAAAAAAAAAAAAAAGAATCTGGTAGAATCTTTAAAACATTTGTGTGGTAAAAATACAGTATATTCCCAGTAATTCAGCACCACGTTCAAATATTCGGGATGACATTCCTGTTGCATTTCACTTTTCCATAAAGGTTGATTTTTACAGTATTCCAAGTCTGCAATGGGAGAGAGATGTGTTACGTTTGCATACAGACCCATTACAGTATCTAGACAATCAAGATGATAAGTTGAAACCGGCTACTGTTTCCACACATAAGCACACAGTCAAGCATAGAGATTCTCTGAGTAAGACCGACGTAAAAGTAAGACACTTACATTGTTCTGTTTCTCTCTGGTAAAACAGAGAAAATCTAATGTCTAAGGTCATTCATTGTACAGTCCATTGGTAGAACATCCGTGGGAGTTTCCATTGGGTCGACTGAAGCCATTACCTACAACAGAAAAACATATTACGGTCAAGATTATTGAACAGTTACAAACTGAAAAATACTAGTGGACCTGATATCTATAGAAACCATTGTATGGTTTCTAAATCAGCTCGTTTCTTACCTGTGTGCCCATTGAGGTGGTGGTGCGATGCGTTGTGAGAGGTTGCTGTTGGCGATATATTGCGAGAGACGAAGCGGTCTTTGTCGTCGTCATCGGAGCGATGGTGTTTCTCAGGGTAGCTGTTGTCAGAGCCATCATCGTCCTGGTAACTTCGCTTCCTGCTCGCCCTCCCCTCGTCACTGCTGCTTGCCCTGTGACTTTCCCGGGGGGCGTTGGGGTCACGGTGCCCCTCGGAACTCTGGGTAGAGCGGGACTTCTCGTCCTCCGTGTCAGTGTCGTGCCTCCTCCTCTTCTTCTTCTTCTTCTTGTGTTTGGAGGACCTGCTGCCGTTGGCAGCCCTGTCAGAGGAATCCACGTCAGAGGTCCTTGAAGAAAGAACACGCAGGTCAGGGTTAAAGTAACAACTGAATTAATTGTCTATTATTGTGGAGGCAATAAAATACACTTAGAAAAAAAATATGACTGCTTTACCCATTCTCTCGACGCCTAGCTTTGTCCTTGGACTTCTTCTTGCTCTTCTTGTGTTTCTTGGCCCGACGCTCCTCAAAGCTGTCCTCTCTCAGAGGATCGGGTCGTTTCTCCAGGGCTGGTCTGGCTGGGGAAAGGTCTGGGCTAGTGGGGGGCTGACTGGGTTTGGTGTTGGAGCTTAGTGGGGTGGGCAGGGGGGTCTCCTGTGAAGGGTAGTAACCCCTCTTACCGTCACCCCTGTCCTTACCTTCACCCCTCTCCCCCCTCCATCTGGAGCGTCCGTGAGGCTCCTCTCTGTGGGGGAGGCTGTGCTCCCTCCTGTCCCTCTCCCTGTTCTCTCTGGGTCTGTGGTAGTGGCAGCGGTCCCTGTCCCTGGGGTGGTAGGCGTTCCTCTCCCAGCGACGCTCTGACTCCCAGTGTCTGTCGCGGCTGGCCGAGCGTTCACGGTACGACCGGTGGTGTTCACAGTCTCGGTGGTGTTCTCGATCTCTGTGGTCCCGCCGGTGTCGATAGCGGTCTGAGTCACGGTCCCAGTTGCGTTCACGGCTCATGTCACGGTGGTACCTATTCCTTTCTCCGTCTTTATCCCGGTCAGAAGAGTACAGCCGGTCTCCATCCCTATCGCGGTCCGAAGAATATAGTCGGTCTCTCCCCTTATCCCGATCAGAAGAATACCTCCGGTCTCTTTCCTCTCTGGAGCTGGGCTTGCCGTCCAGCCGTCCATCCAGCCCTGCTGCTGGGCTATTCTCAGTATCCCTGACGTCCTCCCCAGATCTGCTGTGTGGTGCTCCGAGGCCTTTTGTGGTCCCCAGGCCTGGTCCAGAGAGGGGCTGGGAGAAGGCTGGAGAGACTAGGGTTTTGAGGGAGTGGGGGGTGGGCTGGAGGGGTAAGGCCCCAGGGTTGGAGGTGGAGCTGGATTCCCTCGTGGCGTCAGTAGGTGGCTTAGCGCCAACATCGGCCAATGAGGATGGCGGGTTAGCAGTGGTTGATGGTACGTGGTGAGGGAGGGGGTCAGAGTGAGTTTTAGTCCTTTTCTCTGGGGTTGGGGAGAGGTGGCTGTCGCTGTCGGCACTGTGGAGGCTCTGAGACGGGCTGTCCTGGCTGGGGGTGGCATTATACACCTCTTTGCTGCAGAAAAAAACAAGTACATCAATAACATTCATGAATTACTGTATATCAAAATGATCATGAGAGAATCTGATAAAACAAAATAGGTAAAACATAATCTAATGCTGCGTGCACACAGGTTATTGCTGTATGATACATCTCACGTAGTCTTCACAATCCATGCACCGCATCACAACAAAAAGTATCACGCTACACATTAGCAGCTTTTTGTGTGGTTTACTTCTGGTACTGCACGGCAAAGCAACGCATATGGCACACTGCACGCAGTGCCACGCACCACAACCTAGTCCGGCAGATGAGTCGCAGCAGTGCAGATTGCTTCCCAATTAAATTAACGGACTTCTGCCGGAACACATAGTTTGACGCAACCGGTGTACACGAGGCGAAACACTCACCTTGTGCCACTGTGGTGAGACTCCGCCCCATTAGAAATGCTGGGACCCAACCCAGGAGACGGTACATGACCGTTGACCTGCACAACAACACACACACACACAGATAATACACAGCTGCTTGTGTGTGTGAAAATTCTGCAAATGTTATTTGTGGATTCAAGTCAAGTATTTAAATATGTGTGCGTGTCTCGACTGAAGTACCTTCTCCGGGTGTTTGATGCCATTAACTTTGTGGTGTCCGTTCTGATGTCCGATCTGGCTGAGTTTGGAGAAGCCGTTAGTCCCGTTGGCCCCGGACCCGTTATGGTGCATGGTGGCCTGGCCGTTACTGATGCCGTTGGGCTTGAGGGCCAGCACTCTGGGGACGGGGCCGTAGACGGCCCCTCCCTTCCTCCCGTTAACGTGAAGCTTGGTCGTGCCGTTCTCCAGACCGCTGCCTCCCTCCTGGTCAGACTCCTCCGATGACTCCTGGCCATACGGCACCAGGAATGAGGCTCCATGACCGTTTCCGTTCACGGAGGGCGTACCGTTTATGCAAGGAGCCCGGGGCGCGGACATGTCTGAGGTAGTCTGTGACGAAGAACAGGAGGATGGCTGGGCGTAAGAGGAGGATGATGATGAGGAGGGGCGGATCTGTTTGCCCTGACCGATGAAGAAGGAGAGCTTCTGGCGCTTGGCAGTGTCAGGGATACCTGTAGGACGGCTTAGAGAATGAGAGGAAGAGGAGGAGGAGGAGGAAGAAGAAGAGGAAGCGGAGAGCAGGCCGTAGCTAGTCTTGCCCATGCTGCTGCCGCCACTGCTGGTGCTGGGCTTAGAGCCAGAGGGGAAGTCCCTTAGGGAGCCGTTCCCATTGATGTGAAAGGTGTTCTGGGGGAAAAAAGACATTTATTACACATGTTGCTTTTGAACAAAAGATTGTGCAGAGGCTAGTGTGTGTTGAGGCTGTACCTTGGCCATGTGTGGGGGCAGCTGTGGTCCTATGAAGCCAGTGTTGGTGTGTCGTGGCCCAATGTTGACCCGGGGTGTGAGGATGGGGCGGGGGGACGACTGTCCAGGGGGCCGACTCATGTGGTTGTAGTCCCCTCCGTTCTTCAGATCAGGTGACCTGGTGGCAAGAACAGGCAGCACCCATCACAGATGAGAAACTCAACCACTACAAGGGAAATCCTGCACAGGACTATTGCATCGTCAAGCAGATTTCATTTTAGAAAACACACGTAATGCTTCAACGCTCAGATATATTTTTCATCTTTCAAACAAAAGGTGAATGGGTGCTAGCTACTCACCTGATATAGAAGAGGACGTACGCCTGCTGGTTGAGGACTGATCTGATGTCACTGACTGATACAGAGGAGTCATTCATCTGGTGCCACTGGCTGTTGCTAGCCTGAGAGAAAGTGGGGGGGGAAAAGAGAGAAAAATTAGACATGCATCCCACAAACATACAGTACGTCACACGGACACCATAGTAACCATAACCTCCTGTAGAAGACAGATGTAATCCAATACATTAGGCTTACATAGAAGTGGTGAGAGGCTTATTCACTTGGGGGTTTTAAGCAGTCTCTCTCATTGATTGATTGGAGTGTGTTTGGGAGCAGTCTTAACAGTGATTTTGTATCTATGTTGGGGCTTACCTTGACATAGCAGTAGTAGTGTCCAGCGTGGCAGCTGAAGCCAGAGTGCACCAGGACAGCATAGAGCACATAGACCTGGGGCTCCCCGTGGGACTGAGACATGAAGGGACGCAGGTCCAGGCACTCAGGATACCTCACATCCTAAGGGAGCGAGAGCAAGGCCGTGTGAGATGATATCTCTCCAATGAAAGATTTCAGTAAAAATTTGACCGGTAAAACGGTTTTCTTAAAAGAAGTGGTCCATGTTAATGTTTCTGTTACTAATAATATACTCTGAACTTACCTTAGCGATCTTGCCCCCGTTGTAGTTGGCGAAGCGCTTCAGTGAGATGGTGAGTACATTGGAGCTGCGGTGGATGGTGAATCTCTTAGAGGCTGGAACCATCTTCTTACACCTGCACAGACACAGTTGGAACAGTTATAAAAACCAATGAAACAACGAGGAAACTAAAAACGCAGTTCACAAGGTTGCAATAACACTGGTTTAGGCAGCACTATGCTGAGACTAACAATAAATATAATACAGATATACTCACTTAGTGCATTTGTAGGCATTCTCTCCATCTAGCTGCTCAGGCTTAACAAACTGCTCCAGTGCTTTGGTGATACTGGGAGCAGTCTGAAAGGTAACACGGATGAAACGTGTCAATGATGTATTCTTAGAAAGACACCAAAAGGTTTGACAGGTTTCCTCATTGTACACCATGAAAAAGGTACTTCACTGTTACCTTTATTTCCAAAGCGACATCCAAATAAGGGTCAAACGTGTCAGAGACTGCTTTGCAGTTTAAACATTTTACTGTAAAAAGACAGCATAGACAATTATTAGATAATCATACCTATTAACAACTATGACAGTCATCTAATCATAATTGCCTCTTCAAAAGTTCTAATGGTGTCCAGCAGCACACACAGAGAAAGTATATCAATCAAATGTATTTTATAAAGTTTCTTCACATCAGAAGTTGTCACATAGTGCTTTACAGATACCTTGTCTAATACCCCAAAGAGCAAGCAATGCTTGTATCTGCATCATATATATCACATACACAAAGTACCAGTCAAAAGTTTGGACACAACTACTCATTCAAGAGTTTTTCTTTATTTTAACTATTTTCTACATTGTAGAATAATAATGAAGACATCAAAACTATGAAATAACACATATGGAATCATGTAGTAACCAGAAAGTGTTAAACAAATCAAAATGTATTTTATATTTGAGATTCTTCAAAGTTGCCACCCTTTGCCTTGATGACAGCTTTGCACACTCTTGGCATTCTCTCAACCAGCTTCATGAGGAATGCTTTTCCAACAGTCTTGAAGGAGTTCCCACATATGTTGAGCACTTGTTGGGCTGCTTTTCCTTCACTCTGCGGCCCAACTCATCCCAAACCAGCTCAACTGGGTTGAGGTCGGGTGATTGTGGAGGCCAAGTCACCTGATGCAGCACTCCATCACTCACCTTCTTGATCAAACAGCCCTTACACAGCCTGGAGGTGTGTTTTGGGTTATTGTCCTGTTGAAAAACAAATGATAGTGGGACTAAGTGCAAACCAGATGGAATATTGCTGTAGAATGCTGTGGTAGCCATGCTGGTTAAGTGTGCCTTGAATTCTAAATTAATCACAGACAGTGTCACCAGGAAAGCACCCCCACACCTCCTCCTCCATGCTTCACGGTGGGAGCCACACATGCAGAGATCATCCCTTTACCTACTCTGCGTCACAAAGACACAGAGGTTGGAATCAAAAATCTCAAATTTGGACTCATCAGACCAAAGGACAGATTTCCAACGGTCTAATGTCCATTGTTCGTGTTTCTTGGCCCAAGCAAGTTATTGGTGTCCTTTAGTAGTGGTTTCTTTGCGTGAATCAGGCCTTCATGTTCAAATTGCTGCAGTCTCCTCTGAACAGTTGATGTTGAGATGTGTCTGTTACTTGAACTCTGTGAATCATTTATTTGGGCTGCAATTTCTGAGGCTGGTAACGACGAAAGCTTATCCTCTGCAGCAGCGGTAACTCTGGGTCTTCCTTTCGTGTGGCGGACCTCATGAGAGCCAGTTTCATCATAGTGATTGATGGTGTTTGTGATTGCACTTGAAGAAACTTAAACATTTCTTGAAATGTTCCACATTGACTGACCTTCATGTCTTAAAGTAATGATGGACTGTCATTTATCTTTGCTTATTTGAGCTGTTCTTGCCATAATATGGACTTGATATTTTACCAAATAGGGCCATCTTCTGTATACAACCCCTACCTTGTCACAACACAACTGATTGGCTCCACAAATTAACTTAACAAGGCACACCTGTTAATTGAAATGCATTCCAAGTGACTAGATCATGAAGCTTGTTGAGAGAATGCCAATAGTGCGCAAAGCTATCATCAAGGTAAAGGGTGGCAACTTTGAAGAATCTCAAATATAAAATACATTTTGATTTGTTTAACACTCTGGTTACTACATGATTCCATGTGTTATTTCATAGTTTTGATGTCTTCACTATTATTCTACAATGTAGAAAATAGTAAAAATAAAGAAAAACCCTTGAATGAGTAGGTGTCCAAACTTTTGACTGGTACCGTTTATATATATTTTTTCAAGATAGCACTAATAAGCCTACCTCTGGACCTTAGATACCCTCCAAAGACTTGATGGATGAAACTGGTTGCCTGCGTTTGCCTGTCCAATCTGTTGAAAAAGGAAACGTCAAACCATCAAAGATGCTAATCATAGACTCCCAATAGCTTCAAGGGAAATTGCTGGCTATGCGTACACACGGGATCATTTAAAACAAAATAGCCTTCATTTAATTTCTCATTGGGACACAATGTCCTAGCCCTTTGAGGAGGAAGAGACAGCAGAGGAAATAGAGCAAAAGTAATTCCAGAGAGTAGAGGCAACCTGTTGGAGGGCAGAATAGCCCTCCACTCTACATAGGAGGAAGGCTTCCTAAAGTCAGTTAAGGGTCCCTAGTGTATAGGAGATGGTCAATGAAACATGATTTATTAATCATGTCTCACTCTGTGTTGTAAGTGAAATGTGAATGTGGGTCAGATGAGATGTGAGTTTCAGTGTAACACCTACTTGCTTCCAGGCAGGCAGGACTTTTGCATAGCATCCACTGTGTATCGCAGGAACTCATGGGCGTCCTCTTGGCTACCAAAACGGAAATGCTTTGCAATCCCTGCACAAGTGTGACAGAGGTATAGACAGGTGAAGAAGCAACATAATAAATGAGACTTTGACCCTGTCAGTTTTCCCTCCAAAAATTACAGAATCAACTCTATATTTTTGGGAGGAAAACTAATTTTGCTGACCAAGTTTCACAGAATTCTACACCTGTGATGCAGTCTCAACTCTCCTTCCATTTTTGTATGGAAAACTATTTTGCTGACAGGTTGGTTAGCTGTAATGGCTTTCAACACGTTTGCACAAAGACGAATTCCTATCCACATTGTGCGAAAGTCTTTCCCCCTCTGATTCCAAAGTAAATACTACTCACGTTTGAGCTCATTGAGGACTCCGATGGGCTTGATGACGTTCCCAGAGTTGGCAAAGACCTGGGTGATGTGATTCTGCATGGTGCACATCATACAGAATCCAGGCTCGTGACCTGAACATCAACACAGAGGCAGTCAATCAGGTGATAGGCATTAAAAGGTCTAATGCAGCCACTTTGATCTCAATATCAAATAATTTCTGGGTAAAAATTAATTTAGGAGGAAAAAAAGTATCTTACTGCGTTTTTTTTTTTAAACACTTTAATTGAAAACAAAGTATTTTAGCAAAAAGCGATTTCTCAAGCAAGAATTTTGCTAGGCCTGTCTGGGAGTGGTCTTAGTGCGTAGGGGAAACTGAAAACTAGCTGTTATTGGCAGAGCGGTTTAGAACTCTTTCTTATTGGTCTATTAACTAATTACTACATCCCACCAAAACAGGCTGAAATTTCAGGCAGTCTTTTCAAACAGCTCTTACAACAAAAGAGCATTATCATAATTTCACAGTATTATTCCAAGTTCATAGTGTGGAAATGTATATAAAAACGGGAAAAAGGCCCAGTGCAGTCAAGTTTAAGCAAGGAATCAACATACACTTTGATCAATTTGAAGCCGCTCTTCTTTGTCTAAATATGACTTTTGTTTCTCTTTCTAACCTTCTCCTGCTTTGCATTATGAAAATGTAACATAAACAGAAGAGCCCCTGGTTCTATTATCAACATACATGTTTTAGAGTGCTCCCGGGACAGCATGTAGTTGCTGAGGGGAGCAGTGTAGGTGAGACACTGCAGAGCCGAGTTGAGGAAGCAGGTGTTGCCTAGGTTCTGGAGACCTGATCCGATGCGGTTGACCTGGTTCCACTTCAGGCTGAGCCGCTCGGCCGGGAACAGCACCTTCTGGGGCAAGGCGATGCCGTCCCCACTGGTCAGCACCACTGCGGAGGGGAAAGGGAAACCAACGGTAAAACACATACTGAAAAGGAGTGTTGCCTGGTAGATAAATCAGTGGGAATACATCTCTAAAGATGGTCTTAGGAAAGGTTATTTTCTTACTGCTTCCAACTTCAAGCCACTTTCAAATTGACAATCAATTTCTTTGAATTGAAAGCTAGGCATATTTGATGGATGGGTGGGGACAGCAGAAAGATGCTGTGTTTCTTGTTTAGTGACATAACTCTCCTCAAAACAGCAATATGGTTACATAACTGGGCCAGTATAATAGAAACACGTAGGGGAACCGGTTAAGGCAGTCACTTATGAGAAGAGATCTAGGAAATCACTACTCAACTCAGCACTCCCTGTTTGGAATATAGTCTTCAAAGATTTCATTCATTACAATCTGGCATGAATTACATTTTTCAAGACTATTTTCCAATGAATTAAGGTCCTTTCCTTCTGTAATTTTATGCATTTGGAGCCCTGCAACCAAAGATACCGGGCAATACCACAGTAATGGAATTACGCTTTGACTCAGTTTTTTTCCCACTTTAAAATGTATGCCAAACCACAAACATTGATTTGAAAGTTTAACAAACGTACAGCTATGAATATAACTACTGTTCACTGAAGGAGTGAACGAGGTATAACATAGTATGGGGAGTTAACGACCAATCACATTCACCTGTATAAAAAAAAGAAAGAAGAAAAAAAAAAAAAAAATGAAACCACATTCAACAAGGCCAATGAATGCCAAGCACGCCCTCGGAAGCCCCGCCTTCCTGGCTATAATACTAGGACTTGCATTCATTTCCTCAATTCAGTTCCGCTCTTCAGCGAGCACAAATCCCCTGACAGCGCAGGGCCAACATATGTTATACCTCGGTCCCTCCTTCAGGGAACAGTAGTTATTTTCACAACTGTATATTCCCTATCAGTCGGTCACTCAGTATAACATACAACGGGGACTTAGAATCACGCCCCAAGCCTGCTCAGAGGGTACCAAAAACTAGGAGGCCTTCAGCAGCCCAAACACACACAAGTTCCACAGGCACCAAAAAGGGGTTACAGAAGACACCTTTTCCCCCTAATACTTATCTGAGAAGCCTGAACTGTCAGAGCCTCATGAGGCCTGAATTGTCTAGTCTCATATAGGGAACCAAAACCTGCTGTAATTTGGCTATGGATACTGACACGCTGCCACTGCAGCCCAAGTCCATAGACCCAAAGGTTCCAAGAACAATACTCACTGTGCAAGCCTGAAATGTCAGAACGCGTACAAGTAACCGCAAGTCCAAAACAGAACACCCGTCGTGACTTTGTAAAGCGCACACGTGCACTGCATAGCATTGACTAGTCGATGAACCAGGGCAGGCTGAGGCTAAAACCCACAGGAAACCTGCAGGAACCTTTCTACTCGCGCGCTGCCAAGGCTCAAACCCACAGGAAACTGTGGTAACCTTCCTAATGCACACTTTACGCACTACTGCAGCCCAAGTTCCAAACCCACAGGGAATTGTGGTAACTCCGATAAGCATCGCACAGGTTGTGCATTTAACTTCACTAGGGTAGGGGGCAGCATTTGGGATTTTGGATGAAAAGCGTGCCCAAATTAAACTGCCTGCTACTCAGGCCCAGAAGATAGGATATGCATATAATTAGTAGATTTGGATAGAAAACACTCTAAAGTTTCCAAAACTGTTAAAATAATGTCTGTGAGTATAACAGAACTGATATGGCAGGCGAAAACCCGAGGAAAATCCAACCAGGAAGTACTATTATTTTGAAAGGCGGTTTTTCCATTGAAAGCCTATCCACCATACAAAGACTTAGGACCCAATTCACGAACTCCGTGGCTTCCTCTACATGTGGCCAGTCTTTAGGCATTGTTTCAGGCTTTTACTCTGAAAAACGAGGGAGATACAACACTTTCAATCAGTGGCCAGTGGAAATTTCCATTCATCAGCCATGCGCCCTGATCGGGAACGCACCTTTCTTGTTTCTCCTTTCCTATTGATGAAGCTTTTGTCCGGTTGAAATATTATTGATTATTTATGACAAAAACAACCGGAGGATTGATTTTAAACATCGTTTGGCATGTTTCTACTAACTTTTATTGTACTTAAAAAAAATGTGTCTGGAATTAGTGCACGCGCCTTAAGCATTCGGATTACTGGACAAAACGCGCAAACAAAAGGGAGGTATTTGGTCATAAAGAGGGACATTATCGAACAAAACAAACATTTGTCTAACATGGAGACATGGGAGTGCCACCAGATGAAGATCAAAGGTAAGTGATTCATTTTATTGCTATTTCTGACTTTTGTGACACTCTCCTTGGCTGGAAAATGGCTGTATGGGTTTCTGTGGCGAGGTGCTGACCTAACATAATCGCAAAGTGTGCTTTCTCCGTAAAGCCTTTTTGAAATCTGACACAGCGGTTGCATTAAGGAGAAGTTTATCTTTATTCGTTTGTTTAACACATGTATCATTTATCAATGTTTATGATGAGTATTTCTGTAATTTGATGTGGCTCTCTGCACTTTCACCGGATGTTTGTTTGAGACAATGCATTTCTGACCATAACGCGCCAATGTAAACTGAGATTTTTGGATATAAATATGAACTTTATCGAACAAAACATACATGTATTGTGTAACATGAAGTCCTATGAGTGCCATCTGAAGATCATCAAAGGTTAGTGATTCATTTTATATCTTTCTGCTTTTTGTGACTCCTCTCTTTGGCTGGAAAAATGTCTGTATGGTTTTCTGTGACTAGGTGCTGACGCATGGTGATTATGAACGACAGATTTTTACCTTATCAGCTCGAGGATTCAATCTTGCAACCTTACGGTTAACTAGTCCAAAGCTCTAACCACCTGCTTTACATTGCACTCCACGAGGAGCCTGCCTGTTACGCAAATGCAGTAAGAAGCCAAGGTAAGTTGCTAGCTAGCATTAAACTTATCTTATAAAAAACAATCAATCATAATCACTAGTTAACTACATGGTTGATGATATTACTAGTTTATCTAGCGTGTCCTGCGTTGCATATAATCGATGCGGTGTGCATTCGCGAAAAAGGACTGTCGTTGATCCAACGTGTACCTAACCATAAACATCAATGCCTTTCTTAAAATCAATACACAAGTATATATTTTTAAACCTGCATATTTAGTTAATATTGCCTGCTAACATGAATTTCTTTTAACTAGGGAATTGTGTCACTTCTCTTGCAACAGAGTCAGGGTATATGCAGCAGTTTGGGCTGCCTGGCTCGTTGCGAACTGTGTGAAGACTATTTCTTCCTAACAAAGACAGCCAACTTTGCCAAACGGGGGATGATTTAACAAAATCGCATTTGCGAAAAAAGCACAATCGTTGTACGAATGTACCTAACCATCAATACCTTTCTTAAAATCAATACACAGAAGTATATATTTTTAACCCTGCATATTTAGCTAAAAGAAATCCAGGTTAGCAGGCAATATTAACAAGGTGAAATTGTGTCAGGGTATATGCAACAGTTTTGGTCCGCCTGGCTCGTTGCGAACTAATTTGCCAGAATTTTACGTAATTATGACATAACATTGAAGGTTGTGCAATGTAACAGGAATATTTAGACTTATGGATGCCACCCGTTAGATAAAATACGGAACGGTTCCGTATTTCACTGAAAGAATAAACGTTTTGTTTCCGAGATGATAGTTTCCGGATTCGACCATATTAATGACCCAAGGCTCGTATTTCTGTGTGTTATGTTATAATTAAGTCTATGATTTGATAGAGCCGTCTGACTGAGCGATGGTAGGCACCAGCAGGCTCGTAAGCGTTCATTCAAACAGCACTTTCCTGCGTTTGCCAGGAGCTCTTCGCAATGCTTCAAGCATTGCGCTGTTTATGACTTCAAGCCTATCAACTCCCGAGATTAGGCTGGTGTAACCGATGTGAAATGGCTAGCTAGTTAGCGGGGTGCGCGCTAATAGCGTTTCAAACGTCACACGCTCTGAGACTTGGAGTAGTTGTTCCCCTTGCTCTGTAAGGGCCGCGGCTTTTGTGGAGCGATGGGTAACGCTCTCTGAATCGAGGAGAAGAACGGAAGCTATACTGTTATACTGGCAATACTAAAGTGCCTATAAGAACATCCAATAGTCAAAGGTATATGAAATACAAATCGTTTAGAGAAAAATAGTCCTATAATAACTACAACCTAAAACTTCTTACCTGGGGATATTGAAGACTCGTGTTAAAAGGAACCACCAGCTTTCATATGTTCTCATGTTCTGAGCAAGGAACTTAAACGTTAGCTTTCTTACATGGCACATATTGCACTTTTACTTTCTTCTCCAACACTTTGTTTTTGCATTATTTAAACTAAATTGAACATGTTTCATTATTTATTTGAGGCTAAATTGATTTTATTGATGTATTATATTAAGTTAAAATAAGAGTTCATTCAGTATTGTTGTAATTGTCATTATTACAAATAAAATAATTGACATTTTTTATTTTATTTATTATTATTATTATTTTTTTTTTTTTTAAATCGGCATCGGCTTTTTTTGGTCCTCCAATAATCGGCGTTGAAAAATCATAAATCGGTCGACCTCTACTATGAGCCACACTGGGAACAGTTACATCCAAGCAATAAAACCTCAAAACAGAACACCAATTCGCTGCAGCACAGATATCACCAATCATCATGCCCCTGAACAATGCCCAAGCAGCTGCCACACCCCTGGTGGAGTGAGCACGCACACTGCTAGGCAACCCTTGCCCTTCGCTGTAAAGACACGGCATAGAAAGCGACCTACCCCGAGCTGGATTAGTGAAACAGGCAAAAAGCTGGTCACAAACATGGATATCCTTGGTCCTATCCATATTCACTGAGTGTACAAAACATTAAGGACACCTGCACTTTCCATGACAGACTGACCAGGTGAAGGCTATGATCCCTTATTGATGTCGCTTGTTAAATCATTTACATTTTAGTCGCTTAGCAGATGGTCTTATCCAGCACAACTCACAGGCGCAATTAGGTTTGAGTGCCTTGCTCAAGGGCACATCGACATATTTTTAACCTAGTTGGCTCGACGAGTCGAACCAGCGATCTGGCCCAACACTCTTCACCGCTAGGCTTCCACTTCAAATCAGTGCAGATAAAGGGGAGGAGACAGGTTAAAGAAGGATTTTTAAGCCTTGAGACAATGATTGTGTATGTGTGCCATTCAGAGGGTAATTAGGCAGGACAAAATATTTAAGTGCCTTTGAAAGGGATATGGTAGTACGTGCCAGGTGCACCGGCATGTGTCAAGAACTGCAACGCTGCTGGGTTTTTCATGCTCAACAGTTTTCCGTGTGTGTCAAGAATGGTCCACCACCCAAAGGACACCCAGCCAACTTGACAACTGTGAGATATATTGTAGTCAACATGGGCCAGCATCCCTATGGATCGCATTCGACACCGTGTAGAATCCATGCCCCATCAATAGAGGCTGTTCTGAGGGTAAGGGGGGGGGTGCGCAACTCAATATTACTAAGGTATTCCTAATGTTTTGCACATGTGCATAAAGCGCACACTGGATACAGGCCATGCAACCTCTGGAAGCACTAAAACAGCTTTCCCAGTTTGACAACAGATGCTACTCCGGCGGGAGAAATTAATAGGCGAATATCCAAGCCAATCACAACACTATCATTCCACTATTAGTGCCAGATATATTTTGGACATTTTCTGAAATTACAATGCAACAATTTAAAGAAATCTCACGTGGGTTAAATTAAAGATGTGGGTTTTTGGAAACAGAATTACAAGGCAATATTTCTTCAACTTACAGAAGGTAAACAATTTCAATTACTAAATACATTAGTTTGTCAACATTGTGTTTTGATGCATTTCTGATAGTTTTTCTGGTACATGTTTTCTAAGACCCCTTTTCCATCTGTTTATCCAGAAACCAAAGCCTTTCTTATGCCTAATTTTTAAGATGGAAAATGGTTGAAAGATGCATCAATGCCTTCATTTCCAAAAAATATAGACTTGGTCTTCATTTGACACTCAATTTGATATGCTGCTATGAACTTCACATTGGTGCTCATGCGTCCTTTGATGGAAACGCCCTATCTTTTCTGTTAGCGTCAATAGACTTCAGAATTGAGCACATCAACCCTCCTCACCTTGCTCCTTGGGCCTGTCTGCGGTGATGGCAGCACTGCTGCTGTAGACAGTGGCTCCAGGGGTTGGGCCCATGCAGCCCCCTGTCTTCACCCTGGAGGTGTCGGAGGACGAGGGGCCCCCCGCCCCCCAGCTGGAGCAGCCGCCGTCCATCCCGTTCCCGTCGCCGCCGGGGAAGGTCAGCGATCCGGAGCGCTTGCACCCGACTGACTCGTGGTCAGACTTCTCTGAAGATCTGTCAACTATGGTCATTGTTCATTGCTGTTGGACAAAAACAAATAAATACAGAGGAAGTTAGATAATGCTGTTTCTTTATATACTACAACTAACCTATGCTTAGTTGGGAGAACTGTGAACGGAGTTGTCTGTGACAAAAATCAGTCTTGAAGACTAGCTCTGTAGCTAGAGGATGAAAGACTTTTACAGAAACAGCCCCTAAACCACCCAAAAGCATCCTATTTCAAACTCACATTATTTCCTGAAAATCTAATGGTTCAGTACTACCATCCAACTTGAATATGCAGATTGTGCCGAATTCACTGCACTATACGGAATTGTATGTTGCCGTATTCTAAGAACCTGCACAGCAACAGTGGATTGTCTGTAATATCATCATGTCACAATGTGACTAACCTGTTTCCAGTGCCTAAATAAATCAACTGAGATTGTTAGATATGCCGGGTAGGATTTCAGTGCGTAGGTAGCCCCAAATCACACAGAGCATCTACTAGGAATGACCCACTAAATTACCAGCAGGTGGTCTGTCTGGTGGTGTAAATGGGTCATAAGTCATGTAGACAACACCATGGCCGTGGGATATAAAAGCAAAAGTAGCCTCTCAGAGGGAAAAGGAGTTCTGCAGACAGTGGAGTAGCCCCAAAGGCATGCTCTGCTTATGGTTTGCATTGAATTTACATGCGACACAGAGCTCCCTTTCAAGTCAGATTTAGTGATACGTTTAGTGACTGCAAGTTGTAATAAAATATTACAACAAAGTTAACAGCATTTGCTCCAGGGACTAGGGCCCAATCCCAAATGGACCCTATGCTCCAGTGGAGATCTGAGAAAATTTGACAAGTGCAAACAATATTGAAATAGCTCCACCTTGTCCTGATAGGTTAGGTGGAAGTTTCATCATATTGCAACTAATTAGATCCTTTCCGACTACCACAAGTGTATAGGGTGTAGGGTCTAGGGGTCAGAGTTTGAGTTGCATCTGGGACACAATGGTTGCATATATAGCTAGTAGATACATTTGAGACACACAAAACTTTACTAAAATTACACAAAATGATATCACTACACTACCAGTCAGTAGTAGTGATTGATAATGTTAATGTTAAGTCAAATGAACAACATTGTAGATAGTAGTAATGACATACAGGAACAATCACCAAAATGAACCCAGACTGAAGAGGAAGCTAGGCATCCCACTCCCTAATTTTTTCTGGTTAGTCAATGAACCAACCAGACCCGGCTGCTATCGCATTGGCACAGTATCTTTGGTATTGGTGCCTATGGGAGAGCCACCCCTTAAGCAGACCAGAACTGTTATCATTTTTTTCAATTGTAAACAGCCTGAGTAAGACAATTTATCCACCATCTTTCCCTGAAATCAGAAGGGTCCTTGCCATCTGAGATCCTTAGGACATCCAGCTGACGTCACCTCATTGACATTGAAATGTAAAAATGTTACGGTAAGGGTTAAGGTAAGACATTCACAGACACTAACTACCTTTATCGCCTATTGACGATAGCAAAACACACCGGTCAGAAGATACTAAGAGCCCCGATGCTTGCTCTCAACACGCAGCGCTTGCGGTATGGTTTTGGAAGCATAAGGAATGTATCTTTCATATCAACGAGAAATCGGGGGGGGAAAAAAAAGAGAAAAAAAAAGGATAAATCACTACACACCTTTATAGGGTTCCCACACTACCATGTTACAGCGCTTGTTTAACCTGTTTGGCGTGCAAGCCCGACGTCGGTACACTTATGACAACAGCCACTTCAAGTGCAGGGCGCGAAATTCAAAAGATTTTTTTTTTTTAATATTTAACTTTCACACATTAACAAGTCCAATACAGCATATGAAAGGTACACATCTCGTGAATCCAGCCAACATGTCCGATTTTTAAAATGTTTTACAGGGAAGACAAAATATGTAAATCTATTAGCTAACCACGTTAGCAAAAGACTCCACTTTTATTACTCCATCAGTTTTTGACTCCATCAGTAGCTATCACAAATTCGGCCAAATAAAGATATAAATAGCCACTAACCAAGAAACAACCTCATCAGATGACAGTCTGATAACATATTTATTGTATAGCATATGTTTTTTTTCGAAAAATGTGCATATTTCAGGTATAAATCATAGTTTACATTGCAGCTACATTCAGAAATTGCACCGAAAGCAGCCATAATATTTACAGACACCAACGTCAAATACCTAATTACTCATCATAAAACATTTCTGAAAAATACATAGTGTACAGCAAATGAAAGACAGGCATCTTGTGATGCCAGACAATATTTCCGATTTATTAAGTGTTTTACAGCGAAAACAAAATGTTGCGTTATATTAGCTTAGCACAATAGCCAGAAACACTTGGGCGCCGGCGACTACGACAGATATATGAAATAACATCATAAATTGGGTCTTACTTTTGCTGATCTTTCATCAGAATGTTGAACAAGGTGTCCTTTGTCCAGATGAGTCGTTGTTTGGATTCAGAATGGCAACTTTCTCTCTCCATTTAGCAAGCGCGCTAGCCGGGTTGCACGGATCTCTCCATGTAAACAAACGGAAGAGAACGGAACACGGCAAAACTCCCCAAAAAAATTTCAATAATCTGATGAAACTATATTGAAAAAACATACTTTACGATGATATGGTGACATGTATCAAATAAAATCAAAGCCGGAAATAATAGTCGCCTATAACGTCAGCAAAACAAAAGGCAACCCCACTGTCCAAATCGCGTTCTTCAGAGTACCGGAACTGGGGTACACGTCATTCCAAGAGGATTTATTCCATCCCAGATCGAGATAATCACCTCATTTCTTCTCTCACAGCCTTCTTGACACCCAGAGGAAGGTGTATGACGTGCATGTATACTAATAGCTCTTGTGCCCATTTATAGGCAGGAAGAGGAAGAGAGCATCGATTTCAGACTTTGAACTTCCGGGTCAGGAAAAGTGCTGCAGAATGAGTTCTGTTTCACTCAGAGAAATAATTCAAACGGTTTTAGAAACGAGAGTGTTTTCTATCCAATAGTAATAATAATATGCATATTGTACGAGCAAGAATTGAGTACGAGGCCGTTTGAAATGGACACATTTTATCAGGCTACTCAATACTGCCCCTTGCAGCCATAAGAAGTTAAAGGAAAACAGACGGAAGACAGTCGACTGCCTGAGCTAATTAGAACACCTGTGTTTAAACACAGAGACAATTCGCCTCTAAACAGAACATGTATTTGCCAAGGCAGCAGCTACTCTTCCTGGGGTGCAAACACATTGACACAAAAAAAAAAAAAACAGTATATCATTACAACACAAAATGTATAATACCACCATACAACAATTTAAAATGTGTGTGTGTGTGTGTGTGTGTGTGTGTAGAGTGCTAGTATATGTATGTGTCTCTCTTCACAGTGTGCGTTGTTCCATAAGGTGTAGTTTGTTTTTTTAAGTTGTTTTTTAATTCGATTTTACTTCTTGCATGAGTTACTTGATGTGGAATAGAGTTCCATGTAGTCATCATGGATCTGTGTAGTACTGTGTGTTTCCCGGAGTCTGTTCTGGAATTGGGGAATGTGAAGAGACCCCTGGTGGCATGTCTTGTGGGGTATATATGGGTTGCCATCAGACCTGTGTGCTAGTCGTTTGAACAGACAGCTCAATGCTTTCAACATGTCAATACCTCTCACAAAGACAAATAGTGATGAGGTCACTCCTCTACTTTAAGCCAAGAGAGATTGACATGCATGTCATTGATGTTAGCTCTCTGTGTACATTAACCATACAGACATGGTTTGTCGAGCTCAGTATGGAAGAACTTGACTGTTCTGCACATAGCCCTGACCAAAACCCCATCAAACACCTTTGGGATGAATTGGAACGATGACTGCGAGCCATGCCTAATTGCCCAACATCAGTGCCCGACCTCACTAATGCTTGTGGCTGAATGGAAGCAAGTCCCCGCAGCAATGTTCCAACATCTAGTGGAAAGCCTGTTATAGTAGAAGAGGGGGGTCCAACTCCATATTAATACCCATGATTTTAGAATGAGATGTTCGATGAACATCCTTTTGGTCATGTAGTGTATATAATGTTGAGTCACCAGCATAAATAGATACACAGGCTTTACGCAGTGCCAGATCATTAGAGAATATTATTTTTAAAGCAAGGGGCCTAGACAACTGCCCTGGGGAATGCCCGACTACCTGGATTATGTTGGAGGTTTCCATTTTTTTTAATTTTTTTTTTACCTTTAACCTCTCTGGGTTAGGTGGGATGCAATCGTCCCACCTGGCCAATAGCCAGGGAAAATACAGAGCGCCATATTCAAATAAAATGATATAAAAATCAAACTTTCATTAAATCACACATGTAAGATACCAAATTTAAGCTACACTCGTTGTGAATCCAGCCAACATGTCAGATTTCAAAAAGGGTTTTCGGCGAAAGCATAAGATGCTATTATCTGATGATAGCACAACAGTAAACAAAGAGAGTAGCATATTTCAACACTGCAGGTACGACAAAAAAACGCAGAAATAAAAATATAATTCATGCCTTACCTTTGACAAAATTCTTTTGTTGGCACTCCAATATGTCCCATAAACATCACAAATGGTCCTTTTGTTCGATTAATTCCGTCGATATATATCCAAAATGTCAATTTATTTGGTGCGTTTCATCCAGAAAAACACAGCTTCCAACTTGCGCAACGTCACTACAAAATATATCAAAATTTACATGTAAACTTTACCAAAACATTTCAAACTACTTTTGTAATACATTGTTAGGTATTTTCAAACGTTAACTTCTACTTCATCACAATCCCGGATCCGGGAGCACCCCCATCAGTAAAAAAGCTGACTAGCATAGCCTAGCATAGCGTCACAAGTAAATACTAGCATCTAAATATCATTAAATCACAAGTCCAAGACACCAGATGAAAGATACACATCTTGTGAATCCAGCCATCATTTCTGATTTTTAAAATGTTTTACAGGGAAGACACAATATGTATTTCTATTAGCTAACCACGATAGCAAAAGACACAACTTTTTTTTCCCACCATTTTTTTCCTGCATAGGTAGCTATCACAATTTCGACCAAATAAAGATATAAATAGTCACTAACCAAGAAACAACTTCATCAGATGACAGTCTGATAACAAATTTATTGTATAGCATATGTTTTGTTAGAAAAATTTGCATATTTCAGGTATAAATCATAGTTTTACATTGCAGCCACCATCACAACTCTCACCAAAGCAACTAGAATAACTACAGAGACCAACGTGAATTACCTAAATACTCATCATAAAACATTTATGAAAAATACACAGCGTACAGCAAATGAAAGACAAAGATCTTGTGAATCCAGCCAATATTTCAGATTTTTTAAGTGTTTTACAGCGAAAACACAATATAGCATTATATTAGCTTACTACAATAGCCAACCACACAACAGCATTGATTCAAGCCAACAATAGCGATAACGAATAAACCAGCAAAAGATATTAATTTTTTCACTAACCTTCTCAAACTTCTTCAGATGACAGTCCTATAACATCATATTACACAATACATATAGAGTTTGTTCGAAAATGTGCATATTTAGCGGCACAAATCGTGGTTATACAATGAGAATAGTAGCCAAGCTGCCAACAAAATGTCGGGAGAAATCTTGGGAGAGGCACCTAATCTAATCAGTAACTAATCATAAACTTGACTAAAAAATACAGGTTGGACAGCAAATGAAAGATACATTAGTTCTTAATGCAACCGCTGTGTTAGATTTTTAAAATTAACGTTACTACGACATACAGCGTGCGTTAAAGCGAGACCGCACCGAAATTAATGGCGGAATAGGAGTTTTACATTTTTCAACAGAACAACAAATTAACATCATAAATAGTTCTTACTTTTTGATGAGCTTTCATCAGAATCTTGGGCAAGTTGTCCTTTGTCCAAAAGAATCGTTGCTCGGTTGTAGATTGTCGCCTTCAACTTTGGAATTAGCAGTAAACATTAGCCATGTGGCCCAGACGTGCCCAACTCACTATAACGCAGCACAAAGAAATATCCGAAAATCGCAATATACTGATATAAACTGATATAACTCGGTTTAAAATAACTACATTATGATGTCTTTAACACCTATATCGAATAAAATCAGAGCCGGATATATCTAAGGCCTATAACGGGAGCTTTCCAGAACGCCATCCTGAGGTCTGTCTTGCGTCATGGCGAATGTTGAAAAGAGTGCACTCCACGTTCCAAGCCCATTTATATGGCCTCAGATCTGCCTAGCAACTCCATTCCAATTCTCACTATTTGCTGACATCTAGGGGAAGGCGTATGCAGTGGATCTCGACCAATAGAAGACATGCAAATTAATAAACTGACCCCAGAACAGCCTGTCTGATTTCAGATTTCTCACTTCCTCACAGGAAGTTTGCTCCAACTTGAGTTCTGTTTTACTCACAGATATAATTCAAACGGTTTTAGAAACTAGAGAGTGTTTTCTATCCAATAGTAATAATAATATGCATATTGTACGAGCAAGAATTGAGTACGAGGCAGTTTAATTTGGGAACGAAATTTTTACAAAGTGAAAACAGCACCCCCTATTGAGAAAAGGTTAAGTTTCAATTGGCACATTCGCATTTGCGATGAGTTGCCGTTTTAGGGCAACAGCAAATGAGCAAACAGTCGATGGACGTATTTGATTAACAGTTATTACATTTTTGGGGGGATTTCAGCAAAAAAGGCACGCAACTATCGAGGACAAACATAGGTACAGGGTGGCAATTTAATTCATATATACACACACTACCGTTCAAAAGTCACTTAGAAATGTCCTTATTTTTTAAAGAAAAGCAAATTTTTTGTCCATTAAAATAACATCAAATTGATCAGAAATACAGTGTAGACATTGTTAACCTCTTTTGGGTAGGGGGCAGTATTTTCACATCCGGATGAAAAGCGTGCCCAAAGTAAACTGCCTGTTACTCAGGCCCAGAAGCTAGGACGCATATAATTGGTAGATTTGGATAGAAAACACTCTAAAGTTTCTAAAACTGTTAAAATTATGTCTGTGAGTATATAACAGAACTGATATGGCAGGCGAAAACCCGAGGACAAACCCCCCCCCCCCAAACAAATTCAGCGTACCACTAACGTCAATGGCTGTCACTTTTATTATAAGGCAAAATCCTCCCAGATTGCAGTTCCTAGGGCTTCCACTAGATGTCAAAAGTCTTTAGAAAGAGTTTCATGCTGGTTTTTGGAAAAATGAGCCAGAAATTGTTGTTTTTCTAGGTGGCTCCCATTTTGGCTGTAGTGTTTCCAAGTGCGTGGAGAGAGGCGTTCTTTGGTATTTTTCTCCGGTAAAGACAATTACGATTCTCTGTCTTAAGTTTTATCGTTTATTTACGTATTAGGGTACCCAATGTTTGATTATAAACGTTGTTTGACTTGTTTGGAAAAGTTTATTAGTAACGTTTGGGATTCATTTGTATGCATTTTGATGGAGGGAAACTGGGTGGATTATTGACTGAAGCGCGCCAGCTAAACTGAGTTTTTATGGATACAAAGGACATTATCGAACAAAAGGGCCATTTGTGATGTATCTGGGACCTTTGTGTGCCAACAGAAGAAGATCAAAGGTAAGGCATTAATTATATCGCTATTTCTGATGTTTGTGGCGCACCTGCCTGGTTGAAATGTTTTTCATGCTTTTGTATGCGGGGCGCTGTCCTCAGATAATCGCATGGTGTGCTTTCGCCGTAAAGCCTTTTTGAAATCTGACACAGCAGCTGGATTAACAACAAGTTAAGCTTTATTTTGATGTATTACACTTGTGATTTTATGAAAGCTTAATATGTATAATTCTGTAGTTTGAATTTCGCGCTCTGCAATGTCACCGGATGTTGGCCAGGTAGGACGCTACCGTCCCTACCGTCCTAAGTTTTAATGTTGTAAATGACTATTGTAGCAGGACACGGCTGATTTTTTTAGGGAACATCTACATAGCGTACAGAAGCCCATTATCAGCAACCATCACTCCTGTGTTCCAATGGCACATTGTGTTAGCTAATCCAAGTTTATAATTTTAAAAGGCTAATCGATCATTAGAAAACCCTTTTGCAATTATGTTAGCACAGCTGAAAACTGTTGTGCTGATTTAAAGAAGCAATAAAACTGGCCTTCTTTAGACTAGTTGAATATCTGGAGCATCGGCATTTGTGGGTTCGATTACAGGCTTAAAATGGCCAGAAACAAAGACCTTTCTTCTGAAACTCATCAGTCTATTCTTGTTCTGAGAAATGAAGGCTATTCCATGTGAGAAATTGCCAAGAAACTGAAGATCTCATACAACGCTGTGTACTACTCCCTTCACAGAACAACGCAAACTGGCTCTAACCAGAATAGAGAGGAGTGGGAGGCCCCCAGTGCACAACTGAGCAAGAGGACAAGTACATTAGTGTAGTTTGAGAAACAGACACCTACAAGTCCTCAACTGGCAGCTTAATTACATAGTACCTGCAAAACACCAGTCTCAACTAGAGGTCGACCGATTATGATTTTTCAATGCCGATTATTGGAGGACAAAAAAAGCCGATACCGATTAAATCGGCCGATTTATAATAAAAAAAAAAAAAAAATGTAATATATACACTGCTCAAAAAAATAAAAGGGAACACTTAAACAACACAATGTAACTCCAAGTCAATCACACTTCTGTGAAATCAAACTGTCCACTTAGGAAGCAACATTGATTGACAATAAATATCACATGCTGTAGTGCAAATGGAATAGACAACAGGTGGAAATTATAGGCAATTAGCAAGACACCCCCAATAAAGGAGTGGTTCTGCAGGTGGTGACCACAGACCACTTCAGTTCCTATGCTTCCTGGCTGATGTTTTGGTCACTTTTGAATGCTGGCGGTGCTTTCACTCTAGTGGTAGCATGAGACGGAGTCTACAACCCACACAAGTGGCTCAGGTAGTGCGGCTCATCCAGGATGGCACATCAATGCGAGCTGTGGCAAGAAGGTTTGCTGTGTCTGTCAGCGTAGTGTCCAGAGCATGGAGGCGCTACCAGGAGACAGGCCAGTACATCAGGAGACGTGGAGGAGGCCGTAGGAGGGCAACAACCCAGCAGCAGGACCGCTACCTCCGCCTTTGTGGAAGGAGGATCAGGAGGAGCACTGCCAGAGCCCTGCAAAATGACCTCCAGCAGACCACAAATGTGCATGTGTCTGCTCAAACGGTCAGAAACAGACTCCATGAGGGTGGTATGAGGGCCCGACATCCACAGGTGGGGGTTGTGCTTACAGCCCAACACCGTGCAGGACGTTTGGCATTTGCCAGAGAACACCAAGATTGGAAAATTCGCCACTGGCGCCCTGTGCTCTTCACAGATGAAAGCAGGTTCACACTGAGCACGTGACAGACGTGACAGTCTGGAGACGCCGTGGAGAACGTTCTGCTGCCTGCAACATCCTCCAGCATGACCGGTTTGGCGGTGGGTCAGTCATGGTGTGGGGTGGCATTTCTTTGGGGGGCCGCACAGCCCTCCATGTGCTCGCCAGAGGTAGCCTGACTGCCATTAGGTACCGAGATGAGATCCTCAGACCCCTTGTGAGACCATATGCTGGTGCGGTTGGCCCTGGGTTCCTCCTAATGCAAGACAATGCTAGACCTCATGTGGCTGGAGTGTGTCAGCAGTTCCTGCAAGAGGAAGGCATTGATGCTATGGACTGGCCCTCCCGTTCCCCAGACCTGAATCCAATTGAGCACATCTGGGACATCATGTCTCGCTCCATCCACCAAAGCCACGTTGCACCACAGACTGTCCAGGAGTTGGCGGATGCTTTAGTCCAGGTCTGGGAGGAGATCCCTCAGGAGACCATCCGCCACATCATCAGGAGCATGCCCAGGCGTTGTAGGGAGGTCATACAGGCACGTGGAGGCCACACACACTACTGAGCCTCATTTTGACTTGTTTTCAGGACATTACATCAAAGTTGGATCAGCCTGTAGTGTGGTTTTCCACTTTAATTTTGAGTGTGACTCCAAATCCAGACCTCCATGGGTTGATAAATTTGATTTCCATTGATCATTTTTGTGTGATTTTGTTGTCAGCACATTCAACTATGTAAAGAAAAAAGTATTTAATAAGAATATTTCATTCATTCAGATCTAGGATGTGTTATTTTAGTGTTCCCTTTATTTTTTTGAGCAGTGTATATATATATATCATACACACACACACATTTTTGTAATAATGACAATTGCAACAATACTGAATGAACAATGAACACTTTTATTTTAACTTAATATAATACATAAATACACACACAGCTCTGAAGTGACAATGATACTGAAGAGTCTGCTTAGGAGACAAATACTCTCAACTGTTTGAATAAAAATAGAGTTTAAGTTACCTGTGATGAATGTTGAAAACAAAAACTTTAATTTCTATATGCAGGAAATCCTATTTTAATAATGGGCATGGTAAGAATTGACAACCAAAGTGCGAGTCATAATTCCCATGACTCCTAGCAAAATCTGAAAAGCGGTTCCTTCATTTATTCCATAGGATATTTTTTAGATTCACTTAAAATAAGGTCTGTGTTTCGTGTAGGCTTACATCACCGTGCCAATTTTATAACTGTGTAGATATCCATAGGACAAGATAACTCTGATCAATATTGGCTAAATATAAGCGAAGATAAAAAAAATTGTAGAGTGGATTTATGAAAATATGTTGACAAACGTTACCTTAGCCTAGTGAGATTTACACGGGTATCAAAACGTCGAGGCGGTTTAAGCCTGCACGAAACACAGACCTTATTTGAAGTAGATCAAGACATTCTCTATGGAAGACATGAACGGTAAAATAACGAAGGAACCCCTTTCAAATTCAGCCGCAAGTTATTACAGGAATTATAACGCGTTGACTATTTCTCTCTAAACCATATACCTTTGACTAATCCGGAAACTATCACCTCGAAAACAAAACGTTTATTCCGTTCCGTATTTTATCTAACGAGTGGCATCCATGAGTCTAAATATTCCTGTTACATTGCACAACCTTCAATGTTGTCATAATTACGTAAAATTCTGGCAAATTAGTTCGCAAAGAGCCAGGCGGCCCAAACTGTTGCATATACCCTGACTCTGCGTGCAATGAACGCAAGCGAAATGACACAATTTCACCTGGTTAATATCGCCTGCTAACCTGGATTTCTTTTAGCTAAATATGCAGGTTTAAAAATATATACTTGTGTATTAATTTTAAGAAAGGCATTGATGTTTATGGTTAAGTACACATTGGAGCAATGACAGTCATTGATTGATTGTTTTTTTTATAAGATAAGTTTTATGCTAGCTAGCAACTTACCTTAGCTTACTGCATTTGCTAACAGGCAGGCTCCTCGTGGAGTGCAATGTAATCACTGCAAGATTGGATCCCCCGAGCTGACAAGGTTAAAAATCTGTCGTTCTGCCCGTTCCTAGGCCATCATTGAAAATAAGAATGTGTTCTTAACTGACTTGCCTAGTTAAATAAAGATTAAATAAAGGTGTATAATAAAAAAAAAAATAATAATAATAATTTTAACAAAAGAAGAAAAGAAAAAAAGATTAAAAAAATCTATCGGCAAATCGGCGCCCAAAACTACCGATTTCCGATTGTTATGAAAACTTGAAATCGGCCCCGATTAATCGGTCGACCTCTAGTCTCAACGTCAACAGTGAAGAGGCGACTCCGGGATGCTGGCCTTCTAGGCAGAGTTGCAAAGAAAAAGCCATATCACAGACTGGCCAATAAAAAGAAAAAATTAAGATGGGCAAAAGAACACAGACACTGGACAGAGGAAGATTGGAAAAAAGTGTAATGGACAGACAAATCTAAGTTTGAGGTGTTCAAATCACAAAGAACATTCGTGAGATGCAGAAAAAAATGAAATTATGCTGGAGGAGTACTTGACGCCATCTGTCAAGCATGGTGGAGGCAATGTGACGGTCTGGGGGGTGCTTTGGTGGTGGTAAAGTGGGAGATTTGTACAGGGTAAAAGAGATCTTGAAAAAGGAAGGCTATCACTCCATTTTGCAACGCCATGCCATACCCTGTGGATGGTGCTTAATTGGAGCCAATTTCCTCCTATAACAATGACCCAAAGCACAGCTCCAAACTATGCAAGAACTTCTTAGGGAAAAAGCAGTCAGTTGGTATTCTGTCTATAATGGAGTGGCCAGCACAGTCTCTGGATCTCAACCCTATTGAGCTGTTGTGGGAGCAGCTTGACCGCATGGTACATAAGAAGTGCCCATCAAGCCAATCCAACTCGTGGGAGGTGCTTCAGGGAAGCATGGGGTGAAATCTCTTCAGATTACATCAACAAATTGACAACTAGAGTGCCAAAGGTCTGCAAGACTGTAATTGCTGCAAATGGAGGATTCTTTGATGAAAGCAAAGTTTGAAGGACACAATTATTTCAATTAAAAATCATTATTTATAAATTTGTCAACGTCTTGAGTTGCAAAATGAATAGGCAATATAGTCATTTCATGCATGTTTTCATAGAAAACAAGGACATTTCTAAGTGACCCCAAACTTTTGAACAGTAGTGTATATATACACAGTACCAGTCAAAAGTTGACACACCTACTCATTCCAGGGCTTTTCTTTATTTTTACTATTTTCAATCACATTCGCTGTGGTTGTCTGAGCATGCACAGCTAGCAATGCCTCATCGCGATGTGTTATTCCCCATCATTTTCAACAATGTCAATGAGCGTCATAACTATTTAGAGAAACTTTCATGAGTTGATTTTTATGCCAGGATCAGACTGTCTGGGCAGTGTTTTAACATGATCCTAAAACCAATGAGCTGGGAGTTTTTTTGTCTTAAAAAACAGCTTTTAACAGGATTCCTAGGACCTTTTCGGGGGATGCTTTGTGGATACAGGCCCTGATCTCATCTCCACGCAATTGGTGAAGTTCATCATAAACTTCCTTCACCACGGAGTGGAGTTTAGTCCACCAGTAAGGTCCTTGGACTATAAGGAGTATTTTAGGCTCCTTTAGTCCATTATTAGGGTCAGAAGAGCGGAGACTTGGCTAGCCAATTAGCTTTCTCTGGAGGTCCCAATGATTCAACCAGCATTTCAAGCATCACCATCCGCACAGTGCAAGAAGCTAACTAGCATTACCACATAGAAAGCTAACAGCTAGCTAAAATAGTACTACCAATTAGAGACGCAATTTCCCCAGATTATTAAATCACACAAATAAGCAAAATTACATCGGTTAAGCACTTAAATAAAAATAGTATTCGTTGGATTTAAGTGGCAGTAGTTTCAAACAAATAATGTTACCTAGCTAACCAGCCATTACAGGAATTACTTTTTACACACGCACGTTTACAACAACTGTTCCCTCCCACCTCTGCCTGGCAGTCTGGCTGGTTGAGGCTTTAACGAGATAGGCCTCTAACACGCAATTCAAAAGGAGATCAGAAAATAATTTCAAACTTTCTTACCGTGTTTTTTAAACAAGTGTTCGGAAAGTAAACAATGTATTTCTTATTAACAAGTAAAGACTGTCTAATTCGGAGGTGTGCGTGCTTGGTAACCACAAACGCCATGGTAACGGCGAAACGTAGTTAATACTGCCGAAACATGCTACGGCGATGAGCATTGTGCTAGTGGCTAGTTACAATGCTAGCTAGCTGGCCTTTTCAGTTGTAAAACAATAAATATGGTGTTTCTATGGTGTTCCGTGATTAACCTGGAGACAGGAACGCCGAAACATTTTAGCATTCACAGGTTTATCTAAACGGGAAATATGGCTAGCTGCTAGGCTAACTACGTTCTAAAAGGAGGGGCTCGAGATTTAAAATTCACTGGTGGTTGAACGCTTGCCTCCGACATGACACTCAGTGAGCCGCCCGGTGTAAGCCAACTACAGCAAAACCCAATAGGTTAAATTGTTTAGAATTCTCCGAATATATAACTCAAATGTAAAGTATTTAATACAACAGAAATGCCCTTACCTGTAATTTTTCATAAATGTATTATTCGTGTAGGTCCATTTCTTATTTCAAGCGGGGTAGTCCGTCGGTGAACAATGACGTAGCTATTTTCCCCACGGGCAAATCCGGGTACTACCGAAGAAAGGCAACTCTTGATTCGCTTAGGCTCCGTGTGGAACGTGTTCATATGAGTCGTAGAAAGCACGTACACGTCTGACCTTTGTGTAGTGAATACCGTGCTCGACTTGTCTTTATACTATTTTTTTTTTAACACAGCTGATGGGGAGTTTGTATGCATATATTATATTTGGTATGCCTGTTTACTTTGAAAGCAAAGCTTATACAACTGTACTCCCAGATGATTCATGACTGTGAGGCATGCATAACAATAATTAACAGGAGTGAGTGTCTTAATTACCTACAATTAAAGGGTGGTCAAACAAACAACCCAGTCTTATTGGCTTGATTACCTTCATCATATGAGTATGTTAAATCACAACCACAAATTATGTAAATGAATCTTGACTAGATACTATGTCTGCAGACTCTCAGATAAGTGTAAATTAAATGATTTATTCTACAGTTTTAACTTATAGTCACATTGTTACATCCAGACAGAGAGACCACACACATTCAACCATTTGCACTAAATTATTCACATTTGGTAAGGTAAAGGGGTCAAATATAACATGTTTGAAGATGGGCAGAGATGGTTGACGTCAGGTCTTGTCCGTGTAATGGGATGCTTGCTGTCTGCTCTGAGTCTGTAGCTGACTGATCTGTCTCCTGAGTTGAACTATCTCATCTTCCTGCTCTTCAACCCTTCTCTGCAAGTCATGGATAACCTGTAAGGAGAAGAGGGACATTGGTATCACAGATCAAACATCTCCAATGTGTAACACTCTTCTCCTGATATTTTCTGTCAGTAGTTGGCACCAGATTAAACATGTGGCTGAAAGTGACACAGGTCAAACCCTTATAGCCAAGCGATGCTACTAGCATTTGGATCATATGTGTTTGAGCTTGTACAATAGCAGTGTAAATATCATGGCAAGCAGAAATACAACAAGTACATCAAACACATACACCCTAGTCATGAGCTGTTCAATCCCTAACGGTCGGGCAGACAGTATTGGGGCATGAGGACTGATACCAACTGTCTCAGAGAAAGTTTATATCTTAACCACAAGATTCCACATTACCATTATGCTTTATTACACTGAGTTACACCAGGATCTGAACTCCATCATTGTTAGATTAAGACACAGCGGAGCCGGCTCGAGATATTGGTCGGAAAATGCCACTGTACTCCAAATTTGACCTTAATCCAAATCTATACATCGAGAAGATTGAAATACTGCTAGTTTACTGTCCCTTTCGTCCTCATGCTAGCTAGCAGTAGCCACTGCAGTCATTCTGGAATGGCAGTGTCAGCCAATCAGCTCCTTTGTTGTTTAACGCGATGCTAGCATGAGGACAAAAGGGACAGTAAACTAGCAGTATTTCAATCTTCTCGATGTATAAGTTTGGATAAAGATAACATTTCTGCATTGAGGTACGTTTTCCGACCCATTTCCTGCGCCAGCTCCGCTGTGTCTTATATAACCATTACGGCGCTCCGACCCCAGTGAAGCTCAGTGTAAAGTGTAACGGTAGGCTAGTTTCTATCTGCAAGCCATCAAACTGATAAACACTTGAACTGGACTGACCACTTGCACTTACTCTCCGCACCTTAGCACACATGCACTCACTCACATCACAATTTCTGCTACAATACTTTTATTTTCTATTGCTAATACTGCACAATTTAAACACTTGCCTCCCAATCCCTCCTTTCTGACACGTGTAAATATTGGACAATAAACTGTGCCTTCCCATATTATACACTGAACCAAGATATAAACACAACATGTAAAGTGCTGGTCCCATGTTTCATGAGCTGAAATAAAGGATTGCAGAAATTTTCCATAAATTGCACTAATTTAATTTGTTTACATCCCTTTTAGTGAGCATTTTATCCTTTGTCAAGATAATCCCTTCACCTGACAGGTGTGGCATATCAAGAAGCTGATTAAACAGAATGATCATTACACAGGTGCACCTTGTGCTTGGGACAATGAAAGGCCATTCTAAAATGTACAGTTTTGTCACAACACAATGCCACAGATGTGTCAAGTTTTGCGGAGGAGTATTTCTCTCTATAGTAAAGCCGTTTTGTGGGAAAAACGTATTCTGATTGGCAGGGACTGGCTCCCAAGTGGATGGGCCTATGCCCTCTCAGGCAGGCCCAGGCCAAATAAAACTATTTCAATTGACTGATTTCCATATATGAACTGTAACTCAGAAAAATCTTTTAAATTGTTACATGTTGCTTTTATATTGTTGTTCAGTACTTATGCTAAAATGTTTATTCTATTCTACTGAGCCATTTACTTTATGTTCGTATTCTTATCTTTTATTATTTCTTATTGCTGTTGCATTGTTGAGAAGGAACCTGCAAGTAAGCATTTCGTTCAACGGCGTATACTATGTGTATCCTGTACATACGACTAATAAAACTTAAAACTATCAGTCTCATTCCCAGCCAGCCTAGTCATCCATACCATGTCTTTGCTGCTGAACAGCTCGCTCTGCAGCAGCTGTGTGGCGCTGGGTCTTAGAGTGGGGTCTCTGCTGGTCAGCAGTGTGATGTACTTGGCCAGGACAGGCCAGTGCTGGGAGAAGGAGTCTGGGACCTTCCCCTCACGGAGGTCCCCTAGCTTCTGAACACGCTCCATCTCTGTCCCAAAGGGCTGGAACAGCTCCTGGGCCACCACTCCAATACTGTACATGTCTGACTGCATAGGAGAAGAAAAGGCATAGTGATACAAATATTTTTGATTTACTGTGTATCAATTACTTTATAAATAAAAATGTTATATTATCATCATTACAATTCAATAAAAGTTTGTTTTATGTAGAAAAGTCACACTGATTGTGCCCAGTCATTTTTGTGTGTCTCTCGAGCGGCTAGATGGTCTTTATCATTCGGCCATCAGATTTGCCACCAATGCTCCTTATAGGACACATCACTGCACTCTATACTCCTCTGTAAATTGGTCATCTGTATACCCGTCGCAAGACCCACTGGTTGATGTTTATTTATACTCCCCCCTATCTGAGATATCTACTGCAGCCCTCATCCTCCTCATACAACACCCGTTCTGCCAGCCACATTCTGTTAAAAGGTCTCCGCAGCTAGCGACTGGAACAAGCTGCAAAAAAACACTCAAACTGGACCGTTTTATCTCTTCATTCAAAGACTCAATCATGGACACTGACAGTTGTGGCTACTTCCCGTGATGCATTGTGGTCTCTACCTTCTTGCCCTTTGTGCTGTTATCTTTAGGGCTCCCGAGTGGCGCAGCGGTCTAAAGCACTGCATCTCAGTGCAAGAGGCGTCACTACATTTCCTGGTTTGAATCCAGGCTGTATTCCATCTGGCCATGATTGGGAGTCCCATAGTGCGGCGCATAAATGGCCCAGCATCGTCCGGGTTTGGACAGGGTAGGCCATCGTTGTAAATAATAATTTGTTCTTAACTGACTTGCCTAGTTAAAGAATGGTTAAATTTAAAAAAATAACATAACAAAAAATACATATATCATAATAATAAGAAATATATATATATATACAAACTCAGCAAAAAAAGAAACGTCCCTTTTACAGGACCCTGTCTTTCAAAGATAATTCGTAAAAATCCAAATAACTACATTGTAAAGGGTTTAAACACGGTTTTCCAAGCTTGTTCAATGAAGCATAAACAATTAATGAACATGCACCTGTGGAACGGTCATTAAGACACTAACAGCTTAGTGTCGGAAATTAAGGTCACAGTTATGAAAACTTAGGACACTAAAGAGGCCTTTCTACTGACTCTGCAAAACAGCAAAAGAAAGATGCCCAGGGTCCCTGCTCATCTGCGTGAACGTGCCTTAGGCATGCTGCAAGGAGGCATGAGGACTGCAGATGTGGCCAGGGCAATAAATTGCAATGTCCGTACTGTGAAACGCCTAAGACAGAACTACAGGGAGACAGGACGGACAGCTGATCTTCCTCGCAGTGGCAGACCACGTGTAACAACACCTGCACTGGATCGGTACATCCGAACATCACACCTGCGGGACAGGTACAGGATGGCAACAACAACTGCCCGAGTTACACTAGGAACACACAATCCCTCCATCAGTGCTCAGACTGTCCGCAATAGGCTAAGAGAGGCTGGACTGAGGGCCTGTAGGCCTGTTGTAAGGCAGGTCCTCACAAGACATCACCAGCAACAACGTTGCCTATGGGCACAAACCCACCGTCGCTGGACCAGACAGGACTGGCAAAAAGTGCTCTTCACTGACGAGTCGCGGTTTTGTCTCACCAGGGGTGATGGTTGGATTCGCGTTTATCGTCGAAAGAATGAGCGTTACACCGAGGCCTCTACTCTGGAGCGGGATCGATTTGGAGGTGGAGGGTCCGTCATGGTCTGGGGCGGTGTGTCACAGCATCATCGGACTGAGCTTGTTGTCATTGCAGGCAATCTCAACGCTGTCCATTACAGGGAAGACATCCTCCTCCCTCATGTGGTACCCTTCCTGCAGGCTCATCCTGACATGACCCTCCAGCATGACAATGCCACCAGCCATACTGCTCGTTCTGTGCGTGATTTCCTGCAAGACAGGAATGTCAGTGTTCTGCCATGGCCAGTGAAGAGCCCGGATCTCAATCCCATTGAGCACGTCTGGGTCCTGTTGGATCGGAGGGTGAGGGCTAGGGCCATTCCCCCCAGAAATGTCTGGGAACTTGCAGGTGCCTTGGTGGAAGAGTGGGGTACATCTCACAGCAAGAACTGGCAAATCTGGTGCAGTCCATGAGGAAGAGATGCACTGCAGTACTTAACCCCCCCTTTGTTCAGGAACACATTATTACATTTCTGTTTGTCACATGTCTGTGGAACTTGTTCAGTTTATGTCTCAGTTGTTGAATCTTGTTATGTTCATACAAATATTTACACATGTTAAGTTTGCTGAAAATAAACGCAGTTGACAGTGAGAGGACGGTTATTTTTTTGCTGAGTTTATATACACTACCATTCAAAAGTTTGGGGTCACTTAGAAATGTTTTTGAAAGAAAAGCTCATTTTTTGTCCATTAAAATAACATCAGATTGATCACAAATACAGTGTAGACATTGTTAATGTTGTAAATGACTATTATAGCTGGATAGTGAATGAATAGCCTTAATGAATAGCCTTCATTTATCAGAACAAGAATAGACTGACGAGTTTCAGATGAAAGGTCTTTGTTTCTGGCTATTTTGAGCCTGTAATCGAACCAGCAAATGCCGATGCTCCAGATATTCAACTAGTCTAAAGAAGGCCAGTTTTATTGCTTCTTTAATCAGAACAACAGTTTTCAGCTGTGCTAACATAATTGCAAAAGGTTTTTCTAATGATCAATTAGCCTTTTAAAATTATAAACTTGGATTAGCTAACACAACGTGCCATTGGAATACAGGAGTGATGGTTGCTGATAATGGGCCTCTGTACGCCTATGTAGATATTCCATTAAAAATCAGCCGCTTCCAGCTACAATAGTCATTTACAACATTAACAATGTCTACACTGTATTTCTGATCAATTTGATGTTATTTTAATGGACAAAAAATGTGCTTTTCTTTCAAAAACAAGGACATTTCTAAGTGACCCCAAACTTTTGAACGGTAGTGTATATATTTCTGACATTATGGAGATGACTCACCCTTGAATCGTAGTGGGAACCCTCCAGTTGTTCAGGTGCTGCGTAAACAAATGTCCCCACTCCAGTGGTGTGAGAGGAACCTGCAGAAAGATTACAAGCATATCAAGAACACACACAGGACCAGAGCCAGCCAGGGGAAATGTGTGGGTCAAGTTCAGTGCAATGCCATAAAAGGGATTTAGTTACACAAACCCATAGCACCATCTTCTGGTGATTTCAAGAACTACACATGGACACAAGTGTACAATGGATCTACTTTGATTTGATACATTGTATACATCTCTTGAGATGTTAAATGTTTACATATATATTGTAACAACCATTGAGCTTGTGGTGACAGAGACAGATTAGAAGAATAGATTAAATCAGTTTTTCACCAGTGTTCTGTGAGGTGGAGGGTGGTTTTTCCTTGTCATCCATCATTATATCCCTGCAAGCCAGTCCAAAGTCTCCAATCCTCACATGGCAGTCATGTCCATGCAGGAAAATATTCCTGGGCTGTAAATCAAAATCATACAAAATGTAAAATATTCACATAATATCCCATTTTTATGTTGAGTGTGAGGTCATAATGCTACAGGAGATTCTAAAACAGGGATTCTTCTATACAATGCGTAATTCTATTTTGTCATTACCTCTAGGCCACGTTACTGCTTTAGTATATTGTTTAACTTTTATTTTTTATTTAAAATGGGTAATATTAGTAACAAACCATGCCTTAGTCCCTATTGCATGCATTATAAACTACAGCTTAATAAGAAAATCAGATTCAGCGATGGAGTCCCCGGTGAATTTGATCATTTGCAGTTTAAAATTCACGAAGCAATAGTCAAAGGAGATGTGTCTAGTATTATCAAGCTTTTAAGATCTCACCCTGTCAATGAGCCTGTTCAGATTTGGAAATACTGTACTGTTTTTTCTACACTTCAAAGACAGGTAAGTGTTGAAAAACATGCCATTTTCGCTAGCCTAAATATATAGGCCCCTCAAAGTTCTAAATCGTTCACAGGGAATAACTATCAGCTGCAGTAGGACTATATGGCACGTCTATGCGTTGTTTAAATTATTATTCTTTTTACAAATAAAGTTCTTATTATTATCATGAAAATGCTCAGGTAGGATATGCCTACGCGTAATATTACATACAGGTTGTTATTTTCGTCAGTGGAATCAGCCATAGGAGAGGCACCAACATCATCATATCGACAGCTGTCACCAGCGATGCATGATGACGTTTCCAAACGTGCTTATTACTGCCTTCTTGAGAAAAAATATCAGAGCATTGACAGAGTACAGCGCTGTAATTTACTGTTTGCTCAGAGGCTACCGTTGAGGCTGAAAACCAGCATTTCACGATAACTGACATTTACAAAGAGCCTTAAAACGTGTAAGTTTTCAATAATGTAGAGTTTGCTCTAGTAGGACCTTGATCTTCTAGCTATGGGGTATGGATACGAACGTCAACTTTTCAGATGCTGAATTATATGATGCAATCTTGATAGAAGACCTGGCGCGTATTAACGATTTTATCCAAAAACGGGGGTCCAACTTTTACATCGATTTAAGAACAACGGGACTTCTTCATGAAATCCTTTCAAAGGTAACCCACAATAAAAACTTCAGACATGGTATTCTCTAACGGTATGATACAAAATATTTCCTGCAATCTGGAGTTATTAACCAAAAACTCCCAGACCTCCAAAACTGAGCATGCGTAATAGCCACGTTATTTAGTTTACTCATAGATTAGCCATTATACTGAATAGATACTCAAGTGGGGCCATTCTAGCCAATGAGGGGCTGATACGCGTGTGAACAACAGGCACAACACCGACATAAAGTGTTTTCTAAATGTTGCCAGGATGTCAAGTGGCCTACTTATATCTATCTCTACACTCGTAACAAGTTACGCATTACGAAATTTATATTCGATCAAATAAGCCATACATAGCAAATAAACCAGTCCATTTTTTGTTAACCAAATTCGACACTCATTGACCTCCAATACAAAAACTCCTCGCTTTGTGAGCGAAGAAAAAGTACCAAAAAAACGCCACCTGCTGGAGAATACAAATTTTGGGCCCAGCTATCCCTCTCGTTCAAATATCCATTGCAAAATCTATGTTGCATACAACATACATAAAATACAATACATAACAAGTTAGGGAACAGCAAACTTCATGCACTCCAACACATTTTACTATGAGGCAGAGAGAAAATTTTTACGTTTTATGCTATTCTACAAATTTTGGCATGAAGCTGAGAGACACTTTTGCCGTTTTAAAAGCACATTTTCTGCAATTGTACACATTTTGCCATGGGACAGAGAGAAAAAGGTGCTGTTGTATAGCTTATCTCATGCTATTTTTCACATTTTGCCATGACAATGAGAGAAAATTGTGCTGTTTTAAAGCACATTTCCTGTAATTGTACACATTTTGCCACGAGGCGGAGAGAAAATTGTGCAGTTTTAAAGCTAATTCCCTGCAATTCTACACATTTTGCCATGCTTATGACGTGTTAATATGCTATCTGGGGGCCCTGACCTCCAGATGTCCCCCAGCCTGTTCGGTAACAAACATTTAGCATTCCTAACATGTTTTTCTAAGTCTTTAAACAAGTTCTCTCTCGCTCATTGCCTACAGGGCTTGGCAATTCTCCCCCTCCACCTGGCTGCATCTTACAGGAGAGTGAAGAGCCTTGAGAGCCTTCTCTCTGCCGGGGCAGACCCGGAGATCAGGTATCCCTATATGAACAGGTTCCACTGGTTTAAGTCATACACTGAAAAGGGATGACCATATTAGAGCTTTCGAACGATAATGCTGCTCTGTATAACTAAGCAACATTAGACTATTGAGTTACACCCCTAAACTCCAGCATGACCATTCCAAATGTCCTAAAACATGAAAAAAGCTCTATGAGTAATGCCAGTATTTGGAAGTGGCACCACAAGTCTCAGTAATCTCCTTTTATGTGAAAAAAAAAATCACCACCAGCAAAACAAAACCATTCTGACAAGACCATTTCCCCCATGTGCTCCTTGCGACCTCCAGGGACCAGCGAGGGCGCAACGCCCTGCACCTGGTGATCACCCACTGGCCCACCATCCTGGCCTCCTGGCCCAAGCCACGAACCAAGTTTGAGACGGCCATGATGTCCATGCAGCACCGGGCCGAGGCCTGCCTCAGGGTGCTCTGCAACCACGGAGTCAACATCAACGCAGAGGTAATTGATTGATTGGTTAATTGAAAATGTAATCTAAAATTGTTCCATCCCTATGTTGAAAACATGATGCATATACTACCCCAATTATTCAAGGGTAAACACAAAGCATGATGAAGTTGCCTGTAGAGATGCTGATCTTATTGTCCGTTTTGAATTTACACCCAAGGGTTCAAGCTGAGCCAAGGTCTGTGCCTAAAGGGCTGCGTTTACACAAGCAGCCCAATTCTGCTATTTTTTTCCACTAACTGGTCTTTTGACCAATCACATTAGATCATTTCACATCAGATCTTATTCAGATTTGTCAAAAGACCAGTTAGTTAGTGAAAAAGAAGATCAGAATCGGGCTGCCTGTCTAAACGCAGCCAATTGGAATTAAACTAGAAGTCATAAACAGGGGTTTTTCTGCATAGAAAAGTTTTGGGTTGTCCATAGAGTAAAGAAGTAAATAAAAATAAAAAAATGTTTTTGGGGATGGAAAAACTGAAAAACGTTTTTAAGTGTAAACTTAAAACGACTAAAACCAGATGAAGTATCTAGAAAAGGTAATGGACCTACATATTTTTAATAAGATAATCTAACAATCACCCAAATAAAAGCTAAACAGTCGGGGAGAATCTCACATTTAAAAAATTATACATTAAGGAGTATTTTTGTCATGGCATAGGGCCCCCATTGATTTTGCTATAATGTTTGAATCACTCAGATAACATAAGGGCAATTCCACTGTAACATAATTACGCTTTGACTCTGTTTTTACTTTAAAATGTATGCCAAACAAAAACCATTGAAAAACCATACAACTCTATGCACTTAGTTCACAAAAACTAAATTTGGTGGAATAACTGTGCAGAATTACTTTAAAATCCCCTTCAAGTTTTCATGCAACAACATTTTCAAAAAAATCTTAAATATCTGCTCTGAATTAAGATTCAAAGATGTCTGCTGAAAGAACAGGGTGTCAGCTATGACAGTTTGAAAAATAAATGTTGGTTATTTAACTACACTAAGTGAAGTGGATTTACACCCGGAAACGGAATTACGGTAACATAATTACAGAAAGAGAGGGGGCTCATGGGTAGGTGTCAGTAAGGGCTGGAAGAGGTGACATTAACTGGACAGTGAGAGATAAGCAGAGAGAAAGAGAGAGAGAGAGAGAAGAGAGGGGTTGTCCATACTCAGACTGTTTTAACATTCTTGGTTATACCAACAGAAAGACAAAGAAAAGAGTAGGGAGCTGAACATAACAGTATGCCACTGAAAGGGAGGACTGTAGCATGTGACCCAACTGTGGTTTGTGACTGTATTGATTTCCCATTGTAGCCAATTCAGTTGCAGTAAATCCGTTACAGATTTTTTGGGAATGTCCATTACCAATTACGTAATGGAATTACGAGTTTGAATCACTTAATAATTCATAAACAAAATTGATATCAGTAAAATCACTATAACTAATTGGTAGGTCTACCATTACTTGTTACTTTTGTTTACATTGTCCTCCCTCCTCATGAGGGAGAAAAATGAGAAAATATCCTAAAGATATGCCGGTTTTTGGTAACGGAATTGCAAGGCAATATTTCTTAAACTTACAGAAGGTAAGCAAATTCTCCAAAACTAAATATAAAAGTGTTGATATTAGTTGGCAGGGATCTTCTTTATGACAACATTATTGTATTTTAATGTATTTTTGATAACTTTTAAGGCTTTTTCTGGTAGATATTTTCTAAGACCCATTTTCCATCTGTTTATCCGGAAATCAAAAGCTTTTACTCATGCCTAATTTTTAAGATGGAAAATGGTTTAAGAAGGTTTTTCCATTTCCCAAAACTATATAGACTCAACTATCATTTCAAACCCATTTGACACCCAATGCTCTTATGAACTTCACATGTTGATGCTCATGGGTCCTTTTAGATGGAAATGCCCATAAGCCATGGCCAAATGTGTAGAATTGCAAGAAAATAGCTTTAAAACAGAAAAATTGTGTCACTGCGGTCAACCTAACTTTACGGCTGGCGACCTCATCATTGGCCATGGCCACGCCCACCACCTAAGCCACATTTTGATCCAAGCTTTGGAGCACCTTAAATTAAATTTCGGGAAAAATGGCAAACTCAGCTTCATCATTCATTGAATCAGATGGCTCATTCATTACAAAAACGACTGATATTGCCAAATAATCTCAGCAAAAAAAGAAACGTCCCTTTTTCAGGAACCTGTCTTTCAAAGATAATTCGTAAAAATCCAAATAACTTCACAGATCTTCATTGTAAAGGGTTTAAACACTGTTTCCCATGCTTGTTCAATTAACCATAAACAATTAATGAACATGCACCTGTTGAACGGTTGTTAAGACACTAACAGCTTATAGACGGTAGTAATTAAGGTCACAGTTATGAAAACTTAGGACAAAAAAAAAGCCTTTCTACTGACTGAAAAACAGCAAAAGAAAGATGCCCAGGGTCCCTGCTCATCTGCGTGAACGTGCCTTAGGCATGCTGCAAGGAGGCATGAGGACTGCAGATGTGGCCAGGAAAATAAATTGCAATGTCCGTACTGTGAGACGCCTAAGACAGTGCTACAGGGAGACAGGACGGACAGGACGGACAGCTGATTGTCCTCGCAGTGGCAGACCACGTGTAACAAACACCTGCACAGGATCAGTACATCTGAACCTCCTGTACCTGTCCCGCAGGTGTGGTGGCAACAATAACTGCCCGAGTTACACCAGGAACGCACAATCCCTCCATCAGTGCTCAGACTGTCCGCAATTGGCTGAGAGAGGCTGGACTGAGGGCTTGTAGGCCTGTTGTAAGGCAGGTCCTCACAAGACATCACCGGCAACAACGTCGCCCATGGGCACAAACACACCATCGCTGGACCAGACAGGACTGGCAAAAAGTGCCGCGGTTTTGAGTCACGGTTTTGTCTCACCAGGGGTGATGGTCGGATTCGCGTTTATCGTCGAAGGAATGAGCGTTACACCGAGACCTGTACTCTGGAGCGGGATTGATTTGGAGGTGGAGGGTCTGTCATGGTCTGGGGCGGTGTGTCACAGCATCATCGGACTGAGCTTGTTGTCATTGCAGGCAATCTCTACGCTGTGAGTTACAGGGAAGACATCCTCCTCCCTCATGTGGTACCCTTCCTGCAGGCTCATCCTGACATGACCCTCCAGCATGACAATGCCACCAGCCATACTGCTCGTTCTGTGCGTGATTTCCTGCAAGACAGGAATGGCAGTGTTCTGCCATGGCCAGCGAAGAGCCCGGCTCTCAATCCCATTGAGCACATCTGGGACCTGTTGGATCGGAGGGTGAGGGCTAGGGCCATTCCCCCCAGAAATGTCTGGGAACTTGCAGGTGCCTTGGTGGAAGAGTGGGGTAACATCTTACAGCAAGAACTGGCAAATCTGGTGCAGTCCATGAGGAGATGCACTGCAGTACTTAATTAATGCAGCTGGTGGCCACACCAGATACTGATTGTTACTTTTGATTTTGACCCCCCCCCCCCTTTGTTCAAGGACACATTATTCAATTTCTGTTAGTCACATGTCTGTGGAACTTGTTCAGTTTGTCTCAGTTGTTGAATCTTATGTTCATACAAATATTTACACATGACAGTGAGAGGATGTTTCTTTTTTTGCTGAATCAGGAATTCCCCAGGACAGCTGTCTAGGCCCCTTACTTTTCTTTACTAAATGACATGCCGCTGGCTTTGAGTAAAGCTAGTGTGTCTATGTATACGGATGACTCAACACTATACACGTCAGCTACTACAGCAACTGAAATGACTGCAACACTTAACAAAGAGCTGCATTTTCAGAATGGGTGGCAAGGAATAAGTTAGTCCTAAATATTTCAAAAACTAAAAGCATTGTATTTGGGACAAATCATTCACTAAACTCTAAACCTCAACTACATCTTGTAATAAATAATGTGGAAATTGAGCAAATTGAGGTTACTAAACTGCTTGGATTAACCCTGGATTATAAACTGTCATGATCAAAACATTGATACAACAGTAGCTAAAATGGGAAGAAGTCTGTCCATAATAAAGCGCTGTTCTACCTTCTTAACAGCACTATGAACAAGGCAGGTCCTATAGGCTCTAGTTTTGTCACACCTTGACTACTGTTCAGTCGTGTGGTCAGGTGCCACAAAGAGGGACTTAGGAAAATTGCAATTGGCTCAGAACAGGGCAGCACGGCTGGCTCTTGGATGTACACAGAGAGAAAACATTAATACTATGCATGTCAATCTCTCCTGGCTCAAAGTAGAGATTGACTTCATCCCTACTGGTATTTGTGAGAGGAATTGACATGCTGAATGCACGAGCTGTCTGTTTAAACTATTAGCACACAGCTCAGACACCCATGCATACCCCACAAGACACGCCACCAGAGGTCTCTTCACAGTCCCAAATCCAGAACAGACTATGGGAGGCACACAGTACTACATAGAGCCATGACCACATGGAACTGTATTCCACATCAGGTAACTGATGCAAGCAGTAGAATCAGATTTAAAAAGCAGGTAAAAATACACCTTATGGAACAGCGGGGACTGTGAAGCAACACAAACATAGGCACATGCATACACACACACACACACGATAACATACGCACTATACACACACATACACATGGATTTTGGGTTGTAGATATGTGGTAGTGGAGTATGGGGCTGAGGGCACACAGTGTTGTGAATTCTGTAATTAATGTTTTGTAATGTTTTTGAAAATTGTATAACTGCCTTAATTTTGCCGGACCCCAGGAAGAGCTAGTGGGGATCCATAGTAAATACAATTACAAAATTCTAGGTGGACAGTGACGGCCGCCACACCGCGCTTCATCTGGCCGTTCGCTACGGAGCCCTGCCCGCTATCAGCATCCTGGCGAGCCACGGCGCCAAAATCAACACCATCGACCACTTTGGGATGATGCCACTGCATATGGCTGCCGGGATCCTCAATACAGAAATGACAGCCAGCCTGATCAAGCTTGGGGCCGACGTCAACAAGGTTTTTAGTTTCTTTGTTATTTGTGTTTTACGTAACCCATTTTCAACTCCTGCTGTCAAGCTTTGTGGAATGTTTCTGGTGAAAGCATACTGATGTTTAGAAGTGCACATTTTAAATATAGTTTGCTTTGAAGGTGATGAGTAAGTCAGGTAACAGCCCCCTCCACCTGGCTGCCCTGGCGGCGACCAACAAGCCAGTGAAGGCCCTCGGAGTGGACCTGGGCTGTATCATTGAGCTGCTGGATCAGGGGGCTGACCCGAACACAGTGAACCATGCCGGGCGCACGGCCCTGCACGAGGCCTGTAACGGGGGCCACGAGGCCGTGGTGGTGCTCCTCCTGAAGTATGGAGCGGACATCAACCAGCTGACAACTGCAGGGGAAAACTGCCTCTTCCTGTACCTGGATCAGAAGCTCAACCTGAGGCACACCTCTCTGCTGTGGAAGCTCCTCACCATGACCTACCCCCTGACCATCAGCAACAGAGATGGCCACCTGCCCAGCTCTTTAATGCTCCCAGAGTACTTTGACCAGCGGGACCAGCTACTGAACCTGTGTCAGCAGCCTAGGAGCCTCATGGACATATGTAAGATCCACATCTACCAACGCTATTGGAAGAGTCATGGTAGAGAATGCCTGAAGCAGGTACTACCAGACAGGGTGCATGACTTTGTGTTTAACCATTGGGAAAACGCATGTGATGTCATGTTTGTTAAGGAGGGTGATGACATCCCACCTCGGTTCCCCCGCTTTCCCAATATGGAGGACTTCACCATGCCTCAAGGAGTCTAACTCCTCCTGTCCAAGGAGATGAAGGCTACAGCATGTTACTTTTACATTTTAACACACATTACCTCAACATATTCAATGAACCTCCAGAGATATGGAGAGGTTCACACGTGATCAATCTCATCAGAGAGCGGCAAAACCTCCTTTGTTATTATTTGATGGTGCACTTCTTTATGAAATTAAATAATATACACTTGCAAAGAACATACCTTCAGGTCTCTATGTATGATTCCTCTAGAGTGAATGTATTCTACACCTTGAAGTATTTTATGTAGAATGCTGAGGGTTTGTTTCGTGTCCACAGCCTCATAAGGATCTGAAAAACAAAAGACAAAACATACTCATTAACAAATTCTGCATAATGTAAACCTAATCAAAACAGTGATAAATGTTGCATGAAAAACCAAAGCAACAAAGAGGTGCATCTCATTGTGCAAGTTATATACAGTACCAGTGAAAAGTTTGGACACACCTATTCATTACAGGGTTTTTCTTTATTTTTACTATTTTCTACATTGTAGAATAATAGTGAAGACATCAAAACTATGAAATAGCACGTATAGATTAATGTAGTAACCAAAAAAGTGTTAAACAAATCTAAATATATTTTATATTTGAGATTCTTCAAAGTGGCCACCCTTTGCCTTGATGACATGGCACACTCTAGTCACCTGTAATGCATTTCAATTAACAGGTGTGCCTTGTTAAACGTTAATTTGTGGAATTTATTTGTTTGAGCCAAACACTTGTGTTGTGACAAGGTAGGGGTGGTATACAGAAGCTAGCCCTATTTGGTAAAAGACCAAGTCCATATTATGGCAAGAACAGCTCAAGTAAGCAAAGAGAAACGACAGTCCATCATTACTTTAAGACATGAAGGTCAGTCAATCTGGGAAATGTCAAGTACTTTGAAAGTTTCTTCAAATGCAGTCGCTAAAAGCACTATGATGAAACTGGCTCTCATGAGGACCGCCACACGAAAGGAAGACCCAGAGTTACCTCTGCTGCAGAGGATAAGTTCATTAGAGTTACCAGCCTCAGAAATTGCAGCCCAAATAAATGCTTCACAGATTTCAAGTAACAGACATCTCAACATCAACTGTTCAGAGGAGACTGCGTGAATCAGGCCTTCATGGTCGAATTGCTGCAAAGAAACCACTACTAAAGGACACCAATAAGAAGACACTTGCTTGGGCCAAGAAACACGAGAAATGGACATTAGACCAGTGGAAATCTGTCCTTTGGTCTGATGATTCCAAATTTGTGATTTTTGGTTCCAACCGCCATATGTGAGACGTATGGTAGGTGAACGGATGATCTCCGCATGTGTGGTTCCCACCATGAAGCATGGTGGTGGCGTGTGGGTGCTTTGTATTCCAGGTGTGGTGGTGCTTTGCTGGTGACACCGTCAGTGATTTATTTAGAATTCAAGGTACATTTAGCCTGCATGACTACCACAGCATTCTGCAGTGATACGCCATCCCATCTGGTTTGCGCTTAGTCGGACTATCATTTGTTTTTCAACAGGACAATGACCCAACACACCTCCAGGCTATGTAAGGGCTATTTGACCAAGAAGGAGAGTAATGGAGTGCTGCATCAGATGACCTGGCCTCCACCCGACCTCAACCCAATTGAGATGGTTTGGGATGAGTTGGACCGCAGAGTGAAGGAAAAGCAGCCAACAAGTGCTCAGCATATGTGGGAACTCCTTCAAAACTTTTGGAAAAGCATTCCAGTTGAAGCTGGTTGAGAGAATGCCAAGAGTTTGCAAAGCTGTCATCAAGGCAAAGGGTGGACACCTGGAAGAATCTCAAATATATTTTGATTTGTTTAACATTGTTTTGGTTACTACATGATTCTATGTGTTATTTCATAGTTTTGATGTCTTCACTATTATTCTACAATGTAGAAAATAGTAAAATAAAGAAAAACCCTTGAATAAGTAGGTGTGTCCAAACTTTTGACTGGTACTGTTCATGTATGCTCACTTTGTGAGGTGTGTTCGGTGGTTCGCTCTAAAATCCAGTCTTTGAGCGAGCGTTCACACAGCTGCATCTGGATATACAGCATGAGATGGAACTGCACCTGAGGAAGTAAAATAGAACAGTGTCCAGTAAAATCTGAGTTTAACCAAAAATCTGTAAAATAATCATCTATATCAGGCAACTTTGATGGGGGTGGGGGCCACAAAAAAATCGGAACTCATCATGAGGGGCTGCAGTTGCTCGCGGTTCTGCGTACCCACATCCATACCCCCCCACATTGTGAGCAAACGTCTTAGTGGCCCCCCTCGACAGCAGAGACTTTTAAAAATAAAATAAAAATCATTTCAGAGTTAATTTCGTGCAGTTCTACACATTTTGCCATAGGGAGGAGAGAAGATTTTGCAATTTTATAGCAAATTTCATGCAATTCTACACGCTGACATAGGGTGGAGAAAGGGGTTTGCAGTTTGTAATATGATATCGGAGTGAGACTGACTAACAAAATCAATAGGGGGCCCCCCGGATGGTAATTCAACAATGATAACAAGTTTAGATAGCTGGCCGCTAAACTAATTTAGTAATCAAAAAATATTTTGCTGACATGAGCTAATTGACTGACTATCAGTGACTGACATAATAATGCGGCCCGCCAGTTGCTCATGATCTATATGTACACAGGGGACATTTGTAGACGTTCAGAGTTGGAAGATTAGAGGATTTTGTTAAAACAACAGGATAAGAGGTGCTGCTCCTACTGAGCTCCATTATATACGTAGGTTACACAGTATCAATACCTCCTTGGCGGGGAATTTCGTGTCCCACTGCTCGCTCCCCATGTCGATGTAGGAGCTGTTGTTCAGATCTATCCCATTTCTGGTTCCTAAGTCATCCTCCGACAGGGCCGAGCTATCCCAGCTGACCACAGGGCAGCTGTCCCCCGTCAGGCCACACCGTCTCAGCAACACACTGTGGACAAAGTTATCTGGGAAACGGGCGTGGCGCATGGTTTTAGGACACACCGCCTGCGTGCTCTTCTCCTCTTTCACCGGGAGGCTCACTGGTGCTTTAGCTATGGCCACTGGCTCCTTTGACTGATCTGAGCTCGCGAAGACTATTGAGGAGCCGCTGCTACTAACTGTACTCTCCTCACTGCTGTGAGATTGGGGGAAAACAAGTTTAGGTTTCTAATATGATACTGAATAATAATTGGTCTTGTAATTCAGTTATATGAGATTGTACCGTTGTACCGTTTTGTACCGTTCTGGCAGCACATGCATCTCCAGTGCTGAGAGTATTGATGCCGGCTCTGAAATAAAGAAATTGTACCAAATGTAAAATGTGAAAAAACAAGAGAGGTTAGCTATGAATAAATTAAATCACTTGAATTTCTATACTAGAACATGTCAGAGGAAAGACGTAATGGAACTCACTAGTAAAAGCACGTGGGATATGCTCCATCCAGGCAGTGTGGTAGCCTACTACATTGATGTGCTGAAGACTGGATAACACTTTTACCTCTCTGTGAACCTGAAACAAATACAGGAAAATACTAAATGACTGATAAATTCACTTGTGTCCATAAATACTTCACTGAAGAATACCTCATTTTTGGAACATTAAAACTCAATACATTTGAAATACCTTCATGTAGTCTTCCCTTGAAACATTGTTGATGAGAACTTTCTTCACAGCATACTTCTGGCCATCCAGCTTGTTTTTTACCTATGACAAAACATTAAAAAGGGGGAATTTATTCCACTGTTGGTTTTAATAATCTATGATTTTTATTTTGACAATACAGTTCCGTACCTTGAAGACTTTGCCATAGGATCCTTTTCCAAGTCTAGAGAGCTCTTCAAACTCACTGAGGTAGCGAGACGTCTGTGCCAGGAACAGACCCTCTTTTGGTCTACGGTGAGATGAAGAAAATGAGTAAAGAAACAGGTCCTCAAGTTCTTCTCACAACATGAAGTACACAGCAGTACGTTTATTTTTATTTCAGTCTTTAGCTGACCCTCTTATCCAGAGCGACTTACAATTAGTGCATTCGTCTTAAGATAGCTAGGTGAGACAACACAATCGTATTAAGTACATTTTCCCTCATCTGCAGGAGGTTGGTGGCATTTTCATTGGGGAGGACGGGCTCGTGGTAATGGCTGGAGTGGAACGGTATCAAATACAGTACCAGTCAAAAGTTTGGACATACCTACTCATTCAAGGGTTTTTCTTTATTTTAACTTTTTTCTACATTGTAGAATAATAGTGAAGACAATCAAACCATGAAATAACACATATGGAATCATGTAGTAACCAAAAAAAGTGTTAAATAAATCAAAATATATTATATATTTGAGATTCTTCAAAGTAGTCACCCTTTACCTTGATGACAGCTCTGCATACTCTTGACATTCTCTCAACCAGCTTCATGAGGCAGTCGCAAAAACCATCAAGCGCCATGATGAAACTGGCTCTCATGAGGACCGCCACAGGAAATGAAGACCCAGAGTTACCTCTGCTACAGAGGATAAGTTCATTAGAGTTAACTGCACCTCAGTAATTTCAGCCCAAATAAATGCTTCACAGAGTTCAATTAAGAGACATCTCAACATCAACTGCTCAAAGGAGACTGCGTGAATAAGGCCTTCATGGTTGAATTGCTACTAAAGGACACCAAAAAGAAGAAGAGACTTGATTGGGCCAAGAAACATGAGCAATGGACATTAGACCAGTGAAAAGTCAAAATGTTTGATTTTTGGTTCCAACCGCTGTGTCTTTGTGAGACGCAGAGTAGGTGAACGGTTGCTCTACGCATGTGTGGTTCCCACCGTGAAGCATGGAGAAGGAAGTGTGATGGTGTGGGGGTGCTTTGCTGGTGACACTGTCTGTGATTTATTTTGAATTCAAGGCACACTTAACCAGCATGGCTACCACAGCATTCTGCAGCGATATGCCATCCCATCTGGTTTGCGCTTAGTGGGACTATCATTTATTCTTCCAACAGGACAATGACCCAACACACCCCCAGGCTGTGGGCTGTGTAAGGGCTATTTGACCAAGAAAGAGAGTGATGGAGTGCTGCATCAGATGACCTGGCCTCCACAATCAGCCGACCTCAACCCAACTGAGATGGTTTGGGATGAGTTGGACAGCAGAGTGAAGGAAAAGCAGCCAACAAGTGCTCAGCATATGTGGGAACTCCTTCCAGACTGGTGGAAAAGCATTCCAGGTGAAGCTAGTTGAGAGAATGCCAAGAGTGTGCAAAGCTGTCATCAAGGCAAAGGGTGGCTACTTTGAAGAATCTAAAATCTAAAATATATTTTGATTTGTTTAACACTTTTTTGGTGACTACATGATTCCATATGTGTTATTTCATAGTTTTGATGTCTTCACTATTATTCTACATTGTAGAAAATAGTAAAAATAAAGAAAAATCCTTGAATGAGTAGTTGTGTCTAAACTTTCGACTGGTACTGTACATCCAACACATGGTTTCCATGTGTTTGATGCCATTCAATCCGCTCCGTTCCAGCTATTATTATAAGCTGTCCTCCCCTTAGCAGCCTCCTGTGCCCTCAACAAAGTTATTAAGCTTACCTTAACGTAAGGCTCTGGGTGTCTGTATTCAATAACATTTGACCCTGAAATAGCAGCAAAAAAAACTGGTCAGTGAGTGAACATCAATGATAAACAAGAAATCTGACCAGGCATGTCCCGCATTACATTATCACTAGATGGACACATCAAGTGTTACCTGTGGGAAAAAGGAGGTGCTGACAGAACGCAGTAGTTCAGTGAAGGCTCTGTTGTATTGAAGTCTGACCGTGCTGAACTCCTCACCGATGGCTAATGGGGAGAGGAGGTTCTTCGCTGCTAAATGCCGACCAATGGCTGGAGAGAACAGCAAAGACAAGGAAGTCATTCACTGTGTTGTTGTTCACAAGTTCTTTTTTTGACTTTTTACACACAAAAAATGATCTTTCCTGAAGTCAGCGATGCAAAAGTGTTGCAAAAACACAGACAAAAACAGAGTTTACCGAGTTACTTAGTTGAAAATAATCATATTCTAACCTCTCTTGACACAACAACCAGAGAATGTTCATGTTTTACTGACAGAGAGATCGAGTTTAGTCGATTCTCTTTACCTTTGAACAGCATATGTGAGCGGGTCGGGTCACTCTCATAGACAAAGCACAGGTGTTCCAGCAGGGAGCCCAGCAGCAGGTGGTTGGGGATGGCTGATGGAAACTCCTGGATGGACGGGTACTGTTTGCCTGCCATCAGAACCTCACAGTTGTTATCGGAGTCTGACGCTGTGTTTACGTAGAGGATGAGAAACAGGACAGAGGAGAGTCTGGTAAGTGTTTGTAACAAGATTATAGATTATGTAATAGATTGGATAATAGCTAGGAGATGATGCCCAACATAATGTAAAAAAAATATAACTTTAATACCCCTTTATAGCGAAATTAGTTATTTGTAAAAATGTAAGGGGGAAGGATGTAGCCACAGTATATATTGTATCTGCCCCATGGTACTGATGATGGGGGTGTGGAGCAAAAGCAGCCTTCAAAATTGGTTGTGACTAAATAAGAGTATTGATATGACCGGAAGTTACTTTTCGTAGCAAGTTAGGAGAACATCTTAGCTAACCCTAACCCAAGTCTCCTAACCTGCTCCATAAAGTCACTTCCGAATATATATATAAAAATTGGTTTAGCTCACATATTTTTTAATACAGCGCCCTCTATCAGACAACCTTGGTTTATACAAATCATTTGTCTTTTTTGCCCAAAACTGGCCATGGCCCGGTTTCCCCGATAGCGATGGAACTTTTAGGCTTACGAGTATTTTAACTATGCAACTATGTATTTTAACTAGGCCCATTCCTCCATGCAGATCTCCTCTAGAGCAGTGATGTTTTGGGGCTGTTGCTGGGCAACACGGACTTTCAACTCCCTCCAAAGATTTTCTATGGGGTTGAGATCTGGAGACTGGCTAGGCCACTCCAGGACCTTGAAATGCTTCTTACGAAGCCATTCCTTCGTTGCCCGGGCGGTGTGTTTGGGATCATTGTCATGCTGAAAGACCCAGCCACGTTTCATCTTCAATGCCCTTGCTGATGGAAGGAGGTTTTCACTCAAAATCTCACGATACATGGCCCCATTCATTCTGTCCTTTACACGGATCAGTCGTCCTGGTCCCTTTGCAGAAAAACAGCCCCAAAGCATGATGTTTCCACCCCCATGCTTCACAGTAGGTATGGTGTTCTTTGGATGCAACTCAGCATTCTTTGTCCTCCAAACACGACGAGTTGAGTTTTTACCAAAAAGTTCTATTTTGGTTTCATCTGACCATATAACATTCTCCCAATCTTCTTCTGGATCATCCAAATGCTCTCTAGCAAACTTCAGACGGGCCTGGACATGTACTGGCTTAAGCAGGGGGACACGTCTGGCACTGCAGGATTTGAGTCCCTGGCGGCGTAGTGTGTTACTGATGGTAGGCTTTGTTACTTTGGTCCCAGCTCTCTGCAGGTCATTCACTACGTCCCCCCGTGTGGTTCTGGGATTATTGCTCACCGTTCTTGTGATCATTTTGACCCCACGGGGTGAGATCTTGCGTGGAGCCCCAGATCGAGGGAGATTATCAGTGGTCTTGTATGTCTTCCATTTCCTAATAATTGCTCCCACAGTTGATTTCTTCAAACCAAGCTGCTTACCTATTGCAGATTCAGTCTTCCCAGCCTGGTGCAGGTCTACAATTTTGTTTCTGGTGTCCTTTGACAGCTCTTTGGTCTTGGCCATAGTGGAGTTTGGAGTGTGACTGTTTGAGGTTGTGGACAGGTGTCTTTTATACTGATAACAAGTTCAAACAGGTGCCATTAATACAGGTAACGAGTGGAGGACAGAGGAGCCTCTTAAAGAAGAAGTTACAGGTCTGTGAGAGCCAGAAATCTTGCTTGTTTGTAGGTGACCAAATACTTATTTTCCAACATAATTTGCAAATAAATTCATTAATAATCCTACAATGTGATTTTCTGGATTTTTTTTTCTAATTTTGTCTGTCATGGTTGAAGTGTACCTATGATGAAAATTACAGGCCTCTCCCATCTTTTTAAGTGGGAGAACTTGCACAATTGGTGGCAGACTAAATACTTTTTTGCCCCACTGTATTACCACCTATGGCTGCAAATATTGAGGCGACTTATTCTGACAATAGTGTGCAATTCGGGGGTCATTCCTGCTTCTGCAGGAACGCCCCCCTTCGAGCATCCCATTGGTTCCTTCATGAACACCCCCTATTGGTTCCTTCATGAACACCCCCCCTCGATCAAGAGGTCTTCGTGATTGTGTGACTCTTTTGAATGTGGGTCAAAAGGGAAATAAAAGTATTATCTGAGTTTGCTGTGTACCGCTTGCTGTGTACCGGAGTCCTCTTTGCTAGCTAGCGGGTGCGACACCGGTAGACAGCGTCCTTCGCTCTTGCCTTCCGAACACCTGCCCTCACCATTGTTAATGGAACTGTGGGAAAAGTGTCTTACAGGCAGGGGCAAAGGACACTGTCCACCAGTCGCCCCCACCTCCCCCTAATACAGCAGGCGGGAGCGACACCGTGTGCTAACTTGCTAGTTAGCTTGCACACGGTGTTGCCCCCACCTCCCGCCTGCTGAGTACCCGGGAAATCCGTGCCCGACAGGTGGGGGCGAAGGACACTTTACTGGTGTGTACTAGCTGAACAAGGCAGTTAACCCACTGTTCCATGGCCGTCATTGAAAATAAGAATTTGTTCTTAACTGACTTGCCAACTTAAATAAAGGTAAAATTGTAAAAAATGTTAGCTACCGTTGCTGCTTCTTCTGTGGGGTTTTATCGGCAGTTGGCATCAACGTTATGGTGCATTACCTCCATCTACTGTAGTGGAGCGCCCATGCCTCCCACCTATGTACTGGAGTCATAGCTTAGAAATTGACCAATAGAAGTATATGTATATATATACACTGCTCAAAAAAATAAAGGGAACACTTAAACAACACAATGTAACTCCAAGTCAATCACACTTCTGTGAAATCAAACTGTCCACTTAGGAAGCAACACTGATTGACAATAAATTTCACATGCTGTTGTGCAAATGGAATAGACAAAAGGTGGAAATTATAGGCAATTAGCAAGACACCCCCAAAAAAGGAGTGATTCTGCAGGTGGTGACCACAGACCACTTCTCAGTTCCTATGCTTCCTGGCTGATGTTTTGGTCACTTTTGAATGCTGGCGGTGCTCTCACTCTAGTGGTAGCATGAGACGGAGTCTACAACCCACACAAGTGGCTCAGGTAGTGCAGTTCATCCAGGATGGCACATCAATGCGAGCTGTGGCAAAAAGGTTTGCTGTGTCTGTCAGCGTAGTGTCCAGAGCATGGAGGCGCTACCAGGAGACAGGCCAGTACATCAGGAGACGTGGAGGAGGCCGTAGGAGGGCAACAACCCAGCAGCAGGACCGCTACCTCCGCCTTTGTGCAAGGAGGTGCACTGCCAGCGCCCTGCAAAATGACCTCCAGCAGGCCACAAATGTGCATGTGTCTGCCACCCCCTTTTTACTCCTAACATAACAATGGTCATTATGGCCAAACAGTTCTATTTTTCTATTTTATAAAAAGTATGATCTTTGTCCCCATGTGCAGTTGCAAACCGTAGTCTGGCTTTTTTTATGGCGGTTTTGGAGCAGTGGCTTCTTCCTTGCTGAGCGGCCTTTCAGGTTATGTCGATATAGGACTCGTTTTACTGTGGATATAGATACTTTTGTACCTGTTTCCTCCAGCATCTTCACAAGGTCCTTTGCTGTTGTTCTGGGATTGATTTGCACTTTTCACACCAAAGCACGTTCATCTCTAGGAGACAGAATGCGTCTCCTTCCCAGCGGTATGACGGCTGTGTGGTCCCATGGTGTTTATACTTGCGCACTATTGTTTGTACAGATGAACGTGGTACCGTCAGGCGTTTGGAAATTGCTCCCAAGGATGAACCAGACTTGTGAGGGTCTACAATTTTTTTTCTGAGGTCTTGGCTGATTTATTTTGATTTTCCCATGATGTCAAGCAAAGAGGCACTACGTTTGAAGGTAGCCCTTGAAATACATCCACAGGTACACCTCCAATTGACTCAAATTATGTCAATTAGCCTATCAGAAGCTTCTAAAGCCATGACATAATTTTCTGGAATTTTCAAGCTGTTTAAAGCCACAGTCAACTTAGTGTATGTAAACTTCTGACCCACTGGAATTGTGATACAGTGAATTATAAGTCAAAATAATCTGTCTGTAAACAATTGAGGGAAAAATTCCTGTGTCATCCACAAAGTAGATGTCCTAACCGACTTGCCAAAACTATAGTTTGTTAACAAGAAATTTGTAGAGTTTGAAAAACGAGTTTTAATGACTCCAACCTAAGTATATGTAAACTTCCGACTTTAACTGTTTAAATATATATTTTTTTACCTTTAAGTAGGCAAGTTAGTTTTTTAATTTAACCTTTATTTAACCAGGAAAAGCCCATTTAGACCCAGAGTCTCTTTTTCAAGGGAGACCTGACCAAGGCGGCAGCAACAATCAATACATTACAGAATTAAAACATACAACAACATGATCCAGCCTATAAAAAGCATTTACACTCCTCCATAACAGTCTCCCATCAATATTTTAAATTAATTCAGTGGCACTAACATATCTAGATGATGGCGCCGAAGAGGATGGCTGACGTTTTACATGCCCGTAACCAATTGGGCTATTTTGTTCGTAACTTATTTTTTTACTTACTTTGTACATAATGTTACTGCCACCGTCTCTTATGACCGAAAATAACTTCTGCACATCAGAACTGGGATTACTCACCACGAACTGGAAGAAGCTTTTTCCTTTAACGAGTCCGAGAACAGGCCCAGTTCCCCGTCATTTGCGTGTAGAAAAGACGGAGGAAAAGAGGACGCAGATCGGGCTGCCTTTTGAGAATCCGTAGGCAAGCGAGTCAACTCCCACTGCCATCAATTCTACTTCCTAACATGCAATCATTGGAAAATAAAATTGATGACCTACGATTATGATTATCCTACCAACGGGACATTAAGAACAGTAATATCTTATGTTTTACCGAGTCGTGGCTGAATGACGACACTGATAATATAGAGCTGGAGGGATTTTCAATGCACCGGCAGAACAGAGAAGCTACGTCTGGTAAGACGAGGGGTGGGGGTGTGTGTCTTTTTGTCAATAACAGCTGGTGCACGATGTCTAATATTAAAGAAGTCTCAAGGTATTGCTCGCTTGAGGAAGAGCACCTTATAAGCTGTAGACCACACTATCTACCAAGAGAGTTCTCATTTATATTATTCATAGTCGTCTATTTACCAACACAGACTGTTGCTGGCCCTAAGACCGCACTCAACGAACTGTGTAAGGCCATAAGCAAACAAGAAAATGCTCACCCAGAAGCGGCGCTCCCAGTGGCTGGGGAATTTAATGCAGGCAAACTTAAATCAGTTTTACAAAAATTTTACCAGCATGTCACATGTGCAACCAGAGAAAATAAAATCCACACACAGAGATGCATACAAAGCTCTCCCCCGCCCTCCATTTGGCAAATCTGACCATAATTCCATCCTCCTGATTCCAGTTTACAAGCAAAAATTAAAGCAGGAAGCACAGTGCCTCGCTCAATACGGAAGTGGTCAGATGACGCGGATGCTATGCTACAGGACTGTTTTGCTAGCACAGACTGGAATATGTTCCGGGATTCATCCAATGGCATTGAAGAGTATACCACATCAGTCATATCCCAACCAGAAGCCATGGATTACAGGCAACATCCAAATCCAGCTAAAGGCTAGAGCTGCCGCTTTCAAGGAGCGGGACACTAATCCGGACGCCTATAAGAAATCCCGCTATGCCCTCAGACGAACCATCAAACAAGCAAATCGACAATACAGGATTAAGATTGAATCCAACTACACCGGCCCTGACGCTCGTCGGATGTGGCAGGGCTTGAAAACTATTACGGACAACAAAGGGAAACCCAGAAGCGAGCTGCCCAGTGACGCGAGCCTACCAGATGAGCTAAATGCCTTTTATGCACGCTTCGAGGCAAGCAACACTGAAGCATGCACGAGAGCACCAGCTGTTCTGGATGACTGTGTGATAATGCTCTCGGTTGCCGATGTGAGCAAGACCTTTAAACAGGTCAACATTCACAAAGCCGCGGGGCCAGATGGATTACCAGGACATGTACTCTAAGCATGTGCGAATCAACTGGCAAGTGTCTTCACTGACATTTTCAAAATCTCCCTGACTGAGTTTGTAATACCTACATGTTTCAAACAGACCACCATAGTCCCTGTGGCCAAGGAACTGAAGTTAACCTGCCTAAATGATTACCGCCCCGTAGCACTCACGTCGGTAGCCATGAAGTGCTTTGAAAAGCTGATTATGGCTCACATCAACAGCATCCTCCCGGATACCCTAGACCCACTCCAATTCACATACCGCTCCAACAGATCCACAGATGACGCAATCTCAATCGCACTCCACACTTCCCTTTCCCACTTGGACAAAAGGAACACCTATGTGAGAATGCTGTTCATTGACTACAGCTCAGCATTCAACACCATAGTGCCCACAAAGGTCATCACTAAGCTAAGGACCCTGGGACTAAACACCTCCCTCTGCAACTGGATCCTGGACTTCCTGACGGGCCACCCCCAGGTGGTACGGGTAGGCAACAACACGTCTGCCACGCTGATCCTCAACACTGGGGCCCCTCAGGAGTGTGTACTTAGTCCCCTCCTGTACTCCCTGTTCACCCACGACTGAGTGGCCAAACACGATTCCAACACCATCATTTTATCTGCTGACGACACAACAGTGGTAGGCCTCATCACCGACAATGACGAGACAGCCTATAGGGAGGTAAGAGAACTGTCAGTGTGGTGTCAGGACAACAACCTCTCCCTCAATGTGAGCAAGACAAAAGGAGCTGATCGTGGACTACAGGAAAAGGAGGGCCGAACATGCCCCCCATTAACATCAATGGGGCTATAGTGGAGCAGGTTGAGAGTTTCAAGTTCCTTGGTGTCCACATCACCAACGATCTATCATGGTCCAAACACACCAAGACAGTCATGAAGAGGGCACGACAAAACCTTTTCCCCCCCAGGAGACTGAAAAGATTTGGCATTGGTCCCCAGATCCTCAAAAAGTTATACAGCTGCACCATCGAGAGCATCCTGACCAGTTGCATCACCGCCTGGTATGGCAACTGCTCGGCATCTGACCGTAAGGCGCTACAGAGGGTAGTGCGTACGGGCTGGTACATCACTGGGAGCAAGCCTCCTGCAATCCAGGACCTATATAATAGGCGGTGTCAGAGGAAAGCCCATAAAATTGTCAGAGACTCCAGTCACTCAAGTCATAGAATGTTTTCTCTGCTAACGCACAGCAAGCGGTACCGGAGCGCCAAGTCTAGGACCAAAAGGCTCCTTAACAGCTTCTACCCCCAAGCCATAAGACTGCTGAACAATTAATCAAATGGCCACCACCCCTCCATTTGTTTTGTACACTGCTGCTACTCACTGTTATTATCTATGCATTGTCACTTCACCCCTACCTACGTACAAATTACCTCTAACCTGTACCCCTGCACACTGACTCGGTACCGGTACCCCCTGTATATAGCCTCGTTATTCTTATGTTATTGTGTTACTTTTTACATTAGTTTATTTGGTAAACATTTTCTTAACTCTTCTTGAACTGCACTGTTGGTTAAGTAAGCATTTCACGGTAAGGTCTACACTTGTTGTATTCGGCCCATGTGGCAAATAAAGTTTGATTTTATTTTTGATTGTAGACTATTCCATGCCTCTGGTGCACAAGAAGAGAAGGCAGTCTTGCCTAATACTGTGAATGTCCTGGGGACTTTAAGTAGCAACCACCTAGCAGACCGGGTATGGTAACTGCTGGTGGTGAAGGAGACCAGACTACAGGAGGTAAAGAGGGAGTTTACCCAAAAGTAGATGAACACATACAAATGTATCTTTCTGCACATATAAAGTGAGGTCCAACTTAACATTTGGTACAATGTACAATGGTGGGTGAGTGACTTGGCATTTGTAATAAAGTGCAAGGATGCATGACAAACACAGTCCAGTCTCTGTAAGACAAGGGGGTTGCATGCATATACAACAAGTCACCATAATCAATTACAGCGAGAAAAGTGGCCTGAACAAGCGTCTTTCTAGCCATAAGTGGGAAGCAAGCCTTATTACAAAAATTAAAACCCAATTTCAATTTAAGCTTCCTCACAAGATTATCCACATGAACTTTGAAGGAAAACTTTTCATCCAACCATATACCAAGTTATTTGTAGGATGACACTTTTTCAATGGATAAGCCTCCAGATGTGACAATGCTAACCTTCTCTGGCTGAGTGCGAGCTCTGGTAAAGGTCATGAATTTCATTTTTTGTACATTCAATACCAGTTTGAGGCCATAAAGGCAGGCCTGCAGTGACTGAAAAGCAGTCTGGAGCTCTTCAACAGCCTGAACCAGAGAAGGAGCACATGAATATATGACTGGATCATCTGCATATAGATGTAACTTTGCTGGTTGCATCACATTTCCAAAATCATTACCGTAATTGCTGGACTATTAAGCGCACCTGAATATAAGCCGCACCCACTGAATTTAAAAAAAATATGTATTTTGTACATAAATAAGCCGCACGTGTCTATAAGCCGCAGGTGCCTACCGGTACATTGAAACAAATGAACTTTACACAGCCTTTAAACGAAACACGGCTTGTAACAAAAATAAATAGGCTTTTAAACGAAACACGGCTTGTAACAAAAATAAATAGGCTTTAACGAAACACGGCTTGTAACAAAAATAAAAAAAATAGCAGTAAACAGTAGCCTACCAAGAAAGTCATTGGTCACTATCTTCCTCCTCCTGTGCACTGAAACCACTGAAGTCATCTCCTTCGGTGTCGGAGTTGAATAGCCTCAGAATTGCTTCATCCGATGTTGGATCGTTTTCATTGTCGCTCTCGTCACTTTCATCCGGAGGCAAATTCCCCGCTGAGCTCATGCTGCCCTCTTCAACACGCAGCAGTCCAGCCTTTCGAAACCCGTTGATGATAGTGGATCTTTTGACAATGCTCCACGCTGTCAGGACCCACTGGCAGACTTGACCATAAGTTGCTCTTCGCATGCGGCCCGTTTTAGTGAAGGATTTCTCCCCACTTGTCATCCAAGCCTCCCACTGAACACGGAGCGCCACCTTAAATGCACGATTTAAACTGATGTCGAGTGGCTGCAAATACTTTGTTGTGCCCCCAGGAATCACAGCTGGAATTGAGTTTGTCCTCTTGATGGCTTCTTTCACAGAATCCGTTATGTGGGCCCTCATGCTGTCCAACACGAGCAATGCCTTGTTCTTGTGAAAGAATCCTCCCGGTCGCTTGCCGTAACACTCCGTATGCCATTCATGCATTAGGCTTTCCGTCATCCATCCTTTCTTGTTGACTTTCACAACAATTCCTCTCTGGAATTTTTCTTTTGGCATCGTCATGCGTTTGAAAATCAACATCGGTGGAAGCTTTTCTCCCGATGCCGTGCAGCTCAGAACACAGGTGAAGTGCGTTTTTTCATGCCCAGTTGTTTTCAGCGTGATGGATGATTCGCCTTTCCTGTTGACAGTCCGAGTGAGAGGCAGGTCAAACGTCAGAGGAACCTCGTCCATATTTATGATGTCGTGCGGGCCGATGGAATGCTCCGCTATCTTTGCATCAGTGAATTTACGGAAGTTTGAAACTTTTTCCTCGTAGTCGGGAGGGAGCTGCTGACACAGACTCGTCCGTACCCTGATGGACAGGCCTTTACGTCTCATAAATCTTAGACACCACGATGGTCCACCTCTAAAATCCTCAAACTTCATTGCAGTGGCGATTGTTTTGGCTTTCAGTCGGATCTGCACAGTTGAAACACCTCGGCCGTCTGCTCTCTGTGTGTTGACCCAGTCTTCAAGCTCATTTTCTAGTTCGGGCCATCTGCTTTTCTTCCCTCTGAAAGCTTTTGTTGTCTTTCTGCACTGAGTCAGTTGCTCATGCTGCTGTTTCCAACGTCTTATCATAGACTCATTAAGGCCAAGCTCCCGTGCAGCAGCTCTATTTCCCTTTCCAACAGCCAGATCGATCGCCTTCAACTTGAAAGCTGCATCATATGCATTTCTCCGTGTCTTTGCCATGATGAGGGTGACAAAATGACTACCGTAATCAGAATGATGGCAAGTTTGAGCGCGCTCGATTTGCGTCACATTATGTGACGGTGCTCAGTTTTTTGGCGGCATGAATTTGTGAAAGCGGGAAAAATCCATAAATTAGCCGCGTCATTGTATAAAGCGCGAGGTTCATAGCGTGGGAAAAAAGTAGCGGCTTATAGTCCGGAAATTACGGTAATCAAATTTGAGAACAACACAGGAGCTAAAATGGAACCCTGGGGCACACCTCTATTAATCTCAAGAAAGCCAGACTTGTGATTGTCAGTTATAAACATTGTGTTCTGTCAGAAAGATAGTTCCTAAACCAATTTACTGCCCCTTCACTGAGACCAGTGTTTCTGAGTCTAGCTAGCAACAATTCATGGTCAACTGAATCAAATACCTTTGATAAATCCACAAACAGAGCAGCACAATGTTGCTTTTTATCAAGTGCATAAATGATGTCATTTGCCACAGCTGCAGTTGTGGTGCTGTGCCCCGATCTAAAGCCAGATTGAACCCCGCTCAGTATGTTCTTCTCAATTAAAACGTTTAACTGTGAGTTCATTAGGGATTCATAGACTTTGGCCATGCTGGGAGTTTGGAGATAGGACCATAGTTATTAGCATCTGAGGGATCTCCACTCTTTAGCAGTGGGAGGACATAAGCTAATTTCCAAATGCTGGTATGGAATTGGTCAAGAGACTCAAGTTGAACATGTGAGCCACAGGTTCAGTAGTAATACCAGCTGCTATCTTTAAGAGGTAGGGATCCAGGTTGTTTGGACCTGTAGGCTTTTTAGTGTCTATTGCCTTTAGTGCTTTATAGACCAGTTAAGAACAAATTCGTATTTAAAATGACAGCCTTCCCCGACCAAACCCTAACGACGCTGGGCCAATTCTGCGCCGCCCTATGGGACTCCCAATCACGGCCGGTTGTGATACAGCCTGGAATCGAACCAGGGTCTGTAGTGACACCTCTAGCACTGAGATGCAGTACCTTAGACCGCTGCGCCACTCTGGAGCCTATATCCTACTGTTTATATTTTAATTTTGTAATTTTAAGCATTTTTTATATCGTTAGGTTCTAATTATCAGAGTAAGAACTCAACGGACACTATGAAAACTTAAACCAAGTTTATTCTTCCCAAAGGATCAAACAGCTGAACCGACAAAAACATGTTTACAATAGTGGTGGTATATGTACCCCACTTTGGGTCGAGTCTCCTCCTTTGCGCTAAACATTCTATCTTTATTGCCAGGCATGAAACTAAGTGATATGGGCAATAAACGGTTCCTTTTCCCTAACGTGACCTGACCTCGACCCCCTTCATCACTAATCACTTTTATTTTTTTCTTCTTTATTTTTGCTCCTTTGCACCCCAGTATCTCTACTTGCACATTCATCTTCTGCACATCTATCACTCCACTGTTTATTTGTTAAATTGTAATTATTTTGCCACTATGGCCTATTTATTGCCTTACCTCTCTAATCTTACTTCATTTGCACACACTGTATATAGACTTTCCTATTGTGTTGTTGTTTGTGTCGCACTGCTTTGCTTTATCTTGGCCAGGTCGCAGTTGTAAATGAGAACTTGTTCTCAACTGGCCTACCTGGTTAAATAAAGGTGAAATAAAACAAATGTTAAAAAAATTATCCATCGCTCTCAATGCCTGCCACATGATTGTTTTCCCTACACTCAGTACATTCTAAGCTTATTTGCACCCACCATATACCTTCCTCCTACAGATAACCATTAACTTCTGGTGTAGACCCTGGACTATGGCACCCCTCATGTCTCTATTATAACTAATGATTAATAATATTTAATCCAAACCCATCAATATGTTGCTTGTTTGTATCAATTGCAAAGACATTGGGAAGTTTGTATTTGTAGTCAACTTTGGGTACGCATTCACTCTAGCTATTTACTCCGATTTGAGCGCAATCTCGTCTAATTTCCACAACTTCCGAATTCGCTAGATGAAGTTCCACCCCCATTAATTTTCAACGGGAGCATGAGAGCAATGTGCAGGGGATTGTGGGAAGGTGAGTGGCGCAAACCCTGCTAGCGGGGCAAGAAAACGTTCAGCTCTGCTCTACTTTATGCAAATTGCACGAGGCCACCGCTGCCGTTAACCAATCAGGTGAGTTGCGGATGTTTGCTTGAAAATCTTCCTTTCATGAAACATAGTTTCGCCTGTCATTAGTTCTGGGCAAGCACAACCAAAAAAGATGGAGAAAAAAAAATCATCCGTGTGTCTGGTTTTCAAATTCTATATGATTTTTCTTTGCTAGAATACAGAGACAAAGTCACAAGGTCAATGGCATGGAGGAGGATTGCAGAGATTGTTGGTGCTGTTGATAGTGGGTGAAGAGAGATTTGCACAACAACGTTTGCTTGTGCTGCTAGCTAGCTATGAATATCAAGCAACCTAGACATCAAAACTGTGATCAAAGCCACCAATTGTGAAATGTGTCCACCAAAGAATAGAAATCACCAGTAACACGCACTATAACATTCTAAATGATACATTAAGCATGAATTTACCATTTAATATGCTACCAATTGGATTATGCTATCTTAACATTATGATTCTCATATTTTATGTCTCTTTCATTATACTTGTGTCATGACATTTATGATTATAGCTCACTTCCTGTCAAATAAATAGGCCTACATTCACATTAATGGGTAATTTGGGTAAAGGAAATTGTGGCTTTGACTTGCAAACATTGTTGTGCAAATCTCTGTTTACCCATCATCAACATCAACAGCAATCCTCCCCCATGCATTGACATCCTGATTTTGTCTCTGTATTCTAAAATCATTCTCAGCAAATATACGAGGTAGAATTAAAATGCTCCCCACAACACATTATTTTCCTTTTTGATATTTGTAATTAGCCTACAAATTGACAGGTAATTCTTTCCCATGTACAGTATTGTACCTAGAACACAAGGGTTGGATTTGCACTAAACAATTTCATGTCAGAAAAATTATGTAGGAAATCTGGCTTATGGTTAGCCTCATATACATTATCTACTGGTATCATTTTAAATTGAGAACATATAGCTAGCTCATCAATTTGCAAATTATGTGTGCGCATACAAACATGGTCTCTTTTTTGTTTTCTTGAGTAAGGCAGCTCCAAAATGCAGGTGTTTCAGCCTAACTCAGTGCTTTCTGTGGTGGTGGGGCAAGCCAGCAGAAAATAGGAGAGTTGCACCGTGATTGGCTCGGTGTTCTGTCACTCATGGGCACACTACGTCACCGCCAAGTCTAAGTCCTTAGTAAGAGTTGTCATGACTCTCCTGTGAGGATCCGAAGGATCAGGTTACAGTGGGTCCGCTCTACAGTGCCCTCTCTCTCCTGCAGAGGGGGAGAGGGATGGACTTGGACAGTTTAATGACGGTCGTAAATACCTTTCAGAACAACTCTGCCTTTGGGCTCTGCAGGATTGAGGGTAAGAACCCTTTTGATACAAGGAGATTCCTCCCACCAAAACTATGACATCCAAAAGTGGAGAATGACACAATATTCCTTACACAAATAAGGTGGTAAATGGTTGGTGGGGACTTAAAGAACAATCATGTCGAATTCGTTATTAATTTGTGTTGTAACTAAGGACAGTAGAACAACATAACTGTATCTCTGAATGTGTATATTTCCCAGGTATCAGATTTACATCTAAATGTTGTGATTAAATACGAAACTATTTGTGAGAAGATGAAATGTGATCTCAGCCTTCTAAATGAGAAAATGGTTTTTCATATCAAGTTTATCCAGTCAGTAACCAAACTCTGAAACTCTCTCGAAGAAGAAGACTACACAGGAACATTCAGTCTACAGCTAAGTACATTAGTCTAGTAAACTCGACCAAAGACGAGAAGACAAACAATTTACTCTCACCACTATAGATACCTCTATTCTAACGAACAGAGCCCGCTGAACAATGCAAGGTAGACCTCTGGAAGATACGTTCTAACCGACACTCCGAGACCAACCTACTTCAACTACAAAGGACATGGTGACCTCTGGTGGACAACCAGAGACTCTGATGAATTACTCTCCACAGACGGACCGGCGATTTCAACAGAAACAGACAGCAAAGACATACACACAAAAATATGTACATTCCAATTATTTTGAATGAGTGGCCGTTCATGTGCAAAGTATTCACATTTCCATGAGCATAGTTATCAGTTATATGTACGATAGTTGAATTCCTTTGTCTCTCCCTTTCCCTCTCTTTTGAATCCACCATTTTCTGTAACAAGCCATCATATCGGTTTAGTCCACTAGGGACCTTTCATTGCGTTGTGTTAGTAACCAATACCGTGTGTTTATGTATTTCTGTGTGATTAGTTAGTAAATAAATAAGCCAATTTGTATATCGCTGATTCATCATTTATACTAGGGTTCGTGAAGATATCCAAGAATTTTGCGACGTTCAGAATGAGACTGATGAGGTAAATCATAACTAATGGATGACTAAGATGATAACGATATATTTATATCTGTAGAGTTAATTCGGGAAACGGTAACTCATTAAACAAACTTTTTACTGTGCTGCCCCAAGATTGCTAATGAGTTAATTCCTACATGAAATGTAATCAGCGTAATAATTAAACATAGTTAATTGATGATAAAATAAATCGGCATCACATTAATGATAGTAACGACACGACAGGGTATACATAAAAAATTCTAGCCCTTTGAGTCCTGCCATATAGTTACATTAGAATTTCCCTTCCAAGAAGGCTCAAGGTCATTGGCCACAGATGAAATTACGTCAAATCACATTATATGTAGGGTAGCTTTGATTGGACTGATCATGACAACATCTTACTTTCAAAATCTTAGCTAGCAGTCATCATCATGAATCAAGCCGACAATCTAATGGCAAATCCTTTTCAAACCTTGTCATATGAAGAGAAATTATAGATAAAAATGATCGTGCTCATCGGCCATAAACATTACTCAACAAGTTGGAAATCGCAAATTCAACAATGAGTAGTTTCTGGTTTGGAAGGAATCAGTGACAGTGGCTAACTGCAAGCATTGCAACTGGGAAGTCGGGAATAAACAAGCTCAAACTGGGAAAATACGTTTTGAGTGGTCATCCAACTCGGAATTGTAAATCCGGCCCCCTTCTCTTTCTTTGATGACAAAATTTGACCACGAAGGACCGCCACGCCACCTTCCTGTTGAAGTGAGCACATCACAACAAGGTGAGTGCAAAAGGGTGTTATATGCTGCTGCAAAAATCATGTAATATGCCAGGGAGATATGGTCATGATATGTCTACTGTAGCTAAGAAAGTATTACTAAGTGTATGTTGTGTAGTAAGATGTTAGTAGCCCATGTGCCTCACCCTAATAATTTAGTCTATTTTCACCTCTTAATTTCACCTACTGTTCTGACTCGGTGGTGCACATGTAGCCTATAAGCTGTTGTTGAGAAATGTAATCATTGAACATTGTAAGATCTTTCATTGTCTGCTTGTATGCCCCCTTTATTTATCCTATGTTTCTAACTTGGTGTACAGGGAAAACACTGCAAGAATGGCCCATGTTCTGAATTCTGTCGCTGTACATTTCAAAAGTGCTGAACAAATAGTTATATTGACTACATCCGTCCTAGCTTGCTCATTAATGTCTTAATCGAAATTACAGATTGTCGTCCCCTTATGCCATAGTTTGTACATCTCAATTGTCAGTAGAAACCACATTTGTTTAAGCAAGTCAGCCATATCATTTTTTTTTTTTTAAAGGCAGTAAATGAGGCTGAATGAACTGTTTTGCTGCCAGACAAGGCACCGCTGATAGCCAGGTGTAGCAGTGGTAAGGTGTTGGGACTGCTGTTGGGACAGCTTTATGCAGGCCCTAACAGTTTGTGGGCACCGTTATAGTGCAATTAATGTATTGTATTGTAGTGGCTTTGCTGGCATGCATCTCACTCCCCCCCACCACCACCAAAATGTACATGTTAAAATCACTGCATGGCTGATATCCTGAGGCAGAGTAACAATGAAATAAAACCGATTGGGGAGCTCATAACTGGACAAAAAGGTCATGTTCATTTGAGAAAGCAACACAGACAAATTAGAGACAGATCCCCTTCACACCTTTTTATTGCAGAATTGTGATATGTGATGAATGAACAGTTCATCTTGAATAATATTTTAAGTTAATAATTAAAACAAGATTAAACACTTCACTGAATCAAAATATAATTTCAAAATGTACAAATAATCTAACTTGTTTGTAAATGTTAGACATCTTAGTAAGTAGGCTATTATTACTAAAGCATAATTTCAGGTGAACCAAAAAGTCCATACAACTTTGCTCCACTCCCTGATCTACTGGGTGAGTAGACTTCTATTCCAGCCCAGCAATAATACACATTATTATCAACTCCTTAGGTTTGATAAGTTAAATCAGGTATGTTAGTGCTGGGCTGGAACAGAAGCCTGCACACCCAGCATACCTCCAGGAGAAGGATTGGCCTGCTCCAGTTGTAATAAGTTTGTAGCCTACATTGTGTGTGACTTTTAACTGTATTGTTGTATACAACATTTGCTAACACAAGTACACATACAACCCATGACATACAAGGATGTTCCAGCAGTCTCTTGGGACATTCACTAGGACCTCTTCATCTGCAGACAGGCTTTCGCGCAGCTCTCCTCAGACGTCACAAAGAAACAGGCTTCATTTTATTACATTTAGACAGCTCTGGCGATTATCTCTCTGTCTTCATAGTTTTCCTCTCTAGGGACTAAAACTAGAGAATATTTTCATAATGTTATCCTACAACCTGCTTTATCTAGCTAGTACACCTACTCCCTTTTCTGACAGATGGAGCAGAAAATAAATTCACCCTCTTCCATTGCTGTTATCTACAAATGTATTTGGAACATGAGTTTTTAATTTAGAATGAAAAATAGGCCTACATCAAGCTAATATGACGTTAACTAGCTGATTATATTTCACTTTGCTAGCTATAGTATGTAAAATTGGCTAGCTGGATAACAAGCAGCTCATTATAGTTTAACATTTTCAAAACGTATTTACTAACTTACTTGAATAGTTTCACACCTACGCCCACGAAGCGGACAATATTTTGGAGACAAATGTTGTCAAAAGCGCATTCTGACACACTGGAAGCAATTTACGAACGCACCCTTTGTTCTGAAGTTATCAGTGGACACAGAAATATGAATAAACCATGTTTAGCGGATCTCTTCTGTGTATAAAGTGACGCAGGTGTGCAAAAAAAAGCATCTAACGATGCCCTTAGCTGTTCTACAAGTTGTCTGAGGCAGGCGTAAGACTACAGGCGTTTTCAAGTGCATTGGTTTTGGGAAACAGCTCGGAGATGTAACGATGTTCTTACGAAGGTGTTAACGACGAATTCATGCCGCTTTTAAAACAACTGTGAACTCTGAATAATACGAAGTAAAATTATGACGTCAGGGATCTTCAGGTCGGTTCTCTAGAAAGAGGCCCGAGTTGGATGACCGTTGAAATCGATTTTTCCCAGTCGGAGCTCATTTTTTCTCCTGGGTTCCCAGTTGTTTTGAACGCACTGAAGTCAGAAATTTCCCAGTTCCCAGTTGTTTTCAACGCGGCATTAGCTTTTGGGAAACCGGGCCAGGTAGGGAAAGGGGTCCAGCTCCGATATCGTCTCTCAGAGCAGTCCTCCCTCGGGGTCTCTATGCTACCGCCTACTGATATGTAATCTCTCAATGCAGTGCATCTCTCAGGAAAAGTGGGGGTTTCGAAAGGAGTGGACGTTTCAGAAGGAACCATATCAGGAGAAGTGGGGTTTTCAAAAAGTGCCAATCAAGATGTCCTTTGTGTTATCGGACTTTAGTCATGGTCTGCAGAGATGACAGTAAGGAATTTCAGTTGTAGCCAAAAAAAATGTACATTCACTCACTGTGAGCTTTGTCTTTGAACTTTACCTACCCGTAGCCATGTATGTAACGTTACGTTTTTCGTAAATGCTAGCTAACGTTAGCTACCCTATTATAAAAAGCATTCATTTTACAATGTATTTTATTAAATATTTGAAATAATAATAGAAATATCAAGTCATGGCGGTTCTAGTAGTTATGGAACTCCAGCGCTTCTAGTGTTAAGACTCCTTTCGAAACGCCCACTCTTTTCGATATCCCACTTTTTCTGAGAGATGCAATGCATTGAAAGATTACATTTCAGTAGATGGCAGCATAGAGACCCTGAGGGATGACTACTCTGAGAGATGACGTCGCAACTGGACCCTAATTGCAGGTATATTCAGTGGGTAGGTTTGCTGACAACAGGATGACTCCACCCACAGTACTGCCTAGCTAGTTAGATTGAGGCTAGTTAGCACAGCCATATTTGTAGAATCAATTTCAGGTGTCTATCAACTTACTGTCAAATTCAACCTCATCTATCAACTTACTGTCAAATTCAACCTCATCTTCACTGGTGGTCAAATTAAACACACTCCGCTCATGTCTGGTCGTTGTGGTGGTTAGATTTCGGCGAATCAAGGGGTTGATCATGCTGCTGCTACTCGAACTTTCCTCTCTGAGCCCGTTCAGAGAGCTAAACATATTGACGTCGTCCATTTAACTGTGGCATAAATCCATGTCCAACTGTAAGAATACTTAGGCTTTAATATTTTCCATTTCGCATGAACGGTAACTACTTTAAGTAGACGTTATTATCAAATAATATTTACACAAGCTCGCCAGAAGAGTCCCATACGGTCAAGTGTCATCCATTTCGAACAACACACACAGGAAAGAGAGGGGGCGTTGTCTTAAAACAGCATGAGCTGAATATTACGTTCGGTTTAATAATTTCACGTCCACTGTGAAGAGAAATTATGAATCAAGTCTGACTTCATTTGTATCATTATATATTGATGAGATTGTATCACTTTTAAAACGTAACCCTATCCATTCATGTAATCCATTACCGCGGTCTTGTTCGTTTTATTATTTTGCGCTACAAGTCAGACATTCCCTGCAGCATCTAATTTCGTCCCTGATCCTGGCAAGGATGATGATGAAATGTTACAAATCTTTATTGGTGACATACATGTTTTTTTTCATTTTAGAGATTTCAAACGAAAACTACAAGTACTGACTTGTTCAATAGTTCACCCCAGAGTCATATATTTAGTCTATATTCTATGGCTTTGGTTAACCCTATGCAAAAAAAGTATTTAGTGGTTCTATTGACTGGCAGACAGCAGGGGATTGGCCTGCTGGATGGTCTTGGCAAGACGGGATACTGCTTTTGTCAAACAACTTTTGACGTTGATTTGACAAAATTGAAATTCTTTCTAGCCATGACCCTGCGAAACCTAGATAACTGTTCATGCGCATTGCGCACCAACAACTAACAATAAGAGAACGTCATAACACAGGCACACAAACTGTCTAAGAGGGTTGAATATAATGTAGGCACTAGCGCAGGGGTGGGCAAACTTTTTGGCTCGAGGGCCACATCGGGATTTTGAAATTCAACGGAGGGCCGTATTTTTTGGGGGACTAATTGTTTGTTAAAATCTATTTGCGGGGCCTCCAGAGTGGCGCAGCAGTCTAGAGAGGGTGGTGTAGTGGGGGGGAAGGAAAGTGGTGTCTAGTGCTCTATTTCACTAGTCTTACAGGAACAGGACTAATGGAGAGAATTTAATGTACGGTAGGTAGGCCGTGACTGTCCTCACACTCCAGTACAGTAGGTGGCAATGTATGCACATTAAAGTTGGATGCGATCCGCTTAACCAACCCCGACGAGGAAGAGCAAGAGCTCTGCTCGTGTTCTCTGCGCAGAATCAATCGTGATTCATCCAAAACAAGCGCGCGGATAGATGGATGTCAACATGAGGAGGAAGAGGACTACCTTTGTTTTCATTGCAGCCACTTCAATCTAAATCACGGTTTACTGATTTTTGTTGTTGCGACAACTGAATTCTGTGAACTTAACGTTAAGTTTTCTTACTCGCTGACAACATGTATGACAGCTAGCTAGCTTGTTTGTCAGACGCTAGCCATCTAGTTGTAGCCGGAATTTGATTTGATGAAAGGGTGCTACCAGAGAAAACAGAATCAACAAACAGAATATAGACCTTATACAGACAGGCAGTGCACTAGCTAGGGTGTTTTCTTCAAACAGTCGAGATGACGGATGCAAGGTGAGAGGAGTACCCATCTACATGTTTCCTTGTTCATTGATGTTACACTCAACTGCAAGGAACCATAATTGTGTAGAATGAAAACACCTGCATACATGTACCAAAGCCATTTGTGTCATGATGATTATATTTCATAACAGCTCTGAACCAGCTGGAACCATCAAGGCCATTGACAGGCACTCTGTGCATCAGATCTGCTCTGGACAAGTTGTGTTGACCCTGGCTACAGCTGTCAAGGAACTGGTTGAAAACAGTATTGATGCAGGGGCCACCAATGTTGGTAAGTGCTTTGCAAATACTGTACTGTAAATCGACTGTGGATGTAGTATGGTTTCTGTTTTGGAAATGCGTTGTTGTTGATGTTGCACAAATCCAAAATATGGAGAGTTGTTTCCACCTTATATCTGTAGACATTAAATTGAAGGACAGCGGAACAGAGCTTGTGGAAGTGTCTGACAACGGCAAAGGAGTGGAAGAGGTTAATTTTGAAGGACTAAGTGAGTAACACCATTTATCTGCCAATTGTATGTTTGTATATTGCATACTGTAGTATACTGTATTTATTGGACACTGTACTCAGGGCCTTGATTTTATCCTCCTGCCCACAGCCTTGAAGCACCACACATCGAAGCTGAAGGATTTCTCTGACCTTATCCACGTGGAAACATTTGGCTTCCGAGGGGAAGCCCTCAGCTCTCTTTGTGCCCTCAGGTAAAGCTGTGTTCTATCTCTATATCTCCTGGATGGATAGAGAGTATAACATAGTTGAACTTATTCTAAGAGTCAGATGCAAGTTCCCTACTCTCCTCTGCAGTATTATCAGCTGACCTCCTCTCTTCTCTCCCCAGTGACCTCAGTGTTGTGACCTGTCATGAGGCTGCCCAGGTGGGCACCAAGCTGGTGTTTGACCACAACGGTCACCTGACCCAACGGTCACCCCACCCCAGGCAGCAGGGCACCACGGTCAGCCTGTCGCAGCTCTTCTACACCCTGCCCGTCCGACACAAGGAATTCCAACGCAACATCAAAAAGGTCAGTTATTTTCAAATCAAATTTATTTATAAAGCCCTTCTTACATCAGCTGATATCTCAAAGTGCTGTACAGAAACCCAGCCTAAAACCCCAAACAGCAAGCAATGCAGGTGTAGAAGCACGGTGGCTAGGAAAAACTCCCTAGAAAGGCCAGAACCTAGAGGGGAACCAGGCTATGAGGGGTGGCCAGTCCTCTTCTGGCTTTGCCGGGTGGAGATTATAACAGAACGTGGCCAAGATGTTCAAATGTTCATAGATGACCAGCAGGGTCAAATAATAATAATCACAGTGGTTGTCGAGGGTGCAACAGGTCAGCACCTCAGGAGTAAATGTCAGTTGGCTTTTCATAGCCGATCATTCAGAGTATCTCTACTGCTCCTGCTGTCTCTAGAGAGTTGAAAACAGCAGGTCTGGGACAGGTAGCACGTCCGGTGAACAGGTCAGGGTTCCATAGCCGCAGGCAGAACAGTTGAAACTGGAGCAGCAGCACGACCAGGTGGACTGGGGACAGCAAGGAGTCATCAGGCCAGGTAGTCCTGAAGCATGGTCCTAGGGCTCAGGTTCTCCTAGAGAGAGAAATAAATAAAGAGAGAGAGATAATTAGAGAGAGCATACTTAAATTCACACAGGACACTGGATAAGACAGGAGAAATACTCCAGATATAACAGACTGACCCTAGCCCCCTGACACATAAACTACTGCAGCATAAATACTGGAGGAAATGAGTCACTAGTCAGTCATATTCGTTTGGATCTACACTGAGTGGTGTGTCATGCTGTGGTTGGACAGTACATTACTCAACCACAACAACACAATTGACTAAAATAACAGCACTCCTTTAAAAGGAATGTCAATACACTACTTTGACTGGTTGTATTCTACTGTTTGTATTTTCTTCAGAACTGGTTTAGGGAATGCATAAAGTATTGTGCTCTCACTTTGTATGTGTGCAGGAATACACCAAGATGATTCACGTGCTCCAGTCCTACTGCATCGTCTCTACAGGGGTTCGTATCACCTGCACCAACCAGACGGGACAGGGCAAACGCACCCCGGTCCTCTGCACCAGCGGCAAACAGAGCATGAGGGACAACATTGGAGCCATATTTGGCCCCAAACAGTTGCAGAGTTTGCTTCTATTCCAGCAGCTCTCCCCAACAGACAACATCAAGGAGGATTATGGACTGAGTAATGCAGACCTACCCAAAGACCTCTTCACAATCTCCGGTTTTGTGTCGCGAGGGGATCATGGTGTCGGGAGAAGTGCCACAGACAGACAGTTCTTTTACATCAACAACCGACCGTGTGATCCTTCTAAGGTCTCCAAGGTTGTGAATGAAGTGTATCACATGTTTAACAGACATCAGTATCCATTTGTTGCATTGAACATCACTGTTGCCTCAGAGTGTGTGGATGTGAATGTCACTCCAGACAAGCGTCAGATCTTCCTCCAGGAGGAGAAGCTCCTGCTAGCCATCATGAAAAGCTCTCTCATCGCCATGTACGAGACTGGAGTCAACAAGATCAGCCTGAACCACATGTCCTACTCCACCACCAGTAAACACACTTTACAAGATTCCTACAGACCAGCAGAGCCTCCATCTGATATGGAAGGATGCCAGGTTCCATCATCTGAGATGGCTCCTGAAGCTGGAGATGATTCAGAATCTGTTATACCAAGCCCCCAGCCTTTTCTCAACTTGGCTGGATTGAAGGCTGCTTTCTCCATGCACAACAGCCCAGGCAGTGGGTCCAAGTCGAGCACTACTAAAGCTGCTAACACTGGTCCAACCCAGAAGAAACTGCAGTCTTTCTTCGGAGGCTCTGACAAGAGTCAGAACACACACGGGCCAAGTTTACAATCTCCTTTGAAATCCAGTCGAGGTGCAGTGAAATGTTCCCCTGTGGGGAGGTCTGTGCTGGAGGGGTTCAGGTATGGAAGGACGCCGGACAGCGACGTAGACTCTGGCAGAGAGAGCGTCCTGTCAGAGCACAGCTCCCCCACAGCCACCCCAGAGAGTCTCTATGCTACTACAGGGTCAGAGTTCAACTCACCAGACATCACAGTAGATGACGAACCCATTATAAAAAGCGAGGCACTCGATGAACCTTTCAATGAGGAACGCACAGTTGCTAAGCACTTCGACCGGCCGATTGAACAACGTATTTCAGAGACGTCTGTGGAGATGAGCTTCAGTCCCAACGCCAAGAAGGCCAAACTAGAGGATGGTCAGTTCTCCTCGGAGTACAAGACCACACATTCAGCCAGTTCTGAAGGATCCTCTGGGTCTAATGTGGACGCACCAGTCTGTGTACAGAAGAGGGCAGTGCCACTGCAGTTCTCTGTACAGGAGCTGTTTGGGAGGGTGAGAAGGCTACAGGAACAGCGTAGAGAGAAGGCTGAAGACGGGCTGCGCTACAGACGCTTCAGAGCCAAAATCAGCCCTGGAGAGAATCAGAGTGCTGAGGATGAGCTGAAGAAAGAGATATGGTGGGAATTTAACTGCTATTTTTGGTTATTGTTGGTTAATTGTAAGGACAATATTTTTTCCCTGACCACTATGTTTGACCTTTTATCTCCATAAAAGAAAGTGGCACAATTTAATCTTATTTTTTTATTGCATTTCTGAACCAATTTTTAGGTGCACGTTGCCTTCGTCAGGGTCGACATAACAATATGATTATTATCGAGTTATTATACTTAAATCCATTGAAATGTTCCCATCTGTAATCCCCATAGCAAAGACAGTTTTAAGGACATGGAGATAATCGGACAGTTTAACCTGGGCTTCATCATAACTAAGCTCAACTCTGACATCTTCATGATAGACCAGCACGCCACCGACGAGAAGTACAACTTCGAGATGCTTCAACAACACACTGCACTGCAAGGACAGAGACTCATTGTGTAAGAAATCACTGACATTCACCACCACTTTTATATAGGTAACTTAACTCATTTTGTGTTAAACTTATTGGTTTTTATGGTGTTTTCAGTCCACAGAATCTCCACCTCACAGCAGTCAGCGAGAACGTTCTCATGGAGAACCTTGAGATCTTCAGAAAGAATGGCTTTGATTTCCTCATAGATGAAGAGGGTAAGAAAATTTGAAAACAACACTCCTATATTTAGTGGGGTAAAATATACCTTGCCATAAGAAATTAGAATTACACTCTCCAAAAGGTAGATTTCAAACTAGCATGGCTCCTATCCGTTTTCTGATTCTGAATTCCATTGCGCTCTGTGTTCCAGCCCAGGTGATGGAGCGGGTGAAGCTGGTGTCCCTGCCAACCAGTAAGAACTGGACATTTGGTCCGGGGGACATCGAGGAGCTCATCTTCATGTTGAGTGACAGCCCAGGGGTCATGTGTCGGCCGTCTCGTGTCAGGCAGATGTTCGCCTCCAGGGCCTGCAGGAAGTCGGTAAGTGGTTGTTACAGTTGAAGTCGGATGTTTACATACACCTTAGCCAAAAACATTTAACACTGTTTTTCACAATTCCTGACATTTAATCCTAGTAAAAAATTCCCTGTCTTAAGTCAGTTAGGATCACCACTTTATTTTAAGAATGTGAAATGTCAGAATAATAGTAGAGAATAATTTATTTCAGCTTTTATTTCTTTCATCACATTCCCAGTGGGTCAGAAGTTTACATGCACTCAATTAGTATTAGGTAGCATTGCCTTTAAATTGTTTAACTTGGGTCAAATGTTTTGGGTAGCCTTCCACAAGCTTCCCACAATAAGTTGGGTGAATTTTGTCCCATTCCTCCTGACAGAGCTGGTGTAACTGAGTCAGGTTTGTAGGCCTCCTTGCTCGCACACGCTTTTTCAGTTCTGCCCACAAATGCTCTATGGGATTGAGGTCAGGGCTTTGTGATGGCCACTTCAATACCTTGACTTTGTTGTCCTTAAGCCATTTTGCCACAACTTTGGAAGTATGCTTGGGGTCATTGTCCATTTGGAAGACCCATTTGCGACCAAGCTTTAACTTCCTGACTGATGTCTTGAGATGTTGCTTCAATATATCCACCAAAGTTTCCTCCCTCCCATCTATTTTGTGATGTGCACCAGTCCCTCCTGCAGCAAAGCACCTCCACAACATGATGCTGCCACCCCTGTGCTTCCCGGTTGGGATGGTGTTATTTGGCTTGCAAGCCTCCCCCTTTTTCCTCCAAGCATAACAATGGTCATTATGGCCAAACAGTTCTATTTTTGTTTCATCAGACCAGAGGACATTTCTCCAAAAAGTGCAATCTTTGTCCCCATGTGCAGTTGCAAACCGTAGTCTGGCTTTTTAATGGCGGTTTTGGAGCAGTGGCTTCTTCCTTGCTGAGCAGCCTTTCAGATTATGTGGATATAGATACTTTTGTACCTGTTTCCTCCAGCATCTTCACAAGGTCCTTTGCTGTTGTTCTGGGATTGATTTGCACTTTTTGCACCAAAGTACGTTCATCTCTAGGAGACAGAACGCGTCTCCATCCTGAGCGGTATGACGGCTGCGTGGTCCCATGGTGTTTATACTTGTGTACTATTGTTTGTACAGATGAACGTGGTACCTTCAGGAGTTTGGAAATTGCTCCCAAGGATGAACCAGACTTGTGGAGGTCTACAATTTATTTTCTGAGGTCTTGGCTGATTTCTTTTGATTTTTCCATGGTATCAAGCAAAGAGGCACTGAGTTTGAAGGTAGGCCTTGAAATACATCCACAGGTACACCTCCAATTGACTCAAATGATGTCAATTAGCCTATCAGAAGCTTCTAAAGCCATGACATAATTTTCTGGAATTTTCCAAGCTATTTAAAGGCACAGCCAACTTAGTGTATGTAAACTTCTGACCCACTGGAATTTGTGATACAGTGAAATAATCTCTAAACAATTGTTGGAAAAATGTGTTGTGTCATGCACAAAGTAGATATAGTTAGTTTGTTAACTATAGTTTGTTAACAAGAAATTTGTGGAGTGGTTGAAAAACTAGTTTTAATGACTCCAACCTAAGTGTATGTAAACTTCCGACTTCAACTGTATATGTTTTTGTGATGTATTAATGTGATTGACTTGTGATTTAATGAGCTGTATGATTTAACCACTAAATAAGAATTATTAGTACAAATACACCAGTTATAATGTATGTTATGCAGTGATTGAATGTGTAAATGTTTGTTTGGTATTTTAAACATACTTTTGCACTAGTTTTCCAACGACACAATTTTAATTTGTGCCCTGGTCCAATGATGCTGTGTACTCTGTCTCCCACGTAAGGTGATGATCGGTACTGCTCTGAGCACCAGTGAGATGAAGAAGCTTGTGGTTCATATGGGGGAGATAGAGCAGCCTTGGAACTGTCCACATGGCAGACCCACTATGAGGCACCTTGCAAACTTGAACATCATCTCAGAAGACTGAAGTTTCCATTGGTTTCTCAACTCAGCTGGACCAGCTCAAACAGATACACTGAATACCTCTCTAAACAGTGTTGGCCTGCTCTTATCTGAATAGACACTAGGCTGCTTTTCACCCCCAAAACATTGACTAACTCATTATGTAAAACCAAGCACTGTTAGGTATTTTTTTTGTCAAACAATCTTAACGTTTAATCAATTTGACACTGCATGTTCATGTTCAGCCTTCATATTTGTTTTATATTTCTACAAATTTTATTATTTTAAGTACGCATTCAATAAAATAATCCGAACACAAATGCTCTGACATTATAATTTCAGTACATAAGCCCAATTTGAATAGAACAATATTTTGTTGGTGTTTGTACTGTAAATACTTCCTTGACATACTGAGGATTCCGTACTGAGCTCCTTAGCATGGTATGTTTACAGAACTGCATCGGCTGGATGACCAAGTGAAATTGCAAAAGGGGTTAAAAAGAAAAAACGACTCAGTCATAAGTCAATTTTTGCCATTTGGCTCCCAAGCTGGTGTTGTCTTGGAACCACACGTTGTAGATCAGGTGTGTCAAACTCGTTCCATGGAGGGCCTATGCCGTGTTCAAATGCTAATCGACTTGCTGATTTGTTGAATGCGGCACGTGTATATCTATAACCAGTTAGCAAGTCGGAAATTTCAGAGTTTCCTAGTTCCGACTAACATGTGAACGTGGCATTAGTGTCTGCAAGTTTTTGTTTCCAATTAAGCTCTAGACAACCAGGTGTGGAGAGTTTATTACTAATTAGTGTCCTTAATCAACCAAGTTCAAGGGAGGGACAGAAACCCACAATCACTCTGCCCTCCGTGGAATGAGTTTGACACCTGTGTTGTAGATGAAGAGTGGGATAGGACACAGATTTAATGACAACCACCATTCACTGACAAACAATTTGAGAGAAGTGATGGTCTCTGGTCTTCCTAATATTATTGTCCAAAGGTAAAACATTGCTCATCATTCGCCTCTCTCTCTGAACATGAAACAATGCCTCCATATTGTTTTGTTTTTTCCATAATAAATTAAGCATACATTGCTCAGCCAGCTAACTACATGATCAATGAAAGCAATCTGCTCACTCAGGTATGATGAAGAAAAGTATCAAGAGCAGTTCCATGGTGAAGGTGTGGCATATTTTCAGGGAGAACATGTCTTTAAGGTATTTCATTATGCCATTTCCATATTGTGTCTATATCACATTGTATCCTGAACATAAATATAAATGCAACATGTAAAGTGTTGGTCCCATTTTTTATGAGCTGAAATAAAAATTACCAGAAATGTTCCATATGCACAAAAAGCGTATTTCTCTCAGATTTTGTGTACAAAATTGTTTACATCCCTGTTAGTGAGCATTTCTCCTTTGCCAAGATAATCCATCCACCTGAAAACTGGCATATCAAAAATTGGATTAAACAGCATGATCATTACACATGTGCACTTTGTGCTGGGGACAATAAAAGGCAAATGTCCAACAGAGCTGTTGCCAGAGAATTGAATGTTAATTTCTCTACCTCTAATAATCTGCCTCCGACATTGTTTTAGATAAATTGGCACTACATCCAACCGGCCTCACAATCGCAGACCACATGTAACCACCCCAGCCCAGGACATCCACATCCGGCTTCTTCACCTGTGGGGTCGTCTGGGGGGAGGGGGGTGCAGAGGAGTATTTCTGTCTCTAATAAAGACCTTTTGTGTGGAAAAACTCATTCTGATTGGCTGGGCCTGGCTCCCCAGTGGGTGGACCTGGCTCCCAAGTGGGTGGGCCTATGCCCTCTGAGGCCCACCCATGGTTGCGCTACTGCACAGTTGTGAAATCCATAGATTAGGACCTAATTTATTTCCATTGACTGATTTCCTTCTTTGAAGTGTAACTCAGTAAAATCTTTGAAATTGTTGCATGTTGCATTTATATTTTTGTTCAGGATATAAGATCTTTTAAATATTTTTGTTTATTTCACCTTTATTTAACCAGGTAGGCTAGTTGAGAACAAGTTCTCATTTACAACTGTGACCTGACCAAGATAATGCAAAGCAGTGCGACACAAACAACACAGAGTTACACATGGAATAAACAAACACACAGTCAATAACACAATAGAAAAAAAGTCTATGTACAGCGTGTGCAAATGAGGTAAAATAAGGGAGGTAAGGCAATAAATAGGCCATAGTGGCGAAATAATTACAATTTAGCAATTTAAACACTGGAGTGATAGATGTGCAGAAGATGAATGTGCAAGTAGAGATACTGGGATGCAAAGGAGCAAAAAAAATTTTTTTATGGGGATGAGGTAGTTGGTATTTACAGATGGGCTATGTACAGGTGCAGTGATCTGTGAGCTACTCTGACAGCTGGTGCTTAAAGTTAGTGACGGATATATGAGTCTTCAGTGATTTTTGCAATTTGTTAAAGTCATTGACAGCAGAGAACTGGAAGGAAAGGCAGCCAAAGGAGGAATTGGCTTTGGGGGGGTGACCAGTGAAATATACCTGCTGGAGCGCGTGCTACGGGTGGGTGCTGCTATGGTGACCAGTGAGCTGAGATAAGGTGGTGCTTTACCTTGCAAAGACTTATAGATGACCTGGAGCCAGTGGGTTTGGCGACGAGTATGAAGCGAGGGCCAGCCAACGAGAGCATACAGGTCACAGTGGTGGGTAGTATATGGGGCTTTGGTGACAAAACAGATGGCTCTGTGATAGACTGCATCCAATTTGCCGAGTAGAGTGTTGGAGGCTATTTTGTAAATTACATCGCCGAAGTCAAGGATCTGCAGGATAGTCAGTTTTACGAGGGTATGTTTGGCAACATGAGTAAAGGATGCTTTGTTGTGAAATAGGAAGCCGATTCTAGATTTAACTTTGGATTGGAGATGCTTAATGTGAGTCTGGAAGGAGAGTTTACAGTCTAACCAGACACCTAGGCATTTGTAGTTGTCCACAGATTCTAAGTCAGAAAGATGCATTACATTACATGATGCCTAAAATTAAATAGCAAACATGACATCAAATCAATAAGCTTTGTTTTTCTTCCAAAGGGTATGTTTTCAGAAGGATTTTCTTCCAAAGGGTATGTTTTCAGAAGGATTTATGCATGGACATGGTGTGTACACCTGGGAAGATGGAGTGAAATATGATCTATTTTGGTCCACCACCTTTAGGAGAAACATAATTTCTTAGTTAATCTTATACTACAGATGTGATCTGTGAACCATTGATTCTCATCATTTGACAGGGGAGTTTGCATTAAATGTGCCTATGGGTCATGGGAAATACACCTGGCTGGACAGTAGGTGTTATGAGGGAGAGGTGTGCAGTGGAATCCACCATGGTGTGGGAACATACAGAGGTGCTACTACCTCAGTAATATACACTGCTCAAAAAAATAAAGGGAACACTTAAACAACACAATGTAACTCCAAGTCAATCACACTTCTGTGAAATCAAACTGTCCACTTAGGAAGCAACACTGATTGACAATAAATTTCACATGCTGTTGTGCAAATGGAATAGACAAAAGGTGGAAATTATAGGCAATTAGTAAGACACCCCCAAAAAAGGAATGGTTCTGCAGGTGGTGACCACAGACCACTTCTCAGTTCCTATGCTTCCTGGCTGATGTTTTGGTCACTTTTGAATGCTGGCGGTGCTTTCACTCTAGTGGTAGCATGAGACGGAGTCTACAACCCACACAAGTGGCTCAGGTAGTGCAGTTCATCCAGGATGGCACATCAATGCGAGCTGTGGCAAAAAGGTTTGCTGTGTCTGTCAGCGTAGTGTCCAGAGCATGGAGGCGCTACCAGGAGACAGGCCAGTACATCAGGAGACGTGGAGGAGGCCGTAGGAGGGCAACAACCCAGCAGCAGGACCGCTACCTCCGCCTTTGTGCAAGGAGGTGCACTGCCAGAGCCCTGCAAAATGACCTCCAGCAGGCCACAAATGTGCATGTGTCTGCTCAAACGGTCAGAAACAGACTCCATGAGGGTGGTATGAGGGCCCGACGTCCACAGGTGGGGGTTGTGCTTACAGCCCAACACCGTGCAGGACGTTTGGCATTTGCCAGAGAACACCAAGATTGGCAAATTCGCCACTGGCGCCCTGTGCTCTTCACAGATGAAAGCAGGTTCACACTGAGCACATGTGACAGAGTCTGGAGACGCCGTGGAGAACGTTCTGCTGCCTGCAACATCCTCCAGCATGACCGGTTTGGCGGTGGGTCAGTCATGGTGTGGGGTGGCATTACTTTGTGGGGCCGCACAGCCCTCCATGTGCTCGCCAGAGGTAGCCTGACTGCCATTAGGTACCGAGATGAGATCCTCAGACCCCTTGTGAGACCATATGCTGACACATGCACATTTGTGGCCTGCTGGAGGTCATTTTGCAGGGCTCTGGCAGTGCACCTCCTTGCACAAAGGCGGAGGTAGCGGTCCTGCTGCTGGGTTGTTGCCCTCCTACGGCCTCCTCCACGTCTCCTGATGTACTGGCCTGTCTCCTGGTAGCGCCTCCATGCTCTGGACACTACGCTGACAGACACAGCAAACCTTTTTGCCACAGCTCGCATTGATGTGCCATCCTGGATGAACTGCACTACCTGAGCCACTTGTGTGGGTTGTAGACTCCGTCTCATGCTACCACTAGAGTGAAAGCACCGACAGCATTCAAAAGTGACCAAAACATCAGCCAGGAAGCATAGGAACTGAGAAGTGGTCTGTGGTCACCACCCGCAGAACCATTCCTTTTTTGGGGGTGTCTTACTAATTGCCTATAATTTCCACCTTTTGTCTATTCCATTTGCACAACAGCATGTGAAATTTATTGTCAATCAGTGTTGCTTCCTAAGTGGACAGTTTGATTTCACAGAAGTGTGATTGACTTGGAGTTACATTGTGTTGTTTAAGTGTTCCCTTTATTTTTTTGAGCAGTGTACATAGTGGCATCACGGCAAAAGACACAGAAAGGTATGATCCTGTTGAATTCTTGAGCAAGTCAAATAAACCTGCACCTCTTCCGCTGTCTTTTTAATGCGGGCTTATTGCTTAATTTACAGTATTTGTTTGTTTATTAGGGTGCAATATACTATAACCAGGAAGTGACGTCCTGGTATGAAGGAGACTGGGTGAACAGTAACAGAGAGGGATGGGGAGGCCGATGGTAGGTGAACTTGTGTTTAGACTGTGTTACACATGAATGAGCTCCCATCAAATGTGTTCTTATGTTTAAATTATATCAGTGTCGTACACCTTGCATGTGTTCTCTCTGCTGCCAAAGGTACCCATCTGGGAACTTGTATGAGGGCCAGTGGAGGAACAATGTGAGACATGGAGAAGGCAAGAGGAAGTGGCTGCAGCTGGGTCAGCAGTACAGAGGGATATGGGAGAATGGGGTCCAGGTAGTTTAAACCATATCATCCCCATCTGCCATGACATGATAGATGAATAAACCCATTATTTTGCTTTGAGAAAGACATGGTTAGTGTAACTTCACGTAAAACTGATAAATCACTGGTAAATCCTCCTCTCTCTAAGCACGGACAGGGGATCCACACATGATTCCTGAGGAGAGTGCCTGGCTCTCAGTACCCCCTGAGGAATGAGTACACTGGAGACTTTGTCCAGGGGCTGAGGCATGCCCATGGCAGCTTCTACTACAGCCGCGGGCTCTTGACAAAAGAGAGTGGAAGGACAACAAAAAACATGGACAGGTGAAGGGGAAAAAAACACTTCCTACTTCCATAGAGCAATCATTCTAATTGAGTAGATGTTAATGTGGAGTGGAAATAAGATCTCTTTGAACATTCTGGTTAAAGTTTATTGTAAAAAATGGGCGCATATTTGAAGGGGAGCTTGTGGACGACCACACGGCAGAGTTCCCCGCGTTTTGCCTGGAAGGTTCAAACACCCCTGATCTGAGTGGGATAAAAACACACACTCCCCCGTTCGAGGACGGTAAGCACACCAAGTCCCTCTGAAAATACAGTTGAAGTCAGAAGTTTACATACACTTAGGTTGGAGTCATTAAAACTCATTTTTCAACCACTCCACAAATTTCTTGTGAACAAACTATAGTTTTGGCAAGTCGGTTAGGACATCTACTTTGTGCATGACAAGTAATTTTTCCAACAATTGTTTACAGACAGATTATTTCACTTATAATTCACGCGTTCTGTCTCCTAGAGATGAACGTACTTTGGTGCGAAAAGTGCAAATCAATTCCAGAACAACAGCAAAGGACCTTGTGAAGATGCTGGAGGAAACAGGTACAAAATAATCTATATCCACAGTAAAACGAGTCCTATATCGACATAACCTGAAAGGCCGCTCAGCAAGGAAGAAGCCACTGCTCCAAAACCGCCATAAAAAAGCCAGACTACGTTTTGCAACTGCACATGGGGACAAAGATCACACTTTTCTGGTCTGATGAAACAAAAATAGAACTGTTTGGCCATAATGACCATCATTATGCTTGGAGGAAAAAGGGGGAGGCTTGCAAGCCAAATAACACCATCCCAACCGTGAAGCACGAGGGTGGCAGCATCATGTTGTGGGTGTGCTTTGCTGCAGGAGGGACTGGTGCATTTCACAAAATAGATAGAATCATGAGGGAGGAAAATTTGGTGGATATATTGAAGCAACATCTCAAGACATCAGTCAGGAAGTTAAAGCTTGGTCGCAAATGGGTCTTCCAAATGGACAATGACCCCAAGCATACTTCCAAAGTTGTGGCAAAATGGCTTAAGGACAACAAAGTCAAGGTATTGGAGTGGCCATCACAAAGCCCTGACCTCAATCCCATAGAACATTTGTGGGCAGAACTGAAAAAGCGTGTGCGAGCAAGGAGGCCTACAAACCTGACTCAGTTACACCAGCTCTGTCAGGAGGAATGGGACAAAATTCACTCAACTTATTGTGGGAAGCTGATTGGTATAATCAGCTTTCAGTCAAATGCCACATTTATAGGTAATCTCACATGGCAAATTCTAGCAATTGAGACAAACCCATGTCCAAAAATTATTCATTCAATAATATTTTCCTACCCAGATGGGAAAATCCAAGGAGTCTCCAGCTGTCTACACCTGAAGGAGGTGGAGCCCAGTCTCAATGCAGCAGGCAACCTCAAATCACAGACCGGTTGAGGGGTCCTCTTTTACTGTACCCACATATCCGTATAGCCCAATTTACATTGTTTAGCTGGTCACATCTTCACAGTATTGTTGAAAGTGTATTCCTGTGTTTCAGAGTCAGGTGGTGGGTCAGCAACCCACTCATCAGACACTGAGGACTCAGGGATCACCATGGTAGCCCCACCTATATCAGCAGTGGAAGCTAGTGTCACATCACCCTCCCCATGATCATCCCCCCAGCACAGGTAGATTACACACAAGTATATTACACAACTAATTTGATGACCTCCGAAAATCACGGTTCATCCCCAACCACCCCTTCACCCATAGCAACTCGCTCAGAGGGCCCTCTTGTCATGTGTTGATGAAACTTTCAGTGGTGAGGGGATCAATAAATGCATCAACTTCAGGACTCATGACTTAAGTTATGCAATTTGTTCCACATTCAAATAATAACATGAAATTCAAATTCCCCCTGTCATTTTACAAGATATAAACATCTAACAGTTAAACATTTAATTTGGGCGGTATTCCATTTGTTATGTGTAAAGCTGTGAAATCTTTTTTTTTTAATGCACGTGGGATATAAATTAGGCATACCTCCATTCTTCTGTATGAAACTGCACAAACTTATCACTTTGCTTGTTGGGATACCACGTCGCTCTGGAGCCTGCAGCCTTGCTGGCATGGTCGAAGGTGCTATTGGAGGGTCTAATTTTCTCCTACACCCTCAATTTTCACTCCCTCAGCTTTGGGACACTTGTGCATATGGTGAACGCTAAATGTAGGGGCGAGGGGGATTTGGGATTCAGCCTCAGAAATACTATTTCATACAGATGTATCTTCTAATTATAACATTTTTCTATGGTGTGCTCATGCCAATCTCACTCCTGCTGTGTGTCCTAACCCGAGCCTGTTGAAGAGGAGTGGAGCAGGACGAGCAGGGAAGACTTCCTGTCCTGCGGACACTGAGCTGGACCCAGAGGGGACTCAGAGTACAGCCTGGAGCTGAGAAGGGAGGTGCAGGACGAGAGGCTGACGCAGACTGCACTAGCCCTGCATCGCTCTGGCTAAGGAAGACGCCAGGTACTGATAGACATGATGAAGAGGTCCCTTGATCCAGTTTGAATCCTAACCCCCACACCCTAAGGGACAGTCAAATGTCCCAAGATTAAAACCCGGAGAACCCTTTGGAAGTGCTTTTAGTCTAGGAAATCTGGCCTTGGTGTGCACCATGAATGCTGATGTCAAACTCTGGTCCAACACAAGCTCTTCATGGTAACTCAACGACAAATAAATCATTTATAAAACTGTCCTTTTTCCAGGTTGAGGAATCTGTGGGAGGCAGAGGAGAGATGGAGGGAGGAGCAAGGCAAAGGGCCAGAGGGTGACCTTAACCTGTCTCCAGTGGCTGAGACAACTGTGGCCTCCACCACCTCTGTGGTCATCACCAAACAGTCGCCTGCCTGCAGCAGCTAAGAGGAAATAGACTACCCAGATCACCCTGGAGTTTGGGATAGATAGGACTGTAAGACCTGTTTGCTAGTGGCAGATTAAAAACAGAAATTTTCAGATCATGGTCTATCAAATCATAACAGTCCTCTATGTTAACATGCATTTCACACAATTCTTCTGATAATAAAATAATTATCAGAATTACATAGGTGGGAGTATTGTTTCATGATTCACAGTCATTGTTTGGTATAGATGCTATAGTTGTAGAAAGAGGCACTGACAAACCAGTTAGCTCCTGCTGCAGCCTTCACTGTAAAATATAACACGTTGCAGCGTTGCTTCAATAGTGCTTGAAAGAGAGGAACCCTTTAAAAAAGAAGTCTGTTGAAGGCCAATTAGAAGAATCAACATTTTATTTACACAAACCAAAAGGTTTTTCAGCATGCATATTCAACATAGAAGAATTTAGGCTATATATAAACTCTTGATTACGTTTTTTTTTTACTGCACACACCTGGGCACCATAGAAAATGTGCTTAAGTTAGGAAACACTACCTGGACCCTTTTTGGTATTTCAATAAAAAAGTTGTAGTAGACATAGCACAAAACATTTCAGGAAAATTCTTGAAAATCTGTTGAAGTTACATAAAAAAACTTTTCTGACAATTAGAGGAGTTTAGAAAAAAGTAACAATGCATATAAACAAATTATTTTCTTTTAGAGACTAAAAACAAGTCTCTAGAGCGAAATGGAGGGGGAAAAAACGGCAGTTAAACAAATTGGTCTATCTATTAGATGGAGGTGTGAATGACATGAGGTCACTGGGGCACATTGACTGTCTCACTCTGTCCATCTGATCAGGGGTGAACAGCAACATGTCCGACTCAACTGGCTGGAGGAGAGAGAAGAGATTTAGGAGAATGAAGTGGGGACAGCATGGGTCAGTTGATGAATTGAGAAGAATGCATGCCTAATAGTACAATTACGGTTTTCAGAACACCAAAGTGAAAAGTGATCCAACACCAAATGAAATCATACTTTATACATGCGAGAAAGAAGAGGGTAAAACAAGGAAGTTAACCTTCGTGGTCCGTGGGGTGAACATTTGTGCCAAACTGGGAAACGCTGTGATGGGAGTGAGGAGGGAATACAAAAATTACTTGATTGAAAAAAACAAATCCATCATAAGGAATACAAATATCCAGGTCAAAGCCTATCCAAGTGTCAAAACCCAGGTGAACACACACACTTTACCTGTGGGAGACGACGCTTCCTCCCAAGTGGGCTCTCCAGACTGAGCCATCGGACTCTCCATTTCTACGTCTATCGCCATGGGCGACAGCATCTCCTCGGCAACAGCCAGCTCCCGTGGTGACAGGTTGCAGCTTGCTACAGGCTGGAGGTAGCGCTCAAACTCCAATCCCAGAAAACTCTAGTGTATTTAGAGAAAACAATTACCTATTGCCGGTCATACATTAAGAGATGCTCAGCTCAACTACGTGACCAAAAGTAAGTGGCCTCCTGCTCAAACATCTCATTCCTAAATCATGAGCATTAATATGGAGTTGTTCCCCCATTTGCTGCTATAACAGCCTCCAGGGAAGGCTTTCCACTGGTTTTGGATCATTGCTGCGGGCACTTGCTTCCATTCAGCCACAAGAGCATGAGTAAGGTCTGGCACTGATGTTGGGCGATTAGGCCTGGCTCGCAGTCTGCGTACCAATTCATCCAAAAGGTGTTCGATGGGGGGGGGGGGGGGGGCGATGTCAGGGCTCTGTGTAGGCCAGTTCGTCCACACCGATCTCAACAAACAATTTCTGTATGGACCTCACTTTGTGCACGGGGGCATTGTCATGCTGAAACAGGAAATGGCCTTCCCCAAACTCTTTTTCAACAAAGTTGGCAGCACAGAACCATCTAGAATGTCATTGTATGCTTCAGTGTTAAGATTTCCCTTCACTAGAACTATGGGGCCTAGCCCGAACCATGAAAACCGGCCCTAGAACATTATTCCTCCTACACCAAACTTCAAGGTTGCCAATATAAATTCGGGCAGGTAGTGTTCTCCAAGCATCCGCCAAACCGAGATTCTTCCGTCGGACTGCCAGATGGTGAAACGTGATTCATCACTCCAGAGAAGGCATTTCCACTGCCCCAGAGTCCAATAGCAGCGAGCTTTACACCACTCTTGGTATTTCGCAAAATGATCTTAGTCTTTGTCCGCACAAAGACTAAGACTGCTCGGCCACGGAAACCCATTTCATGAAGCTCCCGATGAACAGTTCTTGTGCTGACGTTGCTTCCAGAGGCAGTTTGGAACTTGGTAGTGAGTGTTGCAACTGAGGACAGACTATTATTACGTGCTTCTGTGAGCTTGTGTGGCCTACTCCTTTGTGGTTGAGCTGTTGTTGCTCCTAGACATTTCCACTTCACAATAACAGCACTTACAGTTGACTAAGGCAGCTCTAGCAGGGCAGAAATTTGACGAACTGACTTGTGGGAAAAGTGGCATCCTATGACGATGCCACGTTGAAAGTCACTCAGCTCTACTGCCAATATTTGTCTATGGAGATTCCATTGCTGTTTGATAAATGTTATACTCCGATCAGCAACAGCTGTGGCTGAAATAGCTGAATCCACTAATTTGAAGGGGTGTACACACACAGATATATATATATATATATATAAATGTCCCTTTTTCAGGACCCCGTCTTTCAAAGACAATTAGTAAAAATCCAAATAACTTCACAGATCTTCATTGTAAAGGGTTTTAACAACTGTTCCCCATGCTTGTTCAATGAACCATAAACAATTAACATGCACCTGTGGAACGGTCGTTAAGACACTAACAGCTTACAGACGGTAGGCAATTAAGGTCACAGTTATGAAAACTTAGGACACCAAAGAGGCCTTTCTACTAACTGAAAAAAAACAAACAAGAAAGATGCCCAGGGTCCCTGCTCATCTGCGTGAATGTGCCTTAAGCATGCTGCAAGAAGACATGAGGACTGCAGATGTGACCACGGCAATAAATAGCAATGTCCGTACTGTGAAACGCCTAAGACAGAACTATAGGGAGACAGGACGGACAGCTGATCGTCCTCGCAGTGACAGACCACGTGTAACACCTGCACAGGATCGGTACATCTGAACACCACACCTGCGGGACAGGTACAGGTTGAGAGAGGCTGGACTGGGGACTTACAGGCCTGTTGTAAGGCAGGTCCTCAACAGACATCACCGGCAACAACGTCGCCTATGGGCACAAACCCACCGTCGCTGGACCAGACAGGACTGGCAAAAAGTGCTCTCCACTGACGAGTCGCGGTTTTGTCTCACCAGGGGTGATGGTCGGATTCGCATTTATCTTCAAAGGAATGAGCGTTACACCGAGGCCTGTACTCTGGAGCGGAATCGATTTGGAGGTGGAGGGTCCGTCATGGTCTGGGGCGGTGTGTCACAGCATCAGACTGCCTGCAATGACAAGCTCAGTCTCAACGCTGTGCATTACAGGGAAGACCTCCTTCCTCCCTCATGTGGTACCCTTCCTGCAGACTCATCCTGACAATGCCACCAGCCATACTGCTCGTTCTGTGTGTGATTTCCTGCAAGACAGGAATGTCAGTGTTCTGCCATGGCCAGCGAAGAGCCCAAATTTCAATCCCATTGAGCACGTCTGGGACCTGTTGGATCGGAGGGTGAGGGCTAGGGCCATTCCCCCCCAGAAATGTCCGGGAACTTGCAGGTGCCTTGGTGAAAGAGTGGGGTAACATCTCACAGCAAATCTGGTGCAGTCCATGAGGAGGAGATGCACTGCAGTACTTAATGCAGCTGGTGGCCACACCAGATACCGACTGTTACTTTTGATTTTGAACCCCTCTTTGTTCAGGGACACATTATTCCATTTCTGTTAGTCACATGTCTGTGGAACTTGTTCAGTTTATGTCTGTTGTTGAATCTTGTTATGTTCATAAAAATATTTACACATGTTAAGTTTGCTGAAAATAAACGCAGTTGACAGTGAGGACGTTTCTTTTTTTGCTGAGTTTATATACTCACACACCAGTATCTCCTTTGCCAAAACACTTACCTCAGTGATATAAGTATTTGGAGTCACTGTCACGTCGGCAGTAGCTGGGACGCTGAGGGAGACCTGGACAGTAGGAGAGGAGGGCACCAGGCAGGGTGAGGAGAGGGGAGATAGGCTGTCCTCGGTAGGTTTTGGCCTGGCTGGGTTGGAGGAGAGGGTGAAGCTGAAGGCAGGGCTCCTGACTGGGGAGAACTCTGCTCCATGGGTGGGAGTGTGGGGCAGTGAGGGAGAGAGGGGAAGCCTTGGTGAGATGGGTAGGCTGATATCGTAGGCCTCTAAATCTTCTTCTCTGTCCTGGAGTGAGGGAGAGGATAGGATTGAGTGGGTAGCCACAGTGCTGCTCACTTCAGGCATGGCCAGGAGCTCCGATTGGTTGGGCTCCTCTGTGGCCAACACCGATTGGCTGAAGGCTTCTTGGGGCATTTCGTCATAGGTCAGCTGTTGTGTGTTGGATGGCGATTGGCTCATTTTCTCAGACTCACAACTCTCAATGTGCTCCTCATGGCAAACAGTGGGTGCTGTAACAACCTCCGATTGGTCACAAGCTTCCTGCGTGCTCTTGGGCTCTGGTTGGTCAGGAGTGACTTCATTCTGGACCGAGACTAGCTCTGGTTGGTAGCTGGGGACTTCCTCTGACTGGGCGTCTATCAAAGCTTCCTTGACTGGTGAGAAGCAGAGAGAGACTCTGGTGGGGGTATTCTGGGCGGGGGCCAGGGTGCAGAGTGGGGTGCCATCAGACAGACGGGTAGGGGAGAGCCTGGAGCAGGCAGGGGTGAGGGAGGAGAAAGCAGGGGTGAGGGTGGAGCGAGCAGGGGTGAGGCGGTGGAGAGTAGAGGGTTGTGCAGCTGCAGCAGCGTTGGAATGGAGGGTTCTGACGGGGGTGGAGAACTTGGTGACAGAGCAGGGAGATGCCTGAGGCGGCCTGGCAGCTACACGGGTTGATCTCCTCACAAAGCCTAGAAAGACAGAGACAATACAGCAGTCAGTAAATTCCCAACTCCCTCACTAGTTGGTACCTCTAACACTGACAGAGGGAGATGTCAGCGGTCTTCCAGGCCCGAGCAAACCCTCCGTCCTTTCAGCCTGCCATTCTATGCATCTTCCTCTGCCTCCATCCATATCTATGTGCATCACAGCAGTTGAGGGGAAGCCTGGGTGAAGAACAGCAGAAGTATGACTCTCACCTGTGAGTTTGGCGGGACTCTCCACCTGGACGAAGCCTCCCTGGAACACCACCACCGGTGACTCTGGGGCCAAGGTCTCTGCCTGGGGGTCCTGAGGAGCTGGAGCAGGGTCGTCAACAGCACTGCCTGGCCCTGCAGCCTGGACTGCCTTCTCTGCCTCTGCAGCCTGCCGCTTGACCTTAATAGCAGCCTTGATGGCAGCCAGACGAGACTTGGCGGCAGCACCACCGACAGGCTTAGCCACCGGAGCAGAGGCCGGCTTCTTGACCACCTTCCTCTGTCGTGGTGGGGGCTTTCTCTCCTCCTGCCAACCCTTAGACTCTGCTTCCTTCAGAGCACCAAACTTCTTGTTCACGTCTTCTACCTGAAAGAGGAAGTCGAACAAGGTGAGCGAGGAAAGAAGAGGGGGTGCCCTTTTAGAAAGCTTGCATCCACATTTTCAACCTTTTAGAATGCTGTACCAATCTAGGTGGTAATTCTTCCTAGAGGTAGCAGTCAAGCATAAACAGACTAACCACCCGTGTCTGTTCATCTAATTCTACACACACACAGTAGCAGACCATGTCCTCCTAGTCACTAACCCACCTGGTAGTAGACCATGTCCTCCTAGTCACTAACCCACCTGGTAGTAGACCATGTCCTCCTAGTCACTAACCCACCTGGTAGTAGACCATGTCCTCCTAGTCACTAACCCACCTGGTAGTAGACCATGTCCTCCTAGTCACTAACCCACCTGGTAGTAGACCATGTCCTCCTAGTCACTAACCCACCTGGTAGTAGACCATGTCCTCCTAGTCACTAACCCACCTGGTAGTAGACCATGTCCTCCTAGTCACTAACCCACCTGGTAGTAGACCATGTCCTCCTAGTCACTAACCCACCTGGTAGTAGACCATGTCCTCCTAGTCACTAACCCACCCGGTAGTAGACCATGTCCTCCTAGTCACTAACCCACCTGGTAGTAGACCATGTCCCAGAAGCCTTGCAAGTCGGTGCATGTGGTGATCTTCTCTCCTCTGCCAAGCTCACAGTCATCCACCAGGCCAGAGAACTGACCAAACCTCTCCTTCATCAGCAGCCTGGCCTGCCCCACCGCAGTACGCATACGGTCACGCACTTCACAAAGGGATGGATATAAACATTGAGGAAATGTTGTAGGTTGCATTTCGCTAATATAAATCTAAATTTACCACTTAAGATGGTTAAAAGACATGAAGTCACTCACTCTCTTCAGGGATAGAGGCATCATCCACCCTGGGCTCCCACTGCTGACAAAATGCTTTCAGTCTCTCGGTCTCACTGACCACCACCAACCTGACAGACACAGACATTCACATATCACATGATACAACACTTGTCTAGGTCAGGAACTTCGCTGTTGACTTGGTTTCATATAATATGCATGATAGTTTGTCAGCTAAAATGTAACCCTCACCTAAAGTAGGGCACATCATGCTCTGGTTCCTGGGGACACTGAGGGGCCAGAGTAGGAGAAGGCGTGGATTGAACAGGGGACTTGGCAGGAGAGGGAGCACTGAGCTCCATTTTGGGCACCAAGTCAGAGAGCCAGAGTGGCACAGGTGGTAGTACAAAGGCAGGGACACTGCAGAGAGGAGGATGAAGATTTAAAACATAGAAAATGACAATATGTTTTCAAAAATGCATCTGTAATGCACCTAATAAATATTACAAGGGAATCTAAAATATGTTAGAGGGATACAGACTGATCAAAGAAGAGTGGAGAAACCCACAATGTGTTACCTTGGTTTGAAGAAGGAGTCTGCAGAGCGGGGGGTGAGAGGGGTGGGCTTGAAGGTGGACAGGCCTGCTGGAGCCTGGAACACAAAGCCCTGAGGAGCGAAGGAGGACAGGGTAGGGGCTGGAGGGAGGAGGGAGGAGGCCTGGGCTGGGACAGGTTCTGGATCAGGGTCTACCATCTTCTCCTCCTTTACACTGGGTGGTGGGGGGCTAGCAGCCCTGGGCTCCTCCACTGGCTTTTTCACTTTTACAGCAGCTTGCGTATTGCTTTCAGTATTTCCTAAAGAATGTCAAAATGTACTTTTAAATTTTTATAATGCAGAAATAAAATGGGGTAAACCACATAAAATGTTGTAGAGGAATAATGCATATGAAGCGTGGGATGTCAGCTGCCAAAGCTCACCCCTGGTGTTCCTCCCTCTGCCAACAGGTGGTGCTGCAGACTGCTTGGCATTTGATCTGGTCTTGGGAGCTGCAGCAGGTTTGTCCTTTGCCACAGGGGCCACAGAGACCAAAGGCCTGTTAGCTGACCTTGTGGATGGGGCTCTGACAACTGGTTCACCTGCAGGAAAGTGGAAAAAGATGAGTTATGTTACAAGTCAAGGATGTTTATCGGGGTTAAATAATTGGCTAAACAAAATGTTTGGGGCGTAATGTATAGAACAGCTGACAGATTATTGTCATGGTTAGAAGTGTTACCTATAGTGATCTTGGTTCTCCTGGTTGACCTGACCACAGCTGGTTCAACTAAGACAGAACCAGGTCAAGTTAAGGGGTTAGCAGTCAGTACATACAGGTGTTGAATTAAGCACACCATTCAATGATTATATAGGGTGGGAAATAGTTTGAGTTAAAGTGGGGGTAAAAACAACAACAACCTTTTCTTGAAGCAGGGGCAGTGTCAATAGTCTGTGGTGCCTAGGTCAATGGAACAGAAAAAAATACAGCATTTTGTCAATTATATGGTTATTCCAAAAAGCTGCTATTATAGTTATTGACTAAATAATCTAATAGAAAATCTTATATAAAATATGTGCGCAGAACAAAATGCAGACTTTGTAGTTTTTTTTTTTTTTTATCACCTTGGGGGACTGCTGCCTCATGGTTGAGCGCGTCACTCTGGTGGATTGGGGCTGGACCACTGCCGTTGTTGCCTGGTAAGAGGAAAAGGCAGGGCCACGTTATGACAACGTAACACCACTAAATCCTTGCTTATACCTGGTGCTAACTGGCATCCTTTTTCCTGGTCTTGTCCACAATCGGATTGTTACCACATTTTCAAATGGGTTTACACATGGTAGTAAAATGTCTCATCCAGCCACTGTGCCCACATTGTGACCAGATTTCCTGGTCCCTCCCTGTATGCAAATTTGACAGATATTCTTTCAAAAATAACATTTATTTTAAAACATATTGCTGTCCTAAGTCAATTGTGCCAGCTGTCAATGATTGAAGGTAGGATAATGAGGATTTAAATGGTGTCACTGTCCAGATTAGTCTACACTTGAGAGATACACAGACAATGCGTGCCCGACTACCTCCAGTGGTGGTCAGGAAGATCTGATCAAAATCAGACCACAATGTGTCTTTTGATCGTCTACACCAGTCTACAAATATGGGCACTATCAGGATGTGGACACAATCGGGACAAAGGACGCATGTTAGCACCAGGTATAAACGTGGCTTAAGAACACCAGTTCTGTTCTTATATCAGTGGAGGCTCCTCAGAGGAGAAAGGGGAATTTCATAAAAAAATAGCGGGGGAAAAAAAGTTATCCTTTTTTTTTTTTTTGGATAAAACTATCCTAAATATAGCCACGTCACCAAATAATTGATTAAAACACACAGTTTTGCAACAAAGGCCTACAGCAGCCTCAACACCATGGTGTAGCCGGAGGACAGTTAGTTTCCGTCCTCCTCTGGGTACATTGACTTCAATACAAAACCTAGGAGGCTCATGGTTCTCACCCCCTTCCACAGTAATTATGACAACTTCCGGAGGACGTCCTTCAACCTATCAGAGCTCTTGCAGTATGAACTGATATGTCGACGCAATCAAAGGATCAGAGAATGAATCTACTACTGAAAGCATAAGCTATAGCTAGCTAGCACTGCATAAAATGTGGTGAATAGTTGCCTCAGAGAGAAAGACAACAGTTGAACAGTTTAACAAATTGATTTCTTCCAAAACTAAGGAGAAGCGAGAGAAAGACAGCGCTAGCTACAGCGGCTTGTGAAAGTCTTCACCTCCTTGGCATTTTTACTATTTTGTTGCCATACAACCTGGAATTAAAATAAATAAATAAAAATTGGGGGGGTTGTATCATTTGATTTACACAACATGCTTACCACTTTGAAGATGCAAAATATTTTTTCTTGTGAAACAAACAAGGAATAAGACAAAAAAAAGGAAACTTATAAGTGCATAACTATTCATCCCCCAAGGTCAATACTTTGTAGAGCAACCTTTTGCAGCAATAACATCTGCAAGTCTCTTGGGGTATGTCTCTGTAAGCGTGGCACATCTAGCCACTGGGAGTTGTGCAAAACTGCTCCAGATCCTTCAAGTTGGATGGGTTCCGCTGGTATACAGCAATCTTTCATACCACAGATTCTCAATTGGATTGAAGTCTGGGCTTTGACTAGGCCATGGCAAGACATTTAAAATGTTTCCCCTTAAACCACGTGTTGCTTTAGCAGTATGCTTAGGGTCATATTCCTGCTGGAAGGTGAACCTCCGTCCAAGTCTCAAATCTCTGGAAGACTGAAACAAGTTCCTCTCAAGAATTTCCCAGTATTTAGCGCCATCCATCATTCCTTCAATTCTGACCAGTTTCCCAGTCCCTGCCAATGAAAAACATATTTTTTTCACCTTTATTTAAGCAGGTAGGCCAGTTGAGAACAAGTTCTCATAAAGCAAAGCAGTGCGACAAAAACAACAGAGTTACACATAAACAAACGTACAGTCTATAAGACAATAGAAAACCTCTAACAATGTACAGTGTGTGCAAATGTAGAAGATTAGGAAGTAAAGGCAATAAATAGACCATAGAGGTGAAATATTTTTTTTTTTTGCATTAACACTGGAGTGATAGATGTGCAGATGATGATGTGCAAGTGGTGATACCGGGTGCAAAAGAGCAAGAAGATAAATAACAATATGGGGATGTAGTTGGGTGTGCCATTTACAGATTGGATGTGTACAGGTACAGTGATCGGTAAGCTGCTCTGACAGCTGATGCTTACAGTTAGAGAGGGAGATATAAGTCTCTAGCTTCAATAATTTTTGCAATTCGTTCCAGTCATGGGCAGCAGAGAACTGTAAAGAAAGGCAGCCAAAGTAAGTGTTGGCTTTGGGGATGACCAGTGAAATATACCTGCTGGAGCGCGTGCTACGGGTGGGTGCTGCTATGGTGACCAGTGAGCTGAGATAAGGTGGTGCTTTACCTAGCAAAGACTTATAGATGACCTGGAGCCAGTGGGTTTGGCGACGAATATGAAGCGAGGGCCAGCCAACGAGAGGATACAGGTCGCAGTGGTAGGTAGTATATGGGGCTTTGGTGACAAAACGGATGGCACTGTGATAGACTGCATCCAATTTGCTGAGTAGAGTGTTGGAGACTATATTGAAAATGACAATGATTTGTAGGATAGTCAGTGTTACGAGGGTATGTTTGGCAGCATGAGTGAAAGAGGCTTTGTTGCGAAATGGAAGCCGATTCTAGATTTAATTTTGGATTGGAGATGCTTAATGTGAGACTGGAAGGAGAGTTTACAGTCTAACCAGACACCTAGGTATTTGTAGTTGTCCACATATTCACACAAGTCAAAACCATCCAGAGTAGTGACGCTAGTCAGGCAGACAGGTGCAGACAGCAATCGGTTGAAGAGCATGCATTTAGTTTTTCTAGCATTTAAAAGCAGTTGGAGGCCACGTAATGAGTGTTGCATGGCATTGAAGCTCGTCTGGAGGTTAGTTAACAGTGTCCAAAGAAGGGCCAGAAGTATACAGAATGGTGTCGTCTGCGTAGAGGTGGATCAGAGAATCACCAGCAGCAAGAGCGACATCATTGATATATACAGAGAAAAGAGTAAGCCCGAGAATTGAACCCTGTGGCACCCCCATAGAGACTGCCAGAGGTCCGGACAACAGGCCCTCCGATTTGACACACTGAACTCTGTCTGAGAAGTAGTTGGTGAACCAGGCGAGGCAGTCATTTGAGAAACCAAGGCTATTGAGTCTGCCGATAAGAATGCAGTGATTGACAGAGTCGAAAGCCTTGGCCAGGTGAATGAATACGGCTGCACAGTACCGTCTTTTATCGATGTCGGTTATGATATCGTTTAGGACCTTGAGCGTGGCTGAGGTGCACCCATGACCAGCTCTGAAACCAGATTGCATAGCGGAGAAGGTACGGTGGGATTCGAAATGGTCGGTGAACTGTTTGTTAACTTGGCTTTCGAAGACCTTAGAAAGGCAGGGTAGGATAGATATAGGTCTGTAACAGTTTGGGTCTGGAGTGTCTCCCCCTTTGAAGAGGGGGATGACCGCGGCAGCTTTCCTATCTTTGGGGATCTCAGACGATACGAAAGAGAGGTTGAACAGGCTAGTAATAGGGGTTGCAACAATTGCGGCGGATAATTTTAGAAATTGAGGGTTCAGATTGTCTAGCCCACCTGATTTATAAGGATCCACATTTTGCAGCTCTTTCAGAACATCAGCTGTCTGGATTTGGGTGAAGTAGAAGCGGGGGAGCTTGGGCAAGTTGCTGCAGGGGGTGCAGAGCGGTTGGTCGGGGTAGGGGTAGCCAGGTGGAAAGCATGGCCATCCGTAGAAAAATGCTTATTGAAATAATCAATTATCGTGGATTTATCGGTGGTGAAAGTGTTTCCTAGCTTCAGTGCAGTGGGCAGCTGGGAGGTGGTGCTCTTATTCTCCATGGACTTTACAGTGTCCCAGAACTTTTTGGAGTTTGTGCTACAGGATGCAAATTTCTGTTAGAAAAAGCTAGCCTTAGCTTTCCTAACTGACTGTGTATATTAGTTCCTAACTTCCCTGAAAGTTTCATATCGCGGGGGCTATTCAATGCTAATGCAGAAAGCCACAGGATGTTTTTGTGTCAAGGGCAGTCAAGTCTGGGGTGAACCAAGGGCTATATCTGTTCTTAGTTCTACATTTTTTGAACGGGGCATGCTTATTTAAGATGGTGAGGAAAGCACTTTTAAAAGAGCAACCAGGCATACTCTACTGACAGGATGAGGTCAATATCCTTCCAGGATACCCAGGCCAGGTTGATTAGAAAGGCCTGCTCGCTGAAGTGTTTTAGGGAGCGTTTGACAGTGATGGTGGTCGTTTGACCGCGGACCCATTACGGACGCAGGCAATGAGGCAGTGATCGCTGAGATCCTGGTTGAAGAGAGCAGAGGTGTATTTAGAGGGCAAATTGGTCAGGATGATATCGCCAGAGGGTGCCCATGGTTACAGAGTTAGGGATGTACCTGGTAGGTTCCTTGATAATTTGAGTGAGATTGAAGGCATCTAGTTTAGATTGTTGGACGGCCGGGGTGTTAAGCATATCCCAGTTTAGGTCACCTAACAGTACGAGTTCTGAAAATAGATGGGGGGCAATCAATTCCCATATGGTGTCCAGGGCATAGCTGGGGGCTGAGGGGGGTCTATAACAGGCGGCAACGGTGAGAGACTTGTTTCTGGAAAGGTGGGTTTTTAAAAGTAGAAGCTCAAATTGTTTGTGCACAGACCTGGTCAGTATGACAGAACTCTGCAGGCTAACTCCGCCACATTTGGCAGTTCTATCTTGTTGGGAAATGTTGTAGTTGAGGATGGAAATTTCTGGATTTTTGGTGGCCTTCCTAAGCCCAGATTCAGACACGGCTAGGACATCAGGTTTGGCGATGTGTGCTAACACAGTGAATAAAACAAACTTAGGGAGGAGGCTTCTGATGTTAACATGCATGAAACCAAGGCTTTTACAGTTACAAAAGTCAACAAATTAACCTCTACTCTAGGAGGAGTAGGCTAAGGGTACGGCTAAAGGCTATAAGAACTGGTCGTCTACTGCGTTCGGAACAGAGAGTAACTGGAGCAGGTTTCTGGGTGCGTAAGAATAGATTCAAGGCATAACGTACAGACAAGGGTATGGTAGGATGTGAGTACAGGAGGTAAACCTAGGCATTGTGACGATGAGAGGTTTTGTCTCTAGAGGCAACAGTTAAGCCAGATGAGGTCACCGCATATGTGAGGTGGGACAAAAGGGATATCTAAGGCATATTGGGCAGGGCTGGGGGCTCTACAGTGAAATAAGACAAATCACTAACCAAAACAGCAATAGACAAGGCATATTGACATTAGGGAGAGGCATGTGTAGCCAAGTGATCATAGGTGAGTAGTAACAATAGGTGAGTCAGGGAGCCGATTCAGTAGTTGCTTACGCTAGGCGAGCTGGAGACACAGAAATTCAGACAGCTAGCGGGCCGGGGCTAGCAGATGGGCCTTTGGCGTCGTCGCAACGAAAGTGCCTGTTGAAACCACCTCGGACGATTACGTCGGCAGACCAGTCGTGATGGATCGGCGGGGCTCCGTGTCGGCAGATATGCTCTGGGTTGATATCGTGCTGTGCAGACTGGCAGGTATTGACCGAGCTGAGGCTGGCTGGTGTCCGAGTTAACGGTGAAGACCGCTAGCAGTGGCTAACTGACTACTAGCTATTTAGCTGGTTAGCTTCTGATTGGGGTACCGGTTCTAAAACATAAAAATAGCAGCTCCGTACCACACAGGGTCCGTAGATGGAAAGTGAGATTAAAATATATACGGGGGGGAAAAAACGAGGAAAACGATTTTTACACGGGACAGGACGGTACAAGACAAAACACACATCCGACTGCTACGCCATCTTGGATGATGCTGCCACCACCATGCTTCACTGTGGAGATGGTGTTCTCTGGGAGATGAGAGGTATTGGGTTTGCGCCAGACAGTGTTTTCCTTAATGGCCCAAAAGCTCAATTTTAGTCTCATCTGACCAGAGTACCTTCTTCCATATGTTTGGGGAGTCTCCCACATGCCTTTTGGTGAACACCAAACGTGTTTGCATATTTCTTTATTTAAGCAATGGCTTTTTTTCTGGCCACACTTCCGTAAAGCCCAGCCCTGTGGAGTGTACAGCCTAAAGTGGTCCTATGGACAGATGCTCCACGGCAGAGATTAGAGTTTTGCAACTCCTTCAGGGTTATCTTTGGTGTCTTTGTTGCGCCTCTGATTAATGCCCTCCTTGCCTGGTCCATGAGTTTTTGTGGGCGGCCCTCTCTTGTTAGGTTTGTTGTGGTGCCATATTCTTTCCATTTTTTAATAATGGATTTACTGGTGCTCCATGGGATGTTCAATGTTTTTTTATAACCCAACCCTGATCTGTACTCCACAACTTTGTCCCGACCTGTTTGGAAAGCTCCTTGGTCTTCATAGTGCCGCTTGCTTGGTGGTGCCCCTTGCTCAGTGGTGTTGCAGACTAAGGGGCCTTTCAGAACAGACACACACACATAGATATATACACACATACATACACACTGAGATCATGTGACACAGATTGCACACAGGTGGCATTTATTTAACTAATTATGTGACTTCTGAAGATAATTGGTTGCACCAGATCATATTTAGGGGCTTCGTAGCGAAGGGGGAGAATACAAATGCACCCACCACTTTTCAGTTTTACATATTTTCTTTTTAACAAGTTCTTTTTTTCCCTTTCACTAATTTTGTGTATGTCCATTAGATGAAATCCCCCCCAAAACTATTTATATTACAGGTTGTAATGCAACAAAATAGGAAAAACGCCAAGGGGGGTGAATACTTTTGAAGGCACCAATATAAGTAATTGCAGTTTTTCTCCACTTTCACTTACCTAGCTAGCAAATGCAGCTAGCTAGTTTAGCCTACTCAAACAAAGATGGATGCTATGTTTACAGGGTGGCTATCCAACACGAACTCTTCTAAGTCAACGTAAGCTTTTGGTTTTATTAATTTATTGCCAACGTGGCCTGCCGGTGTAAACGCTAAACTGCACGATTGTAGTGGGTTTATTAACGCGTTAGTTCTAGTAGCTAACTATGTTGACTGACATTAGGGGACAACGATGTAAGCTGTGTGTAGCAGTTAGCGGTTATGGTATGGAAAGGTTTTTTCGACCTGGTCACGGGCAGCTGTTGTATTGTGCACTGAAGTCCACAAGCAAAGGGAAAAGGTGAGAGGAGAGCGTATAGCTGCCGAAGGAATTAGACAATGAGCAAATTATTACGCTGTTTGTATGTGGCTGCTATGAAAGTGAATTGTGTTTACGGTGATCAGGAGTGTATTCATTGCGCCGATTCTGTTTTTAAACATTTCTTAAAGGAAGCAAACAGAACAAAACAGGGATAAACATACCTGAATTTGTCCAATAGAAACTCGTTTGCAACTGTTGGACTAATGATTACACCCCAGATCAGATAGAAACAGGCACGTGTGCAAGGAGGTATTGAATGTGTCACTGTCTGGATTACTCAATTTTCTCCCGACCTGCTGTAGCAACCTCATGATGGGTATATGGAAAATTGTATTATCAGGTTGTAGCCTAAACCTATACATTTTACATTGAGCTGGGTGAATGGAATATGAACAACAGTCAGCAAATATGATGTAATAGAAATAAGGCCAAGTGCATAAAAAAAGTGTCCTCCCTCAACTTAAAAAGGCACCGACCGCCACGGTCTTATATCCCTATGAGTTTTGAGCACATCAAGTTCACCCTCTGGTGATGAGTCAAGTACATCATCAACTCAACGATTGAACGATGACTCCCAAGGACGATGGATATAATATCTATAGATATGTCAGCAGTATACAGACTCAGTGTTAAGCTGTGCCCCCTCACCATGGCTTTGGTAGTGGCAGCTGGGGCCTGAGGTAGAGGGGCCAGGGGCTGGGGCCGGTACAGCCCAACCTTAAACACCCCCTTCTTCTCCCTTGCCCTCTTCTCTTTCTCCTTCACAAGCCCTTTCTTCTCTTTGTAGCGTGCAAGCTTTTTAATTCGCTCCTCCACTGCAGTGTCTGAGAAAAAGAATGAGGGAGTTGGAGAGAAAATAGATCAGTGTGGGATTACATAATATTAGTGGGCGTGGAGGATGAAGAGGCATGAGGGCGAAGTTGGCTCCGGCACATTTTTTTTTGACACCACAGTTTCAGAGAAGAAAATATTCAAGCCAGCTAACCTGACTACAGTAACGTTACCTAGGGAATACTGTTAGGTAGCTAAATAAGTGATCCACGAATGGGCAACAAAAGCACACAAAAACTCACTTTTCACTTGTTTTGCATTCGGTGCTTTTTCCTGAATTACTGACACATGTTCAGCAACAGACATGTCCAGTTGAGAGCATTCCAGTTCGGGGAGTTTGTCAAGCTGCCTGCGGCTGTTCAGGGCCTTGTCTCGGTTCTCCTTTTGGGACTGCGACCGTCTCCGAGACATCTTCACCCGCAGCATGTCCACACTGGTGTCACGCTGACGCATGTGGCCGAAACGAGCTTCCATGGAGTCCATGATCCTGTGACAAATATACATACAATGCATGAAACTAATAGTTACTAACACGTTTTTACAGACAAATACATATTGATTATCGTGTGGCTGTATATTTAGAAAACGTTAGTTAGCAAACGATGAGCCAAACTAGCTGGCTAGCTTACTAGCAGCAGTCAGTTTGTCACTGACGCTTAATATTCTCTATCTAGTTATGAGAAATATTAATCAACATAGGATTTTATCAATGTGCACTCTTACCTGTTTAAAATAGAATTATTATTGGTAATTTCCAAGTTCTAGCAGTCCAACTATCTAGCAACCTTTATGGATGGAAGTACTCGGATAAACGACTTCCAAGTTAGCTAGCTAACTAAAAATAACAACATGGCGGGTAGTTTTGAAAATTCTGCCGTTCAACGCTGATTGGATGATTATATATTTCCGGTCAGGAGCGTCGCGCGGATAGGCTAGAGATTTCGAAGTTGTTCTTCTGCACTTTGAAATGTGTGTTCATTGATTTGTAGGCGAAGAAAACAAAAATAAAAAAGATACAACTGTAAGTACCTTGGCGGGTTATTGTTCTCATTTAATGTACTTAACATAAAAGTTATTCTATGTCCTAGTCCTATGGAATTTGACTGTTTCTCACACTCATCTCTCCACTTTGCTCATTTCAAAATTCACCTTGTAATGTGATATCCTAGCCTACTCTCAACACACAGCAGACAACTAAAGGGCGGCCCTAGTGTCATCAGCAGCACACCCATGCAGTGTTGCCAAACTCGGAAAGTAGCTGTCCTAAATGTCGCCAAATGACGCCATCACCTAATTTGCATAATTTACAATCTGCATGTTTTTTATTTTTATTATACTAGGCAAGTCAGTTAGAACAAATTATTATTTTCAATGACGGCCTAGGAACAGTGGGTTAACTGCCTTGATCAGGGGCAGAAGGACAGATTTTAACCTTGTCGGCTCGGGGATTCAATCTTGCAAACTTTCGGTTATGAGTCCAACGCTCTAACCACTAGGCTACCTGTGATGGAGCTGTAGGAGAGAGGAATAACGTCGTGGGAGAGACAAAAAGTGAGTAAAAAACACCCTAAATATGTTTAGAACTACAAATTAACTTTCTTCTGTCGATTCTTGTTTGCTTTTTATGTCACAATTCCAACCCTCCTCCTTTATCCGGCAAAAGTGACCCAAAAGAGACACTCTGGCGGAGTTACTTAGTTTTTAATTTTATTTTTAAAAATTGTTTAGTTTTCTTAATTTGGTTTGCTTTTTTACCTTATGGTCCACTTAGGAGCATACAACAAATCACAGTAAAACATGAACATTTTTAACCATAAAATGTTTTTTTTTTTTTTTTTAATTGTATACAATCTACATTAACAATCTAAATGGACCAAAAAGAGACGATAGAAAAAACTGTCAATGGCAATGTGAGAAAATTATGGTAACTAGTCTGGCCCTAATTCAGGTAAAAAAAATAAATGTTTCTTCATGTAAGCCAGGGCGGCATCAGCCAGCGGCGATTCATTTGCAGCCTGGACGCGGAGGGGTGAACATCTCCTGCTCTGACTGCAGCTGGGAGGGACTGCTGCGTGAGGACTGCTGCTCGTTGAGAAGAGTAAGAACGATACGTGCTTTCACATCAGAGTCTCCAATAACACCAGAAAAAGTCACTAGATTTGTCATTAGTCGCTTTTTTGAAAATGTGTCGCTAGAGGGGTCTGAATACTCGCTAAATATAGCGACAAAGTCGCTAAGTTGGCAACACTGCACCCATGAGACAGACCATATCTCCCAGGTGAAAAAGACTGCACTTAATTTATGTGAGCTAAGGGCCTTTATGGCACCATGGCAGAAGTTGCACCAAGGTAAGATTTTTTATTTTACTAGTCAGTTATGAACAAATTCTTATTTACAATGACTGGGCCAATTATGCGCCACCCTATGAAGAAAATATTTGACCCTGTATTAGTTTGGGACCTACTTGTGGCAAGATCTAGGCCAGACGGAGAAGGGTGAAGTTGCCCCTAGACGCTGATCTTAAGTCAATTTAGCATTTTCCTCAACAATGGTTAAGGTTAAATAGGATTGGAGAAGCTGATCCTAGATCAGTTCCTAGGGGAAACTTCATTCCAGAGCAGTCTAGACCATTGGTGGAGGGACACTGGGTAACCAGCCACAATGCCTTGTTATAATGTGACTCAGTCCCTACAGAGGCAATTTAGAAAGTACAAAAGCAGCTGATCAAGGTTTGCGGTTTTCTCATTCTGGTTAGAGGCTGATCCTAAAGTACATCTCAGTTCGTTCTAGACCTTTTTAGACCATCGTTTACAGTAAAAGAAAGAAATAGGGTACATGGAGGAAAATTAGAATTTCTTAATTTATTTAAAGTTGGGGCTGCATTTTACAAACCACATTACTTTCGACATGAATCATAGCATCTCATTTCAAAATTATACAAGACAATGAACAGAACCCATAGAAGAAAAACAGCATGTTTGTGAATGTCTGTTTTTAAATTAATATAGTGATAAATGTCATGTTGTGTCCTTAAAAATAACAACAACGAGTAGAGTCAGTAGACCAATGATGTCAATTGTAATACAAACAGCTGACAGGAACTTAAACAAGAAGACAATGCACTTTATATACAAAGAAATAGAAAAATTAAGTACATGTACAGTAAAATTACTCTGATCATTTGACACTTAATTACAAGAATGAAAATACCATTTTGTATTGGTAAATCAAAATCTAAAGAAATTACATGATGTGAAAAGCTTCTTTATTTAATTGTTTACAATACATACGGTAAGAGATCAATGGAGCGCCGATGGCCACGCACCCGTAGGGGATAGCACAAGGACACCGTCAATGGCGTCCATTCAGAAAAGCTGATACAAAAAAAGTAGATATTTGTCAAATCAATCACAATTTACAGCAGTCGCTAGTGAAAGTCTACACAGTCTTCACATTTTGCCTTAATTAAATCTAAAAAGGGATTAAATTGTTTTTTCATATCGATCTACGCAACCTAATCCACATTTTCAAAGTGAAAGAAAAATGCTAGTCATTTGGAAAATGTTCTAAGAAATACAAAATGCGGATGTATTGAATGCTTATGTCTTCACACCCCAGAGTTAATACTTGGTGGAAGCACCTTTGGCAGCCATTACAGCTGTGAATAATAATTTTGAATAAGACTACCAACCTTGCACAACTCTTAGGGCAATGTATATCTATTGTTTTTGTCAAAATTGCTCAAGCTCAATACATTTGGTTGGGAATCATTGATGGACAGCAATATTCAAACCTTGTCGCAGATTTAAGTCAGGAAGGAGACTGGACCATTCAGGAACACTCAACACCTCTTAGAACGCCATTCTGTTGTGTCTTTGGCATTAAAATGTGTGTAACTGTCTCGCAGAAAAATACAACTCAGGATTAGGTTTTCCTCACTTTCCTTCACTTAGATAATGTGGAGTAGGTTGTGTAGATCTGTAGGAAACTCATTTTTATTTAATGTTAAGGCAGAAAAATATGAATACTGTGCAAGTGCTGTGTAACTTTCACTAGGCACTGTATGTGTTCTAACAGGCCTATAATGTGGTTACTAAATAGATTCTGGACCTATCCCCCATGGGGGGACGGGTGTGTGGTGTTTCCATGGTTTTGGTCGAACTCTTACCTAATCTATGCAATTATTGCATTACACTGATGCTGTCATAACACCCTGCAATGCTGACAGTTTTAGTGTGGTGAAACAGTCCATTGCCCTCTCACCGTCTCTCTTCCTCTTCTTCGTGCAGTTCTTTTTTTTCTTTTTTTCTTTCAGTCCAAGAAGAAAATGTTGTTGAACTGTGTCGCACAGAGCCTCTTCACTTCCTCTGTTGGTAGAAAAAAAAACAGGGTTGGGATTAGCAAGCATAACCAAGAAAACATGTGAGATGAGCTCAAAGAAACATTCATTAATCCATCCATGTTGGATCTACCATTAACTTCAATCAAATTGGCATTCTTCTGGTTCAATATAACGTAGAGTTCTCTCTGGTCCGACTTCTTGCCGACCACCCAGTAGTCTGTCATAGCCTTCACAATGATCTCTTCATCTTCATCGACCCTGAGGCAACATACAAAAATAACATGAACTTACGGACACTGTAATATACTTTACATACAGATTTGCCAAAACTAGGCCTCAGAGTGCTAACCCTAACAGGGTTTCTGTGGTATTTCATTGGGCATACCTGGCGAAGTCACAGTTGATGTCTCCCAGAATCTTCATGAGGTCTGGGTGGACCGAAGTCAGAGAGACACTGGCTGTCTTCCTCATGTGGATGGTGCTCTTCTCTGCCAGGTTCATGTGGTTGAAGTAGATGAACTTGAACTGGGGCTCCTTGTCCGGCCTGTAACAACACAGAGGGAGAGGATGTCGATTAGAGGTCGACCGATTAAATCAGCCATAGGGCCGATTTCAAGTTTTCATAACAATCGGTAATCTGCATTTCTGGATGCCGATTATGGCCGAGGAGACTGCGTGGCAGGCTGACCACCTGTTACAAGAGTGCAGCAAGGAGCAAAGGTAAGTTGCTAGCTAGCATTAAACTTAACTTAGAAAAAAACAAATCTTAACATAATCACTAGTTAACCTAGTAATATCATCAACCATGTGTAGTTAACTAGCTTGTCCAGCATTGCAAATAGTCAATGCGGTACCTGTTAATTTATCATCGAATCACAGCCTACTTTGCCAAACGGGTGATGATTTTAAAAGCGCATTCGCAAAAAAATCATCACCCGTTGCACCAATGTACCTAACCATAAACATCAATGCCTTTCTTAAAATCAATACACAAGTATATATTTTTAAACCTGCATATTTAGTTAAAATAAATTCATGTTAGCAGGCAATATTAACTAGGGAAATTGTGTCACTCCTCTTGCGTTCTGTGCAAGCAGTCAGGGTATATGCAGTAGTTTGGGCCGCCTGGCTCGTTGGAACTGTGTGAAGACCATTTCTTCCAAACAAAGACTAATTAATTTGCCTGATTATTACATAATTATGGCATAACATTGAAGGTTGTGCAATGTAACAGCAATATTTAGACTTATGGATGCCACACGTTCGATAAAATATGGAACGGTTCCGTGTTTTTGAAATGATAGTTTCAGGATTTGACCATTTTAATGACCTAAGGCTCGTATTTATGTGTATTTATTATATTATAATTAAGTCTGATTTGATAGAGCAGTCTGAGCGGTGGTAGGCAGCAGCATGCTCGTAAGCATTCATTCAAACAGCACTTTCCTGCGTTTGCCAGGAGCTCGTCGCAATGCTTGAAGCACAGCGCTGTTTATGACTTCAAGCCTATCAACTCCCAAGATTAGGCTGGCAATACTAAAGTGCCTATAAGAACATCCAATAGTCAAAGGTATATGAAATACAAATGGTATAGAGAAATAGTCCTATAATTCCTATTATAACTACAACCTAAAACTTCTTAACTGGGAATATAGAAGACTCATGTTAAAAGGAACCACCAACTTTCATATGTTCTCATCTTCTGAGCAAGGAACTTAAACATTAGCTTTTTTACATGGCACATATTGCACTTTTACTTTCTTCTCCAACACTGTGTTTTTGCATTATTTAAACCAAGTTGAACATGTTTCATTATTTATCAAAAAGAAAGGAGGACCAAGGCAATTAATTAATTAAAATGCCTTTTAGTATGGCATGTTCAATAGAAACAAAGTTTTTTTTAAACCGACGTGTTTCGGCTGCATGGCCTTCGTCTGGGAGTACAAAAAAAAGGAATACAATGTCCTCTTTTGAACAGCTTTTCCAATTAGCCCTAATTGGAAGAGGTTACAAAATTGATTGGACACACCTAGTAAGCAATACTATACACATTAAAAAGTGAAATACTGTAGCTATGTTATCAAAAAATACAACTCCAAGCTAGAAGTATCAGAACCCCTAGAAAGGTAGTTCTAACCTTAAATATGACTGGGAGAAGTGTCAAGAATAAGAAAGCAATATATTCCATATTGCACTAGAACACAGCAAAACATGAACAACAACAGTCTAAACATAGCTGAGGGCAATTGAGCAAAATGTCCACTAGATGACAGCAAATGGACCCATCACAACCCTACAGGAAGGGTGAGAAATCCATATCTTCATTTAAACCAGGGTATTTAGTGGCCTGTAGTTTGTAAATCCAAAAACCTTCCCTTTGGTTTAACTGTTTAAGACGTCCCCTTTTCTAATAGAGGCCGGAATATGATCAATACCCATAGCTTGTAGGGAGGCAGGGTTGCCATGGTGTAGGCACGTGTAGTGCCTTGCCATGGGGTAGTCTTCATTGCCTACCCGTATGGCGTACTTGTGTTCCGCTAAGCGGTCTTGAAGGCGTCTCTTCGTCCAATGTAGAACACCTTGCACTGTGGACATTCCAATCTATAGATGACATAAGTGGTTTTACAGTTAATGAAATGCTTGACGTAATACTCCATTTTGGAAGCTGTGTCAACAAAATACTTATTCTGTGCAATATTACTGCAATGGTTGCAATAGTTACATTTAAAAGAGCTCTTGGGTTTGTGGTCAAGCCAAGTTTTTTGAGTCACCCGGAAGATAACTGTGGACTAATTTGTCATTTAGGGTAGGATATCTCTTAAAGCTTATGACTGGTGGCTCAGGAAAGACTTGGAGTAGTAGCGTATCACTTTGGATGATTCCCCAATTATTTTTAATGATTCTTTTAATGTTCTCTGCTTCAGTGCTGTATTTTGTAACAAAATACACTCTCTCTGATGTATCACGAGGCACTCCCCTTCGCAACAAGTTCTCTCTATCAAGTAATCCAGCCCTTATACCGGCATCTTTCAGGACCTGAACGCTGTAGCCCCGATTCAAGAAGCGATTCCCCAATTCAGCAGATTTGACACCGTAGTCTGTTTCCTGATCGCAAATTCTGCGGACTCTTTGGAATTGGCCATATGGAATATTCTATTTTAGCCTTTTGGGGTGAAAGCTGTCTGCCCACAGAATGGTATTCCCATCTGTAGGATTCCTAAAGATTGATGTGTGCAAACAACCGTTGTCATTTTTACTAATGTCGAGGTCCAAAAAATGAATGTTATCCTTGCTGTACTCCATAGTTAGTTTAATGTTAGGGTTAATGCTGTTAAGGTATTGGTGGAAGGAAATAAGTTCATCTTCTGAGCCGGACAAAACAGGCAAACATCATCAATATAGCGTCCCCACCATATAATCCGGTCAAAGAAATGGTTATTAGAAGGATCCAAAATGAAGTCATTTTCCCATTTACCCAAGTACAAACCAGCATAGGAAGGGCTGTAGCAAGCTCCCATGGCACATCCTTTGACCTGTTTGAAAATACAGTCCTGAAAGATAAAGATGTTATGATTAAGAGTCCATTCAGTCAGTGAGACAATGAATTCTGTAGGAGGCATCTCAGTTTCAGGTCGTGGGAGCTGCCATGGGAGCTTGCTACAGCCCTTCCTATGCTGGTTTGTACTTGGGTAAATGGGAAAATGACTTCATTTTGGATCCTTCTAATAACCATTTCTTTGACCGGATTATATGGTGGGGACGCTATATTGATGATTTTTGCCTGTTTTGTCCAGCTCAGAAGATGAACTTATTTCCTTCCACCAATACCTTAACAGCATTAACCCTACCTAACTATGGACTACAGCAGGGATAACATTCATTATTTGGACCTCGACATTAGTAAAAATGACAACGGTTGTTTGCACACATCAATCTTTAGGAATCCTACAGATGGGAATACCATTCTGTGGGCAGACAGCTTTCACCCCAAAAGGCTAAAAGAGAATATTCCATATGGCCAATTCCAAAGAGTCCGCAGAATTTGCGATCAGGAAACAGACTACGGTGTCAAATCTGCTGAATTGGGGAATCGCTTCTTGAATCGGGGCTACAGCGTTCAGGTCCTGAAAGATGCCGGTATAAGGGCTGGATTACTTGACAGAGAGAACTTGTTGCGAAGGGGAGTGCCTCGTGATACATCAGAGAGAGTGTATTTTGTTACAAAATACAGCACTGAAGCAGAGAACATTAAAATAATCATTAAAAATAATTGGGGAATCATCCAAAGTGATACGCTACTACGCCAAGTCTTTCCTGAGCCACCAGTCATAAGCTTTAAGAGATGTCCTACCCTAAATGACAAATTAGTCCACAGTTACCTTTCGGGTGACTCTCAAAAAACTTGGCTTGACCACAAACCCAAGAGCTCTTTTAAATGTAACTATTGCAACCATTGCAGTAATATTGCACAGAAGAAGTATTCTGTTGACAGCTTCCAAAATGGAGTATTACGTCAAGCATTTCATTAACTGTAAAACCACTTATGTCATCTATAGATTGGAATGTCCACAGTGCAAGGTGTTCTACATTGGACGGACAAAGAGACGCCTTCAAGACCGCTTAGCGGAACACAAGTACGCCATACGGGTAGGCAATGAAGACTACCCCTTGGCAAGGCACTACAAGTCCGTACACCATGGCAACCCTGCCTCCCTACACGCTATGGGTATTGATCATATTCCGGCCTCTATTAGAAAAGGGGACCGTCTTAAACAGTTAAACCAAAGGGAAGGTTTTTGGATTTACAAACTACAGGCCACTAAATACCCTGGTTTAAATGAAGATATGGATTTCTCACCCTTCCTGTAGGGTCGTGATGGGTCCATTTGCTGTCATTTAGTGGACATTTTGCTCAATTGCCCTCAGCTATGTTTAGACTGTTGTTGTTCATGTTTTGCTGTGTTCTAGTGCAATATGGAATATATTGCTTTCTTTTTCTTGACACTTCTCCCAGTCATATTTAAGGTTAGAACTACCTTTTAGTGTTCTGATACTTCTAGCTTGGAGTTGTATTTTTATGATAACATAGCTACAGAATTTCCCCTTTTAATGTGTATAGTATTGCTTACTAGGTGTGTCCAATCAATTTTGTAACCTCTTCCAATTACGGCTAATTGGAAAAGCTGTTCAAAAGAGGACATTGTATTCCTTTTTTTTGTACTCCCTGATGAAGGCCATGCAGCCGAAACACATCGGTTTAAAAAAAACTTTGTTTCTATTGAACATGCCATACTAAAAGGCATTTTAATTAATTATATGAAGAGTGCCTTGGTCCTCCTTTTTGATGACCAATTTACCCCTTTTACCAAAGAGCACCTTCTGTCTACCAAAATCTACTATTGTGTACCTTAGTAGCGCTTCCCTTCCTCCTCTTTCTACTAGGTTTCATTATTTATTTGAGACTAAATTGATTTTATATATGTATTATATTAAATTAAAGTGTTCATTGTTCATTCAGTATTATTGTAATTGTCGACTTCTAAAAATAAATAAAATCGGCCGATTAATCGGTATCTGCTGTTTTTGGTCCTCCAATAATCTGTAGACCTCTAATGACGATCATTACAAGGATGAGAGGAGAGTCTAATGCCAATTTCACACTACTGAGCCGAGATGAGCAGAGCCAAGTAGGACTGTACTGCGCTAGCCTGCTTACTCATTACAAATAGTTGCTGGAACCATACTGGAAAGGCCAATATGAAAATAAAATATCAGAGCCAGCACAGTGTTATGACGTTGCCATGAGGAGCACTGCAGATATTGAGATGAGCGCGATGCAAGACTTTTCTCTCACACATTCACAGAGTATGTGCGCAGGATCACGGGTGCGCGTCACGCTGCTACACTAGGTAGCTCTGGAACAAAAACAGTGGAAAAAGGTTATCTTCGTGCTTCAACGCTTAGTTGTTGCGGAAAAATCGGCCCGATATTTCTGTGTACTTTGTGCATCACTGAGTCTACCTTTTAAGCAGTACTACACCTCAGGACCATCATTAGTTTATCCAGGTCATTGAGTTCATTGGTCCAATCGTCAAGAGGATGTCGTGGCATAAACACGTACCTTTTAAAAACACATGATGTATTTTGGACCGTGATTTCTATCATGGCGTGTTGGAACAACACAGGCCCAGGAACTGGAGGCTAGAGGATTAAAGCAACAGTACTGACCCTGATATCCTGCGGTTGACATTATATTGTTCACAGATGTCGGAGGCCAGCAGGGTGAGCTGAGGTCCCACCAGACCATCCAGCTGCTCACAGAACTCCCTCGTCAGCTCCACAGATGCTGGGGGAGAGAGGATATGACAATACGGTAGTTAGAATTAGTAGAATGGACTTTGGAACTTCTAAGAATTAATACGTTTTTTTCTTTCACAGTCCACATAATATGGCAATGCCTTAGAATTTGCCATTGCATTATTCACAGAACATTTGGAACGGCAGACTCAGAGAATGCTGAGAAATTATGTAATAAGCATCAGCCCAGCTGTTTGGGGGGGAGGGGACTGACCAAATGATATGAGAGGATACTCACCACTGATCATAAAACAAACCGCTGCACTCATCGCCTGAAATTAAGAGCAGACGATGTGCAGTTTGAATATAATGGGTCTAGAGAAAATAATACTATAATTTAGAACTTATTACCAAATACATTGAATTTATAAATCATTTAAGGAAGCCATTTGAGATACCAACGAACAAAGCCAATTCCCCCAACATCAGAGGTCATACCGGGTTAAACCTTCTCTTTGTTCTTCAGTAATGAAATAATAACAGATTACCAAATTTTCTGCCAAACAAATAATGGGTTGGAAGTACTACCTGTCTCTATCTTAAAAACACAAAAGAATAAAGCCTCTACTGAATTCCCACAAAACCCAGCAGGGCTCCAGACCACAGTTCCCTGCTCCTCAGTTCTGTCCCAAATGACGCCATATTCCCTATGTAGTGCACTACTTTGGACCAGAACCCTGCACTACATTTTACTAGATCCCTATGGGCCCTGGTCAAAAGTAGTGCACTATATAGGGAATAGAGTACCATTTAGAATGATGCCCTCTCCTCACCTTATAAACTATCAGATGCAGCTCCTCATAACTGTCCTCTGTGTTGACAAATATTCTAGGGAACCGGAATTTGGCCTCTGGGTCTTTGAGATTAGCAGGTCCTGTCAAAAACCTGAGGGTGGAAAGAGGACCGGATATGAAGACGAATGCATCACAGCTCATCACGATTACTTTGATTGACAAGGGTGTTTCACAATTACAAAACAAATTTAGTTTGATACAAATCAAAAACGGTTTTACCTCACACAAAAAATTACAAATAAACAAATTAATCCCCAAGTCTATCTAGCAATTTGTAAATGTATATGTGGACGTACAGTTTGCATACTGTGTGTATCCCTTCCATAATTTGCACTGTCACAGTTTTCCCCTGCCCTTGGGTGGGTCTCTCTCCCTCCCACTCGGAGTCACACTGGCTTGGCAGCGGCACACTCTCAGGGATCACTCTTCCTCCAACAACGGCTCTATTTCAATACATTCATATTAAGTGCTTGTATTCTGTCTTCTCTGTGCTTGTATTCAGATCTAAATAAAAGGTTGTCTGTGTGTTTGACTACTTTCTGCTAAGCGACTTGCCCTAAGAGGATAACATCTTAATTCTACCCATTCTTTGAGATAATAGAAGGGAAGGGAATAAATTAAGTAATCGCTGATCTGACCAGACAGGATATATGAAAACCATGTAGTGGAACCCCTTATTTCCTCTTTACAGCTGTGTTGAATCAAATCAAACTTTATTTGTCACATGCGCCGAATACAACAGGTGTAGACCTTACCGTGAAATGCTTACAAATCAGTGTTTGGAAGGGATGCAGGAAGGATTGTGTTTTAGAGTATTCATACAGAGACTACAGAGCACCTCTGCTAATAATCTCATCCTTCTCTCTTGCGCTCTCCTCCTCCTCTCTCTCTCCTACTTTGTCCACCTCAGGCACAGAGGCCTCTAGGGTGGACTAGGCTACACAGAGACTCCGTTAACTAGCTTGGCTCTCCTTCCTCCTCTCTGTTAAGTGTAATCCCCCCTCCTTTGTGTCTGTGTGTGGGACGGTAGAGATACAAATCTCATTATTGTCAGTGGGGTAAGACCACATCACGTTGGAACACTGATCAGTAATCATCCATGTTGTTATAACAATCAGACTGGATATTGCACATGCCGGACCACCAACGCACTTTAATTACAACCTAATGTTAGCATAATAACACTTTCCTATCATACCAGAACTATCAAACATAACACCTATTGTGATATCACGATTTTTATTGCTTTCACTTGATAATCTAAAACAACATAATCCTCCATCGCTTTGTTGAAATAACAATATATCCAATAAAAACCATCATGGATGAACACGATAAAGTCGTAATTCCATCCATCCCCTCAGGTTAAATGTATCAGTCTGCTATAGTCAGATTAGCAGCAGATGTGGCATGGCTAGAAGGCTCCACCCTGACATGATGATCTGGTGTCCCTGTCCTTCTGCCCCGAGATCGCAGGGGACCAGAGCCCCAGGGAGGGAGCCCCAGGGAGGGAGCCTGGCCCAGCCTAGCCAGGAGACCTGGAGGGAGGGAGGGGAGGGGAGGGAGGGAGGGGAGGGAGGCAGCGGACCAGAGAGGGCGTTTAAGGACTTACCTCCCATAGTGAAGCAGATTCCCTGCCACCTCTGGCCTTAAGGGAGAGTCCCTACCAGCCAGCTGGAGAGAGAAAGGGAGGATGAGGAAGAGAGACAGGGAGGATGAGAGACAGGGAGGGAGAGAGTTAGAAGAGAGATGGCGGAGAGAGAGAACCTGCTTTAGTATAACTTAAAAATTCATTAACAACATTGTCTGAGCCTGTGGGGTATCAATGTGTGGTCAACTTTAAATGTGCTTGTTACACAACAATACATTCTTCGTGTGGCATGATGCCATTGTGGAGCAGGTGTTGGAAGAGTTCTGGCAACGTTGAGGGAAGGTTTAGGCAGAGGATCAGTTTTAATAGAACAGAGGCAAGGAAGTGGCAGTTGCTTGCGCTCTAGCTCCCCCTCTGATCCCTCCCCTCTCCCTCCCTCTGTGGGCCCTCTCCCTCCGTGATCCCTCCTCCCTCCCTCCGTGATCCCTCCTCCCTCCCTCCGTGATCCCTCCGTGATCCCTCGCTCCGCTCTCTGATCCCTCCTCTCTCCCCGCTCTCTGATCCCTCCTCTCTCCCCCGCTCTCTGATCCCTCCTCTCTCCCCCGCTCTCTGATCTCTCCCCCGCTCTCTGATCTCTCCCCCGCTCTCTGATCTCTCCCCCGCTCTCTGATCTCTCCCCCGCTCTCTGATCTCTCCCCCGCTCTCTGATCTCTCCCCCGCTCTCTGATCTCTCCCCCGCTCTCTGATCTCTCCCGCTCTCTGATCCCTCCCCCGCTCTCTGATCCCTCCCCCGCTCTCTGATCCCTCCCCCGCTCTCTGATCCCTCCCCCGCTCTCTGATCCCTCCTTCTCACCCCCTCTCACCTCTGGTTCAGAGTGTCTGGGGAACAGTGACGTTGTCAGGTACTTATACAGGATCCGCATGTCATCCTGCTCCAGACCACTCCTGCATGGGGACAACAAAAAAGGGGGACACACCTTTGTTAGCATCAAACACTTCCTGTTCATGTTCACAGTCTGTTCAGGAGTATTGATGAACTAAACCCATCATCTCCATGGCTCACCATGGGCCCAATGCTATCATAACTGCTCAAATAATTTCATTAGCAATCAAATCATTAGGAACAATCAATTATCACGTAATCCCCAGATTACATACAGTACGGGTCAGACTAACAGTTAAAAGTGAGAGACATGTCGGGGTATGAATTACTGTAATCAGATTGTGTGTATTTAAGGCATCTTCTGTGTCTCCCAGCCATGCCCAAGACAACCCCATACCTAGCCCAGCCTAACGGGATAAGGAGCATTGGAGGGATGCCTGCCACTGCTGCCAGGCTCCCCCACACCTTACAGTGGTAAAGGGCTGCAAGGGGGCGCCAAGGGCCTGCAGGCTGTTTATAAGATCAGGGCCCTGGCACACACAACACAGGAGGGGGGAAGCCCAATAACCTCCCCCCTCTCCTCCTGGCATCCTGAAAAACAGCCTACTAGGCCTGGCCAGTTGAATGGTGAAGCAGCCTGTGCCTCAAGATCACGGAAGAATGCAATTCATAGCTTATGTTGTTCAACGATTTATGTTAGCATTTGCAAATTGTAGGCTAAATTTGGTTTCTACATGTGGGCAGGTGTTTTAAACCAGAGTACAACCCCCACACATCCCACACACGGCCTGCTTCCCCCAGCCGTACCATATCAGCTGGTCGTTGTAGAGGAAGGCTGTGTATTTGATCAGGCTGAGGCTCTCCTCCACTCTGTTGACAAATGACTGGATCTTCAGGTAGGTCATCTTGTCCAGGGGGAAAAAGGCAATCCCACCGAACACGTCCAGCAGGTCACAGGACTGCAGGTGCAGCGTCTGCAGGTACTGGAGGAGACCAGGGATAGAGGACAGTTATACATGCAGTCATGTCTCCGTTTGGTTAATAGACATCAGGGATACGTGGGGAAGGTGAGGTGTTAGCTTAGAAAGCAAAGTTATACGCACATCCCATTGTGATCAGGAGCCCAATGCTGAGAAACCTCATTAAGAAACACAAAAGGGCTGCACACTGTATGCCTGGACAACACAATGCTCCTATTTCCAGCTTCAATGGCAATATTTCTGTCCAAGGTGGATCTCAGTTAGGTCAAAGCTGGAGATATTAGTTTACCTGCGTAGTGCTTACATTGCTGTTCCCAAAGACACGAGAGGACACTAGAATTGCCAGAACATTTCAACCTGGGATACGATACAGACACCATAGGCCTTCTCTGTGTCTGAGTTACATACTGGAAGGGGAAGCCTTTGATAGGATTAGGGAGAGCTGGGGGTTTCCTCTGATTGGCTAGGTATGAATAATGAACACAGGTCATTGCGGCCAATGGGCTGGGCCTGTAGTATGGTGGATGCTTTGACCAGCTCTCCTTGAGAAAGGCGCCATTTCTGAGTAGTGATAATTAGTGGGGGGGAAGTCATATTTGAAGGTCACTTATGACTGACATCTGACCCTGCATTTAGTCACTAGAAACTCAATACAGAGTCCACCACTCTAGACGGCTAGAAGAACCAGTAGCATTCCTGTCTGTCAAGCAGGCAGCCAGGCCTGGAAACCACCCTCACACCATTAGTAACGTGGATAGCACACAACACCAGATGTGAATTTTTTCACTGTAAAAAAAAAAAAGGACAGCTAAGAGGTAGGAACTACTAAGAAGAGTCGGTGTGTAATATATATATTTACAAAGATATGCTAATGAACTTCACAAGTAGTAAATAATCTGGCATTGAAATAGCAGTGCCCTGCCCCTAGGGAAACTTTGCTGAGAAAAGACTGAAAATATGCATAAATGATTTCTGTCGAACTGTCCAAACAAGCTACATTACTCAAAGTATACAAAGCACAATTGTAAAACAAATCCTCTGCATCCAATAAGACATGACAAAATCACCTAGTACCACCCATCATCATGCATATAGTTGCAGAGACTTGAGGTATGTAATATGTAGCCCAGTGTTTGTTCTGTTTTACCCTGTAAAAGAACTTGTCAAGCTTCTGCATGAGCAGCTCCACCCCGCCTGCTTCCATTGCTCTGCCAAATGTGCCGTTGAAGAGCTGGAGAACAGAGCAACGAAAAGATCCATCAGCAAACCACATCCTTACTAAATGTCAGTCTCACACAGTCTTTACTAGAGAATGTGAGTTGGTTGAGGTTTACTCCCGAGTCCCAACCGGATGCTCACCTTGTACATACTGTAGCATTCCCGTAATACTGCACCATAAACTGTGTCCTACACAAGAGAATAAACAACTGAGAAAGTTATAAATGTTCTGCACAAAAGAGTTGAATTCCCTCAAATGGACCAGACGAACACAAAATATACACAAATAAAAGACGCAACAAATTAAGCCGTACAAGTATTTCCTCTTCCTGATATTCTATCGTGGGAGGTCTCCCATCTTTATTCGGTTTTTCTACCATCGGGTTCCGCACCACCTGGAGAAGCAAACGAGGACAGGTAGAGGAGAGGTATTATCTTTTCAAAAGTATCCTAGGAGACCTAATGACTTGTCAAAAAGATATGAGTGTGCTGAGAGCGCAGCCGCTCTATACAGCACACTCAGAAAGTATTCACACCCTTTCTTCCACATGTGTTACAGCCGGAATTTATTCAATTGAGACTTTGTGTCACTGACCTACACACGGTACCTCATTATGTTGAAGTGGAATTATGTTCTAAGAAATGTTAAAAAATGTATTACAAATGAAATGTCTTGTCAATAAGTATTCAACCCCTTTGTTATGGCAATCCTAAATAAGTTCAGGAGTAAAAATGTGCTTAAAAAGTCACATAATAAGTTGTACGGACTGACTCAGTGTGCAATAATAGTGGTTAACGTGTGTTTTTATGACTATTCTCTGTACCCCACACCTACAATTATCTGTAAGGTCCCTCAGTTGAGCAGTGAATTTCAAACAGATTCAACAACGAAGACTAAGGAGGTTTTCCAATGCTTCGCAAAGAGGGGCACTTATTGTAGATGGGTAAAAATAAAGCAGACATTGAATATCCCACTGAGCATGGTGAAGCTATTAATTACACTTTGGATGGTGTATCAATACACCCGGTCACTACAAAGATACAGGTGTCCTTCCTAACTCAGTTGCCGGAGAGGAAGGAAAGCGCTCAGGGATTTAACCATGAGGCCAATGGTGACTTTAAACAGTTAGTGTTTAATGGCTGTGATAGGAGAAAACTGACGATGGATCTACAACATTGTAGCTACTCAACAATACTAACCTAAATGACAGAGTAAAAAGAAGGAAACCTGTACAGAATTTAAAAAAAATCTAAAACATGCATCCTGTTTGCAATTAGGCACTAAAGTAAAATTGTAAAAAATGTGGTAAAGAAATTACTTTTATGTCTTGGTTACAAAGTGTTATGTTTGGGGCAAATCAGACACTGGGAGACAACTTCACCTTTCTGCAGGACAATAACCTAAAACACAAGGCCACATATGCACTGGAGTTGCTTACCAAGATGACATTGACTGTTCCTGAGTGGCCTAGTTACAAGTTGATTTAAATCAACTTGAAAATCCATGACAAGACTTCGAAATGGCTATCTAGCAATGATCAACAACCAACTTGACAGAGCTTGAAGAGTTTTTAAAAGAATAAACCGGCAAATATTGTAACATCCTTGTGTGCAACGCTTTTAGAGACTTACCCAGAAAGACTAACAGCTGTAATCACTGCCAAAGGTGATTCTAACATTTATTGACTCAGGGTGTGGATACTTACAGAAGTATCTCATTTATGCATTTCTGTATTTCATTTAATACATTTGACAAAATTACAAAAACATGTTTTCACTTTGTCGTTATGGGGTATTGTGTGTGGCTTGGTGAGAAAAAAAATTTAACAACAAAACGTGAAATAAGTCAAGGGGTATGAATACTTTCTGAAGGCACTGTATATAGTAAGTGTAAATGAGTTGGAAAACCAATGTACCATAACGATCCAGAAACTGTCCTCTGCTTCAAAGAAGAACTGCCTGTTCTTCTGTGTGTGTAGGGATTTAGCAGGCTTTGTTGGACAGAAGGTTCTGGAATATAGCAAAGATGGTGGTTGGGATTGGGGATATGAATCCAATACACATAACTAACAGATGTGAGATGTTTTACTTTAAGATAATTGATTAGTTAGTAGTTCCTGTGTACCTGGTAAACTGTACAATGGCCTCACAAAGACCGACATTACGGATCTTCTCATTCTTCTCGACCTCACTGGGATGGTAGAATAAAATCTTCTTCTCCTCCTACAATGCACACAAGGAGGCAGTTTCCACGAGGCACAGTATTTGAATGGAGACCACAAAGTTGACAGATAATCACATTGGATCATTTACAGTAGTAAACATTGAGCTGATGAACAGTGTGTTTGAAGTTCATAGTGAGAACATGTGAAACACACAAGACATAAAAACAACCAAATGGAGCTCACCTCTCCCTCCCGTGACCCAAATGAAGGATTATAGACGAAAAAACTGAGAAGAGATGGGGTGTACTGTTTCTCTTGCATTCCCGAAGCCATTCTCGGACTGCAACAGAGGAAGATGCTGATCAACTATCTGTGACTGAACAGACTGAAAGATGTATCACAATGAGACCCGGGTTTTACCTGATCATCAGCATTAGTGTGGTTTGTGTCTGGACGTCCTCTGTTCCAGAGTGAATTTAGCATGCTTTGTGGCTGCAGACAAAAAGAATATCAGCTCAGCTTAAAAAACGCTACAAATACATTTGAGAATTTCAAGATCCTTGGTGTCCACAACACCAACGAACTATCATGGTCTAAACACACCAAGACAGTCGTGAAGCGGGCACGACAACACCTTTTCCCCCTCAGAAGAATGAAAAGATTTGGAATGGGTCCCCAGATCCTCAAGAAGTTCAACAGCTGCACCACCGAGAGCATTCTGACCAGTACCCTGTTATGGCAACTGCTCGGCATCTGAACGTAAAGCGCTACAGAGGGTAGTGCATACGGCCCAGTACATCACTGGGGCCAGGCTTCCTGCCATCCAGGACCTATATACTAGGCGGTGTCAGAGGAAAGCCCTACAAAATTGTCAAAGACTCCAGTCACCCAAGTTATAGTTTGTTCTCTCTGCTACCACACAGCAAGCGGTACCGGAGCACCAAATCTAGGATCAAAAAGCTTGTGAACAGCTTCTACCCCCCCCAAGCCATAAGACTGCCGAACAATTAATCAAATGGCCACCCCCTTCATTTGTTTTTACACGGCTGCTACTCGCTGTTTTTTATCTATGCATAGTCACTTCACTCCTACCCACATGTACAAATTAACTCTACTAACCTGTACCCCCCGCACATTGACTCGGCACCGGTACCCCCTGTTCATAGACTCGTTACTGTTATTTTATTGTGTTACTTTTTACTTTAGTTTATTTGGTACATATTTTCTTAACTCTACTTGAACTGCACTGTTGGTTAAGGGCTTAAGGGATTGTAAGTAAGCATTTCACGGTAAGGTCTACTACACCTGTTGTATTTGGCGCATGTGACAAATAAAGTTTGATTTGATCATTTCAGATGAAGAGAATCAGTGAGTCATGGAATTTGGTCTGTTTACTTTTGGCAGTAAATTGCATCAAAAGCTCAATATCTCAAATCAGGCTGAAAAATAAGCATGCATTTTCTGATTTGAACAGAGCATTATTACCTTCCACTGAGACTAGCTATACTAGTTAGCTGTATAAATGTATCCTAACTTCCACAACTCAGGCGCATGGCTAATTGATTCACTTTATGTGGCTTGCTAGGTGGCATTGCTATAACCTATTATTTTAATAAGGCCCAGTGCTTAGGCAAGTTAGCATGCTAGCTACGTTAACCAACTCGCTCAAACAAGTCCACAACACAGCTAGCTAACAAGCTAGCACATCGGCCTTAGTAGCCAGGTGGGGACAACGGGGATTTTTTTGCCATCTGAAAAGACAAATGTGATACAAAACAAACGAACTAACTAAATGTATACTGTTAAAACGTTAATTTGTTAGATACAGCAAGCTAGCAATTAGCCGACGTTAGGTGGTTAATTTGTATGGTTGCACTGCAGCAGTGTCAACAATCCGCTAACGTTGTGTTCGCATCGATCTGGGAAAACTATTTCTTTATCACAAATTAATTTGACAATAAACACAACGACGCGACTTACCTTTTACTGTATAAAGTCAGCACATGCAGATCATCTCGTTTGTTGTTAACATTAATAACAGATACAGAAGAAAGCCGCGTCAATGACAAAATCCACGCACACTTCCTGCTTTGACAGAATCTCATGTGTTACAGTAGAAACTGCTCGGTGGGATTTCTTGTACTAAAACTATGGTTCCACAATAAAAGTTCCTGTGATGTCCGTGCTTTTCCAGATTGTGCATAAATCAGGCCTATATACCAATACAACGTTGAAGGAAAACATTGATTGGCCTTGATGATCATGGATTGGTCTTTGTTTAATAAAAATGTAGCCTGGGCAGCCACTGGTGGTGATAGTGGATCTCCACTATCATCTGGGCTTGATGTGCACAGCTGGTAATACATTCGCGTCCCCCGGTACTTAAAACATAAAGGCTTCATTTACCAACACCATGCTAGAGTGACTAATGCCTAGGAATTCTAATTCCTGATGTTGCACCCCTTGTTCAGCGAGGGGTATACAACAGAATGCTGCAACTGAACGTGGTGCGCAACATCAGGAAGCCTTTGCAGCCTGAATATTGTCATGTAATTATAAATACAATTTATACGGGTTTTATGCACATTTTTTTGTATAAATAACCTCTAAAATATATGTAAACCAGTTCACCAAAAACAAGTTCAGGGAACAGAACCGAAAACCGGAAAATAATGACTTTTTTCAAGGAACATAAACGGAACCTGGAACGAAAGTGATCCATACTGTAATGGAACAGAACCGTTATTTTAAAAGCATGGAAACTGGTTAATAATGTTATTTTTCGTTCTAGCCATTTTTTTCTAGTCCCACAACAAAGCGCCTATACAAAGCCCTCACTCTGTCACTCAGAAAGGTATTTCAGTGCTTGCCTGCAAGATGCACATCCTTGCCTGTGATTGATTAGGCTACCTGTGTCACACCCTGATCTGTTTCACCTGTCTTGGTGAATGTCTCCACCCCCTCCAGGTGTTGCCCATCTTCCCCATTATCCCCTGTGTATTTATACCTATGTTCTCTGTTTGTCTGTTGACAGTTCATTTTGTTCATTCATACCTACCAGTGGTTTTCCCCTGGCTTTGGTGCGTTGCTTTCCGGTTTTGACCTTTCTGCCTGCCCTGACCCTGCCTACTGTACCTTTGCCCCACTACACCTTTGCCCCACTACTCTGGATTACAGACCTCTGCCTGCTCTGAGCCTGTCTGCCGTCCTGTACCTTTGCCACGCTATTCTGAAATACCGACCTCTGCCTGCCCTGACTCTGAGCCTGCCTGATGTCCTGTACCTTTGACTGCCCGTGTTTGAATTAATGAACTTCTTACTTTGACATTGTCTGCACCTGGGTCTTACCTTCAAATGTGTTTTACCTGCCCCTGACGTTACTAGCTTGATTCATAAGATAGGGAGAGAGATTTTTAATTAGCTAGAGAAGAAAGGATACACTTGTTCAATGCTAGTTAAAGAAACTATAGGCCTGGTTATCACATTTCATGTTGTATTTATTAACTACAAAAAGGTAAGATGTGTTTTTAATTCTGGTGCCGCTCTGCACACACAAGCTTGTTAGCTAGTTAACTCAAAGGACATTCAAAATTCCTTCATAGAAGCCTCTCCTCCTAGGTATAATTATGTGGACCTAATTCATATAATGCATGTCATAAGAGACAAAGCCCTTCAAGCATCCTCAAGCCTCGGATGCTCTCTCCCCACCCACAAAATTTCAGTTGTGTCTTGCGCCATTGTCTACACTGTTCTGTCCATCACGCATGTAAACCACTAGCCTGCCTGTTCGATCTGCACTGATTGGTGAAGTCATTGAGCTAAATGTAAAAAAACTAAATAAATAAAAAGTTCACCGGTTGAAAAAGGAGCAATATAAAATGTTTTTTTATATTCAAACAGGTTCAGAACTTTATTTTCCTGGTCGGAACAGTACAACGAAACTGAAAAAATTTGTGTTCTGTTCAGAATGAAACAATTGGAAAATAATTTAGGTTCCAACCCCTGACGTAAACGGACCATAAATATCTACATTTGTTTTCTTGAAAAGCTGTGAGTGCTATTATACAATTTCAGTACTTGTTCCATTTACAACTTGTCTAAGTCCTATAATCAACAGATTTCAGCCAGTATATGGTTGTGGATTGACTGAATTGTTTGAATGGAATACTGGCATATTGGCAGTTAATTTGAAAAAGTAATGGAATCATTCCTCTAAAACAGTGCAGATAAATTGTTCAAATTCTTTATTTTACACTATGTTATCACAGCACTGGCAAACCATGGTTGACCAACTCCCTGAACAAATTGGCTGACCTTTAGACCATCATAAGAAGGTTCATGTCCATTCTAGTATTCTAATTCCTAATTCTATGGAACTAGCTCTGTCTGTCTATTCTAATTCCTAATTCTTTGGAACTGGCTCTGTCTGTCCATTCTAGTATTCTAATTCCAAATTGTTTGGAAGTGGCACTGTCTGTCCATTCTAGTATTCTAATTCCTAATTCTATGGAACTAGCTCTGTCTGTCCATTCTAGTATTCTAATTCTATGGAGCTAGCTCTGTCTGTCCATTCTAGTATTCTAATTCCTAATTCTATGGAACTAGCTCTGTCTGTCCATTCTAGTATTCTAATACCTAATTCTTTGGAACTAGCTCTGTCTGTCCATTCTAGTATTCTAATTCCTAATTCTTTGGAACTAGCTCTGTCTGTCCATTCTAGTATTCTAATTCCTAATTCTATGGAACTAGCTCTGTCTGTCCATTCTAGTATTCTAATTCCTAATTCTATGGAACTAGCTCTGTCTGTCCATTCTAGTATTCTAATAGCTAATTCTATGGAACTAGCTCTGTCTGTCCATTCTAGTATTCTAATACCTAATTCTATGGAACTAGCTCTGTCTGTCCATTCTAGTATTCTAATTCCTAATTCTTTGGAACTAACTCTCTGTCCATTCTAGTATTCTAATTCCTAATTCTTTGGAACTAGCTCTGTCTGTCCATTCTAGTATTCTAATTCCTAATTCTTTGGAACTAGCTCTGTCTGTCCATTCTAGTATTCTAATTCCTAATTCTATGGAACTAGCTCTGTCTGTCCATTCTAGTATAGTCTTTCCAACGAGAAATTGAGAGGCCCTGGATACTGTAACCTTAACCTGCACCCTCTGTCACCTCCCTTTGTGTCACCTCAATTTGCTTTAAATCTTTAAAGCGTCAATCAGGAGTTGAAACAATAACGTGTCCTCCCCACCCCTGTTTGGGTAAAAGCTGAGGAATAGGGCTGGAGAAGTGTTACCACACTCAAATTCATAAACAGAGGTATGGATGCAAGGAATGATCAGCCATGATGTATAGTCGAATGTATAGTTTTGTTTGCTATTTTGTTTATGTTTACTTTGTTTACAAACATTTCAGTGAAACACGCTTATATTTTGGATTCTGATGGGGTATGACAGTTGAACTAAGCTCATGGGGCATTTATTGTATAAGTTATATACTTCAAGAATCAATGGGTACATTTAATTAATTCAGAAGTCCAAAAATGGATGAAGCAACTGCAGATTGCCCCTTTAACACTGTTATTCCAGATCTACTCCTGGACAAATGTCACGCCCTGGCCTTAGTTATCTTTGTTCTCTTTATTATTTTGGTTAGGTCAGGGTGTGACGAGGGTGGTTTGTGTGTTTTTGTCTCGTCTAGGGTGTTTGTACTGTCTAGGGGTTTTTGTAGATTTATGGGGTTGTGTTCATTCTAGGTGTTTATGTAAGTCTATGGTTGCCTAGATTGGTTCTCAATTAGAGGCAGGTGTTTATCGTTGTCTCTGATTGGGAACCATATTTAGGCAGCCATGTCCTTTGGGTATTTTGTGGGTGATTGTTTCCTGTGTCAGTGTTTGTGCCACACGGGACTTTTTCGGTTTGTTCACGTTTTTGTGTTCATGTTCAGTTTTCCCTATTAAAACATGGGCACCTACCACGCTGCGTATTGGTCCGATCCTTGCTACACCTCTTCAGAGGAAGAAGAGGACGACAGCCGTTACAACAAACAATGAGCAAGATCCCTTTATGAATTATTGACTTTTCTATCAATCACAAAATAAGGTTTCTATTGTTCTGAAGAATAAACAAGGTTATTTTCAGTAAACTATTAATACATGAATCACCTAATTATCAAATATTCAAATAAATATATAAAAACAAATCTTCTAAATTCAATGGAATAATTTTATGCTCAGTGTTGATCATTAGCCCTTTATGACAGCTGTCCCAAAAACATACACACACACACCTAATGTGGTGTAGCCGACACAAGGTGTTACCCAATATAGCTAGAGATAGACTGGTAAGGTCACCGTCTCACTTTTACTAGATACTTACTCTAAACACTGAGGGAAATACAACAGAACAGCTCCCTTTACACTTGATTGCCAGAAACAGCAGGCAAGGTTTTCACTTACTCCTTCGACCCAGTTGTCTGAATGGGCACCTCAATGGTATCTTGTTTTTCGTTTAATGTGCAGTAGCTCTATGTATAGGTGGGATGTTGCTGGGAAACCAACCTGAGCTGGCGATGATGCTAACCATTGTAAACATGATGTGAGCTTTACACAGCTAAGACAGACCACTGGGTCATACAAGCTGTAGTGTATTCATAATGTGATTCGGATGGACAGAACTGTGTTACACAATGTTACAACTAACATAGCAGCTCTCCATGTATGTTAACATTTTAGGTAACACTAAGTAACAAAGTAATAGTGCATTAAATTGATTTCCAGTCAGGATTAGCAGAAATTCTACATTTAATTATGCACTCTCTCACGGGTTATGTGCACATTCAGTTCATTGTAACATATAGCACTTCCTTACATGGCATCTGTTGTATGGTTACAATACAGGAATTTAACAGATGCAAATGTTCAGCAGTTGTGTTTGAAAGAAAAATGCAATTCGCCACAATAAGTTACAATGTGTTTATTCATCTTTTTGATTGACAATGTAGTGTGCATTGGAAGGAAATATGGGGCGACGCAGCTATACAACCTCCTAGAACGTAATCAAAAGGCAAGTAAAAATGGTTTCATGGATGAATAAGAGAGGGGCTCTGAAAAAATAAAACAATTTATTTGCCTTTTCTTTCAACAAAGAAAAACAATTTCCTGGGAATGGAGGTTGCTGTAGGCTTGAGGAAGTTGTCTGGAAGTTGGAGGCTGAGGCTGGAGGAAGGAGAGGAGAATGAACACCTGCTGCTCTCCCGGCTCCCATGGAACTCTCAGGACTGGACCATGATCAGGAATTCTGTGGCAGGAGAGAAAGATTCTGAGATGAGTTCCAATTATGGATTAGAATATGAACATTCAGAGATGAGCGACATCAAAACAGCCTTTTGGAAATGTTGCTCATTATCTAAATCACTTGAATAGAAAGCCTATAACTAAACCCTCTTTGGCCTACATATGTAACAGTATGGGTTCTTTAATGAGAATTCACCATTAGTGTTTTGGTTGCTGTGTTTTGTCTGGTTTGAAAGCATAATCTACGCAATTTACATGATTGGATTACAATATGCAATATGACCAAAAATGTTAATGTAAATCAGTTTGTAGCTTATTCGCAATCCAACCTTGTAATCATCTTATGCATACCATCATGTGCATACATTAGTGTTTTTCACAGAATGAATTTGCTCCCTTGTCAAAAATATGTGGGATTAAGCAGAACAACATCGAATTCAAACCTTACATAATACAAACACTTGTAAAAGGTATTTTTTGTTTGTTATTCCTTCAACAGAGGGAAGTGCCAAAAAGCTGACAAAATGACCCTGAACCAAATAGTTGGTTTGGAACCAGAGATTGAAATAATGTTTAGACGCTGTCTAATTCCTTCATCCGGTTATGCAATCCCAGCCCAGCCAGTCTATGCAGCCCTAGATATTGCTAAAATCTGGCTGGTAGCCATTAATATAGCATCTGGAGGACCAGACCAGGGTTCAAATAGTATTTGAAATCTTTTGATTGCTTTAGCTGTGTTTGATTGAGCTTGTCTGGGGTATTGGGATCAATGGAATAGACCCAAAAGTGCAAACCTCGCCCATCTGGCACTCCATGTAGGCTCAATCAAACGCTAAAAGTATAATGAAAGGTTTCTAATACTATTTGAACCCTGGTCTACTGGAGGCTGTGACTTCTGGATCTCTGCTTGCCAATGAGGCCAACTAGCATTGCCATTAAGAGCATCTGTATAAGCTCCACAATTTGTTTTTGTCACCCTCACAACCTAGCACAAAACATACGGGAATATAGACACACGAGCGCACAAACACTACTCTATATACAGTATACTCTACAAGGGCTGTCCCAATGCCTTCCTCTTGACCTGAAACATCTAGTGTCTCTACCGCTCATCCTCTATCCATACTCTCTTCTGCCAACTCAGGGCCCATACTAAAAGCCATACATCTGAGTTGACAGTGGTCAGGGCGGATTACAACTCTAAAGAGCATAACGTTAATCTCATATTACAAAATACACATAGCCATACATTGCCATACATATGAAGAAAGACCTAGTCATGGCCAACGCCAAGTTTGTGAATGTTGGCTTAGATTCAATAGTAGTCTTCCACACAAGAACAGAATTTGCAATAGTCAGGAAAGAACTTTAAACTATTTGATTGAAATTTTAGCCTTCTTTATCTTTTCTCTTGGAAAACCATCAAAACCAAGAGACTCCCAAAATGTATAGTGGATCTCAGAGAGTCTTGGTCTTCTGCTCATCAAAATCCTGACAAGGAAATACGAACAGCCTTACCAATTGGCTCATGATAATACCCCAGCCTGCAGGTTATTGCAGAAAGCCACTCACCTTCTACTCCGATCTTGCCATCGTTGTCATCATCAGCTGCAGACAGGAAGCCTTTACACTCAGCGTCCGTCAGCGTCCGCGCCCCGGGGACAAACCGTTGCAGGAAGAACCTAGGGAAGTACACACACACAAACAGAGTACACACAATCATAATACACACACATATACAAGCATTATGTGAGCCTTACACATACTGTACCATGTGTCTGTCACACACACACACACACACACACACACACACACACACACACACACACACACACACACACACACACACACACACACACACACACACACACACACACACACACACACACACACACACACACACAACTTGTGTTCCAGCACAGCCCTTTTAGGCATAAAGGTTATTTGGTTCCAGTTTAACAAGGATTGAAAATAATACAGCTAGGTTTTATAGCCGAAACATCAAATGTTCTACTTTCTGGCACAATGCTCAGCCTGGTCTCTTGCCAGCTTTGTAACAATATAGTCTTTTTTTTGCTGCACTCTATATGCATTCTCATAGGAGGTGAGGGAAAGTGAATTGAGTGAAAACTCTGCTATACTGCATCCATCCATGAACTCAATTGCACTTGGGTCATACAGTTGGTATCCTAAGTTCAGCTGGCTGGCACATTTATATAATGTAGACAGCGCATTATATAATGCAAATATATAATAATTATAGTTTTTTACCCATGGATTATAGTAAGGCTTAATGGTAGCCTTCCATTAAAATGACAGGGGAGTGGAATTGTAGAATTTGATCTCATTGACATTTGTTGCGCTTGCAACAGAAAATAGGTCATTGTATTAAATATTATTAAGTCTCCTGTCACTCAGCATACATTTCGAAATGCTCTCTGTGGTTCTGATGGCTCACCAGGTTGCCGCCGGCACAGTTGGTGGTCCTGTGTGGATTATCTGGTAAGAGTGTGCCGCTGACAAAGCCAAGGTCATGGGTTCAATTCCCACAGGGATAAAGTAATCTTCATAAAAATGTATGGTATGTGCTCACTGTACTGTGAGTTGCTATGGGTAAAAGCATCTGCTAATTGGAACAGTTGTAGCTTTGAATCCCACCGGGGCCACATATAGCCAAATGAATTTATGTGTTAACGGTAAGTCACTTTGAATAAAGGTGTCAGTAAAACGCCCATGTATTATCATTACAGGAAGCACAGGAAAGTGTTCCTCCGTCTAAAGGATTACTCCAAATGTCATACTTGAGCTCTGACTCCTCGATGAAGCCACTGTTGTCATCGTCAAGGATCTGGAAGACATCTTTGACTTCTTTGGGAGACTTGGAGGTCAGGCCACACAGCTGGGAAAACTTCTTAAAGCTGAAGGAGTCTGGGGCTGAAGGGAGTGAGGGAGAACACATGCACCCATAAATGAACCAATGCATGCACACACAGCGCGCATACACACCCGGGTTAGAGTTCAGGCAAGGTTGACTCCCTGATGAGCTTAAAAGATAGCGTGGTGCAGTCCAGACTGGAGATTTATCCCTGTGTGTCTCTCTCTTTACAGGCTGGCACACAGACACTCTTCTTAAAGAGTCCTTTTCACCCCAGCATATGGACTAAACCCATCCTCAGGATGCTAAATTCTAGTGCAATAGTCTGTGGGCGACTGCCAGCCTACTACTGAGTAGGAAGCACTCTCTTCTGACTAACAATAACTCTCTACAGTACATGATCATAGTCTGTTACAACCCTACCATCTCTCTCCTCTCTCTGTTTTTCTATCATTCTCTCTCTCATTCTCTGTCATTCTCTCTCTCTCTTTCTCAATAACTATATCAGGCAGTCCTGAGGTAAGACCTACCTTGGAACTCCTTGACGGCATTCTCAATAGCCTCCGCGGAAAGGATAGAAGTGAGTGACATATTAATCCTATTGGACAGAGGAACAACGGAGTAAATTATTCACACACACACACACGCACGCACGCACGCACGCACGCACGCACGCACGCACGCACGCACACACACACACACACACACACACACACACACACACACACACACACACACACACACACACACACACACACACACACACACACACAGGCTGTTCAAAGAGTCAGGTCTAGTCTATTCATTTAGAGAATATCAATCAGTAATCCCAGACTGCATTCATTGAAAAAAGCACCTGGATTACGTAAGGATGTACAGTAGGCTATGCCAATAATAATGCCTTGATACGAAATGTATCTCTATAAAATAAATAAATACAATGTATGCAATGTTACACAATGCAAGGCAATGCTACACATCAATTTCTTAAGAATATTCTTCTGAATATTTCTCAAATCAATTCATTTCAAGTAACCACAACAAACAACACTGCACTGAATTGAACAACACATAATACGTACAAACCTACCTATATTTCCCTCTCTCTCCCTACGAGACTTTGATTTCTAAAACCGACTGCTTTAATTTGTTTTTCTCTGTCAACCTCTTCCCTCTCCTTGCTCTGATAATCTGTTGATGTCAATTTGACTGATGTTGATGTCCCTGTTCTGTCTGCTTTAGCGTAATCTGTCTGCTCGATACGATTCGTCTGATGTAAACGATTTGAAATTACCTGGCAAAAATGTTACTATCGATAAACACGCAACAACATTTATGGAAGCAGATGCGTAATTGTGACTACAAAGTGGATTAAGAAAGGTATTGGCTACTTCTGGAAAACCATAAAACAAAAATCCTGTTAAAAACACAAATTCCGAGAAAAATTACCTAAGAGTTTCAGCCAGGTAAATGGACCTGCAACTTCCTCTGCGGTGTATCATCTGAGCCGCACCTGAGCATCACTCACTCAGTCGGCAAAGTAACCACACGCACACATCACACCAAAAACTCGATCAGTCCTTTATCCTACTCACCGCTTTGATGATCTTGCCTCGCCGGTGCCCAAACCAGAATATATATGTAAGGCTTTGTGGTGACTGATGACTGCCGATTAGAATTTATATATGGACTGGAAACACCGAAAATCTGCGATGCTTGAGTTACCTGTCCGTGTATCAAATTCTCACAGCCAGGCCACTTTCGAATTGCTTACCTAACTAATTAACAGTTAACCTACTATTTAAATATTTGCCTTGACTGGTTGATGCGTGTAAATACTGAAACCTGTACCGCCCTTTTGCTATAGCAGGCAGACAAGTGTTTTACGCATCTCTCTCTGTCTCTCTCTCACTCTCTCTCTCCCCCCACCACGTGTAAATATACATATTTGACCTATAGTCTTATTGGTAACAAATTATGTAGGTATTTAACATTGATAAATACTATTAACAAATCATCAATAGAAACACTTATTGACAGATCCATTAGAAGATAAAAATTGGCATTGCCCAAGTAGTCCCAAAATATTAATTCCCCTACTATTCTATCAAAAACCAAGTGGGAGCAGATGGGGCTAGATTATCTGATACACTATATACAAAAGTATGTGGACACGCCTTAAAAATTTGTGGATTCAGCTATTTCAGCCACACCCATGCCGACAGGTGTATAAAATCGAGCACACAGTCATGCAATCTCCATAGACAAACTTTGACATTAGAATGGCCTGGTCATAGGATGCCACCTTTCCAGCAAGTCAGTTCATCACATTTCTGCCCTGCTAGAGCTGCCCCGGTTAAGTGCTGTTATTGTGTAGTGAAAATTTCTAGGAGTAGCGCATAAAAATTGTCTGGCCTCGGTTGCAACACTCACTACCGAGTTCCAAACTGCCTCTGGAGGGAACTTCAGCACAATAACTATTCGTCGGGAGCTTAATGAAATTGGTTTCCATGGCCGAGCTGCCGCACACAAGCCTAAAATCACCATACGCAATGCCAAGCATTGGCTGGAGTGGTGTAAAGCTAGCCGCCATTGGACTCTGGAGCAGTGGAAACGCGTTCTCTGGAGTGATGAATCCCTCTTCACCATCTGGCAGTCCGACGGACAAATCTGGGTTTGGCAGATGCCAGGAGAACGCTAGCTGCCCAAATGCACAGTGCCAACTGTAAAGTTTGGTGGAGGAGGAATAATGGTCTGGGGCGGTTTTTCATGGTTCGGGCTAGGCCCCTTAGTTCCAGTGAAGGGAAATCTTAACACTGAAGCATACAATGACATTCTAGATGATTCTGTGCTGCCAACTTAGTTGAAAAAGAGTTTGGGGAAGGCCATTTCCTGTTTCAGCATGACAATGCCCCTATGTACAAAGCAAGGTCCATACAAAAATTGTTTGTTGAGATTGTACAGAGCCCTAGTGTATATGGCCATGTAGTGTATATCTTAAACTCAGTACTTAGTGCAAGTGATTTAAGGCTACTGTACACATTATTTTACTGTTTTAGACTTGCTTATTTCAAAAGGTGATTTTAGTTTATGAACATGCAGGAAATGGTTAGAATAAAACAGTATGAAATGTTTGCGCTATGTACTGAATCTCTTTACTGTATGGCCTTGTTAAACTCTCAGGGTACCAAACAGTGTTCAATTTCCCTGCAAAGGTGAATAGCCCACACACAGTATTCTTCCTTGTGAAGATAAATTCACTCAACCTGCACTGTGCTGGTGATTCCACCTGGTCGCTATAACAACCAGCTTGGCTGCGGTGAGGGATGTGTAACATAGCAGTGGAGGCTCTCAAAACATCAGACGCAGCAGCAGTATCTCTCATGACTTGATTTAGTCAGGACAAAATGAAGGTGGAGGGATAATGAGGACCTATATAATGAGGACCAAGGGAATTATTATTCTCCATTATACTCTACCCCAAACCCAGTCCAACCTTTTACCAACCATTAATCTCTTGATTGACAGATCTTGTTACATGATGGGAATCCTGATGATAAGTGAAAATACATATGTAAAGGCCAAAAACCAATTGCACAGCTATGTCATGGTAACTGGACTGCATAACAGGTTTGTGAAACTTACATCACAAAAAGACAGCTTTATTCAATGCCAGACAGTGCCTCTGGCTTCAGATCGTTTGACTTGGACACTACCTAGTGTTTTTTTTCTGCTAATGCAGAGCCCTCAACATGGCGCCTGAATCAAACTGGAATCAATGTGGGGTTTAGAAATTAAATAGAAATCAGACTCATCCCTTATTGATATTTAATAAGCATATATAACAGTGAATAATTGGCCATGACTCCTTTGAATATTTCGGGGCAATTTTGGCCTACTAATGTGGTTGTTGTGTTGTGTATAGTTTTTCTGTCTTTAGCCTTGTAGGCCTACACTAGAGGCACGGGTTATTGTTCACTGGTCATGTGTACCCTATAGGCACACAGGTGACCAATAAGTAGGGATGCACAGGCCATAGAGATAGATAGAGGACTCAAGTGCCCAAAAGCCCATTTTAGCAAGGGCAGCACCATTGAGGACTTTCACCATTTTGAAGTACTCAACTGGGTGGGACTTCTTATGGGTTAAAGAAAGATCATATAATGCCATTCAGTTCACCAGGAGAAATCAGCCAATGAATTACACTCGTGAGCAAACATTCCATAACTGCAACTTTGGCTTTATAACGGTTCCAAAAACATCCTCCAGGTGGCAGTATATACCCTTTCAGTTTGTTTACCAACATAGAAGTAGTAGAAAAAGATAATTGACTGTTTCAAAATGGAGATGGCCCTAATAGCGCTGCCCATGCTCTCACAGATGCCATAACGGGACAGATATAGAACATGTTCCACTGTCCTGAGGTTGCTGACGAATGCCAGATCTTGCAACGCCTGGATAGGTATTTTACATATCAGCTAACCACATCATATGTTATAGCAATCCGGACGGCACAGCCGATGACGTTGCACACAACCATTGGTTGATGCATGCAACATTTGAGCTGGGGAACACAATCACAATGTTGCATCCTCTAACTATCTCTATGGCACAGGCATAGATGATAGAAAAAGTGTTACATTCCATAGGCCGTTTTTCTGGTTGGTGCATGGTAGAAATAGACCAGAACTGTGACCATTTTTTTCAATGGTAAAAGGCCTTTTTGCATCATCTTTATAATCCACCATCTTTGGCACATGTTTGGAGAGCCTAGTAATTACATCTGCCTGTATGAAATTGTTGCAGTCTGTTTTTTTAATCTTTGCTGATAATAAATGGGCAAAGATAGCGTCTGGAAAGTTATGTTTTGCATGCGTTTATGGACATTTCATTTGCAATCCCACCTGTAGAGTTGCTATCAGGAACTATTGACTAGGTTAGAATTTACCTCTCGAGGAGATTGTGTTAGTTTATGGACATTGGATTGAATCTTTCTCCTTCAACTGATTAGTCTGGCTGACACCTAACTCAAAGTCCTCCTGACTTCAGAGTCTGGAAAGACTATTTTTATGTTGTCAGTACGATACATTGATAATTAAGGGGGCTGTGCTTTTACAGGTTGGTTCTCCTCTGGACTTTCCCACTCAAACAGCCACAGGCACAGCCCTACACAACCCCAGAGTGGTGCCCCCTTCCATTACTACTGTTGGATTTTCAAATCCAAACAACAAGAGGTCTCACACACCAAAAGAAAAATACATTTGAGAGAACTAATCAATGCTTTTGCTCAATTTCTGAGTGAATATTGCATTAATAAACAGCCTGCTGTCCAGACGAGTAAGTCACAGCTCTTCCTGTGTGGTCACTTGGGTCGCGTCAGCCAGGCTGGCAACTGATTACAACTGCCATGGAATTATTACTGATGAACAAATCTCTCTTGCCAAAACTCATGAATGGCAGCGGTGGATTGAAGGACGGTAGGGTATGTGCACAGGTGCCGCTGTAAAATTTGAATTTGCAATCCCACCTATGCTAGAGTGACGCTCTCTATCGGCTATCAGGAACTTTTGACCAGGTTAACCACTAGGTTACAGGAAGATCTATTCTGTCTTAGTGACTCAGAAATATACATGACTGGAGGTGTAGCCACTTAATGTTAGTTACTATATGACACATGACTGTTCCAGTTCTCAAAAGAAAATCAATGGACAACCATTGATCTCTCATCTCCTCATCTTAGTTACTATGTGTTGATATGTTTGATGATAAATAGCTGCTATTTATCATGTAAGAGGATGCTTAACAATATACCCTCTTCGCACCATCCTACTGACCCGAACTGTGCTGGTTTATTCAAGTGGGTCAGGTGATGACAAAATTCCCCTCTAGTCTAAATAGATACTCTCATGTGGAGTGGTACTGAACATTAAAGCAAACTGTAAAGAAAAGATGAGACACCATATTGAAAAAGAACGTTTATTCTTTTCTATATATCGTCTGACGTCCATTTCCCAAAAAGTGCATCATTGATTGGACACTAAAGCAAAACTCAAATTAATGAGGACAGGGGAGAGACACAGCCACGCTACATTTACATTCATAGTGGACAGAAAGATGCACTATGGGTAGACAGTCACAGGCTGTGTCTGATATGACCCCCTGTTCCCAATATAGTGCACTACTTTTACCCATCAGCTCTGGGAAAAGGTATTGCATTATGCCTGGGAAAGGGTGTCATTTCAGACACAGTAACAGTCACGTGTATAAAAGTGTTAAGATGAAAAGGGGGATGTCTTGGGTCAAGTTGTTCCTTCAGATCAAGAGGTGTTGGTCAGGTCTTCATTTATCCCTTGATCATGGCAGCGAACTCTGCAAAAGTGAACGCACCATTTTTTGTATTAATAATATGAATGGTTCAATAATTTATTGCTCAACATTTCATTTTCAATTTCAACTGAGATTGCGAAGACTTGCAATAACGTTCCCAAATTCCAAAAAGGAATAATCCTCACCATCAACTCCAATCATGCCATCACCATCTTTGTCCCCGTCAGCCAGGAAAGCCTTGGTCTCAGCGTCAGTCAGGGCTCTGGCAGAGGCAGAGAAGTTCTGCAGGAACAGCCTGGATGGATACAGAACAAACAGGCAATAAGCAAAGACTGTAACCACAGACTATGCTGATGCTTTCCTGCTCTACTTATATTTTGGGGGAGGGGACTCTATTGCTGAGACAGAAATAGGCACCCCGTTCTCTACAGAGGGGTAGGTTTAAAGTGACGTCCTTTTTTTGCCCCCACACTTAACAATAAGTCAAGCCCTATAAAGGGAACATTCACTCTAAGAAACATGATCAAAGGTGTTATATGATGAGTGTAATATCAGAGGGGTCCTTACTTGAGCTCATCCTCCTCAATGAAGCCACTCTTGTCCTGGTCAATGACGTAGAAGGCCTTCTTCACATCATCGTTGGACTTGCCAGCCAGGCCAACCTTGGCAAAGAAAGCCTTGTGGTTGAAGGAGTCAGCAGCTGTGGGGAGATCAGTTATCCATTAAAATGAGGATTTCACAGTTACAAATATACCTAACAATACTGCTGTGCCAGGGCTGTGCCCGCTTGCCCATGGCTAGTCTAGTGGTAGAGCTGCTGCCCCCAGACTGGACCACACTCCCCTGGAGGCAACGGTTCAATATTGCGGTCTAGCCACTCTTTTCTGTGCTATATCCCTCTCATCTCTCTCCTCATCAACCACAAAAATTAAAGAAGCCTGCTATATACAATCTTGCCCACAAACATAGAGATCCTAAAATAGAGAGAGAGAGTAGAAAGTGAACTGAGGCATCTATAAGAGGTTTACCTGTGCAAGCAGCGAGGGCTGCAGCAACATCAGCATCGTTAAGACCGGCGAAGGACATGTTTAGCTGGGGAGACAGCAGAGAAGATCAGTTACAGCAAAGCAAATGTTTTTCTGTTCATCACCTGCTTCTGCACAGCAACCGCAATGACTGATTTCAGTATGCTGAATCTCTGTCCTTTATCAGAGTTGGATATTTGGAAGATTGAACCACCCTATATTAAACCATTGCATTTCCTAATAATATAAATGGTAATAACATAGTTGTTGTAGTTAACATAGTTATTGTGCTGTTATTAACATCTGAAAATCAAGTTCTATTATTTTGCTTAGTTTTAGTTATTTGAGTTATTTTTGGTTATTGGGTAGTTTTGGATCTTTTAGTTTGAGTTGGTTATTTTGGTCAGTGTTGGTTATTTTGGTTAGTTTGAGTTAGTTTTGGTTCTTTTGGTTAGTTTTGGTTCTTTTTGTTTTTTTTAGTTGGTTTTGGTTATTTTGGTTAGTTTTGGATCTTTTGGTTCGTTTTGGTTATTTTGGTTAATGTTAGTTCTTTTGCTTAGTTTTTGATCTTTTGGTTAGGATAGGTTCACACAACAGAGAGCATCAGGATGGACAGTCCTCTATTCCAAAACCTGGATTTGCAGGCAGTGAATGATATATCATCCCAATGATGTAGCCTAGTCATTCCATTTGGTTCCTTGATTATTCCAAAGGCAAAAAACGTGTCCTGCGTTTCTTTAATTGAGATGGCCTTTATAGTAGATGCTTCCATCATGTTCCGTTCCATAGTAAGGTGTAGTAAAGCCGAAGGGTTGAAGATACATGCAAGATGTTGTCGACCTGACAAGACGAAGATTCATCCCTCTGCAACAGACTCACCTCAGGTTTGGCTTTAAGGCTTGAGTGGATTCGCAAAGATGATTCTGCCGACTGGTGTAAGCTCCCCTGCTCAAGCCCTCGACCTTATATACCCTACTCACCCGAAATATGAGGCAAAATGTAATAGACACCGCATGCAAAGCAAATGGTTGAAAATGTGTCCAGTAGTCAGTGTCCTTTCTATTTATATCTACATACATGAAGACGCTTAAATGGTACTTGTTTGCAAAAGTGCTTAATATTAAATCGGGCTAATAATATACGCTGGTATAGATTACATAGATTTGCCGCTGATGCAGATTTATATTGTGTGAAAATCCATACTGATGACAATATTAGATCAATTAGATTTGTAGTTATTGAAAGCTTCACTTTATACGCAGATGTTTCTGCATCTTTTGTTGGCTTCGACTTTCATATATATACATATATATATATATATAAAAATGTTTTGATTTCAAATCAAATTGTATTTGTCACATGCGTCGTAAAAAACAGTTGTAGACTAACATTGAAATACTTATTTGGGCTTTTATTTATGTTTTACGGTCTGTTTTACAAAATCCATCAACAGCTATCAAGTTTAACAGTTCATAGGCCTAATTTACGACTGAGTTGCTCCGTCTCAATGCGTAATTGGCACGCGCAAAATGTCTGGAATGAGTTGTTGTGCATGTATCTGTCTAACAAAAGTAGAGCCCATGATTTATGGCCATAGGTGTAAGGTGCTGTATTACGCTTCGGGAGAAAACAGACACTTGAATTACTTGGCTAATTATAACAGGGCTGATGTGTCTTCATGTTAAATCATTTAAAAACATTGAAAGCGTTTTTGTTTTGTTATTGAAAAAGCTAAACACAATTGAATTATGGCCCCTGTTTTTAAATTTTGCCTAAAATGACATACCCAAATCTAACTGCCTGTAGCTCAGGCCCTGAAGCAAAGATATGCATTTTCTTGGTACCATTTGAAAGGAAACACTTTTAAGTTTGTGGAAATGTGAAAGGAATGTAGGAGAATATAACAAATTAGATCTGGTAAAAGATAATACAAAGAAAAAACCAACCCTTTTTTGCATTTTTTTTGTACCATCATCTTTGAAATACAAGAGAAATGTATTATTCCAGCCCAGGTGAAATTTCGATTTTGGCCACTAGATGACAGCAGTGTATGTGCAAAGTTTTAGATTGAATCAATAAACCATTGCATTTCTGTTCAAAATGTTGTATCAAAACTGCTCAAATGTGCCTATTTTGTTTATTAATAACTTTCCATGTTCAAAACTGTGCACTCTCCTCAAACAATAGCATGGTATTCTTTCAACCGTCCCACAGGGAATCCACCGATCCTGAAGAAGTTTTTAAGAGCCTGTGCTGTCAGAAATGTGAGTTCTCTGTGTTTTAAATATTTTGCCACACTATAAGGTTGGAATAATACTATGAAATTATGAAAATTATGATAATGCCCTTTTAGTGTAAGAGCGTTTTGAAAAGAACGCGTGAAATTTCAGCCTGTTTTAGTGGGATGGAGTTTTGGCCTGCCTGGTGATCGGTCCCGTGTGGCTCAGTTGGTAGAGCACGGCGCTTGCAACGCCAGGGTTGTGGGTTCGATTCCCACGGGGGGCCAGTACAAAAAAAAAAAAGTATGAATGTATGTACTTGTAAGTCGCTCTGGATAAGAGCGTCTGCTAAATGACTTAAATGTAAAAATGTAAATGTAAATGGTGACATCACCAGGTGAAAAATTAGCTAATAGACTAATAAGAAAGAGTTCCAAACCTCTCTACCAATAACAACTCGTTTTCAGTTTTCCCCTCCCCACTCAGACCACTCCCAGACAGTCCAAGCACTCCTGCTTGAGAAATTGCTCTTTGCTAAGAAGCAATTTTTGTTTCTTTTTGTCAATTTTAATTGAAAACAATCACAGTAAGGTACTTCATTGCTACCCATAAATGATTTGATATTGAGACGGAAATGACAGCATTGAAACTTTAACAAGTGCATTCAATAACTTAACAGCTCTTTAGAGCTGAGTAAATCAGCAAGTGCATGCTTGAAATGATATATGGTGAAAATAAAAATAAAAGCTCAAGAAACATAATAACAAAATAATTCAAAATCTAGCCCAAAATGTCATATACAATTGTATAGGTTCTTTTATCTGTCATATAAGATTTGCACATTTGGCAAAAAATGTATTCATAGAACTCTAATTAGGGCCTAATAATTTATGGAACCATTAATCTATATTTCACATCTTTCCCTACAATTGGATGTACTGGTGCCCTTTGGGAGGTTAAAAATGTTAATTGGGGACCTCTTTGCTGAGGAATGTGAATCTTTTTACTGAGCAAGTTTGTCATTTTGTATATTTGTATTATATTATATTTTGTAAATTGTGTGTATGCAGGGCTTCCTTGCGAAAAAGACATTGGTCTCAATGGGACTCCCTGTTAAAGTAAAGGTAAAATAATAATAAAATAAACATATTTTTTAAATCAGTGGCTCAGGGGAGAGAAGAGGGGACACCCATAGGAATGTATTTGGCACAAAGGATAAATTGAGTCAGTCATCACCTCTGTCTAATTGAAGGGTGCCTGGTGTTATTTTGGTCCCTTTCAGCTCCCCTACTCCCCTCCAGGCTGTTTCTCAGTATGGCTATGCTACTATTTACGAGAACAGTGAAAGGTGATAGGTCTACTTCCATCATCATTCAAACATTCAGATCTGGGGAGAGCCATTACGCAATACCTAGGCTACTGTACTGTACATCACTCAATTTTAACAATGCTCTCGATGGTGCCATTTTGGATGTAGGAGTCCACATACGAGTATACATACAGTAACGTGTGTGACACGGTTAATGTCTCTATATCCCAAATGGCACTACTTAGTAGTGCACAATTTTTGACCAGAGTTCTATGGGCCCTGATAAAAAGTAGTACGCTATAGAAAGAATAGGGTGCCATTTGGTACGTATGCTATGTGTTTCATACTGTAGCAGGTGGCACTGTTGAGGTGGCACTTGTTACTTTTGTTTGAGAAGGCCAGCTGGATAAACTATGGAATGCAGTTTGTTGCCGTTCTTTTTCTATGGTTGTGTAGAGACTATCCAAACCTTTGTGTGTGTACTGGCCATAGTAGTAGTGGCCCTTTAAATAGATTTAGAGCTGGCAACCTCATCAGTTTATATTTTATGGTACATAATTCAACAGGTCTAGAATTACATGGGAAAATGGTAATTACATAGAAATAGCATATTCAATACTTTTTATCAGTCAGTCACTCCTCTCCCCATCCTTGATCCTCAGGTGCGTTCGGCTTGACCCCTAACCCCTGACCTTTACCCACAGATAGGTAGAGGAATCCATCTTGACACAAATAAGATTAAAGCGTTTCCCCCTTAAATCTTCTCCCTTAGATTATGTGCTTTTTATCTATTCCTGCCATTATTTAATATGAGTGTTGTTGTTAGATGGATGTGTCAGAACAATGGACAACCCATTATCAGCTGAAATCAGGAAGGAATCCAAGCTGATGTGGGACATTCTAATATTCTGACATTCTGACATTCCAAACTCCACTTAGAGGTGGTCCTTGGACTAAATCCCACCTTGTCATCAATAGCATATACAAATAATTAAATACATTTACTGTACATTCTACATGTAAACAAATATCTGCAAGTAAATGTTCAGAGTGCAATTTGTTCACTTTTCCCTCCCTCGCGACATAAATAGAAATGGCCTTATTCTATGTCACCGAGTATGACATTTTCTCAGTCTGATAGCTGAGGGAGAGAAACTTGTTCATAAATGTGCCTCATTAACAAAAACGTTGTAACATGGGAGTTCTGAAACCCTAGCCAAGAGCTGGCTGGGGGCCTTTGCAATGTGCTGGCTCTAACTGAACATATGCAAGAGATCCTCCAGCTGGCCAGCCCTCTAAAGAGATGTCTCCGAGAGGCCCTGGCAGTATCTGTGTCTTTCTGAACCAGCTATAAGTGTGCCAGAGCTGAACATATATATGTCTCCTAGATGCAGTGCCAGTAGGTGGATCCTGTTTTGTGAACCTAAATGTTCACATGATGTATAGCAGAGGTCACTATATACAGTTACTTCTCAGTACCCTGTGGGGTAATGCTGATGGGAATCCCGGTGTAGCTAGTGTGTGCTGCATCAGTCCTGTATACTCCAATATTCTAAAGAAACATAACATTTTATTCCTTCTTTAGTTCTTCGAAGGACTTGCTCAACTGTGACACTCAATGTCAGATGAAAAACCATTAAAAACAAAAGTCGTTGTTAATCCAAATGAAGATTTATTGAAATTTTCTAAAAGTGCAAAGGTCTGGTGGTAAACTTTTGCACACCGGCTGACGTAGTTAGAAAACGTAACAGTCAACACGCTTTGGGAGTGTGGGGTGACATTCATAAATAAAATGAATATAAAAAAGATGCAGTATTTGACAGGCAGCAAGCCAGGACAACCTCAACAGCAGACTTGTGGTTCTATGAAAACCGAGCCAATGATAGATGACTTATACTTTCACCAAGGTGGTGAACTCTGTGGAAACAAGGAAGAAACAACAACAGTTATTGCAAGACAGGTCATGATGAGAACTTGAAAAAAAAAAAGATCCTCATAAAATCCTCATTTCCTACATGTCATGGCATTTAAAAGTAGTTACGCGTTACTAAAAATTGTTTGTTGTTACAGTTACTTGGCCAACTGGATAGGGTCAAGTACATAGTTGCTTGTTTGATAGAAATCTATAAAAGTGATTTGATTACCATCCACTCCAATCATGCCATCACCATCAGCATCTCCTGCCGCAAGGAAGGCCTTGGTCTCTTTATCTGTCAGAGCTCTGGCACCAGCAGAGAAGGTCTGGAGGAACAGCCTGGAGAGAGAGGAGCACCTTAGAGACTGCTGCCCGATGTACATAGTCATTGAACACTGGTCACTTTATTAATGTTTACATACTGTTTTACCCACTTTATATGTATATACTGTATTGTAGTCATGGATCATACTATATAAATACTGCTGAACACACCTTTTATATTCATATATTGTCCATACTGTTTATACACCATCATATACATATATATATATATATGAAGGTGTATAGACAGTATATATATATATATACATATATATATATGATGGTACATAGATATATATATACATATATATGTATATATATATTCCAGTCTCTGACATTGCTCATTCTCATATTTCGTCATTTCTATATTTTTATTGTTTTTTGTGTGTATTGTTTGGTATTGTTAGGTATATCGCACTGTTGGAGCTAGAAACATAAGCATTTCACTGCAGCTGCGGTAACATCTGCAAAATATGTGCACGCAACCAGTGAAATGTGATTTGATTTGAAGGGTGTGTTTAAGTATCCCTATGCAATCAAATTAAAATGAGACTTGGTGAGTGGAGATCAAGGAATAGTCAAGATATGCACTCGTATTAATTTCAGTTTCATGGGTGGTGTTGCGTTGTACTGTACAGTAAGTTAGCTTTTGGCAAATTAATCAACAGAATGAGTTGCCTTATACTGTATAGTAAGTTAGCTTTTGACAACTGAATCAACTGGGCTGCCTTAATCGACATCCACGTCTTCGGCGCCCGGGGAACAGTGGGTTAACTGCCTTCCTCAGGAATAAGTTGCCTTGTACTGTACAGTAAGTTAGCTTTTGACAACTGAATCAACTGGATCAATGTGAGACTTACTTGAGCTCATCCTCCTCAATGAAGCCACTCTTGTCCTGGTCAACAAAGTAGAAGGCTTTCTTCAAATCCTCAGTAGACTTGCCAGCCAGGCCAACCTTGGCGAAGAACTCTTTGTGGTTGAAGGACTCAGCAGCTGTGAGGGATAAACACAGTGGTCATTTCAACATCACAACCTGCTCATGGATGATTATACATGGTCAATATGGGCCCTTTCACTTTAACTGACATTGATTGTCATAAATGAATTAAGTATAGCACACCTGCGCAATGCTGGAGGGCAGCAGCAATATCCTCGTCCTTAAGCATTCCCTTGAAAGCCATTTTTTAGATTCTGAGAAGTAGGGAGAGAAAACAAGTGAAGAGAAAAAGAGAGAGAGAGACATTTTCAAAGTCATGAACATGAATATTCAACAGAAAATACTTGGGCCCACTAACCTTTTGACTCTGATAACCACAACTATTGTCAAGAAAACTGTCTCAGGCATATATATATATATATATATATATATATATATATATATATATATATATATATATATATATATGTAGATAGACCTTTTCCCAAATGTTATTTCATTAATTTTCTAATTGTTTAATGAATTAATGGATTTAAATGGATAATAAATAGCATTAGTACTGTGTTATCTGTAGCTTACAGGTTTATGTTCCAAACGTAGCTCATCTGTGCTCAAAGGCAGAGTGCCTCAATGCAAGAAACTACAGCAGGCCAAAGCCCATACAGTAGTATGCTGTGACCCATGACCTTTAGGTCTGCTAGACCTGTTTATCAGATCATCTCTTTCATCTATTTCTACCAGCTCTGGAGCCTGTTTCTATTCTGTCTCTCAACCATTCACACAGAAAAATTCACATAGGACTTTCACTGTCATGAAGGTCCATGGCAATTTAGATGGAGAAGAAGCATTGGTAAAGAAAGAAACATTGAGTAAGACATGTCTGCCAGTGACAGTAAGTATCATTCAGAGTGGTCCTCGAACTGAGATTCCTCGTGCGCCAAAACCATGGCATAAGTCCTCCATCTCCATCTCTCAGGTAAGTGCTTTAAGTCCAATTTTCGCTTTATTTAAACTCCAATTCCAAACGCATTCCAGATAGAAACGTTTCCCTCTTCATTTTTATTGAATGTATTCCGTGGAGGCAGTAAAGAAAAATCTTTGCATGTTGCTGATGCTGAAAACCATTGGTGGTCTGTAGCCTAAATTAGAGCATTTAATTTGTTCATGTTCTCCCTCAACCTCAGTCCGGTTGAGGGAACTCACCTTTGGAGGATTAGTGGATTAGTGGCGAGGAGGCTGCTGTATCTCAGTGTAGGGCTGGATGAAGCAATACTCCCCTAGCTCCCACATTATATACCCTTGCCCTTCAAGGTGTAACACACACCGTATGCTTAGGGTTCGTTTTGGAAAAATGTGTCTAGTAGTCAAATTGTACTATTTTTATCCTTTCAACTAGGGATATGCATGCAGTCCTTGGGTGAAATGCAAGAGGGGCATTTTGGGCTTCAAGCTGATCTTCTCATTCGGCTGTATGTTGGAGATAAAATGCCTGCAATGCATTTTCTTCATATGACCCATTATCTGCAATCAGGGCAATGTGGCACTTGGTGACATCAGTGTGTTTCTGAAAATGTATAGAGCAAGTGTGAGATGATAAACAGACATGAACAATTTAGTATCCATCAAATCAGATCATTTTGTTTTGTATGATTTATATAAAAATCCAACTCTTTAACTATCTGTACAATATAGTTTAAACCATATTTTTTTTTTATAAGCTTAATGCAAATGTATATATTCATATGATGTAGGTCTAGATTTTCTACTTCACAATTATTTTACATAGATTCATCATTCTTATGCTGGACGATATTGTGCTTGTCATATTTGTAAACGATAAAATCACCTCCATACTAGCAGAGTCTCATTTAAACATGTTAAAAGTTGTTGTTGTTGATAGAAACATAGACATGATATTCCTGACAGTTAAAAGGTTCCCAAGTTATCAGTTTATAGCAAGAAACCTGATCCCTCGTCTGCCTTCCATATATACTGTACATGAATAATCATGAAAAGAAAATGACTTGGTTTGGATGATCTACTGCAGTTGGATACACATGAGAGGAATATAGACTTGGTTTGGATGATCTACTGCAGTTGGATACACATGAGAGGAATATAGACTTGGTTTGGATGATCTACTGCAGTTGGATACACATGAGAGGAATATAGACTTGGTTTGGATGATCTACTGCAGTTGGATACACATGAGAGGAATATAGACTTGGTTTGGATGATCTACTGCAGTTGGATACACATGAGAGGAATATAGACTTGTGTTGACTTGACTCCTTACCCTGGGACACATGCTCATATTCATGCAAGGAGCAGCCTGTCAAGGACATGACTAGGATACATCACATACTGTCATGTGAAACAGGTGCTACAATATTTATGGTCAAAGCCATATATACTGTATTTATAAACTTTACATCAGAGAAAGACAGCTGCAGGCGAGGCAAGTGTTAAGCCAAAGACTGTTTATTTGTATTGGTTTACAATATCATATTTTCCTTAGTCAAAACTAGCATACAGCATATTGCACTACTTGTACTGACAGACAGAGGCTGGACCAACCCAAGAAGGCACTGAGCAGATTCACACAGACCATGTACTGCTTGTCTTCAAACTACAAGATTGTCAAAAATAAACATCTTCTTTATCTTCCTCTCTTTATGAAGACATGACAAGGTTGGAGAACTCTGAAAGAGAGACACAAACTGTTTTCAATGCGTTAATTCTTAATGTTCAATATGCAGAATGTACAGATTTAATTACTGTCTAACTACATTTCCAAACTGGGTTTCTCATCCAGTGATCCTTAAACTGCCATTAGAATCATAAATGTTAACAGCCGACCCTGGCCACCGCAGGTTAGTGTTTTTCGTCATAAATCTTGTTCTGGAGAGTGGTCACTAGCTGGCACAGTTATAAAATCATATTTTTAAACTAACCCTTAACCATAACCTTAACCACACTGATAACCCTAATACAATATAGCCAATTTGGAGTTTACTGGTGGCCTATCTAAGGCAAAATTGCTCAGTTCTGCCTCCAGGACAAGGCTCATGACAATAAATGTCAACCTGCCTGATGGCCTAGTAAACCTACCGTCCCAGCCTATCTTTCCGTCCCCGTCTTTGTCCCCAGCTAGGAGAAAGGCTCTGGTCTCAGCCGCTGTCAGGGGACGAGCCCCCTTGGAGAAGTTCTGGAGGAAAAGCCTAACACACACGCACACGCACACGCACACACACACACACACAAAACACAAAAAGTAGCATTACATACAGTACACTGTACAGTAGTAACTTTTGTGTGTTTGGTTGTATCCATCTAACTCTAAAGGATCTTAAGTCCTTGTATTAGGCTACTTTTTTTGAGAAACAAAATAAAATAATAATATTTGTATCTGCCTAGTATCTGCTGCTATTTTGATCATGGGATCAAGTTCCCTAGAAGACGTGTATGTTATATTGAGACTCAACTGTAGCTCGTCCTGTTCGATGTAGCCACTCTTGTCCTGGTCCAGGATCATGAAGATCTTCTCAATCTCAGGGGGAGACTTCTTGGACAAGCCCACCATCGCAAAAAACTTCTTTGGGCTGAAGGAGTCGTTTGCTAAAAGCAGAATGGACAGTGCATAACGACAAAGGACCAAACAAACCGTTGATGATTGAAATTAGTAGCCCATAACTTGCATTTCCAGTTTCTTTACGTAAACACATTTGTGAAGCCACAATCATATAGAGAAAAATAAACAGCATTTATGAGTCCCTATGGGCAACCCAACACAACTACTATAACATTCCCCACAACATTAAGTTACAGTAGAGGTCAAAAGTGCAAACACACATTCATACCTCTGCAAGCATTGATAGCTGAAGTAATATCTGACGCAGCAAGGAAGTCTGTGAGAGCCATACTGAAACTGTAGCGAGATCGTGATGAAACGTAGCAGCTTGTGGTTCTATCCTAACTGATGGTGAGGTAGAAAGCTACTGATAAGAGCGATCTTATGATGCCATGGTGTCAGAAACCACCAGCGTTTCCCTGCCAAACACAGCTGTCTTCTGGGCCCACTTGACGTTCAACTGACGTGGATGTCACGGCGTCACTATGACAAAGCTTTTGTTTGGCACTTAATTAAGAGACAAACTGAAAGTGGCCCTTCTGGTGAACAGAAAGCCATTCTTACTAGCCTTTCCCCCATATAGTGGAAAAAGTACAGATTGAACCCTTTAAGCCTGAATATGAGATTTGTTTGAAACAGCCAGTGACAGTGATACATGATCAGAAGTGTTGATCTGTCTTTGTATTCATGTGATTTAGTGTTTTTCCTTTCAGACATGCTGGGGAAAAGGCTTAAGGAACAGATAAGAGGACAAGAAAATAGAAGACATGCTATATTTGGTTGGCCAGATATCGCCTGGCTTGCCTGCTCTTCTCTCTCCCTCTCTTCCTGTCATCCTCCACTCCCTTTTGCTCATCTCCCTCCTCTCTGCCCTCTCCCTTCTCTAAGTTTCTGGTTGCTTCCTCCCTGTGTTACAGAGCTGTCTCTCTGGCACAGGATCCCCCAGGCTTAGCTATAAACATCCTGTTATTCGGAGGCTCAGTCACGTTTGGGCTTCCCCTGCGATGGGGGTAGGCTCACTATCGTCACGGGTAGCGGTAAATCACTTACCAGGGACTTTGTTTTATGAGAATATTAGGTTTTGATTCTTCAAATCTCCAGTGTCAGTACTACTCTACATGTTATGTCTTTGCAGTGGGGCAGACACAGCTGTTGGTGCCTGATAGAGGTTGAGGAAGTGTTAACGACTGATGAATGTTGAAGAGCCACCTCCCTGTGAGGCTGTTTTACTGAACAGCCACCTGCTGGAGTTTTCACACATTCCCAGGTGGCCATGCTCTACTGTAGCCTATTATGTACAGTAACTGGATAATGGCCGTTGGCCTGGAAACAGTACAGCGTAATGTTTCCTGCTGGTTCAACAGCTACTAGCTCTGGAGAGAAACATATCGATAAAGAGCTTGAACTGACCTTGACACATTTACCCTTACATGAAACTTTGGGGAATGATGATTTACACTATCCCTAATAATACATCTACTTCATTGCTCACATGTGGGGGTCATTGTTGATATCTGCCCCAGGCCCTATCTGAAGCGATCTGTGTCACTGTGGGCCTGCTACTGAGCACGTGCAAGCCTATGGCTGGAGTTGTAGAGCTCCTCTGAGCACCAATGACGTGAGCCGGTTTCCTCAGGATAGACGACAGCAGGCCTCTCAGCCAGGGGAATTGAATAACGACAAAAACATCCTCTCCCTCCATACCTGCCCCCGGCCGCGGCCTTGTCCCCTTCCATGCTCCGATGCTTGTTTGCAGGAAGGCCAGGTTTCCTGTGTGATGGAGGAAAGGGGGATGGGGGGGATGAGGGAGAGGGGAAGAGGGATGGGTGGTAGGGCTAGTACACGTAGAGACTGAACAGATTGACTTTATGTTTTAGCTGTGTGGATGTTGGCGTTCTATGTAGTTTCCTGTGGAGGTGAAGCTTGTTGATATCCATGAAGACAATACACAGTAGTAGTGGAGGTAGAGGAGGAAAGACAATGGGACTAAGGAGCAGAGCAGCCTTCTTCTACATGGAGAACCATAGTGGTGAGTAGGAGGAAAATTATATATTTTTGTGATTGGGATTTTGTGTTTGTCATTGTAGTCCTGTTTTGCATTGTGCTGGTTGATAGAGCTTACTGTATCCACTTTGCCAGATATGATGTCATGTTGAGACCTGACAAGACTGAATTGTTTGGGTTTGTAAAATGTCTTGTTGATCTATCAAAAGGGGATTATAAACTGGGTAGTTCGAGCCCTGAATGCTGGTTGGCTGACAGCCGTGGTATATCAGACCGTATACCACGGGTACGACAAAACGTTTCTTTTAACTGTTCTAAGTATGTTGGTAACCAGTTCATAATAGCAATAAGGCACCTCTGGGGGTTTGTGATATATTGTCAATATACCACATCTAAGAGCTGTGTCCTGGCACTCTGTGTTGCGTCATACCGAAGAACATCCCTTAGCTGTGGTATATTGTCTATATACCACACCCCCTCGGGCCTTATTGATTAATTATATTATGGGGTAAAAATGTCTATACAATTATTTTGTGTAAAAACTTGTCCATGTATCCTCCTGGGGGATCTGCACTCCATCATTAGAGCTGAGTCTAACTGCTAACTATGGAAACACTAAAACACACACTGACACACTGGTTAGTTCAGTGGAAAGTAAAGCACATGCACAGGTGTACTATCTTAATTTGACCAGTTTCTCAAAGCAGAAAAAGAATCCAGCAGCAACAGGAAATGTTAGTTATTATTTGAAAATGTTTGTAGGGGTTGATACATTTTTTATTAGGGTAAATCAAGTCTGACATTTTAAAGTGGAAATTACGAACTTCAGAAGCCTTTTTAAACCTTGAATACACAATATTTTGCACTTCCTGCTCAGCAGGAAAATTTGCTGTGACAACAGATTAATCAAACAGAGTGATTGCAAAACACATTAGCCTCCTGAGGGATCTCCCCCAGATCCCTGGACCATGATTACCACATAGTTTATTTATATATTTTTTGCCCTTTTTCTCCCCACGACCCTGCCAAGCTGCGCTGCTTCTTGACACACTGCTCGCTTAACCCGGAAGCCAGCCGCACCAATGTGTCGGAGGAAACACCGCCCAACTGGCGACCGTGTCATGAGCCCGGCTCGCCACAGGAGTCGCTATAGCGCGATGGGACAAGGACGTCTCGGCCAGCCAAACCCTCCCCTAACCCGGACGATGCTGGGCCAATTTTACGCCGCCTCATGGTCTCCCGGTCACAGCCGGCTACGACACAGCCTGGGATCGAACCTGGATCTGTAGGGCCTTAGACCGCCCCACCACATTGTTGCCTGGCTGGGATTGTTTGGTGCTATTTTGGTGTGGTGAGAGCTGAGTCATTTTGGCATAGCTGACAGACATGGGGACGGTCTCTCAGCTGCCAAGCCAACCAGGTGGTGGCAGCGTTCTCTTCTCACTCCCAGAGTAAGAGGAGAGAGAGAGAGCCTGCTGACCTGCTGGGTTTGGGCTTTTTGCTTGCTTTCTTTATCTGGCTTTTTATCCGTTGGTCCCACTGCATCGAGCAAGCTAAATGAAGTGCATCTTAAGTATCTGAAAGAAAACAAATCCTGTTTTGACTTGGGTTTGTGCACATTTCAGGGTGAGGTCTGCTCAGGTCTGATTCTGTATGCTGTTTATGGACAACGTTTCTACCACTGATAAGGTCTTTGGGAGGTCACAAGGAGTATATCTGGGGCTCTGCTGCTGAGCTATTCAGCCTACTGTACTCCTCTCACACTCAGACACAGAGATCTGCAGCCTGCCCGGGCTCGCTCGCTCAGCCCACTAACTGGCTGCTATGGGTATGGGCTTTGGATCTACCTGCCATTGTCATCGGGTAATTACTGTGGACTGCATGTAGAGGTTTTTAATGTTTTAAACATTTGCCCCCTCGAGAGAATAGTGATACAGAGAGAGAGAGAGAGAGAGAGAGAGAGAGAGAGAGAGAGAGAGAGAGAGAGAGAGAGAGACTGCTTGAACATCCATCCTGGGGAAAGCGATTGCTCCTCTTCTTCCCTGGGCTCAGTTACATCTCTGTCTATTTCCATCGGACCAGCTGTGGTGGGGGACATACCGATACCGTTCTCAGATTCATCTCGACCCCCCCCCAATCCCATCACCCCACTTCTCCTCGCAAGGCCTCTCCCTCCTCAAGCGGTTTTATTTCGCTCTCCTGACGCTTTGACATCAATCACTCAAGATTTAAGTGTGTGTGTGTGCGTGCGTGTGTGCATGCGTACATGCCTGTCTGTGTGTGCGTGCGTGCATGTGTGTGTGCGTGAGTGAGTGCGTGTTGATGGGAGCCCTGTAGTAACCCTGTGCCACTTCTCGCAGCTATAAATCCTCAGCAACCAAAGGAACACAACACAGAGTGTTCTATCTGATTGCTGCTCACGTTCTGATCACTGCTCACGTTACTCCTTACTCCAGCCTAACTTACTGCCAGGCTGGCTGAGTACCCTGTCCCCTCCACAACAACAACCTAAGAACCTTCCCTCACACTCATTCTGCAGTCTGCATGTGAGCCAAGGGTAGGCTACCCACTGGGTTTGGGAGGATAAACACAGCAGAACATAGTTTTGCCCAGGGATGAAAATTACCAGACATTTATAGGAGTAATATTATGTGGAGGATGTTATCAGGTGGGTTGAGTAAATAAGCAAATAAAATGAACGTGCACACTGTTACGTATCCCCAATGACCTTTATTAAATGGACAATGTTTCAACCAACTCTCCGTCCCAGTTAAAGACCCCCCTTGGCTGCGACCCAGGCTTAGTTGAATCAGGTGTGGTTGATTTGGCACAAAAGCATGTACCATGTGTGGCTCCCAAGTCCCGAGGACCGGGATTGAACAGCCCTGCTTTAGAGGGGACATTTGGCCAGTTGTATCTCAAGGGGCCGGAGAGAGACTTCCCCACACACATCACCCTCTGCTGGTGTGATTTCACCAGGCCATTAAATAGGCCTCTGTTAGCTAGTCTACTGTAACTGCCTGAGATGGTCGTTAAGCCATTGTATATCAGGTTTCCCTTCTACACCCACATCAGCAGGTGCAGCGCTCTTTTTCTCTCAGTTTCTCTTCATTTCTCTTTCTCTCACTTGCTCTCTCCCCCCTCTCACTTTTTTATCCTTTCTCTCCCTCTTTCTTTCTCTCCTGACTCTCTCGCTTCCCCTCCACCCTTCTGTTCTAAGGAGTGTGTCACGATCGTCTTCGTGAGAGAGAGAGGACCAAGGCGCAGCGCGTGAAAAATACATCTTCTTTAATGAAGGAAAAAACAACCACTTACAAAATGAACAAAACAAACGATCGTGAAGCTAAACAGAACTAAGTGCACACATGCAACATAGAACATAGACATAGACAACTACCCACAAAAGCCTACTGCCTATGGCTGCCTTAAATATGGCTCCCAATCAGAGACAATGAATGACAGCTGTCTCTGATTGAGAACCAATCCAGGCAGCCATAGACATAACTAGACAACATTACTCTACTCTGCCCCATACACATACAACACCCCTAGACACTACAAAACACATACATTCCCCATGTCACACCCTGACCTAACTAAAAAACATAAAGAAAACAAAGAATACTAAGGCCAGGGCGTGACAGAGTGTTAGAAAATGGTTGGTCTTTCTCTTGTGTTACTTTCTGGATAGGAAAGGGGCCGTGGGGTGGAATGTAATGTGCACTTCTCAAGCTCCAGGACCCCTTAAAGAGTTAAGAGATTTGGGTTAGACAGGTTTGTTCAAATCAACAGGGATCTTTGCTTCCACCATCCTGCACTGTGCTGTAGCTTATTTCATGTACAGGTTTAAATTCAAACTTGTCTTTTAATCTCTGTGCTTTAGCCATTGGCTACCATCGGTCAGCACAAAAATGTAAAGAATGCATGTCACTCTGGTATAAAGGATTTGGAGACAGGCGCAGGAATACATCTGGGTTTTTAATACACCCAAAACAAACACGTACAGTAACACTGGGATGTACCCAAACAAAAGAGCGAGGGTAAACCTCGTAGAACGACATGGGACGAGACCCGTAATACACAAAACACGCAGCACAGGCTCAGACAACGCATAGGTACTCACACGACCAACGGACATGGAAAATATAATGGACAGCCCAATGGGAAACAAAGGGCACATTTGTACAAATGTGCGTAATGACACAGTTCAGTGTAGCCTAGAAGGCCGGTGACGATGACCTCCGGAACTGGTAAACAGAATGAGCAGCAGTACCGGGGGGATCCGTGACAATGCAGCTAGCCAGCGACTCTATTTAAAGAGTGGGGATAGAAGCAGCAAACCATAGGGTAAAAAATTGTTGACATGAATTAAACTGCAATTATTTAAATCATAAGTAAGTTAGCCTGCAACAAGTGTCATGTTAGCTATTTATTAAATGTGAAAATCTATTTTGGCATATGTAGCCTATACCCTTCACTGTCCGTCTCTCTCTGTCCCTCTATCTTCTGTTTCCTGTCTGTTTAATTCGTAACCAGGGATAACCCTGACTCATTACATTTTGGACTGAAATATAGTTGCACCATGCAACTGGAGTAGTACCCCCCCCCCCCCCCCCCCCCAAGCTGTAATAGGGCCATTCTGATGCCAGTTGGCTTAGAGCATGAGTGACAGTCTCTCTCTGTCCGGTGGTGGGTGAGTGAAGGGTGGGGTTCCCCAGCACCCCTTGGAGGAGGTTGGGATGGGGCGAGGGTGTGAGGGATAGGAGAAGCACAGAGCAGAGCTGAGGGTTTAAATTAGAACATCGCTGGCCAGTCCTCGGAAACCACGAAAACAATTTCATTTGATATAGCTCTCCAGTTAGGGAATGTGTTTGCCAATTTGTCAATCATTAGATTCTCAGGCTACTGTATGTACGCTGTGTCCTCTCCCTCCAGACCAGCTGCCCCAGTGGGACTGTTTTAGTATCTGATAGTGGTTGTGGTTGAGTGTGGCTGGCTGAATGATCACTTTGCACCATCCAAGAGTTCTACAGCTGTCCGTCTTGGATTATGATTGCGTGTGTGTGTGTGTGCAGGTCAGAGGTGACAGTCTAGCTTTTCAACACTTTCCCAACAGTCCTTTGCCTCTCAGCGTCGCCAGCAAATTTCTCAGTGATTGTGTGTTCTGCGGCTCAGTGCTAGCTTCATGTTATTGCTGAAATATCAGTTTGCTCTAAGCGGGTCTCCTGCTTCTGTTACAGTACTGTATGAGTTGCATTCACGTGTTCGTATGTGTACCTTTATATGGGACCGTCACAGGCTTCAATGGGTTTCTTGTTATCACATTAGGATAGTTTCAGTTTACTTTCTACAGTCACTATGCTCACTTTTATAGACTCAAACAATGTTTTGAGTATCACCGTAGTAATATATACTGTAACCATTTTAATGATTCATTTTTTTTAAAGTATTAGTGAAATTCCTAAAATGAGGCTGTACAGATTGATGATGTAATGACAGGCCTAGGTGTGTCAGTGCTTGTCTTGACTAACCCCTCACCCCCTTACACTCCCCACCCACCCCTCTACCCACCTCCCAGCCCCCTACACACCTCACGACCCCAACACTCTACGAACCCGAACCCTCCAATCCCCCTCTTTCTCCCCAGAGACCAAACTAACAGTTCACAGTCCAGCCTAGTGTTGTGTTAACAGTCAATTAACTACCTAATAAATCCCTAATAAACCCCTTCACAAACATTCTGCAGAGTAGGACAAATCCAGTCTGACATTTTAAAGTGGAAATTACAAACATTAGAAGCCTTTTTAAACCTTGTATACAAGATTGCATTTTACTACTGTGCAGGAGAATTAAGATCCCACACCTATATATACCAAAAGTCCAGGGCAAATGAACCTTACAGTATAGATATAGACAGTATAGGTATAGACAGCTATATCTATAATTTGTGTTCCTGTTCAAGCTGGGTCATTTGAGCTCCTAATCTCTTCTCCTCACCATGGTAACAACCCAGAACCCAGGCAGAGAGAGGCAGGTGGGAGAGCTGCCAGACTGACATGGCACTTTTATTTTTAAATCGCCGTGACACAGCAGCAGAGCCACATCGTCTATTAGACATGCATGACCCTATAAGGTCTACTTCCATCCACTACACACACTGGCTGAGTGAAACGAGCTCTTCTGGAGGGAGGGGTTCTCTTCTCTGCCTCCTAGTGGTAGGATACTGTCATGACATGGGTTTATCTGCCTTCTAATAGTAGGATACTGTCATGACATGGGTTTATCTGCCTTCTAGTGGAAGGATACTGTCACAACATGGGTTTATCTGCCTTCTAGTGGTAGAATTCTGTCACAACATGAGTTTTGGAGTTCACTGACTTACATTTACATTTTAGTCATCTTATCCAGAGCGACTCACAGGAGCTGTTAGGGTTAAGTGCCTTGCTCAAGGGCACGTCAACAGGCGAATATATTGATAAAAGTCACCTTGTCTGAGAGAGATTTGCGTGATTATAAAAACGTCACACCAGGGTAAGTCTACACAAAACACAGCCCTTATTTTAAGTGTTTCTAAAATCCCCTATGGGAAAAATGAATGGTGGAAAAACGATTGGAACCATTTCCCTGTTTGAACGCTAGGTTTTATGGGTATTATGACGCATACTGTGGTACTCTATTGTGTGTAGGTTAGTGAGACAAAATCTCCATTTAATCCATTTTAAATTCATGCTGTAACACAACAAAATGTGTAATAGTGTGTGAATACTTTCTGAAGGCACTGTACTCACTGTATATGTGTTCAATTCTACTTAGTGTTTACTCCTATTTAGGGATGTGTTCAGGGTATCTACATTTAGACTTTATGTTGAGGGGTGGAGGTACCATTACAGGTTACTGTACTGTATACTGCAGTATAGAGTTCCTTACCCCAGTAAACCGTGTTCTGCCCGTACAGGGAAATGAACATGGATGAATAAATTAGGCTAAGTTGGCTCCACTCAATACTTGTTTAAGCACGCATGCAAGCGCACACAACGCACACACACACTTGAGGCACATACACACTTGATGCGCACATACTTGCCCAAAATGGTAATGCATTATTGGCATCAGTCTTGCTTGTTCAGCCATGTCCAGGTCTCAACTGGGGAAGAGCAGGAGTACTGGTGTCAACAGAGGCTCATAAATACATTATCAGCTCTCTGAAATGTATCTTAGATTTATGTCATCATATTATAGGAACTCTTGTCAGCAAACGCTCTAAAGACCCAATAATCTGCTACTAAGATACTAAGATACTAAGATACTACTGGCATGACACAATAAGCTGACATGTTTACCACTTTGACTGTTGTTGTTTCAGTGTCTAGTTTCACCCTAACCCCCAAAACGCCAGAATGAGAAGTGAGACGCTATCCTCCGGGCGTGTCCAAATAAAGGCTGTAGACAGGGCTGCTAGGGCCCTGGGTGGTGGAGAGATCATTTCACAGGTTTACCCAGAGTGCAATGTTGCATGGTCTGGACGGTTAGAGAGCAGAGCGTCATGTGTCGCCCGCCTTGCTTGGGCGTCACTGCCACTGCTCAGAATAAGCCCAGTGCGCTCCAATTACCCTCCTCTCACGGATTGTTTGGTGTCACTTGTCGTCTGTTGGCTGGATATGATGATTCTGTGCCTCTGGTGTAAAATGATAGTTACGCGGCCCCCCCGGCCTGCGAATGCGGGTGTGATACAACTAAATTGGTGTGGCAAACTCACAGCCAACCCAATCAGAAAAGAAAGGCGACCCCCCTCCCTCCCCTTTTTCGGGTAGTGCTAGGCACGGGTAGATCTACTATTGGTACTCTCTGTCCCTGACTCCGCCCACTAGGGTCTGCACATGGACAAGTGTCCCAGGCCGTTGCATTGCATTGTGGGACTGGTGCATTGCATTTCTTTGGACTGTCATCAAGTGGCCGTTAATGTTGAAGACCTGGGAAGAGGAGAGGTAGATATAGACTTGTTATTACCCTGGCTAGGGGTATTAATAGCAGGTGGGGCAGTGGAGAAGGGATATTCTATGCTTTGCCCCAGTTAGAAAAACAACAATAAATTAGGGAATGGAACTGCCCCACCCTATCCCTACAGTTGAAATCTGAGCAAAGATGGATGCCGCTTTCAATGTGGCCCATCAGAGTCAAAGATACTGTAATTAATGAATGAAGAGGATGACGTTGTAGATCTATGTCAAGAGGTAGCAGAACTATCTGATGCTGAGTAAATAGATTGACTACAGCACAAATAGTTTAGACCACATTTGAACTTGTTTTTCAACCCTGGCCTAAATCATATGCACAATGCTGCTAAGTTCAGTGGACCTAACAGAAGGACCAGGGTTTGCAGGCTAGGTGACATGATGCCTGGACTATACAGAAAGTGGGAGGGAGGAAGGGAGCAAGGGAGCAAGGGAGGACGGGATAAAAGAAAAGAGGGGGGTGCCCCTTAAACACACAGGGGCCAGGGTGAAATGCAAGCACCTTCCTCCATTTGAGTTAACCACCATCTGTCTATCTCTCTCCATCTTTCCTCCACTCCTCTCTTCACTCCATCCTTTCCTTCTTTTTCAGACTCGGGACAGGGAGGACCTGAAAGACGAGTGTGCGTGTGTCTCCCTGGGAACAATATCCTGATGCTGCATGAGTGTGTCAAGTGGAACTCCAGCATCAGTGATTTTGTTGCCAGGGGGAGGACAGTAGCAACCGGACCTTACAACTTCAGAAACAGTGTGGGAAATATACTGTGAAAATTGATGAATAATATTTTCAGTCAATTAACCCCGTATTCCTTCTTTCAGGAGATTGTAGTAATTGAATGGAATTTGTACATAGACGTGTGGTTGGACATTTATTATGTCACATCAAATAAACTTGAAACTTGTAAGATGTGTCAATGAGATATTTAAACAGTTATCACTAGCTGACCTCCGCCCAGTACCTTTGAATGAACATTAGACAATGTCACTAGCCGGCTACCGCCCGGTATTGTACCCTGCACCTTAGAGACCGCTGCCCTATGTACATAGTCATTGAACACTTGTCATTTTAATCATGTTTACATACTGTTTTACCCACTTTATATGTATACACTGTATTGTAGTCATGGATCATTCTATATAAATACTGCTGAACACACCTTTTATATTCATATATTGTCCATACTGTTTAGACAAACCATTCACATACATACACTACCGATCAAAAGTTTTAGAACACTTACTAATCTAATTAACAGCATTCCAAGTGTAATATGTACATATTTACACCAGATGCATTTACACAATATATACTAAGAATGATATGTATATCAGTAGATATATTACAATGAGCTATGTTGAGAATACAGTATTTAAGTACACAGTACAAAACCCCATGGCATAATGGATAGAATTGCATGAAATTAGCTTCCTGACCAGAGACCTGAATATAAATACATACACTACCGGTCAAAGGTTTTAGAACACCTACTCATTCAAGGGTTTTTCTTTATTTTTACTATTTTCTACATTGCAGAATAATAGTGAAGACATCTCTGGTCAGGAAGCTAATTTCATGCAATTCTATCCATTATGCCATGGGGTTTTGTACTGTGTACTTAAATACTGTATTCTCAACATAGCTCATTGTAATATATCTACTGATATACATATCATTCTTAGTATATATTGTGTAAATGCATCGGGTGTAAATATGTACAGATTACACTTGGAATGCTATTAATTAGATTCGATCTGACATTTCTTGATTTCGTGTAGGATTTATTTATTTATTATTATTTGGTGTTTGACATTTTACTGCAGTGTTAGTAGCTAGTAACATAAGCACTTCGCTCTGCTCAACTGTGTATGCGACCAATAACCTTTGATTTGTGTGTGACATGTCTTTGACATCGACTGTCTGCTATTATCAACGTAACCACTAGAGGGCATTCATGCCCGCATAGGCTTGTGATAATATGCCGTGGTGAAAGTCCTAAAGATAGCAAGGTTGCACAGCCTGTACATCCTTCTTTCTTCCAAACCCTCTTGCAAACTTTCAGTTTCTGATTTTGAGCCAAAATTGTCAAAGCATTTTGTCTGTAAAGCTTCAGGGTAAGTGTGTGTGAGTATTGTCCTCTTACGGTCTCTCACTGAGGAGAATCTGTTACATTATTTATTTTATTTTATTAACCTTTATTTAAGTAGGCAACATTAGCCAGGCTTTTAATCGATTTGCCTGTTCTGCTCTGCTCCTGGTCAAGCCCATGGGACTGACTACTGTACACGTGAGCTCTTTGTCCTCTCCTCACTGTTCACCTCTATCTGACTTTGGTATTTTCATTTCTCTCTCTCTCTCTCTCTCTCTCTCTCTCTCTCTCTCTCTCTCTCTCTCTCTCTCTCTGTCTCGCTCTGTCGCTTTCCCTTTTTCTTATCTCTCTTTCTCTCTCCTCTTTCTCTCTCTCTCTCTCTCTCTCTCCCTCTCTCTCTCTGTCGCTTTTCCTTTTTCTTATCTCTCTCGTCCTCATTTCTCTTTCACTGTCTCTCTTGCTTTTCTTCTTATTTCTCCTAATTTCCTATTTTATCTATTTTCTCCAGGGACTCGGTTCTGGATTACTTCTCTTGTCGTACTGATCCGCTGATCTGACCATTTGCTGTAGAATGGGACCCTCAAACCACAAGGTACAGTAGTATTCTGACCTTCTCTCTCTTAAGTCAATTTTCTCTTGAAATTTGCATTGATAGTGTAAGATAGGACTGTGTGTCAGGAAGTTGCATCAGAAATTTGTACTGTTCTGTAGTTGAGGGCATCATGATGTAGCAACATGTAAAATGACATTTGTTTATCTTCACTTGACAGACTTCACTGAAGAGACTGAGTTAGCTGTCCAGTCTTTGGATGGACCCTCATCTTATTGGCTACCCCTTATTGGCTACCCGAATGGGTGTGGTCGTAGTGGAGCAAACTGATGAGAGCGACCAATGGTATGTTCCTGTAACTTTTACTACAGTGTCAATGGTTTTTGACCATTGCTTTGCAGTTTGCATTGTCTTGTTAAATCTTCAGCTCATACTCCTCTTTATTTTATAGTACTCTCTCTTTGTGTGTGTTTGTGTGCAGTGGTGTAAAGTACTTAAGTAAAAATACTTTAAAGTACTACTTAAATCGTTTTTTGGAGGTATCTGTAGTTTACTTTACTATTAAAAAAATACTACTTTCACTTTTACTTCACTACATTCCTAAAGGAAATAATGTACTTTTACTTCATACATTTTCCTAGAAATGTCCTCGTTACATTTTGAATGATGATTTCTGAGTGTTTGAGTGAGCCCCTGTCTATTCGTAAAGAAAAAAAAAGTCTGGTTTTCTTAACATAAGCAATTTTTAATTATTTATACTTTTAGTTTTGATACTTAAGTATATTTCTCAAGTAGTATTTTACTGGCTGACTTTCACTTTTACTTGAATAACTTTCTATTAAGGTATCTATACTTTTACTTTTTGGGTACTTTTTCCACCACTGTTCGTGCGAGTGAGTGCTTGTGTATTTGTGTCTGTGTGCGCATGTATGTGTTTAAACTGTGTCTTTTTGTATGTAGGACATTGGTAGCGGTTACGCAGTGAGGTGCTAATCCAGGTGATAAAGGAGACACAGATTAGAGCCCTGTGTGTGTGTGTGTGTGTGTGTGTGTGTGTGTGTGTGTGTGTGTGTGTGTGTGTGTGTGTGTGTGTGTGTGTCTGTGTCTGTGTGTGTGTGTGTGTGCGCGCATGCGTGTGAATGTGAGAGAGAGAGAGAGAGAGAGGGGAGGGGGCAAGAGCGTGTGTATGCATCTCCTGGGCTGTGTGTCTGCCTCTTGCGTTCGTTCGTCATAGCGCTCAGTGAGTCAGCATCTCTTTTCCCTTGCCTGAGTCACTCATTTAACGGTTGCCCGGTGACCGCAGAACGGAAAAAGGTTCCTATTGCGTGCTCACCTGCGAAGACAGCCACCAATATTTATTCAGGCCCTGCAGTGAGTGGCCAGGAGAAAATAATAGACATACATTCTCCAATGATTGCCTTGGTGCCATGTCATTGTATGGAGAGGAGCCGCTTAGTAATGAGTTTTTGCACTTCCTGTTTTGGAAGGAGATATACTGTCGCTAGCACTCTGGGGCACACAATGTGAAAGGAGACGATGGACGTCTCAGTAGATGTTTATTTATTTGTATAAAATACCAAGTTGTATGTTGAAGAATAACATAAAATTAACTGCATTTTATGTGAAAGAATCATATTTTTCTCCATGCAGGTATGAAGACTTCCAGTGCTGGCTCTCATCAGGTGAGAGGGGCCCCCAGGCCAGCCCCGTCGCCCCCCACCGCAACCCTGTGACCCCCCAGCCCGGCCCTGTGTCATCAGAAGGGGACGAACCTGGACACGGGAGGAAGGTGTCTTTCTTTGATGATGTCACTGTCTATGTGTTTGATCAGGTAACTGCATCTATCATACAGATAATTGGCATTTTACATCAGAGTCATGTTTTTATGCCTACAGTATCAACATCATTTCATTTTGAACACGCTCCATAGGAGAGTCCCACCAGGGAGCTACAAAGTCACTGGCCAGAGACCAACAGCAAAGAGACCAAGGGTCAATCTCCAATACCAATTTACAGACACACACCTGAGACCAATGATCAATCCCCAATCCCGCCCTGCAGCTGTGTCAACCATCTACCTCACATGGCAACCTCAGGGGTCTGCTTAGAGGACAATGGTATGTCTTTCTCTCTTTCCTGATGGTGATCTCTCTATCTGTCTGATGACATATCTATCTGATGGTGGTTGTGTTTACGCTGCCCTACAGGTCTTGGTTTAGAATGGGAGGATGACTTCTCCTTCTTGGACAGCTCCCACAAAACCAAGATGGCCGATCACCATCTTATAATATCAGAATCCAGTATATCTTCCGCATCCCCCCACCAGACCTCCACATCCTCACACCAGAGGTGGAGTTGTCCATCCACCCATGCCTGCTCACAGTTGAGACCTTCTAGTCTGGTCCTCACCCACGTCACTGATGCTGACCTGGAGCAGTGAGGCAAGTGATTGGCTGCACACTTGTTTTTCTGTCACCCAGAGAGCCTTGGGCTCATGGAAAAAATTACTTATCCTCTCTCCCTCTCCCTCTCCCCCCCTCATTTCTCTCCACTCCACTCCTCTCCCCTTCCCTTATATGATTCATTATTTAATGGATTTCTAGCTGGAGAGTTTTTTCTTCTTCTCTCCAACAGTTCCAAACCACCTGTCGGTTGGTTACACTGATATCACAAAGCTCTGTGACAGTACATTGTCTGACTCAATAAGCCTGGGCTGTGTAGTAGCTAACAGCACAGCTGGCCACAGTGAAAGCAATAGATATCAGATCTGTGGCTCTGGCTGGAGTTGAAAGCATGTTATCTTCTTCTCAGTCAACATAAAGGCCTATTGTTCAGCCCAGTCAACAGACGTCTAGTTTTACTACTGTCTTATCAATGCCGCCGGTCATGCTCTCGTGCCACATTCAGCCTCAGGCCAAACGAAAGTGAAAAGGCTATTCCATAGGTTTCTAAGACACAGTGACTTCATCATTACACAATGTAGTAAGTGATGTAGTAAATAGATAATATTGATCTGTTTTTATTCTTTTATAATAAGAAAAAGCAAGGTTTGTGTAGACTCTAAACAGAGAGGTGTGATGAAAAGGGAAAGATGAAGGGAAGGAGAGAAGGAAAGGAAATGGAAGAGAGAGAGAGGGGGAAAGAAAAGGAGAGGGCCCTTTATTTGTCTAGCTATTTCAAGGGGTGTCCTTGAGTCCATCTGTGGGCTGCGGACGGCTCTATGGCCAGTGTAGGTGGAGGACAAGACAGGATGGCACTCAACTCTGATCCGCATGTTCATGCTTGGATGTCGGCATCCGTGTGCCTGTGTGTGCGTGTGTTACAGTATTTGGTCCAGCTTGTAAGACCTGAGTTTGCTTGACTTATTTGAATGTATACCCAGTAGTTATTAGTTATCAGAGCCCGTGGGTAAACTAAATACATATGGTTGTCCTGAGGAGAAACTGAACAAACGGAAAGAAATGTTCCACAGAACCTGAAGGGTGGTTTGGTTGATTAGAAGAAACCTGGCAGGACCAGTACTAGTGTTCACACACATATACGCATACACACACACACACACACACACACACACACACACACACACACACACACACACACACACACACACACACACACACACACACACACACACACACACACACACACACACACACACACACAAATAAACACACATACTCAAGGACTTCACCGCTGCACATTTTGCTGCTGGGAGCTGCTCACCTGTGTCTGACATTCTCTTTAGATACCGGTAGAAATGTTTGTGGAACCATAACACTATATCATACAGAAGTCTGGCTTTCTTGTGTTTTAGCCCAGTATCCGCCACTGGGGATGAGGTCTAACAGCGTGTTTGCTGAAGGAAGACAATGTGATGGAAGACAAATCTCCAAATAAACAGAAGAACAGAAGAGCTCAACAGTGGGACCTTGCTGTTTCACCACTAGTAAACACTACACATACTCCCTTTACATTCTATGGGCCCGACTAGGGGTCCAACTGCAGGGGTGATAAACCATCCCTTTTCAGGCTACTGTACCACCAAGAGTCAGTTGTTTACCTTTCAGGGCTGTGCCTGTCTCCCAATAAGGATTAGCCTACGACACATTAACAATAACAGAGGGGTCTGATGATCAGAACATAGCAATGGTGACCTGATAATCCTACATTGAATAAATGGGTCCCAACAATGGAAATCTCTTGATTCACTCATAAAGTATTTGACAGCCTGCATATTTAAAATGTAAGAACATTTATCAGGTTTTTTTTTTTATGCTTGATGTTGAAAATAAAATAAAATATTTCTACAGTTTTCATTTTATTTGTTTCCCCTTGCCTATTGTGAAGCGTATCTCAGTGATAAGTAATACCACACACACACACACACACACACACACACACACACACACACACACACACACACACACACACACACACACACACACACACACACACACACACACACACACACACACACACACACACACAGAGAGAGACACACACACACACACACAGACGTGTATCACAAAATTCTGTATTCAAATAGAAAAAGAAAATAGATGAACCAACATAAAAATCTTATAAAATCCCCACTGTGAAAATTGATGAGCGACAATTTTTATTTATTTTTTATTTTTGATGGGCTACTTGGAAGGATTCAGAAAAAGAATGGGCGGGTGCAAGGAGTGGACTGATACATGTGGAAAGCCTCCAGTTGATTTTGACCAATGTCAAATAGTTGACCAATGTCGATAGTTTTAGCCCTGTTTATACTTGGTTCTAACATGCGTCATTTGTTGGTCATGTCTGGATAGGATACAGCTTTTGTCAAATTGACCTCAAAGTAGATTTTTGGGGCGTTTTAGCTAACCCATTTCCTAATCTTAACCTGATTCTTCTAACCTGCTACGTTCATTCTTCTAACCTGCTGCATAGGTTCTACTAAACCTGCTACAAAAAGTAAATTGTGACAAAAGCTGTATCCCTTCTAGACAAAACCTAATTTGTCCTGATCTTATCCAAAATCTAATTGTGCCGACATTTTAAAGACAGGTGTAGACTTTTAAAATACACATTTTGATATGATTGTCATTTAATCTTACTGACCACCTCTGGAGTGGTCTTTCAAATCATTTTCATAATTTGCATACAGGGAGAGACCAGGATATCTGGTCACAATGTGGACACAGTGGATGGACCTAGAGAGATACATTTTACTACCATGTGTAGATCAGAGGAGGCTGGTGGGAGGAGCTATAATGGCTGGAATAGAATAAATGGAATGTGTCAAACATGTAATTTCCATATATTTGATGTGTTTGATACTGTTCCCAACTACTCCATTCCAGCCATTACAATGAGCCCGTCCTCCTATAGCTCCTCCGACCAGCCTCCTCTGTTGTAGCTGCAAAGGCTTCAATGTGGGCACAATCAGAATGTTGATAAGACCACGACAAATGAAGCATGTTAGCTTCATAGCCTCAGATGTAAACGAGGCGTTTGGCTACGCACGGGCACAGATGACCACGTCCGGAGTCTGAGCGCACTCCCATTGGCTAAGCGAGCGCAACGTGTACATTACAGCAGCGACAGGTACCTCACATGCGACAGTTATCTTTCATCCTTGGATCAGAACGACAGACGCTTCTTCCACTCAACCGAAACTTTAATTCGGAGGATATTATTGATGTTTCACGGTGAAAACTATTCTTCTACATACACAGGCATCTTACTTTCATTTTTAAAGGTAACTAAAATGTCAATTTGTTGTCTATTCCTTTTTATCTTTATTGAAATCTAATGAAGTTGTATTAATTTAAGATGTTCACTGTTTTCTCAACTTGATGAAGGCTAACTATTTACTTTATGTAAATGATTGGTGAGCGTGGGAGAAAGAGAGTATGAGAGAGTTACAACATTTATACAGTAGGGGAGACCGGGGAACAAAGTAACAATGCTAATGCTTGGTTAGTGTCTCTACAAGCCTAAGAAGTTTTGTTTAAATCCAATTATTGACAAAGAATGGGTTTCGAGGCCCTAAAGCAAATATACTTGACACCTCTCTTTTTAAAATTTGTATTATTGACTTGTAGAACATTCTCCATGCATCTAAACATACAATCAGGTTCAAAATGATTGGCACTCTTGATAAAGATTAGCAAAAAAAGAATGTATGAAATAAATCATACAAATTCTGAGTTACAGTATATTGTATGCAAAAAAAATGAAATTATATTATTTTATACTAATACAATTGCTCATAGAAATACTTTTTTTATGAACAAGTAATATATATTTTTCTAAAAAAGATTGACACCCATGTTTTCAATACCTCATCTTGCAAGGATGATGGACCTGAGCCTTTTTCTAATATGTTTTATGAGATTGGAGAACACAGTGTGAGGAATTTAAGACCTTTCCTCCATACAGAATCTTTCCAGATCCTTGATATCCTTTGTCTGCCCTTATGGATTGCCCTCTTCAATTCAAACCACAGGTTTGCAATGGGGTTCAAGTCCGGAGACTGAGATGGCAATTGCAAAATGTTGATTTTGTGGTCAATTAATCATTTCTTTGTGGATTTTGATGGGTGCTTGAGGTTATTGTCTTGCTGGAAGATCCACTTGAGGCCAAGTTTCAGCCTCCTGGCAGAGCCAACCAGGTTTTTGGTTAAAATGTCCTGGTACTGGGATCAGAACTAAGATAATAACTTCAGAAAAAAGGTAAAATGTATACTTTTAAATGCTAATATAAAATAGGCTTTATTATATTGATACACTGAGATGTTGGTCAATATGACATGCCTTAAAAATGCACTGGAAATATTTGTTGTCAATTTAGGGCTAGATTCAATCAGTTCTGCCTTAACTTGCGATAACTGGCAACTGCATGTTCTTATTTAAGGGATGTCAGAGGTGTAATTGCGTTGGAGCTGTCAAATCAGGAGACAGCTCCCGGCGTAATACCTAACTCAGACATTGCCATTGGATGCGCCAAGTCGCATTAGTAATAATCCCAGCATTGTTGCAAGTTCGAACACTTTTTAATATATGTTGTAATCTACACTTCGATTAGGCTGATATACTTATTAATACTTATTATTTGTTGAATTTGCTGGTGTAGTATAGCAGAACAGCCACTTGCAGTAAAAAACTTTGAGTCCTTGAAAGGCGCTATATAAGTCCCATGTATTATTATTAGTGTATTCACCTGTTACCATGGTACATGAATAGCATCTGATGAAGCATAACAGTATAGACAGCAGGGGTTCAAACTGTAGAACCCAGTTCCTACATTTGAATATAAAAATTTATTTTATCAAACAAAACTATGCTACATTTTATCTCTGGGACCCTCAGGATGACAAATCAGAGCAAGATTACTGAATGTAAGTACATTATTTACCTTCAGAGGTGAATGTATCAAACCAGTTGCCGTGATAAAAGTTTTTTTTGTGCACTCTCCTCAAATAGCATGGTATTTTTTCACTGTAATAGCTACTGTAAATTGGACAGTGCAGTTAGATTAACAAGAATTTAAGATTTCTGCCCTTATAAGACATGTCTATGTCCTGAAATGCTGTTACTTACAACGTCATTCTAGTCACATTGGCGCAGGTTAGCAACAACCGCCCCGGTATAGGGACACCGATCCCGTAGATCCTTAAAGAGGTTTTTTAAATTATGAGATGGCATACACAGGGGAAAATCTCTCTACCAAACGTGTGCTGTTCTTTTCTGGCCCGTTTGTTATAAGAGAGTAACCTTGAGTCGGGTATTATCTGGAGCCTTGGGTAGCCTGCAGCAGGATAAGAGAGGTGGAGATTACACACCCAACATTATGGTGTTTTCACACACTGGCTGATTAGATAGATGCTGTGTTTCTTAAATCTTAATTTAAAACTGCGAATAAAAACAATGATAAAAGGGCCTTACTGTAAAATAACATATTATGCCGGTATTCCTCATCCTCACTCATCAATCTAAGCTTATACGTCAGGATACAGGATGTAAACGGTACAGTAAAATGCTTATGGATCATAAACAGCAGGATTAGTTCCATTAGCTAATTACAATGTAATTACAGTGTAATCAGCATTTATAACTTCATTGGGTTGTCAGTTTCTAGTGGTTTTTATGAGTAATAATAAAAACTGAAGTCTAAGCCATGAGATTGGAAGGGGATAAAATGGTGCTCAAAAAGCCGGATATTCCAACTTGAGCGTTTAAACTCAACTGTAACACTGTAGCCTTCAGGGTAAAGGCCCTGCCCCCCGTTTGCTTATTTCTTCCATGACAAGCCCTTTCTATAACCAGTTGTTGTTTTTCTCATCTTTCAAAGCTTTTGGCAGTGTGAGGAAGAGGGGTAACTGAATCAGCCTGAAGGATGAAGTCTAAAGGGAAGGCCGCTAAGTCATCCAGAAAACCCTGGACTGGGCCAGACCCCGAACCAGAGACCAGTGACACCAGTGAACCAGGCTCTAGCGAACAGGAGGGCTCTGAGGCTTCGGTCCGTATCGGAGGCTCCTGGAGGGGGGTCTTGAGGGGCGGGGACCGCGAGCAAGGTAGAGGAGGAGGGGTTGCCACCCACAACCCCCACAGACGCCGACGGTCTCACAACAGCAACAAAGAACGCAACGTCCGGCGGCTGGAGAGCAACGAGCGAGAGCGCCAGCGCATGCACAAACTTAACAACGCTTTCCAGGCCCTCAGAGAGGCCATCCCGCATGTCAAAATGGATAAGAAGCTCTCCAAGATCGAGACGCTGACGCTGGCCGAGAACTACATCAAGTCCCTGACCACCATCATCCTGGGGATGTCCAGCGCCCGCCTGCCCCCCGGGGAGACACCGACAGAGGCTAGCGCTGCCAGACTGCTCCAGTGTTACCAGCAGCACCTGGAGGAGGATGGGGAGGAGAGCTTGTCTCAGTTCCTCACCCAGATTCACAGCTTTAGCCAGGAAAGCTAACAGCTAGCAGGTGCTAACTCAACAGCCGAAGGGTTGGAGCATCCATGCTTGACTTGGGGAGCGAATCTCAACTGACACCCTATCTCCCATATTGTGCACTGCTACTGTACTTATGACCGAAAGTAGTACACTGTATGGGGAAAGGGTGTCATCTGAGATGCAGCCTTATACTCCACCAAGCTAGTGAGCTATAGTGACATACCTGACATCACCATGCACTAAATGGAGCATACAAGAACTTAACTCAGTAACTCTATTAGACAGTGGTGGGAGGTGATTCTTAGCACCATACCCTTGACATTAATTCTAAGAGAACATAATGGTGGAGTATAAGTGAAGACAGACAGAGAGCATCCTCCCACCTGACTAGCTGGCTGAAGCAAAGCACCTGTGGACTTTGTCAGTCTAGACATAGGCCTAGCATGAATAGTGACAGACAGAATACCCAGAGGACCATGATAAAACATATCACTTGGATTCTGACTCTGATTGGTGGTGAGAACCAAGAGTGGACAGACTTCTGACCGACCAACGTCGAAGAACATTTCAGTGCCATTTTATTTAATCTGTTTCATTTCATTGTCTTTTATTTTCTTAAATTTTTCTAACTGCTGATTACTGTAGTTAATTGGTCAAAAATGTAAAATAACTGATTGTCGAAATATAGTTCATTTTCTAACTAAAAACCAGCATACACTGTGGCCCTCGGGGCCACAAGCTGTGTAGATAGGACAGGCCACACCTGCTGTAGATGAAGACTTGTTTTCAACCTTTTTTCAACCAATGTTTGTTTTCCCTGCTGAGCACTGCCTCTGGACACAACAGTCACATACAGGACAAGGATATGCTTACATAGACTGGTCCTACAGACTTTAGTCAAATACTGTACTCTTTAAGTAAGGAAAATAAAACATCATAATTTAAATCAAGTGCGAATCGTTATGACTGTAGATACATATATGTATACTGTATATAGGTGGGAAAAACAGTTTGAAGGGTTGAAGCAGGGAATTGAACCCATGCCTTCGGTGGGGAAGCCGGCAGTTACCACTAGACCCACAGGCTCTGCAGAGATATATATTTGTACATGTCAGAATTGATGTGTTGACCAAGTTCTCTATGACCCATCTCCAAACTGCAATGGTATTTTGTAAGTGTATTTACAGATCTGTAAAATGGTCCTTCCAACGGCAGGATAGTGGGTTCGATTCCGGGGATCACGTGTATGTAAAACGTATGCATGCATGACTGTAAATCACTTTGGATAAACGCGTCTGGGTTATTATATAAAAACAGTGGTGTGTGTGTAACAGGTGAATTTGATATTGAAGACATATTTATGTTGCTCTTACAATGTGTGTGTGAATTATATTGTAATATCTTTGTAGCCTGAGTTCTGAGTCTTGGATCATGAGAGTTTTGGATCATGAGAATAAAATAAATACAATAATCTTCCTTATCAATAATCACATTTATTGAGAGGACATTGACCATGCACACTATTGGAAGGAAGAAATATACACATCAATAACAGCCTTGTTGGGGTTAGAATAGTACCTGATTATAGTATTTTAATTGACATTATAATCAATAAAAACAATGGAATCATTTTTTAAACGGACAAGTCCTCCTCTAGAACAAACACTTTAAGTTTGGAATGTGAAGGGGTACCCCACAGCATGACAAGCATGTGCCGCTCCTTTAGGATGAAGCCTGTAAAGTTCTAACAGTAGTAAGTGAAACATTTGTATTAGGAACTGCCATAGGAAGATAAAGTGAGAGTTTTCACAGACATACAGTTCTGTACAATCAATTATTTGTAGTTCCAGTATATCAGTGATAGCTATTGGCTTGTGGTTTCCATTCAGAGAAGATCAATTAATGCCCAAATGTGCTAGTTTCAACTTTTGTGGTTTATGGATAATAGTTCAAAGGACTAATATTTGACCTTTTTATATGCCAACGTACAATAACAAACCTTGAAATATCCCCATTAAAACATTTATACTATACTCATATACAGATTTATAACAAAAATATTTATTTGTTCTTTCCACCAAACCTTTCACGTGTGTTGCCTGTCAGTCATTACTGCTACAATTGTAGAAGGTCAAAAACATGCCAATAATAGCGTTTAGGAGAACTCTTATTTACCTGAGAAATAAACAGTTCAACTTTAAAGCCCCGCAAAGAAATCACTTTCCAAGCAATTCACACCTCGGTCCAGTGTGAACTACACATTGCAAATTTTTCATGAAAAGAAGAATATATACTTTCTTTTCGAGTGCTGTCAAAAATACATGGGCATACAAACTCTTCACTGTGGCCATCACAGATACAAACCATTCAGGGGGAAGGCCTAGAACTGTAAAAGCATCATGTGTTATCAAACGTTAATAACAAATTATTCTCGTTAAATAAATCCTTATTGTTTTTGGTGTGACTCCAGTAGAATCTCGACCTGTTGCCAGCAGGTACAAAGTAGTAAGTACTGTAACTTCCTGATACAGACTTTTTATAATAAGTCACAAATAAATGGGCCGACAGTGACGCTTTCTTACCCATCTTAACGTCGCCCCAATCACATTGAATACCCCCCCAAAACACATATTATTTTAAAAAGATAAATCAATTACCACCATAACATAAACAACAAAAATCTACTCACATAATACCGTACACACCAAACACACACATAAAAAACATTCAACCAAACAAAAACCATAAATAAAACAAAAAGATATCTTAAGAGCACAGATTTAAACGTAGACTCATATATGAAGTAGATGCAGAAAGTAAACAGCATAGTGGGTCAATTTCCTTTGTTTTGGTCCCGTACCTACCACTCTCTACCAGCGTGAAGCGAACCGTACCTACCACTCTCTACCAGCGTGAAGCGAACCGTACCTACCACTCTCTACCAGCGTGAAGCGAACCGTACCTACCACTCTCTACCAGCGTGAAGCGAACCGTACCTACCACTCTCTACCAGCGTGAAGCGAACCGTACCTACCACTCTCTACCAGCGTGAAGCGAACCGTACCTACCGCTCCAACAGCGTGAAGCGAACCGTACCTACCGCTCCAACAGCGTGAAGTGATCCGTACCTACCGCTCCAACAGCGTGAAGCGATCCGTACCTACCGCTCCAACAGCGTGAAGCGAACCGTACCTACCGCTCCAACAGCGTGAAGCGATCCGTACCTACCGCTCCAACAGCGTGAAGCGAACCGTACCTACCGCTCCAACAGCGTGAAGCGATCCGTACCTACCGCTCCAACAGCGTGAAGCGAACCGTACCTACCGCTCCAACAGCGTGAAGCGATCCGTACCTACCGCTCCAACAGCGTGAAGCGAACCTGTGTACATGCGCAGATACTGTGTGTGACTTGCATCTCGCTTATCTGAATATTTGCGGTGCTGCTCGTGGCAACGTCTTTTAGCTGAGTTAACCTTTAAATTACAATACCGCAATGTTCAAAGACTCAGTGACACGGTTTAAAAACGACTTTAGTGCTCTATGTGGGAAATACTGAACATGATCTGCTAGCTGTGAAGAGAGAAGGTGATTGGCTGAGTCAAGTTGAAGGTGCGGAGATAGGGTTCAAAGGTCTTTTAACACAGCCAGGTGATAGGTCAGAAGAGCTGAGGCTGGAGCTGGGAGCTACAGTACAGTGTGGATGGTGGGGTAGTTGCATTGTGGCGTATCTGAAGAGAGAGTTGGGCTGAAGACAGAACAGAGATAGTGTCCACTAGCAAGTACTGTAGGTGTGTGTGTTTAACACCGGACAGCGTTCCCGTTCTCCATCTCCGTGATCATGACAGGGAGCAGGCTGCGGGGTGGAGGGGGGCGGAGGGGGTCCGTTAGGGAGGCGGTGAGGGAGGGCGTCAGGGAGGGAATACGGACACGAGGAGCCTCAATGGAGTTCCCTCTCACAGTGATGTGGTCCCAGCCACCCTGAGGAGAGAGAGAGGAAGAGGGGAAGAGAGAGAGAGAGAGAGAAAGATAACAGATGAAGAGAGAAACTCAGACAGCCCCCCACCAAGAAAACCTTCAAAGTCATTGGTGTCTCAGAAGCATGTTGATGGGTTAGGGTCAGGGTTAGAGGTAAGGTTAAAGGGTCTCACCCCGATGCCGTAGTCCCACGACTGTCCCTTTGGGTCCATGGGCTGAACCCCCAGACGGTGGCAGACTGTCCCACAGCTCAGACTGTGGCTGCCTTGCACCTTGTCAGCTATGATCCACACCTACACAAACACAACGAGAAAGGTTGAGTTACTCAACACAGTGCAATGTCAAGAGCGTTGAATTTTGAGAAAAGAGAAAGTCACTATGATTCATTATTGCTGACGACAACCACCCAGGTTTTAGATTGTAGGTTCTGCTCACCTGGTCTAGAGGTCCTACGGAGACCTTGCGTACATTGTTGCAGATGTGTTCCCATGATGATCCCTGAGGGTAGCTGGGAGTCAGGCCCTGTCTGAACCACAGGTTACCTGGATGGAGAGCACAGCATTAAAATCATGACAGAAATAAATCATTGAGATGGCACAACTAATAGACAGCTGATAATAAAGACAAGTGTCATAGTAAGTCATGAAATTATTTTCTGTTGTACCATTTTGATCCACAGTGTAGACCGAAGTTCTCCCTACAGACACCTGTTGGAGCTTCTGTCTTCCAGGACAGGGGATGTGGTACCAGCAATCTCCTGCAGGGGGCAATAGTACATTAAACAGCCAGTGGTTAGTCTACTTTCATCATCTCTGTGATATGAACCAGAGCCCAGAGAGGTAAGCTCCTCCAGAAAGGAAAAATTGAGCCACAGTATTACTGCAAAGCCCTTTGTGACAACTGCTGATGTAAAAACAGCTTTAGAAATACATTTCAGTGACTAACTGAACTGTTGATTAGCAGTAAGACTGAAGGGAGAACCCTGGGTTCTGTCAGAGAGTGTGGGCTCTGCGTGGTTCTCTGGCTGACCTGCAGGGCTCTCTGAGGACACAGAGCCCCTGTAGAAGGCAGATCCATCCCTGGCAATGGCCCACACCTGGTTGTCCCCCCCGATGGAGATAGACTTAAAAGGCTGGTCTGTGCCCACGTGAAGCCACGACGTCCCCTAGGAACACACTCAACCACTTCGGTTATCAAACACAATGTGTGCGTATTCACAGTGAACATGTGTGTTTACATATTGTGTGTGTGTGTGAGACTTACGGCAGGAGTCAGTATGGTGACCCCCAGTCTACAGAGCACGTCTCCCTTGTTACTGATGGCCCACAGAGGGATCGGCTCAACACTGCTCTGAGCTCCACACAGGACGATGGTCACGTCACTCAACAAGATGGGCGGGACTTCTTGCCACGGCCCTGTGGTCGTCAGTTTACACTTCCTGTCAGAGGAAATACACTATATATAAACACACAAGTATGTGGACAGCCCTTCAAATGAGTGGATTCGGCTTTTTCAGCCACACCCGTTGCTGACAGGTGTATAAAATCGAGCAAACAGCCACCATGCAATCTCCATAGACAAACATTGGCAGTAGAATGACCCATACTAAAGAGCTCAGTGACTTTCAACCTGGCACCGTCAAAGGATGCCGCCTTTCCGAAAACTCAATTTGTCAAGTTCCTGACCTGCTAGAGCTGCCCCGGTCAACTGTAAGTGCTGTTATTGTGAAGTACAAACGTCTAGGAGCAACAACTGCTCAGCCGCGAAGTGGTAGGTCACACAAGCTCACAGAACAGGACTACTGATTGCTGAATCGCATAGCGCGTAAAAATCGTCTGTACTCGGTACACTACCGAGTTCCAAACTGCCTCTGGAAGCAACGTCAGAACAAGAGCTGTTCGTCGGGAGATTCATGAAATGGGTTTCCATAGCCGAGCAGCCACACACAACCTAAGATCACCATGCGCAATGCCAATCGTTGGCTGGAGTGGTGTAAAGCTCGCCGCCATTGGACTCTGAAGCAGTGGAAACGCGTTCTCTGGAGTGATGAATCACGCTTCACCATATGGCAGTCCGACAGACAAATCTGGGTTTGGCGGATGCCAGGAGAAGGCTAGCTGCCCGAATGCATAGTGCCAACTGTAAAGTTTGATGGAGCAGGAATGATGGTCTGGAGCTGTTTTTCATGGTTTGGGCTAGGCTCCTTAGTTCCAGTGAAGGGAAATCTTAAAGCTACAGCATACAATGACATTCTAGATTATTCTGTGCTTCCAACTTTGTGGCAACAGTTTTTATTTAACCTTTATTTAACTAGGCACTGGACGACAATGGGACAATTGTGTGGCGCCCTATGGGACTCCCAATCACGGCTGGTTGTGATTCAGCCTGGAATCGAACCAGGGTCTGTAGTGATGCCTCTAGCACTGCGATGCAGTGCCGTAGACCGCTGCACCATTCGGGAGCCCAGTTTGGGGAAGACCCTTTCTTGATACAGCTTGACAATTGCCCCCGTGCATAAAGCTGTGTCCAAACAGAAATAGTTTGTTGAGATTGGTGTCGAAAAACTTAACTGTCCTGCACAGAGCTTTGACCTCAACCCCATCGCACACCTTTGGGATGAATTGAAATGCTGACTGCGAGCCAGGCCTAATTGCCCAGCATCAGTGCCCGACATCACTAATGCTCTTGTGGCTGAATGGAAGCAAGTCCTCGCAGCAATGTTCCAACATCTAGCGGAAAGCCTTCCCAGAAGAGTGAAGGCTGTCATAGCCGCAAAAGGGGGACCAACTCCATATTAATGCCCATGATTTTGGAATGAGATGTTCGACGAGCAGGTGTCCACATACTTTTGCCCATGTAGTTTACAAGGGTTGTTAAAATAGGAGATAAGTCGCAACTAGACCAGTGTACCACTAGTTAATTAGGTGTGTTAGTACTGGGATGGAGCAAAAACATACACTTCCTGTAGGTCCCCAAGACCAGGGTTGAAGAACTCTGTCCTAGAGCTAATCTAAGGTCAGTTATTGTGTTTCCCTCAATGTCGAAGGTTGGGATTTAGGTAGAGTAAAGCTGATCCTAGATATGTGCTTACGGGCCATTTTTTTACCTAGAGCGCAAACTCAGGGTTGTTTAAACAGAGTACTGAGTCGGCAGAATGAGGCAGACCAGACTATTGTATATCACCTAGGTGGGTGCTACACTTCAGTAGTGGACTATCCAGCCTACCTACAGAGGAGGAGTACACAACGAATGAGGTGCCTGATGAACAGCACCGGGCTTGTCTAAGTAACTGACTGACGCTGCTCCCTCTCTGTGCCATCAAAGCTCCATCCTCTGAAGTACTGCCTAGCCTTTCTGAACTACCCTGCTCAACAACACCTCGTCATCTGACGCTGTGGATGACCATCGCCCAAGACCTGCCAGATCTCCACATTTGTTTTGTTTGGTTTTACGGCGTCTTTGAGATTCTCTTTGTAATGAAAAGCGCTATATAAAACAAATATATTATTATTGTGTGCTGACTAAATAAACAGTGATGAGGGAACAGAGCCATTGTTGTGTAGTAAGATACAGTACCTGGCCCATCGTCTACGACGAACAAAGTCCTTCAAGGTCTTGTGGCCATGATACGACCTGGAAGAGTACATACAGAGGGAGGGAGAGAAAATACATGACAGTGACGTAAACAAATATTATGGTTGCTTTCAAGCTGGGAAAAGATTCAGCTTGATGTGATAGATAGACCAATGAATATGTATTGGGGAAGGTTAGGTACACTCACGTTGGGAAATCAGCTGCGTATTGCCAACCCTCTCGGTCTGTCCCCTCGGAGATCCCATAGTCAATGGTCCAGTCTGCTACCTGATAAGAGACAGAGCAGTTAGCAAAACAAGTGTCCCACCCTGATCAGTTTCACCTGTCCTCGTTATTGTCTCCACCCCCTCCGGGTGTTGCTTGTTTCCCCTAGTGTATTTATCCCTGTGTTTCCTGTCTCTCTGTGCCAGTGTATTTATCCCTGTGTTTCCTGTCTCTCTGTACCAGTGTATTTATCCCTGCGTTTCCTGTCTCTCTGTACCAGTGTATTTATCCCTGTGTTTCCTGTCTCTGTGCCAGTTCGTCAAGTCAACCAGCGTGTTTTTCCCCGTACTCCTTTTGCTATTTCCTTTTTGCTACTCCTCCCGGTTTTGACCCCCGCCTGACTCTGGACTTCTTTCCCGCCTGCCTGATCATCCTGCCTGGTCTGACCTTGATTCTGCCTGCCCTTCAGTACCTTTTGGACTCTGAACTGGTTTTGACCCTTTTGCCTGTCCACGACCATTCTCTTGCTTTCCCCTATTGGATTAATAAATATTGTAAGACTCCAACCATCTGCCTCCTGTGTCTGCATCTGGGTCTCACCTTGTGTCATGATAACAAGCTTTGTTTGTAGGACCGTTTTAGACATCTACTGCTACTGTGTGCATGTTTAGTTTAAGTTCAAATGTGATACTGTCCATAGAGCTCGCCAGCTTGTAGTCCATGACCTTTATGAATTATGAAGCCTTTAATGTGCTCGTTCTGATTACATAAATGCAAAAAAAATACATTGGCTGATGAAGATAATTTCGTTTAAAAAAAGTTTACGGTCTCCTAAACCTGTTTACCACAGACCTTATTTTTTCTATTTATCCAAAACTTCCACAAAATCCCCATTAATTTCCCCATAGGCTTTGACCAACCATGGCAGAGTTAGTGCCTACAAAAAAGTTGTCATTACTATTGCTCTCTATTGAGGGTGAAATTGACATATTTTGTCCTGCTAGTGATACCCACCCATGTCCAGTGAGGAGATGGAGGCTTGGTGCTGGCCTTGGTACACTCCTGCAGTCCTGTTGCATCACTCCACATGTAACGGTCTGTTGGGAGGCCTCTGTTGGTGTAACCTGTGACTGGGTTCCACCTCTGGTTCTCATAGATGTAGACACACTTCACATCTGTCTGGGTGTAGATGTTATCTGTGCTGCTGGCCAGACCTGACAAAGACAAGAGAGAGATTATAGTCAGGAGCTGAGATCAAGTAGAGCTGATAAATACCCTTTCACCCTGACCAAACTGGCCCTGCGCATGTTGATTTTGTCTATCCCCACCAGATGCGATCATGACACACAGGTAAAAATAACAAATCTAAATGTGAGCCAACTATATCAATTTGGGGACTGTTCGAAACACAAAATATACATTCGTGGTCATTAAGATAGCTTGCTAATTTGTCCTGGGAGATAAACATTGGGTTGTTATTTTACCTGACATGAATAATATGGTGCCAAGTGCCGAGTCATACAAAATGGTGTGTTTCTCTATTCTGACGATTAATTCACAGTGGCGCAGTGGTCTAAGGCACTGCATCTCAGTGCAAGAGGCGTCACTACAGTCCCTGGTTCAAATCCAGGCTGTATCACATCTGGCCGTGATTGGGAATCCCACGGGCTGCTCACAATTGGCCCAGTGTCGTCCAGGTTTGGCCGGGGTAGACCGTCATTGTAAATAAGAATTTGTTCTTAACTGACTTGCCTGGTTAAATAAGGTTATATAAATAAATCTTCTCTCCTCATTCATCTTTTGGGTTTGTATGCTCATGGAAACCAATGAGTAGGTGGGAGAGGCGTGACTAGCAGCGCATTGAGCGTCTCAAATAGAACCAAGTTCTACTTTAGCGTTCGGCAAGGCAGATGTTCGTTGACGCGTGTGAGCAGTTTGGGTGAAATGATTGAATAACATGTACGCATTAATTTATTTTCCAATGCTCGCACACGCAACGTTGCCAGTTTGGTTTACCTGTTAGTGGCTATACAGTACTTGGTCATGTTTAGCATATGCTTTAAGTCCAGTCCAGTAGGTTTATGTTTAGTATATATTTGTGTTTACCCTGGAAGAATCCCCCTCCATAGCCGCCGGTGTAGACCCAGGCAGTGTGGTCGTAGCCTACCCCCCACACCACCCCCAGACTGTTACACTCCACCAGACGTAGGTGGCCCCCCACCTGATGCCAGAACCTGCAAACACACAAACAGACAGGGCAGACAGGGAAGACAGGGCAGACAGGGCAGACAGGGCAGAGCAACATGTGGTTAGAGACAAAAGAAAGAAAAGTATACCATTTTCCAGTGACTGTCAACCAATGTTTTATCAGTTAAGACTATTCAGTTGTAAGTGCATATATCTGATCAATAAATATCTATCTATTTATCCACAAATAACTCATTCACGATGTACTGCAGGTTTGTATTCATAGGTCTCATTTATCAAGCCTTTATAAAGCATTGATAACAGCTCAGAGGACATGTCTTACATCTGGTCACATGGTGTGGGGTAGGGACAGGCCTCCAGGCTAGGCGAAGGCTCACAGACGAAGATGTCTCCTTTACAGGTGACTGACCAGATGGCTTGTTTGGAAGGGGGACCCTGGATCCCTCGGGCGTCACAGCACGACACACTCAGCAGGGCCAGCTGGGGGTACAGAGAAACATAGTCAAGACATTAAGGCCCCACTTTTACCAAACTACAACTTATAAAGGACGTATATAGCATACATAAATTCATAAGCCCTACATAGAGGCAAAGTCATACTACATAAAAGGTTCATTTAAAAAAATGGTTATATCTGGTTCTTTGTGGCATAACCCTTTCGCCATCCATAATTTAGCATGACATTTGCTTATGAATAAAACATGATATTATGTGAAAATGGAGCACTGTACTTTGTGACAGGTTCAGATGGAAGACAGTGATCATATAACCTACCCAGTCATGCATCTCCACCTCAGTGGCAGCAGCCAGTCTGATAGGCCACCTCTGTTTGGTCCTCTCTGCTGTGTAGACGGCAAACGTGTGTTTGGAGTCATTCAGCACCGGCACCAAGATAGTCACCTCGTTGATGAACGCATGCAGGTACTGGAGAGAGGGAGGAGAGGAGGAGAAAACCAGGACTAAATAACTCATCACAGAAAACACCCACACACACGCACTGTGACCCTCCCCTCACCTTCTTCTCCTCATTGAAGTTGTAGTAGAGGAAGAGGATGCCGTCCTGGTTTCCCTCAGGCCCTGAGAACTGCTCCAGGGCAAACCTCACATCCACCCACTTATGGGGCTTCCAGTCCCTCCACCACTGCATGGTCCCTTTCTTCACCCACACAGACTGGGATGGAGGGGGGGAGGGAGGGAGAGAAGGAGGGGAGGGAGGGAGACTAATCAACGTCTATACAACAAGGGCAAGTCATAAACAAAACTCATTAAATCAAGGCAAGCAACCAAAAAGTAGCATTTGTAAACGTTCAAGTTGTCGGTACCTGTTCTACGGCCTGTTCGTAGTGTTTAAAGTGGTCCAGCTCTCTCTTGGAGCGTTCGCTGAGCTGCTCATAGATCTGTTTCCGCCAGGCAGCTGTCTGGGCTGGACTGATGGACAGACTCATGGACTGGACTGATGATGCCAGGGCTAGGAGAGACAATAAGACAAAGGTCCAAACTTTATCAACAACGTGTGAGGAAACACTCCAGTGGCTCAACAACAACAAGGAAAAAGCAGAGATACACTGTTACATCAGGCAGAAGTGTCTATTCTGGTTTAATTGCGAGTTGCAGCTGGCGTTTTGCTTATTCCTAGGCTTGTTTTAATATACAGGAGAAATACAATTTCAAAGCGATACAATATCTACAGTATCTGTGTCTCACCTGTGGCAGAGTTGAACCAGTTGAGCTGGGAGTGACAGTTCACACCACAGCCTCCTCCACTGACCCATGCCCAGAGCGGGTGTTCATCTGCCCCATACGGCTCCCCCTGACACAGGGTGTAGGTGGCCACCGAGGACAGACTACAGGTGTCAGCCGAGTCCCCTCTCACCACGGCAGGCCCCACAGCCAGGTGAGTCTGGGTCTCTTCCAGGTCCACGTTACTCCACTGGGGGTCCCCAAGCCCTCCAGACAGGCTGGGGGAGAGAAGCAGGGCCGGAGGGGGACACTTGGCCTCCGGTTCCCCAAGAGCGACTTCCTCTTCTGGGATAGAGGGACTGGCAGTGGTGGCAGCGGTGGCCCCCTCCTGTTTGACCTCACGGTCGGAGAGCATCTCAGAGATGAAGCTGTCGCTGGTGACCTTAGGGATGCGTGGTTTGGGGACGTCGGGGTCAATGGGAGGGGTCTCAGGGGGAGGAGAGGAGGGGCATGACCCTACTTCTAGGACCGCCCTCTGTGGACCGCCCTCTGTGTCCGAGTCTTCACTCATCACAGACTGGGCTTGGACCTCACCACTGAAGAAACAACCAGCACTGTGGGACGGGGAGAGAGAGAGAGAGAGGGAGAGAGAGAGAGATATTAGTATTACGCAGAGCACCCAGCTAGCAGACTGTTTGGCTAATCGTTTTATGTAGATGAGATTGCCCAAGCATTGGAAATGTTTCACAGTATTCCGTGTCCATGTCCACCTGTGCAGACTGCTAATGCTGGCGGAGGAGTGGGACCTGATGTCTCCGTCTCGGGGCACGTTGACAGCCTTCCAGGCTTTACCACTCAACTCACTGGAGGTCACACCCTGACGGAAATACACTGCCCGGTCCACACAGCTAATACCCCACACCTGGACAGAGTCAGAACAAACAGACATTTACCTGTGTAGAATGCCCGACCAAACATGTTTCAGCACCATGGACAAAGTGAATCTTTATAAACCACACTCAGAGAACTTACCTGACAATCTATTAGAAGGTCTGTTAATAAACATTGATCAAATCCTTACCTGGTCGTTGAGGCCCACGTTGACCATGACCATCTCCCCGACCATCCCGATCCAGCCTGAACCACATGGGTTATGGGAGTTGATGCCACGCCTGAACCATACCTGACAGATACAGAGAGATAATCATCAGGAACATACTGCTGACAAGGGAAGCGTTAGAGAGCATACATGAGAGTGTTTCATATAGTCTTACTTTGTTGTCCTTGGTGACGGCCCAGACTACGTTGTCCCCCACAGCTACGTGGATGGCCCCGGCCTCTGGGTTGGGAGAGTCCACCACCACCCAGGACGAGCCTGGCAGAGAGAGAAGAGGAGGAAAGACACCATTAGACACACTCTCAGGCTCTCTCTCGCTCACAAAAATGTTTCCTCTCTCCATTTCTCTCTCCCTTGCACACACACAAACAGAGACAAACATGTGGTCTCTCATTCTCTGTCTCCTTCTCGCTCTCTCTCTCTCTCTCTCTCTCTCTCACACGAATACACACACACACACTTCCTCTGTTAACCAGCCACCTTGTGGGCAGTCTCTGGTGATGCCCTCCCTGACAATGAGTTGTCCCTCCCAGAGCACAGCCCAAACCAGGTCCCCTGGCCCACAGCTGATCTGCACCACCTCCCCAGGCAGAGACACCTCCTCCCAGCCATCCCCCTCTGGGCTGTGGTGATGGATACCCTCACGAAACCACACCTAATGACCCAGATCATACACACACAGGCAATTAGTCAATCAAATTGATTTGTTAGTTTACGAATACATTTGTGTTGTATGTGTGTGTTTTGTGATCTCTGGAGATATGACCTCGCCCTCTGAGCTGTGTGTGTGCGCGTGTGTCCATGCCATTCATGTGTGTGTGCATGTATTAGTGTGTTTGTGTGTGTGCATATATGTGTGTGTGCATGTAATACCTTGCCCTGTAGAGAGACAGCCCACAGAGACAGCCTCCCCCTGGGCTCCTCACTGATCTCCCAGCCTCCACAGCTGATGTCATTAAAGGGGTCTGGCAGGGGACCACTGTGACCCTCGGATGGGATCTGGTAACACAGAGAGATACGGGTCAACACACACACACAGGCCTAAACAAACCTACAGTACATGATGAGTACAGTTCAGTACATGAAGAAAGCATTCACAGCAGAGGCATACAGTTACATCCTAGTTGTGACAGGTGATTATATTGCTCCAAATACACACCTTGGCCCAGGTGTCCGTGGCCTTGTACCTCCTGTAGCGGATCCATCGCCGGCGACGGACACACGAGTTCCACTTCTTGTCTTTGATGTAGGTGGCAGGGAAGTCCATGGCATAGGTCCAACCCTGCAGACACACAGACAAATCCATTCACACATGAATCATCGTAGGTGAGGGTAAGACAATGACATAGAGGGAGGGAAGGAAAGAGAGAGTGAGGGAAAGAGAGAAGGTGAGAACGTCTAAAATGGGGAGACAAGAGAGAAAGATACCGATAAAGACAGAGGGAAAGAGAGAGTGAGAGTGTGAGAAAAATAGCGAAGAACAACAGACAGACACTCACTCCTTTCTCTGTGGGTTCTCCTCCAAAGTTCTCATCGATGTACCAGTCCCCCTCCCACTCCCAGTTGGTCGAGGGAAGAAGGAAACTGTCCAGGGGTTGGTGTTCCAGCCCTGTGATGTCACTCCAATGCCAGCGGTCGCTCGGCAACAAGTGATCCGAGAAGTTATCCTTGGGATTCCATCTCTGAGAGAGAGAATTATAAGAACCATAAATGCAGCAGGTGCAAAAGAAGCAGAAATACACACACACACACTAGTGATGCGCAGGTCAGCTATTTGTACACCTGCACCCGCCCGCAATTTCTAATAACCCACCTGCAAACGCCCGACTATATATGATAAAGTGAAAATCTGCACCCAACCCTAACCCACAAATATAGAAAATGCACTGTACAGTCTGAGGAAGAATGATCTTTTGACAGGCCTTTTTAGATAGGAATATGTTTCTGCTTATATTTTCAGACATTTTGGTAGGCTATTTGTTAGTCAACTTGTCTATAATTAAATACATGCAGCTTCTCTTCTGCCATTACTTGTTGCCCTAGAAGACTAAATAAACAGTTGATCGCCAGAATAATGTCATAAATTGATCGAATGAATGCTTCAATCTAGTTGACGTCGGTAAAGTTTGTTTTCTCTTTCATCTCTGCTTCTCTAGTGGAGCAAAGACGTTTATGGACCAGGGAGAAAATGCAATAACAAAAATAAAACTGGAAAGATTTCCCGCGCAAAATCAGTTTGACCGGTTTTAAGAAAATGAAAAGCTGTTAAATAGACCCAACATGTTGCTGATAAGACTTCAGTTCGGCTTGGATGCATATTTGATGTGGTTGAAATAGTATCAGCTTTTATGATGCTGATAAAGATAGCATCTTTACAGACAGTCACTAACCGGTTTCATTCTGTTTCATTCTCTCAAGATGCTGAAATAAATCAAGAATATATTTCTTCACTCCTGTTCCAGAGAGTCAAAATTAACATTTGGTGTATAATTGTACTGCAAGGAATGCTCAATTCTGCAAGAGTTAATATTCTATTAGGTTATGTGAAAGGTTATAGACCTACAGTCAGTGTCCAGATTTCAGTTAGGCTATTATTCCATCCATTTAACCCATTTGAACAGTCGCCTACAGTTCCCTTGGCGTACCATTTTAACCTCTACAGGATCGGTCGGGACAGTTTTTGCTCAATATGCAATAATGTGACTAGAATGACGTTGTAAACAACAGCCAACTTTCCGAGACATAGACATGTCTTATATGGGCAGGAAGCTTAAATTATTGTTAATCTAACTGCAGTGTTCAATTTACAGTAGACCCCCCCTTAGTATTTCTGTATGTTCTCTATAGTTATGTACTTGAAAATGTATAAATTGACCACTTCGGCACATTTGGTCAAACTCATGGCAGACTTGATACAAAATATTGTGTAGTGATGTAATTCTTCACTGGATCAGTCTGAAACTTTGCACACACACTACTGCCATCTTGTGTACAACGCCTAAATTACACATAGAATCCTATCTCAACGTATGGCCTTTCTCTTGCATTTCAAAGATGATGGAACAAACAAAAAATAGAAAACGCATGCTTTTTTGTTTGTATTATCTTCTACCAGATCTAATGTGTTATATTCTCCTACATTCATTTCACATTTCCACAAACTTCTAAATGTTTCCTTTCAAAATGGTATCAAGAATATGCATAGCCTTGCTTCAGGTCCTGAGCTACAGGCAGTTAGATTTGGGTATGTCATTTTAGGCGGAAATTTAAAAAAAGAGTCCGATCCTTAAGAGGTTCCCGTTTGTGACTGTCGAATTTGTATAGTGCCTCACAATCATCACGCATGACATAGCCGACACTGCTATCATCCTCTTTTGCCATTTCACCAAATTTTTCCAAAACATTAGAATACTGTTCTGGCCCTCCTATTTATTTTCAACTCTACATTTCACAGCTTTTTTCTTATTGAATTAAACTCCGACACTGTCATTTTTGCTTCAGTGGATCGAGGTTAACTTTTTCAAAAGCATTTGGCCGTATATTTGGCACGCTACAGTTAGGCCCTTATAGTTTAGGCTTGGGCTACGTACTAACACCAGATAAAGAAAGAAGAACCCCAATGTAGCCTAAAGATATGACTTGCACAATAATTATGCATTTATGGATTTTCTATTAAAAAACAAATCTTTATTCAACCCGTTCGGCACCCACCCGCCCTTCATCCACACAATATTTCATGACCCTAAACCTGTCCGTCCCGAGGACACACACACCATGTACCTGGTTCTCGTATGTCTCCTCCTGGTAACGTATGGGTACATCACTAGAGTGGACATTCAGGTAGATGTGGTGGTCACAGGCGATACCCCAGCAACACTGCTGTACGGCTGTCACCCTCTTAAACTCTAACAAGGCATCATGACACTGCTCCCACTGCTGCCCTCCAGTGGACAGGCTGTAAACACGCCCGTACACATCCACTGCCCACAGCAGGGACACAGGCATGGTCAGGCCTAGGGAGAAGGAAGACATAACAAAGTAAGATGCCTTGTTTTCATTTAGAAAGAGGGATGAGAAATGGGGAAGAGGAGGATGGACAATTAGCAGAGGTCACAGAGAGGGAGGAGTATAAAGGGGGTAAGGAGGAAGAAAAATAGAGAGAAAGCGAGAGAGCGAGTTCTCTCAAATTACCCTCCTTGAGAGGCACACACCCAGCCAAACTGCTTGGTCTAATAATAAGGAAATCATATTTCTAATTAAAACAGTCTAGTGATGTAGCTAGGCTAGCCAGCAGGCTAGTGAGTCTGAATCAGCATGCTCACTGCTGACCTTCTGTTCAGCTCTCCCTCATGGCCCATGGCCCTGCCTCATCTCTCTTGTGGAAGCAAGGAGTGTACAATAAGCTATAGTACAGAGTCTGCCTCTATTCCATCTATCCATGTAAGGGTAAAAGCAGTGGTGTATAGTACTTAAGTAAAAATACTTTAAAGTACTACTTAAGTTGGTTTTGGGGGTATCTGTACTTTACTTTTTATATTTTTGGCAACTTTTACTTCGCTACATTCCTAAAGAAAATAATGTACTTCCTACTTCAAACATTTTCCTTGACACCGTAAAGTACTCGTTACATTTTGACAGGAAAATGGTCCAATTCACACAAGAGAACATCCCTGGTCAACCCTACTGCCTCTGATCTGGCAGACTCACTAAATACAAATGCTTCGTTTGTAAATTATGTCTGAGTGTTGGAGTTTGCCCCTGGCTATCCACCAATAAATTTAAAAAATAAAATTGTGCTGTCTGGTTTGCTTAATAATATAAGGAAGTTGAAATGATTTATACTTTTACTTTTGATACTTAAGTACATTTTAGCAATTCCATTCACTTTTGATACTTAAGTATATTTAAAACCAAATACATTTAGACTTTTACTGGGTGACTTTCACCTTTACTTTTACTCAAGTATGACAATTGAGTACTTTTTCCACCACTGGGGTAAAAGGCTAAACTGACCTTACACTAGTGTCTAGGCGGGGCAGCCTCAACCTATTACATCCTATCCTGATCCCAGTACGTTATGTAATGCCTGGGGCGAGTGCTGCTCTACGAAGTTGTAGCCCCTGTCACAAACAATCAATAAACTAGCCAGAGAGATAAACCTGTATACTATCTGAAGCAAGCTGCGATCTGATCTAGTGACTCGCCCAATTAACTCGAGAGTCTCTAGATACTGGTACTTGCTAAACTGCAACATTGTCACTCACTGAGAAAATACTGTGGCACATGAATTACGTTTGCTACATTGTAATAGGATGGTGAATGATCAACATTGATACATTGTTGATTATCGGGCACCTACGTGACACATAGTAGCTCAGCTTTTGGTTGGTTTACAAAGTAGTCTACTTTTAGCATGCTAAACTTATCGCAGGTAGACTGCAATTGTAGCATAACAGCTGACTACTGCTATCAGCAAATCTACAATCACATAAAGGACACTCAACCTTACAAACGTGGCATGACTATACATACAATGAATGGCCTGGCTAGCACGGAGTAAATATTAGCTTGACATTGCTATTTAAGCGTTACAGGGAGGCTTACCACTAAAGCACAGCCATAAATGTAATAGTTAGCAATAGCTCATCACTTACCGTGTGTTCTCTCTCATAAACGGTATGGTAAATCACTGCAATTCATTCGTCATATCAGATTGAATATACCATTAATAGCGATATTTTCTTTAATCCGAAACAGGAAGTGTGGTGTTTTACTGTAAACGCGGATTGGCTGCTGCACCAAATGAACCAATGGCTGAATTTGTCCAGTAGGCGATGATATGAGCTTTATTATAGGGCATTACAAGATCTGGATAATAACATTGGATAATGTAATACAATAGAATATAATACAATACAATACAATATTGCTCTTATCTTTCGTTACCAGCACTGACTTTGCTGATAGCTGTTTTATTGAGGAAAGTTTTACTTTGTGATGTGTTGTTGCACTGACTGTAAGTCTGCTAAATGGACAAACGTAAAAGTAAATTTGGTTAGAACAGAAATGGGCTTTTCCCCCAACACCCTCAGACAGACAGACACTGGATATAACCACTAGGAGTAGAGAGTGGATGTTATAGAATTACCTAGGCATGGACAGTAATGTCCTACTGAGAATCCCCAGTGTTGTCTCATGCGTTTCCTTCTAAATGTGTCTTATGACCTGACAAAATAGTAGTGAAAATTGACTCGTGGTAAACATAGACATCTTTATTGAAAGATTTATGTGTGTGTGTTTATGGTAATGAAATTAACATAACTTAAAGCTATTTACTATGGGTCCGGAAAGAATGGTAGCCTACTCATTCATTCAATATAAAAAACGACTAATTCAATAAAAGACAACCAAAGCTTGTTATTCTCCATTTCATCTCATGTATTAAGGGATGAACAACATATTCAATTATAATGCAAGTCTTCATACAGATACACAGTAGGCTATGGCAGTACATTGCAAAGCCAATACATGAATAAGGACCATGTAAGGTTTATCTTGTTTCACTGTGAGATAACATTACATTAGTCTACATGGTGCCAAGAAATATATATATATTTTCAGACAACCATTTTGCCCATGATATATTTACAAAACTTGAGGACAAGGACAGAACATCATGTTACATATTTTTCCTTCTCACCTTTAGAGAATGAAAACAATACACATCAGTATCTGAACAGAGATAGAAGAGGAGGAACCATGTCCCGTGTTCATTTCAAATACTTATTTGGGATGGTAATCATCAATTAGTATGGACAGCAGTGTGGTGTATATCATGAATTACTCTACACAGAAGGAAGATTTAAAAAAACGGTTTACTCTTTTGATATACTGCATGGCTCATACTGTATTTCTACCAAAAACAATGTGATTGTGATTTACAACAATTGTGTATTTGTATGCACACAACCTTCAGCTTACCATGAAAAGCCAAAAAGAAATTTCCGCCCTACAAATATTGTACAAACATCATGAACGTTCGAACAAGTTTGAAAAAATACAATTTAAAAGTATGAAGAAATAGCATGGTATATGTCAATGCATTCCCCATTCAGAATACATTCATTTAGTAGTCTGTCAAATCAAAAATCCCTTATTTTAATTTAAAAAATGGACACTACCTGCTAGGCATAAATGGATTGAATCAACTTTGTTTCCACGTCATTTCGACAACAAAACATATTTGTGATGAAGTTGAATCAACATGGAAAACAGATTGGATTTTGCGTAAAGTCTTCAATATAAGGGAATTTTGTCTTTTTTTCAACCAACTTTGAACCTAAATCCAATGACATGGTGCAATTTGTTGTTGATTTCACATTGAATTCACATTAGTTGACAACTCAACCAACTGTAAATCAAAAATAGATGCTGAACAGATGGATGTCTGTGCCTAGTCGGTATATTCATTATTCCATAAACTCTCACTGTTTAAACTCAATTTGTTTCATATGTTTACATAAATAGTCTCTCCATTTAAAAATGGGCACGTAATAATGAAAAAATAAACATGGAAAATAACTGAGCTCTTCTTTTCCCAACAAATTCCCACAACTACTACAGACAGATTATTATTATTATCTTGTCGGACTGTGATTCTGAAGTGTTGGTGGTGCAGAGATTCCAAGCTTCATAAATCCTCTGTCTGGATGATCCCTGGTTATCAGACGATTGGTGCTGATCTGTCATTGGTCACTGTAGGTCTCAGTTTGACAGTGGCAAAGGGATTCCCACCTCTGGAAAATATTTCAATAACACATTGTAATAGGTGACATCCTTATTATTTTTTATTCAAATTTCCCATCAAAATCAGTGCATAATCCAGGTGATAGGTTATAATGTTATAGCATAGTTATTATATGACTTACCCCAGAAAGGGAGCCTTTCCAACCCCATTGGGTAGAGAGATCTGTTTACAAAATGAAAGAAAAACACTTAAAAGTCCAGATACATGCTGTGCATATTTAGTACGTGCTGTATTGCCTCCCGTGCAGCTGTGAGTGAAAGGTTGTTTCTAGTTGTCTCTAGTCAGACAGGTTGGATAAGGATGTCAACTGTCAACACATACAGTCGTTGTGTCACTCCCAAGTGAAGAACTCTGGGACGTACGGAGACTGAGTGTACCATGACCTCACGTTGGGAGTCAGGAATCTAGAATGTCTAGAAAGGCCAGCACACAGCACACCTCTAGAAACTTATCACAGGTAGACTGCAATTGTTGCATAACAGCTGACTACTGCGATCAGCAAATCTACAACCACATAAAGGACACTCAACATTACAAACGTGAAACTCCTCTAGAAACACCTCTTCTCTGAGTAGATGGAAATCTTATTGTAAATCCAAACAAGTGAACGTGATGAAGATAGTTTTAAATGAGATGCTGAACTGATTACTTAGCTATGTTTTAGGATGTAAGAATGTGTATCTGTCTAACAAAAAAATGTCTGCACTCAGAAATTAAAATAAAATATCTGATGATGGATGAGAGTAAACAAACCCTCTCCAAGTTGTTCATTTTGGATCTTCAAGACATCAGATAAGGATACAATCTAACAGTGGATCAGCCTGTAGGCTGTTAAGTTTTTGTACTGCACAGGAACACTGCTGTAATAGGCTTGTTCAAACTACTTCAGGACATAACCAGTACCCTAACATTCCACTAGAGGGCAGTCTGTGTCCAGAAGTGAGGGCACAGAGGCACCTATGCGAGAGGCCCCATGGAGTGGCTTACATCAGAGACCATTAAACAATCTGGCAGCGACAATAACGCAAAGAGCAAAGTCACCTCTCTATGATCACATGATCAAATGGAAGTGAGGAGGGAGGGGGATCAAAGGGGGAGGGAAGCAAGAAAGTATGGGACTTCTAAGGAAAGGGTGAGAGGTGGGGAATGGGGAGAACAGATGGGGAGGCAACTTTGAGAAGTAGAGAGAAAGGGAAGGAGAAGAGCAGATGGGGAGCATGGGGGAGAGAAAGGGGAGGGAGGGATGCCAACTCTATTACGATAACATCCCTAACAGCAGTGTATTTCTCTCAAAGCCCTGAGGCAGCAGTTCCAGCACACAAAGGCAATGAGAGGAAAGAGAGAGACTACTTGATTACTTCATTCTCAAACCAGCTGACACCATGCAGGTCCTAATTGAAGCTGTGTGGATGAGCAATATTTCTGTGTAGGCCTATACCCCCGTTGTCCTCCCTCCTCCCTCCCTCCCTTTCTGTGTCCCTCCCTCCCTCCCTTTCTGTGTCCCTCCCTCCCTCCCTTTCTGTGTCCCTCCCTCCCTCCCTTTCTGTGTCCCTCCATTCCTGCGCAGAGACAAAAGCAGGCAGGGAGCATTTTTTAAATGTCTTTATTTTTCGATGTGACAGCTCTCTCATTCTCTCTCTTGCTCCTCCACCTCACTCTACTTATGTGCTATTTAGAACCTATAAGGGTTCTTTGGCTGTCCCTATAGGATAACCATTTGAAGAACCCTTTTGGTTCCAGGTAGAACCATTTTGGGTTTTATGGAGAACCCTTTCCAAAGAGAGTTCTACATGGAACCTAAAAGGTTTCTAACTGGAATCAAAAAGGGTTCTCCTATTGGGACAGCTGAGAGTGTGGCAGACAGGGGTTACATTAACACACAACCTCAAAACCCTGTTTCTGTCATGACCTAGCCTAATGTGTTCCTGGTGGTGGGAGTACATCCCTAACTAGCCCAGGTGAAAATACACTAGTAAAAAGTATTCCACGTTAGGTCATCCAACAATAAACCTGAGGAGAGTGTGGAGGTTTAACGTTCACCCTAAGGAGACCATTTCCCAGCATGTGGGCTGATAAACACTGAAATCAAAGTTGTTCAGACATTTCAGAGACCCCGTAGGTCACTTTAAAGTGGGTTGCTGACTGTACTGTAAAGTGAGAATATGGAAGGGATGACTGGGTTCTGACCATGTTTTTGGGTGAGGGTGTGGAGGAGCTGACCATTCTGACAGGGCTACTCTCCTTCCCGTCGCTGTAGTCTGGTGGCGGCAGCAGAACAGGCTCTTCCTCTTCCTGTTCCGGAAGACTGGCCACACTCAGACAACGCACCGGTGTCCCCAAACTGTAGACATAGACATATACACACACATTTTACAACTTTACCTGGTCCAAAATAACCTTGTTTGTACTTATTCTAGACACTTCTTGAAAGACCCCTAAAGATTTGAGAGGATTGGGTAGTTGTAAGCAATATCATAAGATTATCACATGGTTATATGTGTCTTGGTCTTACCTGTTTGAGATCAGTGGTTCATTGTAAGGTCGGCAGTATGATGAGGGAAACCACCCCCGCCTGAAACAAACACACCAAAATATTTGCCAAATAAAACAATGAATAACATCATTAAAAAATATATATACTACCGTTCAAAAGTTTGGGGTCACCTAGAAATGTTCTTGTTTTTGAAAGAAAAGCAACTTTTTTTGTCCATTCAAATAACATCAAGTTGATCAGAAATACAGTGTAGACATTGTTAATGTTGTAAATGACTATTGTAGCTGGAAACGACAGATTTTTTATGGAATATCTACAGAGGGCCATTATCAGCAACCATCACTCCTGTGTTCCAATGGCACGTTGTGTTAGCTAATCCAAGTTTATCATTTTAAAAGGCTAATTGATCATTAGAAAACCCTTTTGAAATTATGTTTACACAGCTGAAAACTGTTGTTCTGATAAAACTGGCCTTCTTTAAACTAGCTGAGTATCTGGAGCATCAGCATTTGCTTGTTCGATTACAGGCTCAAAATGTCCAGAAACCTTTTTTTTCTGAAACTCGTCAGTTTATTCTTGTTCTGAGAAATGAAGGCTATTCCATGCGATAAATTGCCAAGAAACTGAAGATCTCGTACATACTGTGTACTACTCCCTTCACAGAGCAGCACAAACTGGCCATAACCAGAATAGAAAGAGGAGTGGGAGGCCCCGGTGCACAACTGAGCAAGAGGACAAGTACATTAGTGTCTAGTTTGAGAAACAGATGCCTCACAACTCCTCAACTGGCAGCTTCATTAAATAGTGCCCGCAAAACACCAGTCTCAACGTCAACCGTGAAGAGGCGACTCCGGGATGCTGGCCTTCTAGGCAGAGTTCCTCTGTCCACTGTCTGTGTTCTTTTGCCCATCTTAATCTTTTATTTTTATTGGCCGGTCTGAGATATGGCTTTTTCTTTGCAACTGCCTAGAAGGCCAGCATCCCGAAGTCACTTCTTCACTGTTGACCTTGAGCCTCCCACTCCTCTTTCTATTCTGGTTAAAGCCAGTTTGCGCTGTTCTGTGAAGGGAGTAGTACACAGCATTGTGCAAAATCTTCAGTTTCTTGGATATTTCTCACATGGAATAGCCTTCATTTCTCAGAACAAGAATAGACTGACGAGTTTCAGAAAAAAGTTGTTTCTGGACATTTTTGAGCCTGTAATCGAACCCACAAATGCTGATGCTCCAGATATTCAACTAGCCTAAAGGCCAGTTTTATTGCTTCTTTAAATCAGCACAACAGTTTTCAGCTGTGCTAACAATTTCAAAAGGGTTTTCTAATGATCATTTAGCCTTTTAAAATGATAAACTTGGATTAGCTAACACAACGTGCCATTGGAACACAGGAGTGATGGTTACTGATAATGGGCCTCTGTACGCCTATGTAGATATTCCATTAAAAATCAGTTGTTTCCAGCTACAATAGTCATTTACAACATTAACGATGTCTACACTATTTCTGATCAATTTTATGTTATATTAAAGGCCAAAAAATGTGCTTTTCTTTCAAAAACAAGGACATTTCTAACTGACCCCAAACTTTTGAACGGTAGTGTATATTCTCACTGTAACGGCAGCCTTCCCTCTCTTCACGAGAAGAGAGAGTGTAACAGGGATCGGACCAAGACGCAGCAATAGCTCGTGTTCAACATGTTTAATTAACAGACGAAACCGTGAACACTTACAAAACTACAAAATAGGCGTACCGATACAGTCCTTTCTGGTGCAGACAAAACACAGAGACAGGAAACAACCACCCACAATCCCCAACACAAAACAAGCCACCTATATATGATTCCCAATCAGAGACAACACAAAACATCTGCCTCTGATTGAGAACCATATTAGGCCAAACATAGAAACAGACAAACTAGACACACAACATAGAATGCCCACCCAGCTCACGTCCTGACCAACACTAAAACAAGCACAACACACAAGAACTATGGTCAGAACGTGACACTCACTTGAAGTAAGCCAAATGTCCCTGAAGGCATGTGAAACACATATTTCAATGATCAAATATATGACAGATTCGCTTCGAAGACACTGTTTCAAGTTAAGAAATACAGAAATTGTTCCCAAGCCAAATCTCACTGTAAAAAGAAAAGAAAAAAATGTCATATTATATTATGCTAATATTAAACGGGTTGCTTATGGGCTGTTTACTTGGAGGTACCAAGTCTCTGTTCTTGACAAGCTGTCACTGATAACTTTAAAAACAATTTCATTCCCAAAGCAATAATAATGGCTGACAATGTCAAAGGGTCATGAAATGGACTTTGCTAATTTGTTTCAGAGGGAAAATGTCAAGGCAGGTAGACTAACATCTCTGCTTAAAGCACTCTCTCTCCCTCTCTCTCCTATTCTCTGATCTTTCACCTACATATGAGCACTAATGACTTTAATGAACAGATAGAGAGAGGGAGACACAAGACCAGCCATCAAAGCATGCACACATAATTACCAAGGTGGTTTTGAGCCATCGGTCTCTGTGGCCTCACCGCAATTACCCACACCTGGTCTTCTGAAATAATATTCAATTACCCACAACTCATCTTCTGAAATACTATTCTGAATGGCACAGATACAACTGCTTTAACAATAACATTACTTTCAGACCTGACATTTAACGGCTTAACAACACATAATGAGCACCAATTTTCCAATGCGCTACTTTCAACTGGTACCTGGTTCTACCGCCACTGTAGTCAGAGATGAAAAAAACGTAAACAAAGATTGCTACATATCCGCATCACTCTCAGAGAAATAAGTAGTACTGCTCGGCTTTACACAGTCAAATGTAACAAATATGTTTTTATATAAAGAACTGTACAAATTGTATATTTGTGACATCAATATTTAAAAAAATATTTCAAATAAATAATGCAATACAGTAGTATCTGATGATCTGTACGAAAAACATTTACATTTGACATTTTAGTAATTTAGTTGATGCTCTTATCCAGTGCAACTGACAAGTAAGCATCTTAAAATAGTTAGGTGAGACAACCACATATGACAGTCAAATATACAGGATACGAACATTCCATTCCAGGTAAATAATGGATATATAGCGTTTTGCAAAAAAACATACACATCTAAAATCTATGAATAAAAAATCTGAGAACAGTAATATGTTACACAAACATGAAGGTACTTATAAGCAATCATTCCTGATGAAAAAACACAAATGTGAAAAATTGGTGCATATGGCGTTTTGGAAATAAACTCTTTAAGTATTGCCTCCTCAAAAATGAGAACAATTCCCAAGTTGATACACTTGCGTATTTGCGGAGATACAGTACATTTCCTTATCGTTACACACCTAAAAACAGTTGTGTGAATACCAACACCTGTACCACAGAAGGAAATTGCACGAATGTTGGTGGCAACATTGCATAACTTCTCTGAGAGACCTTAGATCTGCATCTATAGGTTAATAAGGCCTGAATTATTGTGTAATAAAGGTGTAATAGATCTTTGTAAAAGTGTAATAAAGCTTTACAAACTCTTAATACCAGTGATGTCAATAAGCTTTTATAAACCTGTAATAAAGCTTCAAAAACCCTCATAAACCCTTAATAACCAGTAAATAGTGACTTACTGCCAGATCTTCTCCAGGTTAATGAGCCTTTATAAAGGAGTAATAAAGCTTCAAAAAGGTTCATAAAGGCCTTATTAACCAGTGAATAGAGACTTACTGCCGGGTATTCTCCAGCTCTCCATACAGCCATCCGTCCTTGTCCTCCTGGATTAGCAGCATGATGATGTCACCGTCGTCAAAGGACAGGAGTGTGTTATTGTTGCCGGCCGTGTGAGGGAAGATGGTCCTGACCCGTTGCTTCCTGCCCACGTTCAGCCCTGAACCTATCGACACCGACCTGGACAGAGACAGACTGCCACCGTCCTCCATACTGCCCTGGTCTGTAAGGTCAAAGTTCAAGTTAAATGTTTTTTACTATCAAATTGCAGAAAGACAGCAAGGACTCTCTGAAATACTTGATATTTACAATAGCAGAGTTCAAATTGATACTTTGCTAAGTATATCAGGGAGAAGACATGGCTTATAGCTAGTGATTTATAACCCTGGTCTAAATTACCATGCGGAGAAGAAAAATTGCATCATTAAAGAGGAGAATTGGTTTTGCAGCGGAATTTTCTGTATAATTTGAACATTCAATAAAAGAAGACATGGAGAACAAATGAAGTAAGAACAGATACATTAGCAGGATTAAAGGGAAGATGCAGCACAATTTGAAGGGAATTCAGTAGCCGTCCTGAACCTTCTTTGGATTTCTGAATATGATCTGTCTAGCACATGTACTCAATAAGGCCCCGGTGCACAAGATCAAATATTCCCAAACAAGACATTACATGTAGATTAGGACAGCACCTATAGTTTTATCTCTGTTATCTATTTTATCCATTTGTACAAGTCAGATTACGAAAGGCAGCATACTTACATGGGGAAGGTGGTGTGAGACTCTGTAAAACTAAACATAATCTCTATATAAGATACCAGCTACCAAAACCTGCTATATTTTCACATTTTTGATATGGAGTACATGTACAACTACACACACAATGAAACACATACCCAAACTTCAATCCAAAGACTGAAGCCTGAGGTGTGAGGCTGCAGTAGTACCTGAGTTGTGGTCTGATGTGGAGGTGTATGTGGATGTGATGGAGGCGTGGGGAACGTCCTGGTTGAACATGTTAACCAGTGGACTGATCTGGGCCTTCAGCTGGGGGGCTGGTGGGGGAACCATCGAGTCCCCATTGTTCTGATAGAGAAGACATAAAACAGGTTATGTTATGTACATGCAAGTCACAGTACATGCAATCCATCTAGAAGAGCAAATATCATTTATGAGAAGAGCCAAGCCTTTAAACCAAGTAAAGCGGTGAATGATTATAGCTTGTCCTTCTCTTGTTATAGCATTGTAACAACAGTGTAATAACAGCCATGACGTCCCACTCACCCTGTTGTAGCGCTCAACGCGAGGCGAGGCTTCTGGGGTTCCAGACACGGGAGTGCGGAGCCCCTTTATCATGGTCATCACCGTGTCAGGGACCTTGGTGGCATCGCTGCATTTATCCTGCCAGCTGGGCAGCTTTACCGCCAGCAGCTCTTTGGCCTACAGTGCAGATAGATATAGACCAGTTATAAAGGTGCAATAAAGCTTTATAAAGCATTCATAACTAGTATGTTAAATGGCCAAGTTAGGGGGAGCATTGGTTACAGTGCTGAACAACACATATAATCTCAGCCATATCAACCCCAAGGTGGGCATATTTGGTAGATTTGAATCCTGCTGTTGTTGATGTGACTAACTAGGAAGTCACCCCTCTGTGTATGATGATGTCACATCACTGAGTCTACCTTTAAGTCAAGGTTAACTATGGCCTAACAAAGTTGATTTACTGTTTAACGGATGCCCCGCTTCACATAAATATATTTTTTTATGGTTTTGAACATTTAATTTGATTTATGTGAATCGATTATTTTAAATTATTATTTTTGACGAAACAAACAATTCACTTTGCTATTGTAGTAGGTTGGATTCTGTTCAATCCCCTTGAATCGAATCATGTGAATCCAAATAAAAATGTGTAAATTATGAACAGTAATTTTAGGACAAAAAAAACTGTAGCCTTCCATTTTTTTTAACCTTTATTTAACTAGGTAAGTCAGTTGAGAAAAAATTCTTATTTACAGTGACGGCCTCGGAACAGTGGGTTAACTGCCTTGTTCAGGAGCAGAACAACAGATTTTTACCTTGTCAGATCGGGGATTCGATCTCACAACCTTTACGGTTACTGGCCTATCGCTCTAACCACTAGGCTACCTGCCACCCCCATTTGGGTTATGTGACTGCAAAACTTGTTTTGTAGATACTTTAAGTTGATTTGGGCATTCAATTTATGGGACATTGAAACTCAATAGATGCTAGTCAGCCTGCAAACACTAAGGTAAGATAAATATGACAAAACTAGAAAAGGTACATTTTCTGAAGAAAGTGTGTGGTTGCAACAGCTGTCTAAAAATATTTGTATGGTAGTGGGAGAAGTGTTAAATGTAGAATTCGAGCTGAATAGAAGCTGAAGCAGTTAGTTCTAGAAAGAATAGGTCTGATTACTTTAGTAGACTGCTAGTATTCAGACCCCTTAACTGTTTTATTCTAAAATGGATTAAAAAAAAGAGTTTATGCATTCATCAACCTACACACAATACCCCATAATGACAAAGCAAAAACAAGTTATTAGACATTTTTGCAAAAAATAAATAAATACAAAAAACAAACATACAGTAAGTATTCATAAGTATTCAGACCCTTTACTCAGTACTCTGTTGAAGCCCCTTTGGCTGGGATTACAGCCTCGCATCTTCTTGGGTATGACGCTACAAGTTTGGCACAACTGTATTTGGGGAGTTTCTCCCATTCTTCTCTGCAGATCCTCTCAAGCTCTGTCAGGTTTGATGGGGAGCTATTTTCAGGTCTCTCCAGAGAGTTCGATCTGGTTCAAGTCCGGGCTCTGGCTGGACCACTCAAGGACATTCAGAGACTTGTCCCAAAGCCACTCCTGCGTTGTCTTGGCTGTGTGCTTAGGTTCGTTGTCCTGTTGGATGGTGAACCTTCGCCCCAGTCTGAGGTCCTAAATGCAAATTTTTAATCCCTCGCCTTACTTTAAAAAAATTACATCTACTTTAGGCCTAAATGACTAAAGGTTAACTAAAGGACTAAACCCCTTATGTGCAGTACCTTCTCATGGAAGGCGGTGACATGGTAGGAGAACATGCAGTGTTTGTCGACCAGAAAGCAGAATCGTCTCTTCTCCTCCAGGAGGGCCTCTCTGCAGCCGTCAGCGATGAACTTTTGCATGTCACTCTGCCGCGACGAGATCGTCTTCATATACTGAGGGAAGAGGAGAGACAGGTCAGTTAGGGTTAGTTGAACTGACGGGGGGGGGGGGGGGGGTCATTAAGGAACTAAAGGGGACAGGTTAGTAAGGGTTGGTTGAACTGATGGGGGGGGGGGGTCATTATGGAACTAAAGGGGACAGGTCAGTAAAGGTTGGTTGAACTGATGGGGGGGTCATTAAGGAACTAAAGAGGACAGGTCAGTAAAGGTTGGTTGAACTGATGGTGGGGTCATTAAGGAACTAAAGAGGACAGGTCAGTAAAGGTTGGTTGAACTGATGGTGGGGTCATTAAGGAACTAAAGAGGACAGGTCAGTAAGGGTTGGTTGAACTGATGGGGGGGTCATTAGGGAACTAAAGAGGACAGGTCAGTAAAGGTTGGTTGAACTGATGGGGGGGTCATTAAGGAACTAAAGAGGACAGGTCAGTAAAGGTTGGTTGAACTGATGGTGGGGTCATTAAGGAACTAAAGAGGACAGGTCAGTAAAGGTTGGTTGAACTGATGGTGGGGTCATTAAGGAACTAAAGAGGACAGGTCAGTAAGGGTTGGTTGAACTGATGGGGGGGTCATTAAGGAACTAAAGAGGACAGGTCAGTAAGGGTTGGTTGAACTGATGGGGGGGGGGGGGTCATTATGGAACTAAAGGGGACAGGTCAGTAAAGGTTGGTTGAATTGATGGGGGGGGGGGTCATTAAGGAACTAAAGAGGACAGGTCAGTAAGGGTTGGTTGAACTGATGGGGGGGTCATTAAGGAACTAAAGAGGACAGGTCAGTAAGGGTTGGTTGAACTGATGGGGGGGTCATTAAGGAACTAAAGGGGACAGGTCAGTTAGGGTTGGTTGAACTGATGGGGGGGTGGGGGTCATTAAGGAACTAAAGGGGACAGGTCAGTTAGAGTTGGTTGAACTGATGGGGGGGGGGGGGGGGGGTCATTAAGGAACTAAAGGGGACAGGTCAGTTAGAGTTGGTTGAACTGATGGGGGGGTCATTAAGGAACTAAAGGGGACAGGTCAGTTAGAGTTGTTTGAACTGATGGGGGGGTCATTAAGGAACTAAAGGGGACAGGTCAGTTAGAGTTGTTTGAACTGATGGGGGGGGGTCATTAAGGAACTAAAGGGGACAGGTCAGTTAGAGTTGGTTGAACTGACGGGGGGGTCATTAAGGAACTAAAGGGGACAGGTCAGTTAGAGTTGTTTGAACTGATGGGGGGGGGGGGGGGGGGGTCATTAAGGAACTAAAGGGGACAGTTTAGTTAGAGTTGTTTGAACTGATGGGGGGGGGGGTCATTAAGGAACTAAAGGGGACAGGTCAGTTAGAGTTGGTTGAACTGACGGGGGGGTCATTAAGGAACTAAAGGGGACAGGTCAGTTAGAGTTGTTTGAACTGATGGGGGGGGGGGGGGGGGGTCATTAAGGAACTAAAGGGGACAGTTTAGTTAGAGTTGTTTGAACTGATGGGGGGGGGGGTCATTAAGGAACTAAAGGGGACAGGTCAGTTAGAGTTGTTTGAACTGATGGGGGGGTCATTAAGGAACTAAAGGGGACAGGTCAGTTAGAGTTGGTTGAACTGATGGGGGGGTCATTAAGGAACTAAAGGGGACAGGTCAGTTAGAGTTGGTTGAACTGACGGGGGGGTCATTGAGGAACTAAAGGGGACAGGTCAGTTAGAGTTGTTTGAACTGATGGGGGGGTCATTAAGGAACTAAAGGGGACAGGTCATTTAGAGTTGGTTGAACTGACGGGGGGGTCATTAAGGAACTAAAGGGGACAGGTCATTACTGGGTTACTGACAGGCGTACTGTTAACTCTGCGTGTACAGTATATGTATGAGATTGTCTCCAGATACTGACGAGAGGACACAGAGGGAGACTGATTGTTAAAGCATTCAGTAAGGTTGTAATTGCATGCTCAGAAAAAAGCAGCTTGCTTAACTGTTCAGGAATAACTAATGAGCCTTCTAATCAAAGTCTCTCCTCTGTCTGGCTCCATCTCACCCCCTGTTGTTACTCCACCATCCCTATCCTGTAGAAAATCACCCTGCTGAAAGAACCTGCGTCTGCCTCCCAAATGGCACCCTATTCCCAATGTAGTGTATAGTCAAATGTAGATCACTATATAGGGAATAGGGTGACATTTGGGAAGCAGGACACACTCCTTCCCAGAGAGTGACTCAGAACTGAAACACCCTCACAAAGCAGACCACGGAATCTGACATCACACCCAGACAAAGCTCAGCTCCTCTTTGAAACAACTCTCTCCCTCTGTCTCCTCCCTTATCTCTCCTCTCCTTTTTCTGGTTGTCATGACGACAGCGAAAGCTGGTTAGTCTCTAGGGTTGTGGTGGTGGTGTCACAGACCCTCCTTTAATGTTTAGCCCAGTCTCTCTCTCTCTCTCCCCCCTCCTCTCTCTCTCTCTCTCTCTTTCGCTCTCTCCCCCACTCCCCTGTCTCTCGCTCTTCCCCTCCCTCTTCCCCCTACGATGCGGCCACAACTAAACTATGGAGCTTAATTTATACTGCAAACAATAGCTGGAAGACTGAGAAAGACAGAGGGGAGGAAGAGAGAGATAGAGGATAGAGAGAGAAAGACAGACATACGGAGAAAGAACCATTTCACTGTACTTGTGCATGTAACAAATACGACTTGAAACTTGAATTGAGCTCAAGTGTTGCAGCAAACCTGTAGGGGTTTGAAAACGACAGATTTGTGGGCAAATTCCATTAAAGACATTCATGCATGACTTTGGAGAGAGCAGGATGTTACCTTTTCCATCCATTTCTATATTCTGACAACTGAACCACAGAAAATCACAGTAGAGGCGAAACTAAATATACTCTACAGTCTGATACATGACAGTAGAAAGTGTTCATGGGTGTGTGGATGTGTTGGCCCTTATCTAGTCTAATCAACAGGTGTCATATACATAGGATAATGACAAACCAGTTTCCTTCCACATAGCAAGCCACAATACATTACTGTCTATTAGTTTCTCTGAGATAAAACTAGATTACAGCCCTCTTTCCATAGGCAAAGGTAATCTACATACTGAAACAAAGATGGTTAATAGCAAGATAAAAACCAAGAAGCCATTAAGAAGAGATCGTGATCACTGAATAGAGAGAGAGACAAGATTCTACTCTTCAAAACCTCCAGTTAGCTAGTGCTTCTCGGATTTCAGTCAGAACAATAATAAAAAATGTGTTGCAGCTCAATATATTGGGCCCCTTACTAAAAATAAACCCACCTCATAAACTGACACTCATCAAAGTCGGGCTGGTGAAACCAGTCAATAAAATAGGAGTGGACGAGGAGTTATTGCACAGGCAGCCTTGTATCAAGCAGAGCCAGAGTGGGTTTCATCAACAGACAGCATCTTCTTGGCCCCTCTCTTAACTTGTCCTATTGATTTACTAAAGAAGTCTATGTTTAATGTATACTGTGTTAGGAAGACTATTACTGTATATCCTCTGATTCCTGTAAGTGGCTAAATATGCTACCAGGCACCACTCCAAGTCTACTCTATTTGAGTGGACATTATTGACTATAAATGCCTCACCCATTCCCAGTCCCACTACACCCTACGGAGCTTTTCAGTGAGTGTATACTACCAACCAACTCAAGACCAACTACAAACTCCGAAGTGCACACTTCATACTCCAGAGGGGGCAGTTAAAATACACTCTCCATTCTAATGTGATGACAGCCATTTGGTCCCTTTCCATGAGCCTTCAGTGTTTCTTTATAGGTGAAGGGCAGTGGTGAACAAAGTACCCAATTTTCATACTTGAGTAAAAGTAAATTGCTAAAATATACTTAAGTATCAAAGTCAAAGCAAAAGTATAAATCATTTCACATTCCTTATATTACGCAAACCAGATGGCATGATTTTCTTGTTTCTTTTAAACAAGAAAATCACTCCAACACACTCCAACACTTAGGCAATAATTACATTTAAAAAAATGTTAGTGAGTCTGCATGATCAGAGGCAGGAGGGATGACCAGGGATGTTCTCTTGATCACTTTGTGAGTTAGACCATTTTCCTGTCCTGCTAAGCATTCGAAATGTAATGAGTACTTTTGGGTGTCAGGGAAAATGCATGGTGTAAAAAGTACATCATTTTCTTTAGGAATGTAGTGGAGTAAAAGTAAAAGTTGTCAAAAATATAAATTGTAAAGTACAGATACCCCCAAAAATGACTTAAGTAGTACTGTAAAGCATTTTAACTTAAGTACCTTGCACCACTGTTGAAGGGGAAAGGCAAAGACGGCACTCCACTTTACATTACAACAAAGAATCTGCCCGCAGCTATACTGTAGGTGTGGTGGTATTGTGTATTTTTAGTGTTCATTTCCTTTCCACCCGCTCGCTTTTATGTACAGTTTTTCCACTTTGAAGTGTGTGGCAAGATCAAGGAGCCACCTGGGCCAATGACATACCCTATTTTCAAGACAAAGTTAATAAATTTTTTCTTTGATATTCTCGATGGGACCCATGCATGCAAATCATTTAAGTGATAACACCCTCGAAGCCGGTGTTTGGAGGTCATATTGGCATGGGTGTTGTTAGGCCCGAGAAGAAGTCAATGGCTGTCACGAATCCCGCTTCCTGAGTCTGGGTTTGCCTGTGTGTCTGTCCTGGAGTGTGTTTCAGGTGTCCTGGAACGCACCCTGTCTGGTTGCCGGGCGAATTAGCTCATTGGGAGATTGATTTCACCCGCACCTGTTTCCCGTCAGTAATCTGCACACCTGTCCTGATCATCATCTCTACCCTTCAAAAGCTCTGACCTGACTTCCATTCCCTGCCGGATCGTTAGCCATGAACAGTATGTTGTGCCTGAGTACCAGACTCCAGTTGGATAGAATTTGTTTTGTTGTTTTCATTTACGTATTGCTTGCCTTGAACTTACCTCCGTTTGTTTTGTCTTCAGTTACTCACCTGGATCATTCACTCCATTCCCGCCTGGTTGACAGAGGATTCTGCTACTACATTGGATTCACCTATTTCCTCTCATCTACTCACCACCGCTGCCCGCTACGCCATCTGGATATATCTACCTTTTCACATTTCACTGTAAATAAATACTCACCTTCTTCCTACGCTCCTTGTCCTGGTCTGCTTCTGGGTTCGATCTTGAAAGATCGTGACAGAACGATCCGGCCAGTAATGAACCCAGCGGACCTGGACTCCGTTTGCCATGCCATTACCCTGCAGGAGAAGAAATTGGGACAACACAATACGGCGCTACAGGAGATAGCGAGTTCGATCCAGAATTTATCTGCTAGCTTGACACAAGTCCAGGATCAGCTCAGTTTGCAGGTGATTCATTCACCACCGGTTTCACCCATCTCACCTGCCGTGTCTGAAGCGGTTCCATTTCGTGAACCCAAGGTACCGACGCCTGATAAATATGAAGGGGATTTGGGAAAATGCCGTTCGTTTCTTATGCAGTGTGGGTTAGTGTTTGATCTACAGCCCCATTCTTACGCCACTGACAAGGCTAGGATAGCCTTGGTTATTGAACTGTTGCGTGGAAGAGCTCTGGAATGGGCTTCAGCCGTTTGGGAACGACAGGGAACCTGCACGGCTTCATATCAGGAGTTCACGGGAGAGATGAGGAAGCTTTTTGATCATCCAGTCCGAGGTAAGGACGCAGCTAAACGTTTGTTCTCTCTTCGCCAAGGAGATCGCAGTGTGGCAGATTTTATGATTGAGTTCAGGACATTGGCTGTGGAGAGTGGTTGGAATGAGGAGTCACTACAAGGGGTTGTCAGATGAACTTAAGGATGAGCTGATTTCTTATCCAGAGCCTAGTGACTTAGACAGCTTGGTCGCTTTATCTATTCGGGTTGATAATAGAGTCCGAGAGAGGAGGGAGAAGCAGTGGGGTCTATCCAATCAATCTGTAACTCGGTTACCATTCGGTTCAGGAGGTGAACCAGGACGTATTGATCGTTATTCTCCACACGGGATTAGTGGAGGAGTCTTGCCACCAGATTCTGAACCAATGCAAGTGGGGCGACACGGGCTAACTAAGGAGGAGCGCCAACGTAGACGTGAGACCAATAGCTCTTTCTACTGTGGTAGATCGGGACATTACAACTCCGCTTGTCCACAGCGCCCGTTAAACTGCCCGGCTCGCTAAATTTGGGAGGAATTTTAGCGAGCCAGTTTCAATCTCTCAAGGATCTTGTCAGACCCCGTTTTCCTGCGACCCTTATGAATAAGGATCAGAGTTTTGACCTGAACGCTTTTATCGATTCAGGTGCCGATGGCAACTTTATGGATGCCGACTTGGTGGAACAGCTGGGGCTTTCCAAGGAGCAATTGCCGGAAGCCATTGAAGCAACCACTCTGAACGGCAGTAGTCTGGCACGGATCACTATGAGGACTGAACCGGTTAAGATGTTGGTGTCGGGAAATCATTCAGAGTTTATCTCTTTCTTCATTTTGTCCTCGCCCCATGTTCCTCTGGTTCTTGGTTACCCCTGGCTGAAGGAACACAATCCCTCGTTTGATTGGGTGACAGGGAAGGTAACTAGTTGGAACATTGAGTGTCATGCTAACTGTCTTAGGACTGCCTGTTCTCCTGCTGTTTCCAGTCAGGTCAGTGACTCTGCTCCTCCTGATTTGTCCCTGGTTCCAGAAACATATCACGAGTTGGGTGAGGTATTCAGTAAACAGAAGGCTCTGTCTCTTCCTCCCCACCGACCTTATGATTGTGCGATTAATCTGTTTCCTGGATCTGCCTTTCCCAAGGGACGGTTATACAGTATCTCTCGACCGGAACGTGAGGCCTTGGAGACCTACATCAAGGAGTCTCTAGCTACAGGTCTCATTCGGCCATCGTCATCACCTTTGGGAGCAGGATTTTTTTTTGTGAGCAAGAAGGATGGTTCTCTTCGACCGTGTATTGATTATCGGGGTTTGAATGAGATTACGGTTAAGAACAAGTATCCCCTGCCCTTGATGAGCTCGGCTTTCGATTCCTTACAGGGTGCTACGGTTTTTACGAAGCTTGATTTACGTAATGCTTATCATTTGGTTCGGATCAAGGAGGGGGACGAGTGGTTGACTGGGTTCAATACTCCGATGGGACATTTTGAGTACCAGGTGATGCCGTTTGGACTGACCAACGCTCCGGCGGTGTTCCAAAGTATGGTGAATGACGTTTTGAGAGATATGATTGGTATTTTTGTGTTCGTTTACCTGGATGATATCCTCATCTTCTCAAAGGAGCTTTCTAGCCACGTTCTGCATGTCAAGCAGGTCCTGCAGCGGTTATTGGAGAACCGTCTGTTCGTGAAGGCGGAGAAGTGTGATTTTCACGCCCATACAACGTCCTTCCTCGGGTACATCATATCCAGGGGAGAGATCAAGATGGACCAAGAGAAGGTTCGGGCGGTTCGGGATTGGGTCCAGCCCGGTACAAGATTGCAGCTCCAGAGATTCCTGGGGTTTGCGAATTTTTATCGGAGGTTTATCCGTGACTACAGCCGGGTGGCTGCACCTTTAACTGCCCTGACGTCTTGCACCAGAAAGTTCTGTTGGACTCCTGAGGCAGACCGAGCATTTCTGGACTTGAAGAGCCGATTCACCAACGCCCCGATTCTCTCTCAACCTGACACTTCCCGTCAGTTCGTTGTGGAAGTGGATGCTTCTGATGTGGGTGTGGGCGCCATCCTGTCCCAGCGTAGCTCCACTGACGGTAAACTCCATCCCTGCGCTTTCTACTCTGGTCGTCTTTCTCCAGCTGAAAGAAACTACGATGTGGGTAACCGGGAGCTTCTCGCTGTGAAGCTTGCCTTGGAGGAGTGGCGGCACTGGTTGGAGGGAGCGGAGCAACCGTTTGTGGTCTGGACTGACCACAAGAATCTGGCTTACGTACAATCGGCTAAACGTCTCAACGCCCGTCAGGCTAGGTGGGCCTTGTTTTTTGGACGTTTCAATTTTTCCCTGACGTTCCGACCTGGGTCTAAGAACGGGAAGGCGGACGCCCTGTCCCGGATGTTCTCTAAGACGGAGGAGAGTGGGGTCAAGACTGAGACGATTCTTCCCCAGAATGTTGTCGTGGGAGCCGTTACATGGAGGATAGAGGAGGATGTGATGGCGGCCCTTCGGACGCAGCCTGGCCCCGGTAACGGTCCACCCGGTCGGTTGTTCGTACCCGAGTCGGTCCGTTCTGCTGTCCTTCAGTGGTCCCACGCCAGCAAGATAGCTTGTCACCCTGGCGTTGCTCGGACTATGGCACTACTGCGCAGACGTTTTTGGTGGCCTGCCATGGGAGAAGATACCCAGAGGTTTGTTGCCGCATGTCCTGTTTGTGCCCAGAACAAGAGTACCAATCGGCCCAGCTCTGGGCTTCTTCACCCCCTACCTATTCCTCGGTGACCTTGGTCGCATCTGGCCCTGGATTTTGTCACGGGATTGCCCCCTTCTGTTGGGAACACGGTCATTCTGACCATTGTGGACAGATTCAGCAAGTTTGCTCATTTTGTTCCTCTCTCCAAGCTTCCATCGGCTACGGAGACGTCCGAGATCCTGGTCAGGGAGGTTTTCAGGGTTCACGGATTGCCCAGTGACATTGTGTCTGACCGTGGTCCTCAGTTTACCTCTGCTGTCTGGAAATCCTTCTGTTTGGCCATTGGAGCTACAGTCAGTCTCACTTCTGGATTTCACCCACAATCTAATGGTCAAGCGGAGAGAGCCAACCAGAAGATGGAGTCCACGCTGCGTTGTCTTGTCTCCTCTGATCCCACCTCTTGGTCATCTCAATTACCCTGGGTTGAGTATGCCCATAATACCCTTCCTTCATCTGCCACTGGGATGTCCCCCTTCCAATGCCTTTACGGATACCAACCTCCTTTGTTTCCTTCTCAGGAGAGGGATCTCTCGGTTCCCTCTGTCCAGACCCATATTCGTCGTTGCCACCGGACCTGGCATCGGGCCAGGAAGGCTCTCCTTAGAGTTTCTGACCGGTATCAGATACAGGCGAACCGTCGCCGTATTCCTGCCCCAGCTTATACGGTTGGAGATAAGGTTTGGTTGGCTACACGGGATCTTCCTCTACGGACGGAGTCAAGGAAGTTGTCACCTAAGTTCATTGGTCCGTTTGTAGTGGAGAGAATCATAAATCCTGTGGTGGTTCGACTCAAGTTGCCTGCAACACTTAGAGTGCATCCCACTTTTCATGTCTCCTGTCTCAAGCCGGTTCACCTCAGTCCTCTGTTGCCTCCTCCTCCTCGTCCTCCTCCTCCTCGGATGATCGGAGGTGGTCCTGTCTACACGGTGCGCCGCATCATGGACTCCAGACGGCGGGGTCGAGGGTACCAGTTTCTAGTGGACTGGGAAGGATATGGTCCAGAGGAGAGGAGTTGGATTCCTCGGCGACAGATTCTGGATGACGACCTGATTCGTGACTTCTACCGCCTCCATCCTGGCGCTCCAGGTAGTCCGCCCGGTGGCGTTCGTCGGAGGGGGGGTACTGTCACGAATCCCGCTTCCTGAGTCTGGGTTTGCCTGTGTGTCTGTCCTGGAGTGTGTTTCAGGTGTCCTGGAACGCACCCTGTCTGGTTGCCGGGCGAATTAGCTCATTGGGAGATTGATTTCACCCGCACCTGTTTCCCGTCAGTAATCTGCACACCTGTCCTGATCATCATCTCTACCCTTCAAAAGCTCTGACCTGACTTCCATTCCCTGCCGGATCGTTAGCCATGAACAGTATGTTGTGCCTGAGTACCAGACTCCAGTTGGATAGAATTTGTTTTGTTGTTTTCATTTACGTATTGCTTGCCTTGAACTTACCTCCGTTTGTTTTGTCTTCAGTTACTCACCTGGATCATTCACTCCATTCCCGCCTGGTTGACAGAGGATTCTGCTACTACATTGGATTCACCTATTTCCTCATCTACTCACCACCGCTGCCCGCTACGCCATCTGGATATATCTACCTTTTCACATTTCACTGTAAATAAATACTCACCTTCTTCCTACGCTCCTTGTCCTGGTCTGCTTCTGGGTTCGATCTTGAAAGATCGTGACAATGGCTGGCAAACCGTGCCAATATATCCTCCAAACACCGGCTTCGAGGGAATTATCACTTTTATACAACGGGTTACCAACATATTCAAATAATTATTTACATATTTTTATAACAAATAATATTTTGATGGATTTATTAATACTATTTCATCCTTCCATAAGATATAGTCCCGACACAAATCCAAGGTTGCTACCCAAGCCGGCTGGTCGTTCGTTCTATTGGTTTGGTTGCCAGAGACGCGACCCAGTCGTTCAGTCTTTTTGGTCTGTTCCTATGGATGCGACCCAGTTGTTCGTTCTAAATGTTCCATTGCCATACTGGCTGGCAACGTTCTTATCCCTTGCTTGCTAGTTAGCCAACTAGGGCTAACTTATAGTCACGTTGAACAGAACAGTAAAGTAGCTGCATTTATGTTTGTTTAAGCTATTTTCTAGTGAATTTACTTGGATAAATCCATAACAATAAGCTATTGATGCACGATTTCGCCTCGCGTAGAAAATGTGCTCTCTTGTCAGGACATTTGTTCAGAGGAGCTAGCCAACAACTCAGCTAACACAATCACTTTGTTTTACCTGTTTCTGTTGATAGTTCTTTGTATATATCAATAAAAATGATGCCAGCTGATTCATGATTTTGACAGGCTGAGAAACGCTGCCTTCCTGTCTGCCTCATCCCAACTCCTGACACGTTCATTATTATGAGACAGCTGGAGATCAAATTTGAATATTGAAACAATGTTTATACAAAACTCTGCTGTTGAAAACTAAATGTTTGTCTAAAAGAAATGTGAGGTAATGTCTAGATGCTTTTTATAGTGGAGATCAAGTTTATAAATTGCCTGGCTGGGCTGATGAGACAGTGGAACAGAGTAAATAGGCATTTTAATGTCATAGATTTAGTAACTTGTGGAATAGACAACGGCTGGAATGCTGTTTTAACCAATCACCATTCAGAATTAGAGCCACCCGTTGCATAAGGGAGTCCATAGAAGGATTCAGCTTTGTTTATGTAAACAAAACAAGACAACCATGGCAACCAAGAGCAATAATGTTCTGTTTGGTTTTTATATTGATACTGGACACATACACCAACAAGTGTTTCTGGATGAGGGTAAAGTCACGTGACTGTCTGTTAAAGTCCCTTTCTAGCCGTCTGAGAAACTTCCAGGAACTCAAAGGAATCCAAGCACATGCTCACATCATCAGAAAAAACGAACTGGACACCGAGCCACTTCTCGCTTGAAAATGGAGAACATTCATAAAGTGGAACTTACGGGACTTTTCTGACTAGCGTACCGATGGTGCATTGAGTGAACAGATGAGTCTGATCACTGAGACCCCCTGTGAGATAAGATGAGATCTGTTTTTAGTCTCACCTCGTTCTCCTTGATTAGTTAAGATCTGATTCTAGTCTCATCTCGTTCTCCTTGATTAGTTAAGATCTGGTTCTAGTCTCACCTCATTCTCCTTGATTAGTTAAGATCTGGTTCTAGTCTCACCTCATTCTCCTTGATTAGTTAAGATCTGGTTCTAGTCTCACCTCGTTCTCCTTGATTAGTTAAGATCTGGTTCTAGTCTCACCTCGTTCTCCTTGATTAGTTAAGATCTGGTTCTAGTCTCAACTCGTTCTCCTTGATTAATCAAGATCTGGTTCTAGTCTCACCTTGTTCTCCTTGATTAGTTAAGATCTGGTTCTAGTCTCACCTCGTTCTCCTTGATTAGTTAAGATCTGGTTCTAGTCTCAACTCGTTCTCCTTGATCAATCAAGATCTGGTTCTAGTCTCACGTCGTTCTCCTTGATTAGTTAAGATCTGGTTCTAGACTCACCTCGTTCTCCTTGATTAATCAAGATCTGGTTCTAGTCTCACCTAGTTCTCCTTGATTAATCAAGATCTGGTTCTAGTCTCACCTCGTTCTCCTTGATCTCGTACTTGGTGACTTGTTTCCCCTGGCTCTTCCTCCGCAGCTTCTTCAGGTCCGTCTGAGAGCGCTCCAGAGAGTCCTGCTTCAGCTTGTGCTCCGTCTGGTACCGCTTGAATGTGGCCTGGATGAGAGATACAGAGGTTAAGATAAGTTTGATGTAGAGATGGAGAAGACTTTTACTGAATGCAAGGATAGGGGATATTGAGGAGAGAGGAGACCATAATTAAGTGTGCACTTACATACCTGCATACGTAGACATGCAGACCCGTACACAAACATGCACACACACACACACACACACACCTTGTGATTAGATTGTCCCTTGCCAAAGTCCTATAGTGGTCAATGTACTTACAGTCATATATTTGACATCCATCTCTGTTTTCCTCTCCAGCTCAGCAATGATTTCTTTGTGGAACCGCTTGAACTGAACAGAAAGAATCCAGTTCAAGTCGATATATAAACATTTAACAATACCATAACCATGGCAAGATGGTGACATCAGAATAAGAGTTGTGTGGCTGAGCCAGAGGAATGTAGCTGTGATAATTGCTTTCTAACTGAGGGGAATTCTAACAACAGGTATGTCTTATCTACCTCTCCAAATAGTTAAACATTGACTACTTTCTCCTTCCTTTGTTCTCTCAGATATCTCAGAAATAACTAACCATGCTTCGTTGGCATGTCGCTTTACTTGGAGCCCAGTGAAAGACAAGTAGGAGCCTTGTAAGGCTAGGACAAAAGCTTTACTACAGTTCTGAATTGCAATAAAATGTGTAATACATGTATACTGTAGTGAGAATACATCTTATTTGATCATATCTCTTCTTATTACGACCAATACTATAAATATTCATAGATCAAATCATCTTAAATTCGACAATAATCAACGTTTCAAAGTTTATCCGCCTTGTGCATAGGATACAATAGGTATAAAGCAGTACAGTGAAATTTTTCCTTGCGAACTCTTTCCCAACAATGCAGTGATCATTTTTCATACATAGGATACAATAGGTATAAAACAGTACAGTGACATTTTTTCTTGAGAACTCTTTCCCAACAATGCAGTGATCATTTTTTCCCTCATCAATCTACATATAATACCCCATAATGGAAAAGCGAAAACAGGTTTTTATTAATGTTAGCAAATGTATTACAAATAAAAAAACAGAAATACCTTATTTAAATTAGTATTCAGACCCTTTGTTATGACACTCAAAATTGAGCTCAGGTGCATCCTGTTTCCATTGATCATCCTTGAGATGTTTCTACAACTTGATTGGAGTCCACCTGTGGTAAATTCAATTGATTGGACATGATTTGGAAAACCACACACCTGTCTATATAAGATCCCATAGTTGACAGTGCATGTCAGATCAAAAACCAAGCCATGTGGTCGAAGGAATTGTCCATAGAGCTCCAAGACAGGATTGTGTCGAGGCACAGAACTGGGGAAGGGTACCAAAACATTTCTGTAGCATTGAAGGTCCCCAAGAACACAGTGGGCTCCATGATTCTTAAATGGAAGAAGTTTGGAACCACCAAACTCCCATCCCTCTATGTTGATGGGAGAACCTTCCAGAAGGACAACCATCTCTGCAGCACTCCACCAATCAGGCCTTTATGATAGAGTGGCCAGATGGAAACCACTCATCAATAAAAGGCACATGACAGCCCGCTTGCAGTTTGCCGTAAGGAACCTAAAGGCCCCTCGTCCATAAGAAACAAGATTCTCTGGTCTGATGAAACCAAGATGGAACTATTTGGCCTGAAGAGTCACGTCTGGAGGAAATCTGGTACCATTCCTATGGTGAAGCATGGTGGTTGCAGCATCATACTGTGGGGATATTTTTCAGTGGCAGGGACTGGGAGACTTGTCAGGATCAAGGGAAAGATGAGTGGAGCAAAGTACAGAGAGATCCTAATGAAAACCTGCTCCAGAGCGCTCAGGACCTCAGACTGGGGCAAAGGTTCACCTTCCAACAGGACAACGACCCTAAGCATACAGCCAAAACAACACAAGAGTGGCTTCGGGACAAGTCTCTGAATGTCCTTGAGTGGCCCAGCCAGAGCCCGGACTTGAACCCGATTGAACATCTCCAACAAAGTACTGAGTAAAGGGTCTGAATACTGTGATATTTCCCGGATTGTTTTATTTTTGTAAATTCGCAAACATTTCTAAAAACCTGTTTTTGCTTCGTCATTATGGGGTATTGTGTGTAGATTGATGAGAAAAAAAACAATTTAGTCAATTTTAGAATAAGGCTGTAACTTAACAAAATGTGGAAAATGTCAATGGGTCTGAATACTTTCCAAATGCACTGTATATAACAATGAAAATAGAATAAAAAACACAGAAGAAGTACGATGACAGCTGAAGAAACATGAGAATGCACCTGCTTCAGTCTAGACTATCTGTATTGTATAGTATTGTAACTTAGACGTAGTGAGTGATTAGAGATGATACTGTCTAAGAGCTAGTTGTGTCTTGCTCTTGTCACAGTTACAACACCAGTGACACCAACCAGAGTCATTTGATTTCCTACACGTATGCCAAGCCTCTCACCCCCAGGCCTCAACAAGAAACCCAACAGACAGAACAGAGAGCACAAGCTGAAAGGAATGGTCTAAATGACAAAAAAACTAACAGTTGTCTTGTGTCCAGGTGGGATTTCTCTCTAGGCTTTGTTGTGTTCTTGGTGTGTTTAGAGGATAAAGGAGGTCTGTTAATGACTAAGTCACTGTGACAAAGAGAGAGTTGGCGTAGAGGACTATGGATATGTGTGTCGACATGAACATCCAACGCAGGTCAAAGAGAATGGTAACCCTTGACTTCAGTCTTCCACTTAATTAGCAATTAGATGGTAAAATGGTAATTACATAACAAAAAACTACCAAGAGAAGAAGTGACAGTAGGTCAGCAGGAAAGCTTACGTTCTCCTCCAGCTCCAGGTGAACCTTCCTGTGCACCTCAGAGATCTCCATCAGAACCACACCTGTAGAGAAAAGATCATATATCATATTATACAGGTAGCTGACAAAATAAAGGAAACACCAACATAAAGTGTCTTAATAGGGTGTTGGGCCACCACGAGCCAGAACAGCTTCAATGTGCCTTGGCATAGATGCTACAAGTGTCTGAAACTCTATCGCAACGAACCGCCCGTGCTGTCTCTGCCTGGCCGGTTCCCCTCTCTCCACTGGGATTCTCTGCCTCTAACCCTATTACAGGGGCTGAGTCACTGGCTTACTGGTGCTCTTCCATGCCGTCCCTAGGAGGGGTTCGTCACTTAAGTGGGTTGAGTCACTGACGTGGTCTTCCTGTCTGGGTTGGCGCTCCCCCTTGGGTTGTGCCGTGGCAGAGATCTTTGTGGGCTATACTCAGCCTTGTCTCAGGATGGTAAGTTGGTGGTTGAAGATATCCCTCTAGTGGTGTGGGGGCTGTGCTTTGGCAAAGCGGGTGGGGTTATATCCTGCCTGTTTGGCCCTGTCCGGGGGTATCATCGGATGGGGCCACAGTGTCTCCTGACCCCTCCTGTCTCAGCCGCCAGTATTTATGCTGCGGTAGTTTATGTGTCGGGGGGCTAGGGTCAGTCTGTTATATCTGCAGTATTTCTCCTGTCTTATCCGGTGTCCTGTGTGAATTTAAGTATGCTCTCTCTAATTCTCTCTTTCCTTCTTTCTTTCTTTCTAACTCTCGGAGGACCTGAGCCCTAGGACCTTGCCTCAGGACTACCTGGCATGATGACTCCTTGCTGTCCCCAGTCCACCTGGCCGTGCTGCTGCTCCAGTTTCAACTGTTCTGCCTGCGGCTATGGAACCCTGACCTGTTCACCGGACGTGCTACCTGTCCCAGACCTGCTGTTTTCAACTCTCTAGAGACAGCAGGAGCGGGAGAGATACTCTCAATGATCGGCTATGAAAAGCCAACTGACATTTACTCCTGAGGTGCTGACTTGTTGCACCCTCGACAACTACTGTGATTATTATTACTTGACCATGCTGGTCATTTATGAACATTTGAGCATCTTGGCCATGTTCTTTTATAATCTCCACCCGGCACAGCCAGAAGAGGACTGGCCACCCCTCATAGCCTGGTTCCTCTCTAGGTTTCTTCCTAGGTTTTGGCCTTTCTAGGGAGTTCTTCCTAGCCACCATGCTTCTACACCTGCATTGCTTGCTGTTTGGGGTTTTAGGCTGGGTTTCTGTACAGCACTTTGAGATATCAGCTGATGTAAGAAGGGCTATATAAATACATTTGATTTGATTTATTGGAGAGATGCAGCACCATTCTTCCACAAGAAATTCCACAATTTGATGTTTTGTTGTAAAACGCTGTCCCAGGTGCCGCTCCAGAAACTCCAATAAGTGTTCAATTGGGTTGAGATCTGGTGACTGAGACCAGGGCCGTGCACAGACCATTCAGCAGTGGTGTAAAGTACTTAAGTAAAAATACTTTAAAGTACTACTTAAGTAGTTTTTTGGGGGTATCTGTGCTTTACTTTACTATTTATATTTTCGACAACTTTCACTTTTAATGTACTTTGTACTCCATATATTTATTTTATTATTCAAACTTTACTTGTACTTTTGATAGGTAAGTATATTTTAGCAATTACATTTACTTTTGATTCTTAAGTATTGTAACGACCCTGGGTTTATAAGCGCGGAAATCGACTCTGCCGCTCGAGCATACTTTTGCGGCACAGTCGATAGCGCGCCGGACCTCGGGCTAGAAGGTTGAGGGTTCGAGACCTGCTCCCTGCCTGTTTCATTACAGTATATTTAAAAGCAAATACTTTTAGACTTACTCAAGTAGTATTTTACAGGGTGACTTTCACTTTTACTTGAGTCATTTTCTATGACAATTGGGTACTTTTTCACTGCCATTCAGGGGGCAGGTTCAAGGGTCAGGTCCCCCACTTGAAAAACAAAATGACTTCCATAATTCACATCTCAAAATTCATAATATACCAAATAACTGTAGCAAAAAAAAAATTGAGCATAGGCCTATTTATTTCTGCAACAACACATTCACTCAACATCAAAAATTGTAAGCAAGCTAGTTACAGTGCCTCCTAAACAGATGATCGACATCGGGAACAGATGGTGGGCTATCAGCTGATCATTGACGTTGATGATTGATGTAGATCTGCAAGTTAGCTAGCTCAATTTATTTTTCTGATTGTGATTTATCTTCAATGCTTGTATCAAATAATAACTTCATAATATAATACTCATAATCTACTAACTCAAGCTAGAGGCTTGTGTGGATATTTATAATGGTGGTAAGCTAGAATGTAGTCTACCTGTGTTGCTGCTGCCCTGACACACGTGCAACTCTAGAAGAAACCGATGGAGTTGGGTCAGAGGATTGTTGATACTGCCGCTCCTCTCTATGTCTTTCTGCTTCTCTCTGCTGCATGTATCAGCCAACCAGACCAAATATTGATGATGATGTAGGTTAAATCAAGTGTTATAAAGTGTGAATCAAATATTATGCTGCTGTGGCAGTAATGTTGATATTTAAACTAGGTAGCTAGCTACACACACTCAAATGGTGACCACATCCCTCAACCCATGCATGTTTGGATACGGGGCCTGCGATCTCTATAAAGGGCAGACTGAGATAATAACACAACCCGGAGTGTGCGAGCTCCGTACAGGGCAGACCAACAGGCGCAACCAACGGACAGGGAGGGGGGTGGCGAACTTGACGACATCAAGATGACTTGCGGGCAGTGGGTTCCGAACAACAATGACAAAAAATGTATAGAAAAAAAGAAGTTTTAGTGAAATTATACCACCACCTAAAAGGGCACTTCGGAGACAGGAAGGGCAAAGGGGCATGTACTCTGCACAGGTAGAGCTCTATCTGTGTATGTGCCTGACTGAGAAACACACACATCCTTTAAACCCCCTAAGCTCCTTTCAGACACCTCTTTCAAAATCAATGAGATCTCTTCTTCTAGCCATGGTAGCCAAAATAATGGGCAACTGGGCATTTGTATAAATTACCTTAAGCATGATGTAATGTTTTAATTGCATAATTAACTCAGGAAACACACGTGTGGAAGAACATCCTTAAAATATACTTTGTATTTACTTTATTTTGTCAGTTACCTGTACATCATATACAGTGAAGTCGGAAGTTTACATACACCTTAGCCAAATACATTTAAACTCAGTTTTTCACAATTCCTGACATTTAATCCTAGTAAAAATTCCCTGTCTTAGGTCAGTTAAGATCACCACTTTATTTTAAGAATGTGAAATGTCAGAATAATAGTAGAGAGAATGATTTATTTCAGCTTTTATTTCTTTCATCACATTCCCAGTGGGTCAGAAGTTTACATACACTCAGTTACTACTTGGTAGCATTGCCTTTCAATTGTTGAACCTAGGTCAACCGTTTCGGGTAGCCTTCCACAAGCTTCCCACAATAAGTTGTGTGAAGTTTGGCCCATTCCTCCTGACAGAGCTGGTGTAACTGAGTCAGGTTTGTAGGCCTCCTTTCTCGCACACGCTTTTTCAGTTCTGCTCACAAATTTTCTATAGGATTGAGGTCAGAGCTTTGTGATGGCCACTCCAATACCTTGACTTTGTTGTCCTTAAGCCATTTTGCCACAACTTTGGAAGTATGCTTGGGGTCATTGTCCATTTGGAAGACCCATTCGTGACCAACCTTTAACTTCCTGACTGATGTCTTGAGATGTTGCTTCAATATATTCACATAATTTTCCTCCCTCATGATGCCATCTATTTTGTGAAGTGCACCAGTCCCTCCTGCAAAAAAGCACCCCCACAACATGATGCTTCCACAACCGTGCTTCACGGTTGTTCCCCCTTTTTCCTCCAAACATAACAATGGTCATTATGGCCAAACAGTTCTATTTTTGTTTCATCAGACCAGAGGACATTTCTCCATGTGCAGTTGCAAACCGTAGTCTGGCTTTTTTATGGCAGCTTTGGAGCAGTGGCTTCTTCCTTGGTGAGCGGCCTTTCAGGTTATGTCGATATAGGACTCGTTTTACTGTGGATGTAGATACTTTTGTACCTGTTTCCTCCAGCATCTTCACACGGTCTTTTGCTGTTGTTCTGGGATTTATTTGCACTTCTCACCAAAGTACGCTCATCTCTAGGAGACAGAACACGTCTCCTTCCTGAGCGGTATGATGGCTGTGTGGTCCCATGGTGTTTGTACTTACGTACTATTGTTTGTACAGATGATCGTGGTACCTTCAGGCGTTTGGAAATTGCTCCCAAGGATGAACCAGACTTGTGGAGGTCTACAATTCTTTTGGTGCGGTGTTGGCAGATTTCTTTTGATTTTCCCATGATGTCAAGCAAAGAGGCACTGATTTTGAAGGTAGGCCTTGAAATACATCCACAGGTACACCTCCAATTGACTCAAATTATGTCAATTAGCCAATCAGAAGCTTCTAAAGCCATGACATCATTTTCTGGAATTTTCCAAGCTGTTTAAAGGCACAGTCAACTTAGTGTATGTAAACTTCTGACCCACTGGAATTGTGATAGTGAATTATGAGTGAAATAATCTGTCTGTAAACAATTGTTGGAAAAATGACTTGTGTCATGCACAAAGTAGATGTCCTAACCGACTTGCCAAAACTATAGTTTGTTAACAAGAAATATGTGGAGTGGTTGAAAAAACAAGTTTTAATGACTCCAACCTAAGTGTATGTAAACTTCCGACTTCAACTGTATCTGCGGTATACAGGTAAGGGACATCTAGCCTGGGTTCCAGTCATAGAGAAACACATTTAATCACTATTTCTGTGATACTGCTAGTCTATTTCTTCTTTAGTCAACATTGTGTTATTGTCACGTTCGTCATAAAGATCGGACCAAGGTGCAGCGTGGTATACGTACATTCTTCTTTTATTTAAAGAAAGAACACTGAACAAACTAACCAAACAACAAAACGAACGACATGTGAAGCTATATGAATAGTGCAGACAGGCAACTAAACATAGAATAAGAACCCACGAACACAAAAGGGAAAATTGCTACCTAAATATGATCCCCAATCAGAGACAACGATAAACAGCTGCCTCTGATTGGGAACCATATCAGGCCACCATAGACATACAAATACCTAGACCTACAAAACCCCTAGAACTACAAAACCCCTAGACAATACAAAAACTAGCATACCCACCCTCGTCACACCCTGACCTAACCAAAATATAAAGTAAACATAGATATCTAAGGTCAGAGCATGACAGTTATCTTATTTGGCAAGGCCAGGATATGTCAGTGGTGAATCAATGCAGAAACTTTAAGACAACCAGGCTAAAGGAAACTATTGCGTTTGAATATGTTGAGGACATCTATAACCCTTTTTCCTCAAGTTGCTTGGCGGCAACAATGTCCCTGATAGCCTGGTCGGCATGGTACTGGTTGGGTTTTCACATCAAAGTTGTTGCATCTGTTCTTTCCCTATGCTTACACAAGCAATGTTGACTTTAGCGGTGAAGAACAAAGCTTACCAAAACGTCATGTGTATTTTATGTTTCATCAAGTCATGAGGAGTTTTTACATACTGCATGGATGACAAATGTATTTTTGACACAGTAATGTCTGAACAGTGGTAACTCAGAGACTGTGTCAACGCCTGACACAGAGACAGAAAAATCCCCATTGAGAGAACCCACATTGAACGCCATAGAGGAACATGGCACAATAGCAGTCACTACAGTAAACAGAAGCAGACAATAACAGCGGGACAATTTACAGTACAGACACAGACACAACGGGGTGACATCTAGAGGTTATGTAGCCTAGCCATATTTTTTTGAATTAGTTATAATTGCATTCTATAACCACCTGCCACTAGAACCACCTAGCTACCACTAGAAGGTCTGCTTTTTACAAAATGTTATATTGTATAGTCTTAGTTTGTCATGTTTTCAAATGTTCTCTGCAAACACCTGCAACAAGTAAACCATCCACTCACTCCTATCACCTCAGTATTACTTCAGTTATAATCACAACTGCGCCTATGGGACCATATAAACAGAATCAACCCAAAACAAACTGAGCATACATACATTAGGTAAGCACGCACAAACACGCACGCACGCACGCACGCACGCACACACGCACGCACGCACGCACGCACGCACGCACGCACGCACGCACGCACGCACGCACGCACGCACGCACACACACACACACAACCACACACATGCACGCACGCACGCACACACACACAACCACACACACGCACGCACGCACGCACGCACACACACACACACACACACACACACACACACACACACACACACACACACACACCTGGTGTGATTCCAGACCTGCTGAGACAGAGCTGTACCTCTCGGGCTGCCTGCAGCTACAACAACATTGCCCTCTGAAGGTCAACAGAACGTACTGGTAAATGCTGCCATTGTACGGCAGAAGGGAGAGAGCAATGGGAGGGAGGGGGGCTCTTGGCAGGCTGTTTATACGGCACCAACAACAGCCTGCTGCAGAGTGAGAGGGCTGGTGTGTATTGAGAGGGCTTGTTTTCAAACAGGTTACAGAGTGAGAGGGCTGGTATTCGTATCGACACACACCTGCTAATTTCCTCTCTGACCTCTCTGAGAACCAACTAACGAACCACATATTCTGTCCGTATGTATAGCAGAACATGAGAAACGGTGATACTGTCAATAATGCTGAAAAAAAAAACTAGATGACTTCACCAAACTGAAATTAACTTATGTTCACATGTTGATGGGTGGAGAGCAGCCGATCATTACATAAAATCTGTGGTCAAAAGTACACACATCCTCTATTGGACTAAGAGGGACTAAATGTTGAAAAACCCTCAGTTTGAAATTAATGCAGTGGCTAAATCAGGCTATCCTGCTATCACACATAATACATCTGGGTGAAGAGCATTGTGGACTATACCCTTTAGAAAGGTTAAGCATCCCATATGAATGGTCCTCTTGAGGTTGTGACTTGTTCTGACTGTCGATCCCCTACTCATCTCTCCCTCTCTCCCTCGCTATCCTTCTCCCCTCTCTTATTCCTCTCCCCCCTCTCTCTCGACCCTCTCTATCTCTCCCCCTCTCTCTTTCCCTCCCTCTCCCCCCCTCCATCCCTGTACTCATCTCCATCGTATGCTGTGTTAACCAGGCATATGACTAGATAATGACATTTGACCCTGTAATCCTCCACATGGCTCTGGTCTTAGTCTCAGTGATCTGTGTGCTACAATGTTTAAAAACTAGGGGGGAAAGACATCTCTCTCTCTCTCTATCTCTTTCTTTCTAAAACATTACAAGGCATCTGTTCCTGCTGTCTCCAGATTGACCTACCCAGGAAAGGATACATAGTATTGTTCGTAATACTGTATACATAGGTCCATGTGTACATCTCTAAACATTGCTACATCTACAATATAAGAATTCATAAAACTAGCCTTATGTTCAGCGGAATTACACCCACAATAATAAAAGGCTTCACAGCTTGACTGTTTGTGTCTGTTTGTGGTGGATCATTTCTGAAACCACCCACTAATGATAATGAGACTTTTATCCCAGACTTATCACAGTCAGTCTGTCTTTAGATAGTTAATGGTGGCACCACTGGTAGAGGTCTCATTGTGATACTGTCTGGTTTTTACAGTGACTTTATAACGACTTGATCATTATTATAGAAGCATCCTAGGGTTGGGCGGTGTACTGTATATACCATATCCTGGGAATTTTTCCAACACCGTCAATTCTGTTTTTTATAAATTGGAATATTTGTATTTTTTAAATAATGCAGTCAACTTGTGCACTAGGTAATAGATACGTTTCTCAAGACAGCCTATTTGAGGCAGTCACATGTGTTTGTTTACAAAGAAGCACAACGAGCAAAACGGGAGTTTCATGAGGTGAGTCACTCCTGCTGCAGCGCAACTTAAGTGAGGTGATCAAGTTACGCTTGTATGAAATTTACTACACTACCAATGTCTGCCCGCTATATATCTTCTAACTATTAAATTAACTATCTAAGATGTGCCAAATAAATTCTCTGCAGCAGGGTTTTGCTAACTTGCTGATGTTAGCAAAGTAGCTGACGTTAGTGTGCAAGATAAAGCTTCTTGGTAACAGCAGCAGAGACAATCCCTTCCTTTGTTAAGATATCTGCTGTCTAATATTTGTTTTGTGTGTGAGGCAAACTGTGTTTTGAGATAGCTACTTGCATAACTTTAAGCAGGATTGTCTTAGTAGTTAAGGTTAGCATGCGCCCGTTAGCATTTACCTAGCATCCGCTATGGGAATTGCTTAACACTTGTTAGCATTTTGCATTTGTTAACTGATATTTTTGGGCCTTTTTTTACGTTCAAATTTTTTGAGGCTGGTAATACAGTATATCCTGAGATGGCACCGTCATGGAATGAAGGTATGGAAATCTGGATCCTGCCCAACCTTACATCCTGACACCTCTGTGTTATAGCCTTTTTTGTTTAATGGTGGTGTTGACAGCACATAAAACTAAGCCTGTCACCTTTCACATTCTTATCAGGTGATGTGGTTTATGAACGGTGTAGGCCTCTGCCAAAAGAATACCTGCCATTTTCTCATAAGTGTAATAAGGAAACATTGTGAGCAAATTCTTAATCTTATTCGATGACGAATTACAATACATTTCAACAGGTGATCTGTTCAGGTTATTCATATGTACCAGTTTTATTACTACAGTGCCTTCAGAAAGTATTCATAGCCCATGACTTATTCCACATTTTGTTGTGCTACAACCTGAATTCAGAATTGATTAAATCTTTTTTTCCCCACACATCTACACACAATTCCCCATAATGATGAAGTGAAAACATGTTTTAGAATTGTTTGCAAACTTATTGAAAATGAAATACAGAAATATCTAATTTACGTAAGTATTCCCACCGCTGAGTCAATATTTTGTAGAAGCACCGTTGGCATCGATTACAGCTGTGAGTCTTTCTGGGTAAGTCTCTAAGAGTTTTCCACACCTGGATTGTGCAACATTAGCCCATTAGTCAAAACTGTAACTCGGCCACTCAGGAATATTCACTGTCTTATTGGTAAGCAACTCCAGTGTAGCTATGGCCTTGTGTTTTAGGTTATTGTCCTGCTGAAAGGTAAATTTGAAAAACTCCTGAATCCTTAACGATTACAAGCATACCCATAACATGATGCAGCCACCACTATGCTTGAAAATATGGAGAGTGGTACTCAGTCATGTGTTGTATTGGATTTGTCCCAAACATAACACTTTGTATTCAGCACAAAAAAGTTAATTGCTTTGCCACATTTTTTTTGTATTACTTTACTGCCTTGTTGCAAACAGGAGGCATGTTTTGGAATATTTTTATTCTGTAAAGGCTTCTTTTCACTCATCCAAATTGTAATGAATAACTTCACCATGCTCAAAGGGACATTTTCAAAAACATAATTCCACTTATTATGGAGTATATATGTGTAGGTCAGTGACAAAAAATCTCAATGTAATCAACTTTAAATGTAGGCTGTAACACAACAAAACGTGGTCAAGGTGTGAGAATACTTTCTGAAGGTCACTGTATACTACTATACTATTAATTAGTATTAAAACCGTTGTATCTATGGCTGACTAAAACCGTTGTATCTATGGCTGACTGAGCTAGGTGTGGTTACCTCATGCACAGTGACCAAAGCAGTGACATTTGAATTTGAGATCGTAACTCTGCACTTTGAGATAGTCCTCACTCTCATAAAACAATAATGATAAATCTTACAGGGTTCATTATAGAACATGTCACAGCATGAGTCTGACGCCATATGAACAACACCTATTTGAGTCACGGCCAATGATATTGCAATCTTGAAGCCACACATTCCAATGGCAGGAAGGGAGAGTCAGTGTTTTGATGTTGCCATGGTTGGAAGTCTTCGTTCTCTGATATTACTTGGATATGAATCAGACATCAGTGGCACTCAGCTCAGGACGTTAGCGCTAACATGCACCCACCCACCCACCCACCACACACACACACACACACACACACACACACACACACACACACACACACACACACACACACACACACACACACACACACACACACACACACACACACACACACACTCCCTATGGTACCGATGCTGCTGAACCTTGACTGAACTAATGGAAGGCTAAAAGCTGACCAGAATCCTCCAGGCAACCCATCCATGGAGGACATGAGTTTAGAGACTGTTTCTTTAGAAACTGGATTTAGAAGTATATATATTTTTTTTGCAAGGACATAGGAGGAGATTAAGAAACACCAAATTCCATAATTTGGCACTTGTTAAGTGATGTGTCACAAGATAGGTGGGAGAGTAATTTCCCAGGAGGATGTATCACATCATAATATCTCCTACATCAGGTTTCTGTGTGTTGTACTATAGATGCAATGGCACCAAGCAGTTCAACAACAGTAGTAAACTCACTTCAAATGGAAAGGCCACAAACACACCATCAGGAAAATGTCCGAAAATCAACATTTGGCTTCACTGTGCCCATGCATAAAATGTACAAATAAAAACCAGATTGTTCTTTGAAGATTGGGGTAATGGAGGGGGAAAAACACCCATATTATGAAAAGTTTGGATTTAACAGATGCTGGATAGAGCAAGGGTGTGTGGGGCAAGGGAGGATGTGTGGAGTCAGGGTGGTCATGGGATTGCTTGGTGAGCGAAAGGAGCGTGACAGAGTGGAGAGCCTAAGGCATCATGGGTGAATGAGCAGCCAGCCAATGGCTGGCCCTGGCTGCCTACCGTTCTCCCTATGAAGTGTTCACTTGCTCACTTGTCTTCATGAAGTGTGCAGTCCCTCTCATAGATTTAAATGCTTTAGATAGATTGGTGAAAGCATGGATTCCAAGGACGGTGGAAGTTGTTTGCGCACCTTGAAAGTTCAGATGGGCTACATAGAATAATAACTGTAATCTGGACATGGACTGTAAGCCTATAACCTCTAACATGTGGATAAATACAATATTAACTCCTGCACAATTAAGTATTTCATGCAGTAAAATGTTGTCTCAGGAACAGTATGATTTATTTATTTCAGCATCGCTTGAGAGAATGCGAATGCACAGTTAGGGCCCGCAATCTTTTTCAGCGATTGACAGTTACATAAAAGCTGACAGTATTTCAACAACATAAATTAATCCTAGACTAACTGAAATCTTATCAGAAACATGTTTGATCATTTTCCCAGCTTTTAGTTTCCTTAAAACCAGTCAAACTGATGTCATTTGGACATTTTGCACAGGAGGAATCTTGCGTTTTCTCCAGGCCCCTAGACGTCCTCGCTCCGCAAGAGAAACAGAATGAAAGAAAACTTTACTGATATCAGATTATTGATGCATTCATTCCATCGATTTATGACATTATTTGGTAAGCACCGCTTTAGGTAGTGGGCGTGGCCAATGGCTCTCCTCTTGGCCGCAGAGACTAAATCTAGCTGTTTTAAAGCTAGTTTCCTAAAATTCTACATATTTTGTCATGGGGCTGAGTGAAACATTTTAGTTGGATAGCAAATGCCATCAATTTTGTCATGAGACTGAGAGGAAAATTGTAGTTTCAAAGCTAATTTCCTGCAATTCTACAGACTCAAACATTATAACAAAATCAATGGGGGCCAAATGCCATGACATTTTTTAACATTTTGATTCTCCCTGACCGTCTTTTTTTTTATTTTGGTGATTCCTAGTTCTCAAAGATGATATTTATTTAAAATATATCGCTCCAATATATGTTTTTTACATACTTTTTCGTATATACTACATGACCATAAGTATGTGGACACCTGCTCGTCGAACATCTCATTCCAAAACCAGTATATAGAGTGAAAAATAATAATAATATATATATATATATGAATATATATACACTGCTCAAAAAAATAAAGGGAACACTTAAACAACACAATGTAACTCCAAGTCAATCACACTTCTGTGAAATCAAACTGTCCACTTAGGAAGCAACACTGATTGACAATAAATTTCACATGCTGTTGTGCAAATGGAATAGACAACAGGTGGAAATTATAGGCAATTAGCAAGACACCCCCAATAAAGGAGTGGTTCTGCAGGTGGTGACCACAGACCACTTCTCAGTTCCTATGCTTCCTGGCTGATGTTTTGGTCACTTTTGAATGCTGGCGGTGCTTTCACTCTAGTGGTAGCATGAGACGGAGTCTACAACCCACACAAGTGGCTCAGGAAGTGCAGCTCATCCAGGATGGCACATCAATGCGAGCTGTGGCAAGAAGGTTTGCTGTGTCTGTCAGCGTAGTGTCCAGAACATGGAGGCGCTACCAGGAGACAGGCCAGTACATCAGGAGACGTGGAGGAGGCCGTAGGAGGCCAACAACCCAGCAGCAGGACCGCTACCTCCGCCTTTGTGCAAGGAGGAGCACTGCCAGAGCCCTGCAAAATGACCTCCAGCAGGCCACAAATGTGCATGTGTCTGCTCAAACGGTCAGAAACAGACTCCATGAGGGTGGTATGAGGGCCCGACATCCACAGGTGGGGGTTGTGCTTACAGCCCAACACCGTGCAGGACGTTTGGCATTTGCCAGAGAACACCAAGATTGGCAAATTCGCCACTGGCGCCCTGTGCTCTTCACAGATGAAAGCAGGTTCACACTGAGCACATGTGACAGACGTGACAGAGTCTGGAGACGCCGTGGAGAACGTTCTGCTGCCTGCAACATCCTCCAGCATGACCGGTTTGGCGGTGGGTCAGTCATGGTGTGGGGTGGCATTTCTTTGGGGGCCGCACAGCCCTCCATGTGCTCGCCAGAGGTAGCCTGACTGCCACTAGGTACCGAGATGAGATCCTCAGACCCCTTGTGAGACCATATGCTGGTGCGGTTGGCCCTGGGTTCCTCCTAATGCAAGACAATGTTAGACCTCATGTGGTTGGAGTGTGTCAGCAGTTCCTGCAAGAGGAAGGCATTGATGCTATGGACTGGCCCGCCCGTTCCCCAGACCTGAATCCAATTCAGCACATCTGGGACATCATGTCTCGCTCCATCCACCAACGCCACGTTGCACCACAGACTGTCCAGGAGTTGGCGGATGCTTTAGTCCAGGTCTGGGAGGAGATCCCTCAGGAGACCATCCGCCACCTCATCAGGAGCATGCCCAGGCGTTGTATGGAGGTCATACAGGCACGTGGAGGCCACACACACTACTGAGCCTCATTTTGACTTGTTTTAAGGACATTACATCAAAGTTGGATCAGCCTGTAATGTGGTTTTCCACTTTAATTTTGAGTGTGACTCCAAATCCAGACCTCCATGGGTTGATAAATTTGATTTCCATTGATAATTTTTGTGTGATTTTGTTGTCAGCACATTCAACTATGTAAAGAAAAAAGTATTTAATAAGAATATTTAATTAATTCAGATCTAGGATGTGTTATTTTAGTGTTCCCTTTATTATTTTGAGCAGTGTATATACAGTACCAGTCAAAAGTTTGGACACACCTACTCGAGGGTTTTTCTTTATTTTTACTATTTTGTAATTTTTTGATTAATAGTGAAGACATCAAAACTATGAAATAACACATATAGAATAATGTATTAACCAATAAAGTGTTAAACAAATCAAAATACATTTTAGATTTTAGATTCTTGAGAAGAAAAAAAAGTTTTCTCATTTTATTCAACTGTTACAGTACCATGCACCTGCAAAAAAGATAGCTCAGATGTGCGAGTGACTTTTGAATGTTATATTTTAGATTCTTCAAAGTAGCCATTGTTGATGACAGCTTTGCACACTCTTGGCATTCTATCAACCAGCTACATGAGGAATGCTTTTCCAACAGTCTTGAAGGAGTTCCCAAATATGCTGAGCACTTGTTGGCTGCTTTTCCTTCACTCTGCGGTCCAACTCATCACAAACGATCTCAATTGGGTTGAGGCCGGGTGATTGTGGAGACCAGATCATCTGATGGATCACTCCATCACTCTCCTTCTTGGTCAAATAGCCCTTACACAGCCTGGAGGTGTGTTGGGTCATTGTCCTGTTGAACAACAACTGATAGTCCCACTAAGCGCAAACCAGATGGGATGGCGTATTGTTGCAGAATGCTGTGGTAGCCATGCTGGTAAAGTGTGCCTTGAATTCTAAATAAATCACTGACAGTGTCACCAGCAAAGCAACCTCACACCTCCTCCTCCATGCTTCATGTTGAGAACCACACATGCGGAGATCATCTGTTCACCTACTCCGTGTCTCACAAAAATACGGCAGTTGGAACCAAAAATCTCAAATTTGGAGTCATCAGACCAAAAAATTGATTTCCACCGGTCGAATGTCCATTGCTCGTGTTTCTTGGCCCAAGCCTTCTTATTAGTGTCCTTTAGTAGTGGTTTCTTTGCAGCAATTAGAACATGGAGTCTCCTCTGAACAGTTGATGTTGAGGTGTGTCTGTTACTCTATGTTTCATCATAGCGCTTGATGGTTTTTGCAACTGCACTTAAAGAAACTTTCTAAGTTCTTGACATTTTCCGTATTGACTGACCTTCATGTCTTAAAGTGATGATGGACTGTCATTTCTCTTTGCTTTTTTGAGCTGTTCTTGCCATAATATGGACTTGGTCTTTTACCAAATAGGGCTAGCTTCTGTATACCACCCCTACCTTGTCACAACACAACTGATAGGCTCAAACGCATTAAGAAGGAAAGAAATTCCACAAATTAACTTTTAACAAGGTACACCTGTTAATTGAAATGTATTCCAAGTGACTACCTCATGAAGCTGGTTGAGAGAATGCCAAGCGTGTGCAAAGCTGTCATCAATTTGTTTAACAGTTTTTTTTGTTATACATGATTCCATTAGTGTTATTTGATAGTTTTGATTTCGTCACTATTACTCTACAATGTAGAAAATAGTAAAAATAAAGAAAAACCCTGGAATGTGTAGCTGTGTACAAACTTTTGACTGGTACTGTATATATACAGTGCATTTGGAAAGTATTCAGACCCCTTGACCTTTTCGACATTTTGTTACGTTACAGCCTTATTCTAAAATGTATAAAAAACAAAAAAAACATCTCATGAATCTACACAAAATACCCCCTTATGACAAAGATAAAACAGGGTTTTAGAAATGTTTGTAAATATAAATATAAATAAATAAAATATATGAAATACCTTATTTACATAAGTATTCAGACCCTTTGCTATAAGACTCGAAATTGAGCTCAGATGCATCCTGTTTCCATTGACCACCTTGAGATGTTTCTACAACTTGATTGGAGTCCACCTGTGGTAAATTCAATTGATTGGACATGATTTGGAAGGCATACACCTGTCTATATAAGGTCACACAGTTGACAGTGCATGTCAGAGCAAAAACCAAGCCATGAGGTCGAAGGAATTGTCCGTAGAGCTCCAAGACAGGATTGTGTCATGGCACAGATATGGGGAAGGGTACCAAAACATTTCTGTAGCATTGAAGGTCCCCAAGAACACAGTGGGCTCCATGATTCTTAAATGGAAGAAGTTTGGAACCACCAAACTCCCATCCCTCTGTGTAGATGGGAGAACCTTCCAGAAGGACAACCATCTCTACAGCACTCCACCAATTAGGCCTTTGTGGTAGAGTGGCCAGACGGAAGCCACTCCTTAGTAAAAGGCACATCACAGCTCGCTTGGAGTTTGCCAAAAAGCACCTAAAGGACTCTCAGGCCATGAGAGACAAGATTCTCTGGTCTGATGAAACCAAGATTGAACACTTTGGCCAGAATGCCAAGTGTCACGTCTGGAGGAAACTTGGCACCATCCCTACGGTGAAGCACGGTGGTGGCAGCATCATGCTGTGGGGATGTTTTTCAGCGGCAGGGACTGGCAGACTAGTCAGGATTGAGGGAAAGATGAACAGAGCAAAGTACAGAGAGATCCTACATGAAAAACTGCTCCAGAGCACTCAGGACCTCATACTGGGGCAAACGTTCACATTCCAACAGGACAACAACCCTAAGCTCACAGCCAAGACAATGCAGGAGTGGCTTCGGGACAAGTCTCTGAATGTCCTTGAGTGGCCCAGCCAGAACCGGGACTTGAACCTGATTGAACATCTCTGGAGAGACCTGAAAATAGCTGTGCAGTGACACTCCCCATCCAACCTGACAGAGCTTGAGAGGATGTACAGTACAGAGAAGAATGGGAGAAACTCCCCAAATGCAGCTTGATGAGGAAAAATAACAATCTATTCAATTTTAGAATAAGGCTGTAACGTAACAAAATGTGGAAAAGGTACTTTCTGAATGCACTGTACATGTGTGCGTGTGACGCAGCTAAACGCATATAGGGGAAACACTGCACTTTGAAAAGTAAACACATTATTTGACATTCTACAAGCACATGACTGATGGAGGACTGATATGAGATTGTTGTGATGCTAGTTCATTATTTCCCTCACCCCAAATGATGAATGTCCCTATGTAACGGATGTGAAATGGCTAGCTAGTTAACGGTGGTGCGCGCTAATAGCGTTTCAATCGGTTACGTCACTCGCTTTGAGACCTTGAAGTAGTGGTTCCCCTTGCTCTGCAAGGGCCGCGGCTTTTGTGGAGCGATGGGTAACGATGCTTCGTGGGTGACTGTTGTTGATGTGTGCAGAGAGTCCTTGGTTCGCGCCCGTGTCGGGGCGAGGGGACGGTCTAAAGTTATACTGTTACACCTACACATACTATAAACCAGTTGGAGATATTTTATGATAGCAGAGATGTTAAAAAACTAGCCATAAAGTAGTATTACCGTATATGTAAAGTATGTACCTTGTGATGAGAGATATGTTTCTCACCACAATCAGGTCTTTCCATGACACTGAATGCCAGGAAGGAGACTGGCAGTCTGGGCTCCCTCACGGATTCTTTCTGCCCCTGTTGTTTGCAGAGCCAGGTCATTCTACTGCTCTTTTCCCTTGAGCCACAATGGAGTAAATAGAACCACTCCATTAACTTGAGCTGGAATGGAGTCATGGACTGTAATTAGAATTCTATGAATACCTCCTATTGAGTTGAGGAAAGTTGGTGATAGACTACATAAAAAGATGTCAGATAGTCTGTTTAAAGTTATTTCATTTAGATTTCACACATCTAAAACATCTGAAAGCCCAGCAGTTTTATTTGAAGTGAAAGCACTCAGGAATGTCTCTCAGAGGTTATCAGTCGATGCTGTCATTTTCAAAAAATGCTAAGTCATTAAGCGATTAACTGATTGTTCTCTCTGTTAACAACACCACTTACCTTTCACAATGTCACAGCACCAACCAGGAGGTCACACAGGCCTGTCATAAAGCAGAATGGAGCTTACATATTGTGTAGATATTGTCCCTTATTGGTTATCTATCATTATTAGGGCCTGAATTATTTATTGACTACATGGCCAAACAAGGGAAAACCCTAGTTGCAGCCTATAAGTAGGGCCAGAGTTCATCCTGGTCAGGTCACGTGGTCGAGAAAAACACAGGATCCTACACCTATCATTGTAAAAAGGCTATGGATCCAAAGATTGCTTTTTTTTCATCCAAAAAGGACATACTAATCTGTATGACAAAATACAGACTCAGGGATTTGTTTGAAACCTGAGAGGGTGAAAATATGTTTGAAACCTGAGATGAAAGCTGAGACAACATGAGATTACATGGGCTTCTGTGGGTAGTTAGTTAGAAGTGATGTGGATCATCTACTACTGTACTATTACTACAGGGTATTTAAAGCTGCAATATGTAACTTTTGGGTGACCAGACCAAATTCACATAGAAATGTGTTTTATACTAGATCTGTCATTCTCATTGAAAGCAAGTCTAAGAAGTGATAGATCTGTTTTATGTGCGCTACTTATGCTTCCTGTTCTTAAGTTTTGTTTTTGCATCTTTTACTTTTGATTTCGTACAGCAGCATCAAACCAAAGACAGTACAGTATGAAGATAGGCTAAAACTGCTTCTCCAATAGAAATCTCTGATCACACTTGTAGGCGATGTCATTTTGTCTCTCACGAGGTTGGAGTAATAACATGTTCAACTAACTATGTAAGACATTGGCTCAAATCTAGGTTGTGCCTTTAGATTTCGACAAAATTAACAACTAAGGAAGAATTTTTCATTTCTTTCACTGACTTCTCGAACCCCAAACCCGGCATGGTCTGTTTCGCAAGCATTTCCGGAAGTCTTGCGATGTTGCTTCTCTGGGTTTAGAAACTGTGTTCAAACAGCTGAAAATACAATATATTTGGTTATGGAAATGATATTTCACAGCGGTTTTGATTGTACAATGATTCGCAACACCATATTTGCTTGTTTTGCCACAAACTGGAATTAAGCATTATGTATTAGAATTTTTTAATAGCCATTCTACGTACAGTACCAGTCAACAGTTTGGACACACCTATTCATTCAAGGGTTTTTGGTGTGTTCAAACTCTTGACTGGTACTGTATATACGATGTGCCAAACTCACTGACGGATGCAGATGCTGCTCTATTACACTACTCTATTTAGCGACTGATTGAAATTACATTTCATCACCTAAAACCCATACAAAGCATTTATAAGAGGAAGGGTTACTCATAGCAATATGTTAATGTTTTTTTCAATATGAGTCATTGTGAAGTAAATTCAGAGCCAGAGGTAACTTTTGCAGTCACACTGTGACATCTGGCTTGGTTTACTAGTATAACTTGAAGCATGAAAATGTTCAAGCATGAAAATGTTCCCAAAATATATATATATATCTAACAAGGGGTCACACTCAAAATGTTACAAAAATCCATCAACATCCTCATCTCTAGCTCTGGCCCCTCAACCTCTATCTTGACAACAATACAAGCTTCCCACTGGGCACAGACGTCAGTTCAACGTTTCGTTTTGATTTACATTTGGTTGAGTTGGATTTAGGTTCAAAGTTGGGTGAAATTTTTTCCCCAAACCAAACCATTACATTACATTTTTTTGGTTGAAATGACATGAAACCACGTTGATTCAACCAGTTTTTGCTCAGTGTGTTTACTCTGGACCCCTGAGAGGAGACGAGGAGAGAAGGGCAGCAGATGGAGGGATAGATAGATAGAAAGAGGGATATGATGGTGGGAATACAGTCTTCCTCTGTCAGTCTGTTTGTTCTGTGTGTTTGCTGCCCTACTCTGTGTAACACGTGAGAGAATTCACACCGTCTCACTGAATGTGGCCAGTCTCGCTGTGGCCAGTCGGAGCAGCAGAGTAGGAACCATACAAATAGAGTAGGAACAGCTCCTGACATAGAATTCAAAACGTTTCGAACGCTGGTGTTCCATTTTGGAATGTTAGATTAAGTTGGCCAGAAGCACAAACTGATCTGCTACCAGGCTAAGAATGTTCTATATGAATATAGAATGTACAGTGCCTTCAGAAAGTATTCATACGAGAGGTCTTCTTGGGTCCAAAAAGTTACACGTGTTCCAAAATGGACCCAGGGCTTTCCTCCCCAGACCCTACCGAATAAATGTATGTTTTAATATGGAGACGCGGTCCGAATGGACCCGAGGCTAATCAGATCAGGCCCCATATAGACATGGTCGGGTCTCCATATAGACATGAGTGGCTCGAGGAGGAGGAAGAGCGAGACAGCAGCAACCAAGCCAACTCGCACTAGTTAGTATAACTTCTAGCTGCCATAGCTAGGTTATTTATCATCCAATCTGGGTCGTTGAAACATATCCTTGTCAATTAACTTTTAATTCCGTCATTTTAATTCCATCTTCTATTGATCTTTTAGCTTGCTTGCAATGACACACACAGAGCCAGAGGCTAGTGCAGTTTTGATGACTTGTGATTACCCGACAAAAACAACAAGCTACACGCGCCTATCTCATGAAAAGCCGCAGCAGTATAAATTAGACAATTTTCTCTCTCTTTCTACTGCAGCAGTCACATTCGGGTCCTTACTGGCAAATCAGTTCTAATTACACATACCCGAGACCTGTGACAATCAAATTAGTTCCGACCCGGATCCAAGGGTCAACTACAGAATTTCTGTCAGAGGTGTAATTCTGTTTTTCAGAGGTGTAATTCTGTTTTCATTAAAAATGAAAAGCTGAAATGTCTTGAGTCAATAAGTATTCAACCCCTTTGTTATGGGAAGCCTAGTTCCCATAAGTTCAGGAGTAAAAATGTGCTTAACAAGTCACATAATAAGTTGCATGGACTCCGTGTGCAATAATAGTGTTTAACATTATTTTTGAATGACTACCTAATCTCTGTACACCACACATACAATTATCTGTACAGTCCCTCAGAATTTCAAACACAGATTAAACCCCAAAGACCAGGTAGGTTTTCCTATGCCTCACAAAGAAGGGCACCTATTGGTAGATGAGTAAAAAAAAAGCAGACATTGAATATCCCTTTGAAGTTATTGTTATTATTGAAGTTATTATTTACACTTTGGATGGTGTATCAAAACACCCAGTCACTACAAAGATACAGGCGTCGTTCCTAACTCAGTTACCGGAGAGGAAGAAACTGCTCAGCTATTCCTTATATTAAGCAAACCAGACTGGACGATTTTCTTGTTTTTTTATTTACGGATTGCCAGGGGCACACTCCAACACTCAGACTTAATTTACAAACAAAGCATGTGTTTTTAGTGAGTCCGCCAGATCAGATGAAGTAGGGATGACCAGGGGTGTTGTAACGGTTGTCCTCCTCCTCTTCGGAAGAAGAGGAGGAGTAGGGATTGGACCAAAGCGCAGCGTTGTGATATGACATAATGAATTTATTAAAGTAATGACGAAACACGAAAATACTTCAACAAACTAAAAAAACAAATAAACGATGTAGACAGACCTGAACGAGAGAACTTACATAAACACGAAGAACGCATGAACAGGTACAGACTACACAAACGAACAAACAAACGAAACAGTCCCGTGTGGTGCACAGACACAAACACGGAAGACAACCACCCACAAACAAACAGTGTGAACAGCCTACCTTTATATGGTTCTCAATCAGAGGAAACGTCAAACACCTGTCCCTGATTGAGAACCATATAAGGCTAATTACCAATGACCTAAACATAGAAACACAAAACATAGAATGCCCACCCCAACTCACGCCCTGACCAACTAAACACATACAAAAACAAGAGAAAACAGGTCAGGAACGTGACATAACCCCCCCCTCAAGGTGCGAACTCCGGACGCACCACCAAAAGTCTAGGGGAGGGTCTGGGTGGGCATCTGTCCACGGTGGTGGCTCAGGCTCTGGGCGTGGTCCCCATCCCACCATAGTCAATCCCCGCTTTTTTAGCCTCCTCCCAATGACCACCCTCCAAATTAACCCCACTGGATTAAGGGGCAGCACCGGACTAAGGGGCAATACCGGAATGAGGGGCAACACCGGATTGAGGGGCAACTCCGGATTGAGGGGCAACTCCGGACTGGCTGACGGCTCTGGCTGGTCATGGCTGGCTGACGGCTCTGGCTGGTCATGGCTGGCTGACGGCTCTGGCTGGTCATGGCTGGCTGACGGCTCTGGCTGGTCATGGCTGGCTGACGGCTCTGGCTGGTCATGGCTGGCGGACGGCTCTGGCTGGTCCTGGCTGGCGGACGGCTCTGGCTGATCCTGGCTGGCGGACGGCTCTGGCTGATCCTGGCTGGCGGACGGCTCTGGCTGATCCTGTCTGGCGGACGGCTCTGGCTGATCCTGTCTGGCGGACGGCTCTGGCTGATCCTGTCTGGCGGACGGCTCTGGCTGATCCTGTCTGGCGGAAGGCTCTGGCTGCTCCTGTCTGACGGAAGGCTCTAGCGGCTCCTGTCTGGCAGTAGGCTCTAGTGGCTCCTGTCTGGCAGTAGGCTCTGAAGGCTCATGGCAGACGGGCGGCTTTGCAGGCTCAGTACAGACGGGCGGCTTTGAAGGCTCAGTACAGACGGGCAGTTCATGCGGCGCTTGTCAGACGGACAGTTCAGACGGCGTTGGGCAGACGGGCAGTTCAGGCGCCATTGGGCAGACGGGCAGTTCAGGCGCCGCTGGGCAGACGGGCAGTTCAGGCGCCGCTGGGCAGACGGCAGACTCTGGCCGGCTGAGACGCACTATAGGCCTGGTGCGTGGTACCGGCACTGGTGGTACCGGGCTGAGGGCACGCACATCAGGGCGAGTACGGGGAGAAGGAACAGTGCGTACAGGGCTCTGGAGACGCACAGGAGGCTTGATGCGTGGTGCCGGAACTGGAGGCACTGGGCTGGAGACACGCACCACAGGGAGAGTGCGTGGAGGAGGAACAGGGCTCGGGAGACGCACTGGAAACCTGGTGCGTGGTGTAGGCACTGGTGGTACTGGCCTGGAGCGGGGAGGTGGCGCCGGAAATACCGGACCGTGCAGGCGTACTGGCTCCCTTGAGCACTGAGCCTGCCCAACCTTACCTGGTTGTATGCTCCCCGTCGCCCGACCAGTGCGGGGAGGTGGAATAACCCGCACCGGGCTATGTAGGCGAACCGGGGACACCATGCGTAAGGCTGGTGCCATGTAAGCCGGCCCGAGGAGACGCACTGGTGGCCAGATATGTAGAGCCGGCTTCATGGCACTTGGCTCAATGCTCAATCTAGCCCGGCCGATACGAGGAGCTGGTATGTACCGCACCGGGCTATGCACACGTACAGGAGACACCATGCGCTCTACTGCGTAACACGGTGTCTGCCCGTACTCTCGCTCTCCACGGTAAGTACAGGGAGTAGGCGCAGGTCTCCTACCTGACTTCGCCACTCTCCCTTTTAGCCCCCCCCAAGAAATTTTTGGGGTTTACTTTCGGGTTTCCTACCGCGTCTTCGTGCTGCCTCCATTCGCCGGTATCCCTCCTCGCACTGCGCCAGAGAATCCCAGGAGGGCTCCGGCACTCGCCCTGGGTCGATCGCCCACCTGTCGATCTCCTCCCACGTAGTGTAGCCCAGATCCTTCTCCTGCTTCCGAGCTAGCTCCTCAAAACGCCGCCTCTCTGCTTTTGCTGCCTCCAGCTCAGCTTTGGGGCGGCGATATTCTCCTGGTTGAGCCCAGGGTCCCTTTCCGTCCATTTCCTCCCAAGTCCACGAGTCCTGGTTTTTTGGCCGCTGTTGCTGGTTCCTCTCACGCTGCTTGATCCTTGTTAGGTGGGTGGTTCTGTAACGGTTGTCCTCCTCCTCTTCGGGAAGAAGAGGAGGAGTAGGGATTGGACCAAAGCGCAGCGTTGTGATATGACATAATGAATTTATTAAAGTAATGACGAAACACGAAAATACTTCAACAAACTAAAAAAACAAATAAACGATGTAGACAGACCTGAACGAGAGAACTTACATAAACACGAAGAACGCATGAACAGGTACAGACTACACAAACGAACGAACAAACGAAACAGTCCCGTGTGGTGCACAGACACAAACACGGAAGACAACCACCCACAAACAAACAGTGTGAACAGCCTACCTTTATATGGTTCTCAATCAGAGGAAACGTCAAACACCTGTCCCTGATTGAGAACCATATAAGGCTAATTACCAATGACCTAAACATAGAAACACAAAACATAGAATGCCCACCCCAACTCACGCCCTGACCAACTAAACACATACAAAAACAAGAGAAAACAGGTCAGGAACGTGACAGGTGTTTTCTTGATAAGTGTGTGAATTGGACCATTTTCCTGTCTTGCTAAGTATTCGAAATGTAACAAGTTCTTTTGGATGTCCGGGAAAATGTATGGAGTAAAAAGTACATTATTTTCTTTCGGAATGTAGTGGAGTAAAAGTAAAAGTTGTCAAACATATAAATTGTAAAGTAAAGTACAGATGCCCCCAAAAAACAAATGAAGTAGTACTTTAAACTATTTTTGCTTAATTACTTTACACCACTGATAAGAAGCTACTTAATGGATCATAAAAACATAGACCTGGGAGAATAGGTCACCTCAATAATGGGTGGTGAGTCACCACAGAGAGAAGGAATAACAACCTGTATATAGTACTAATGACAGTTTCATTACAGTGTGTGAGTGTGTGAGTGTGTGTATCTGTGTGTGTGTGTGTGTGTGTGTGTGTGTGTGTGTGTGTGTGTGTGTGTGTGTGTGTGTGTGTGTGTGTGTGTGTGTGTGTGTGTGTGTGTGTGTGTCTGTGTGTGTGTGTGTGTCTGTGTCCGTGTCTGTGTGTCTGTGTGTGTGAGAACTTACCTAATTCTCTGGAGACCGGGGACACGGAAGCAGTCTCTCCTATCTTTGACACAGCGTCAAAGTACGCCTTCCCAGCAAGAGTCATCGCTGTGAGGAGACAAACAAAATAATCATATGAATGGATCTCACCAACACCTACATGATACCCTATTCAGACCCTTGTGCTAGCCATGCCTGTGTCTGAAACCACAGTGTAAAAGTTAGCTTGTTAGTGTATCATGTGAGACATCTAATTCACTTATGTCCAAATATTGGGATGATAAATCACATTTTGTTCATACTGTATAACCCTTGTTTATAACAACATTTGTCATAAGATGCTTGACAGTAATCCGGCCTAGATCCCCAAAGAGCAAGCAGCAGCACAGTGGCAAATGGCAAGGAAAAACTCCCTAGAAGGAAGAAACCTTGAGAGGAACCAGACTCAGACCCATCCTCCTCTGGCTGTACTGGGTAGAAAACATGAACATGTTCTTACCGGCTACAGATTTCTCATAGTTCTTCCCCAGATTGACCAGGTTCCTCAGACCTGGGTTGAACTGCTCCATCACATTCTGCAAGCGAGAGAGGGGGACGGGGGGTCAAAGAGAGAGAGAGGGGAGAGAATGAACTACAGCAGGGAGGACACAGACGAGAAAAACAAACTACAGAACAATCAAAGACCTGTTTATTCTTGGCCAGGGACTGAGTGTGACTATTATTGAAATTGTTTGTTTAAACAACACTATTTTTATACCAATGTCCAGTGGGAAAACTTACTTTTTTATTAACAATGGCCAATTCTCTTGTGGATTATATACACAGAAACCAATAATAAGCCAATACATAAACCACATACATGATTGTCTTAATGTCATCATAAATAAAGGTTTCAATGTTTATGTGTTAATTCTATAAATAACACCAAGCTGAAATAAAACATTTTAATCATTAACATGATCCTTTACACTTTACAGCTATGTGCGACACAAAGTCCGACACAAAGTATTTGCAGCAGCAGGCTAGGGTGAACCAAACCCAATCCCCCTCCTATTCAAATGGCCCACAATAAAATGCTGTTCAGGACTGGAGTCCCTGTTTAAATTCCCCAGGCACACCCTCAATAGAACAATGAACTGCCAGGTATGTGTTAGGCCTGCTTGCACCCAGCCAGAGAGAGAGAGAGAGAGAAAGGGGGAGGGGGGGGGGGGGGGGGGGGGGGACAGAGAGAAACAGGTTTCTCTTCACTCTTCTCTTCAGCTGAAACTGTGGCAGGTCCTAAACTGCATGTATAATTCATTAAACTGACACTTTCGACTTCACCTGCGGAGTACTGGACAGGTGGGGCTGTTGGGGCATGAGATATTATTGCCTTATGTGCACCATATTGCCTTATAATTGATGAACTAACAATACGAAACAGATGATTGGTCAAATTTGAAGTTGACAAATTACAAATATATTGTTTGTTTTTTTCAGTTGAGAGGCAAAGGTACTTTGTAGGCTACTTCACTGCGTTTTGCGTTCAACAAATCACCGGCAGTTTACACGTGCGCTCATGATACGCACTGTGCATATATGCCATCCATATATGCCATCCATATTATGGAATGGGTATATGTATCTCCTATAATAACTGTGTGTCCTAATCTGAAGCTAATTGGAGCCTACTGCTATTGCCAAAGGCGACGATGGACAATGGCCAAATGGAAACCCTGTTATTATGTAGTCAAGGTCATGGTGGAGAAATGGGGAGCTATGATGACGAGGGGAAAAAAGCCTGCTTACCTTGTATGTACTTTCGGTCAGTTTATTCACATCGTCATGATCCAGAGACATGTTGGCAGTCATTTCTCAGTCTCTACAAGATGGAACAAAAAAACTAAACCAAAGCCAATCACTCGAAGTCTATATAATTCCTTTCAAATCCAAGGGTGGGCTGTTTAGTTGTTCCAGGAGTAGTTTACAATTGAGAGCAGAAGCGCAACTGTGCACCGGTGGCCAAACAAACCCGCATCAACCGCTGCGCTGCCTGAACTGAGACTGTCAAACTTCAAGGTGTGTGTGTGTGTGTGTGTGGGAGGGGCGGGAGACAGAAAAGGTAGTATCCGTGACGTCACTGCTTTAGTCAAGCTCTTTCGGTGCTGGGCTTTCAGATGGATCAACTCGGTATTGGCAACAGGGGTTGGTCGCTCAGTCACTCCCTATGGCTCACTCTTCCGGGGCGGTTCTGTTATCGCATTCGGAAGCATTTAAATGACAATAGGCTTATTTTAAAATCAGGGTGAACCACCCCTGGTTTAGCTGCTTCTGCAAAAGCTAATGGGGCCCATATAAATAAACAAACAATACTTTAAAATCAATTAACTCCCCCATTTGGCCATCGGCATTAGTCTCATGTAAACATCCCTACAGAAAAAAACATGATTTCACATGTGAAATCATGTGAAAACGTGTTTTTGGAACACTTGACATGTGGTCACGTGAAATTCATGTGGTTCTTCCATGAGGGATCTTCTCAGCTTAATTATGTTGTGGTTCATTGCTGTTGTTATCGAATCAAAATCGAATCAAAGTTTATTGGTTGCATACACAGATTTGCAGATCTTATCGCAGATGCAGCGAAATGCTTGTGTTTCTAGCTCCAACAGCGCAGTAATAATACCTCGAAAACAATACAAAAGTAAAAAGAAAGAAATGACAAAATATCAGAACAAGCAATGTCAGAGTCCGGAATATACAGTTGAAGTCGGAAGTTTACATACACCTTAGCCAAATACATTTAACTCCGTTTTTCACAATTCCTGACATTTAATCTCAGTAAAAATTCCCAGTTTTAGGTCAGTTAGGATCACCACTTTATTTTAAGAATGTGAAATGTCAGAATAATAGTAGAAAGAATGATTTATTTCAGCTTTTGCTTCTTTCATCACATTCCCAGTGGATCAGAAGTTTCCATACACTCAATTAGTATTTGGTAGCATTGCCTTTTAATTGTTTAACTTGGGTCAAACGTTTCGGGTAGCCTTCCACAAGCTTCCCACAATAAGTTGGGTGAATTTTTGGCCCATTCTTCCTGACAGAGCTGGTGTAACTGAGTCAGGTTTGTAGGTCTCCTTGCTCGCGCACACTTTTTCAGTTCTGCCCACAAATTTGCTATAGGATTGAGGTCAGGGCTTTGATGGCCACTCCAATACCTTGACTTTGTTGTCCTTATGCCATTTTGACACAACTTTGGAAGTATGCTTGGGGTCATTGTCCATTTGGAAGACCCATTTGTGACCAAGCTTTAACTTCCAGACTGATGTCTTGAGATCAATATATCCACATAATTTCCCTTCCTAATAATGCCATCTATTTTGTGAAGTGCACCAGTCCCTCCTGCAGCAAAGCACCCCCACAACATGATGCTGCCACCCTCTTGCTTCACGGTTGGGTGTTCTTCGGCTTGGTGTTCTTCGGCTTGCAAGCCTCCCCCTTTTACCTCCAAACATAACGGTCGTCATTATGGCCAAATAGTTCTATTTTTGTTTCATCAGACCAGAAGACATTTCTCCAAAAAGTACAATCGTTGTCCCCATGTGCAGTTGTAAACCTTAGTCTGGCTTTTTTATGGCGGTTTTGGAGCCGTGCTCCCAAGGATGAACCAGACTTGTGGAGGTCCACAAATTTTTTTCTGAGGCTTTTAATGATTTCTTTTGATTTTCCCATGATGTCAAGCAAAGAGGCACTGAGTTTGAAGGTAGGCCTTGAAATACATCCACAGGTACACCTCCAATTGACTCAAATGATGTCAATTAGCCTATCAGAAGCTTCTAAAGTCATGACATCGTTTTCTGGAATTTTCCAAGCTGTTTAAAGGCACAGTCAACTTAGTGCATGTAAACTTCTGACCCACTGGAATTGTGATACAGTGAATTGTAAGTGAAATAATCTGTCTGTAAACAATTGTTGGAAAAATTACTTGTGTCATGCACAAAGTAGATGTCCTAACCGACTTGCCAAAACTATAGTTTGTTAACAAGAAATGTGTGGAGTGGTTGAAAAACGAGTTTTAATGACTCCAACCTAAGTGTATGTAAACTTCCGACTTCAACTGTATATATATATATACTGCAGGCCACTGCAGTAAACAAAATTCACTGTCAGGTTCATGGAACCATTCCTAGACACTCCTAGCCTTGTGGCATGGGCATTATCCTGCTGAAAAAATCTATTCGCAGATGGATACACTGCTGCCATGAAGGGATGCACCTGTTTGGCAATAATGTTCAGATAGTATTCAAACATTGAGGTATTCAAACGTTGCTCCAAGGGGCCCAATATGTGTCATTATTTTCAAGGGGCCCAATATGTGCCATGAAAACAGACCCCACACCATCCCATGATCACCATCAGCCTGCAATGTTGACGCGGCATGATGGATGCATGTACTCATGTGGTTTCCTCCATACCCTAGTCCTCCCATTAGCCTGAAACAGCAGGAACCAGGATTCATCAGTCCAGGCAATGTTTTTCCAATTCTCCAGTGTCCAGTATTTTCCTTCCTTAACCCACTGTAACCGCAGTTTCTTGTTTTTTGTTGAATGAAGTGGAATTCTGAAAGGTTGTTGGCTGCCATATCGCATTTGTGTCAAGGTTGGAAGAGCTGTGCATTAGTTTATGGGTCTTAGGGCACCAATGTTGTAGTGGACTGTCAGTTGACTAACTATAGCTTGTCTGTTGCTACCCACAATTCGTTTCAGCCTCCTTTGTCCTCTTTCATTAGTGACCCGTTTACAGCCTGCGGGTGGCTGGATGTCCTTTGGGTGGTGGACCATTCTTGACAGACAGGAAACTGTTGATCGTGGAAAACCCAGCAGTGTTGTAGTTCTTGACACACTCAAACCGGTGCACCTTGCACATACTAACATACCCTGTTCAAAGGCATTTAAATATTTTGTCTTCCCCATTCACCCTCTAAATGGCACACACACAATCCATGTCTCAATTGTCTCAAGGCTTAAAAATCCTTCTTTAACCTGTTTCCTCCCCTTCATATACACTGATTGAAGTCGATTTAACAGATGACGTCAATAGGGATCATAGCTTTCACCTGGATTTACCTGGTAAGTCTATGTCATGGAAAGAGCAGATGTTCCAGTGAATAATGGTGTGTATAGACACTATGGACAGTATATTAATTATAGTATATTAATAGTATATTAATTGAAAAGGTGTGTTCAGCAGTAGTGATATAGGATGATCCATGACTAGAAAACAGTATATACTATACATATAAAGTGGGTAAAACAGTATGTAAACATTATTAAAGTGACGAGTGTTCAATGACTGTATAGGCCAAAGCAGTCTCTAAGGTAAGGGTAGAGTACTGGGTGGTAACCGGCTAGTAACAGTGACTAAGGTTCCGGGCAGGGTATTGGGCGGAGGCCGACTAGTGGTGACTGTTTAACAGTCTGATGGCCTGGAGATAGAAGCTGTTCATCAGTCTCTCGGTCCCAGCTTTGATGCACACGTACTGTCTCCTCCTTCTAGATCAGGGGTGGGCAACTCCAGTCCTCGGGGGCCTGATTGGTGCCACACTTTTTCTCAATCCCTAGCAAACACAGCTGATGAATCAAATTGCATTCTAAAGTGAAGATCATGATTAGGTGATTATTGGAGTCAGGTGTGTTAGCTCGGGCTGGGGCAAAACTGTGACACCAATCAGGCCCCAGAGGACTGGAATTGCCCACTGCTGTTCGAGATGGTAGCGGGGTGAAAAGGCCATTGCTCTGGTGGCTGAGGTCCTTGATGATCTTCTAGGTCTTTCTGTGACTCCGGGTGCAGTAGATTTGTATTTATTAAGGATCCCCATTAGCTGCTGCAAAGGTAGCAGCTATTCTTTCTGGGGTCCAGCAACATTAAGGCAGTCATACATATTTTAAAATATTACATTACATTACATACCGTAACACTTCTCACAACAAATTAAGTGTGTGCCCTCAGGCCACTGCTCTACTATCACATACAGTGGGGCAAAAAAGTATTTAGTCAGCCACCAATTGTGAAAGTTCTCCCACTTAAAAAGATGAGAGAGGCCTGTAATTGTCATCATAGGTACACTTCAACTATGACAGACAAAATGAGAAAAAAAAATCCAGAAAATCACATTGTAGGATTTTTAATGAATTTATTTGCAAATTATGGTGGAAAATAAGTATTTGGTCAATAACAAAAGTTTATCTCAATACTTTGTTATATACCCTTTGTTGGCAATGACAGAGGTCAAACGTTTTCTGTAAGTCTTCACAAGGTTTTCACACACTGTTGCTGGTATTTTGGCCCATTCCTCCATGTAGATCTCCTCTAGAGCAGTGATGTTTTGGGGCTGTTGCTGGGCAGCCTCCCATAGTCTGTTCCTGACTTGGGGACTGTGAAGAGACCTCTGGTGGCATGTCTTGTGGGGTATGTATGGGTGTCCGAGCTGTGTGTTAGTAGTTTAAACAGACACCTCGGTGCATTCAGCATGTCAACACTTCTTACAAAAACAAGTAGTGATGAAGTCAATCTCTCCTCCACTTTGAGCAATGAGAAATGTACATGCATATTATTAATGTTTGCTCTCCGTGTACATTTAAGAGCCAGCCTGCTGCTCTGTTCTGAGCCAATTGTTATTTTCCGAGGTCCCTCTTTGTGGCACCTGACCACACGACTGAATGTTAGTCTAGGTGCGACAAAACTAAGGCCTGTAGGACCTGCCTTGCTGATAGTGTTGATAAAAAGGCAGAGCAGGATTTTATTATGGACAGACTTCTCCCAATCTTAGCTACTGTTGTATCAAAATGTTTTGGCAATGACAGTTTACAATCCAGGGTTACTACAAGCAGTTTAGTCTCCTCAACTTACTCAATTTCCACATGATTTATTACAATATTTAGTTGAGGTTTAGGGTTTAGTGAGTGATTTGTCCCAAATACAATGCTTTTAGTCTTTTTTATATATTTAGGACAAACTAATTCCTTGCCACCCATTCTGAAACTAACTGCAGCTCTTTGTTAAGTGTTGCAGTGATTTCACTCACTGTAGTAGCTGATGTGTATAGTGTTGAGTCATCATTACTCAAAGCCAGTGGCATGTCATTAGTAAAGATTGAAACAATTAAGGGGCTTAGACAGCTGCCCTGGGGAATTCCTGATTCTACCTGGATTATGTTGGAGAGGCATCCATTACAGAACACCCTCTGTGTTTTGTTAGACAGGTAACTCTTTATCCACAATTTTGCAGGGGGTGTAAAGCCATAACACCTTTTTCCATCAGTAGACAATGATCGATAATGTCAAAAGCCGCACTGAAGTCGAACAAAACAGCTCCCACAATCTATTTATCATCAATTTCGCTCAGCCAATGATCAGTCATTTGTGTAAGTGCCATGCTTGTTGAATGTCCTTCCCTACAAATGTGCTGAAAGTCTGTTGTCAATTTGTTTACAGTAAAATAGCATTGTATCTCGTCAAACACAATTTTTTCCAAAAGTTTACTAAGGGTTGGTAACAGGCTGATTGGTTGGCTATTTGAGCCAGTAAAGGGGGCTTTACTATTCTTGGATAGCGGAATAAATTTTTGCTTCCCTCCAGGCCTGAGGGCACACACTTTCTAGTAGGCTTAGATTGAATATATTGCAAATAGGAGTGGCAATATCATCTGCTATTATCCTCAGTCATTTTCCATCCAAGTTGTCAGACCCCGGTGGCTTGTCATTGTTGATAGACAAAAAAATTATAATCTCTTCCACACTCACTTTACGGGAATCAAAATTACAATGCCTGTCTTTCATAATTTCAGTTATACTTGGATGTATAGTGTCAGCATTTGTTGCTGGCATGTCATGCCTACGTTTCCTAACCTTGCCAATTAAAAAATCATCAAAGTAATTGGCAATATCCGTGGGTTTTGTGATGAATGAGCCATCTGATTCAATACATTTATGAGCTGAGTTTGCCTTTTTGCCCCACAATTTCATTTAAGGTGCTCCAAAGCTTTTTACTATCACTCTTTATATAAATTATCTTTGTTTCATAGTATAGTTCCTTCTTCTTTTTATTCAGTTTAGTCTCATGATTTCTCAATTTGCAGCACATTTGCCAATCTGTTGTGCAGCCAGACTTATTTGCCCTTCCTTTTGCCTCATCCCTCTCAATCTGTAACGCAGGCACAGGGAGTCAGGAAACAAGTGCAGTTAGTGAGTTTAATAATAATGAACATGGAACGATACAAAAGATGAGAAGCGTCTGACATGGAAGCATGTCAACAACATAGGAATCGTTACAAAACTCATTGTATGAACTCTTATACACTATATTAGGCCCAGACTTTGGAACTTTGGTTTTCCTAGATATGGCTACTATATTGTGATCACTACATCCAATGGATTTGGATACTGCTTTAATGCACATTTCTGCAGCATTTGTAAAGATGTGATCAATACATGTTGATTATTTCATTTTTGTGTTAATTTCAACTACCCTGGTAGGTTGACTGATAACCTGAACCAGGTTGCAAGCACTGTTTAAAGCTTTTTCTTGAGTGGGCAGCTTGATGAAAGACAGTCAATTTTGAAATCACCCAGAAAATATACCTCTCTGTTGATATCACATACATTATCAAGCACTTCACACACGTTTCCCAGATACTGACTGTTAGCACTTGGTGGTCTATAGCAGCTTCTCACACGAATGGGCTTTTGGTAAGGCAGATTAACCTGTAGACATATTATTTTAACAGTATTTAACATGAGATCCTCTCTAAGCTTTACAGGAATATGGTTTTGACTATAAACAGCAACACCTCCACAATTGGCATTTCTGTATTTTCTGTAGATGTTATAACCATGTATTGCTACCACTGTATCATCAAAGGTATTTTCTAAGTGATTTTCAGAGCTTGCCAGAATATTAATGTCATCTGTTACAAGCAAATGATTGATTTCATAAACCTTGTTTCTTAAGCTACATATGTTAACGTGGCTATTTTTAGCACTTTTCTATGATGCTTGATTGTTTTCATTGCTTTACTGGGAAGCTTAGCAGAAGTAGACATGCTCATGTTATTTATGTTTGTGCAGATTGAGCTGCACACAGTGGACTTCCTACTAAGGCCCACTGCCTCAGTGCTAACAGTATACCACTTGTCCAAAGGCACGTGATTACTGCATACAATAGCTGTAGAATCAGCAGAGGTATTCAGTGTAGTTACAGGGACATACATTAGGTTACTTACATTGTGTCTACCAATGGGATAATGTACATTTGCTGAAGCATTATGACAACTCAGCGACACAATGGTAGGGATTAACCTAGCTGGGCTTGGGTGATTGATAAGTCATTGTCTCAGCGTAGCCTTATAATGCTGTGAAAAGAACCAGGAACCCAAATGATTTGGGATGATCCCATTCTCCTTATAAAATTAGCTTTGTTTCCAGAAGATATCAAAATTGTCAATAAATGTTACACCCACAGAGCTGCAATAGTTACGTAGCAAGTTATGGAGGGCTAGAAGCCTGCTGAAATGTTCAATGACACGGTTTAGGGAGGGCACAGGGCCAGATATTATGGGGCATTTGTTGATGTCAAGCAAAGACCGAGTCAGTTCTTTAAAATCCATCTTCAGCTGTTCTGCCTGCCCTTCATAATTTCATTGAATCCCACATGAACTATGATATACTCAATTTCCTGATGCAGGGTTAAATGTTTTGGAGCAGCTTATTGATGTCCTGTACTCGTGCTCCTGGGTATCACAACATTTTTGCTCCAGGGACTGAGACATTTCTCAACCCTTGAACTGCCCAATACAACAGCCGGAGAAGGGGATGGAGAAATCTGTCATGTCCTGGAAGGCAGGCAGTGTTCACCCTATAATGTGTTGGTCTGACCGCACCACCCTTTGGAGAGCCCTGTGGTTGCAGACGGTGCAATTGCAATACTAGGCGGTCATACAGCCCGACGGGATGCTCTCAATGATGCATCTGTAGAAGTTCCTGAGGGTCTTAGGGGCTAAGCCAAATTTCTTCAGCCTCCTGAGGTTGAAGAGGCGCTGCTGCATCTTCTTCACCACCTTCACCACTGGGGGCGGCCTCTCAGGAAGTCCAGGACCCAGTTGCACAGGAAGGGGTTCAGACCCAGGGCCCTGAGCTTATTGATGAGCTTGGAGGGCACTATGGTGTTGAAGGCTGAGCTGTAGTCAATGAACAGCATTCTCACATAGGTATTTCTCTTGTCCAGGTGGGATATGGCAGTGTGCAATGCTTTGGCAATTACGTCGTCCGTGGATCTGTTGGGGCTGTTTGCGAATTATAGTGGGTCTAGGTTTTCAGGTAAGGTGGAGGTGATATGTTCCTAAACTAGCCTCTCAAAGCACTTAATGATGACAGAAGTGAGTGCTACGGGGTGATGGTCATTTAGTTCAGTTACCTTTGCTTTCTTGGGTACAGGAACAATGGTGAACAGCTTGAAGCAAGTGGGGACAACAGACTGGGATATGGAGAGATTGAATATGTCAGCAAATATTTTTGTTAGTCATTCATATTAATCTGCAAACATTTCTCTCCACCTTATGGCAAAATTAGGATAATTGCAGCAAACTTGCTTTAAAACGGCAACATTTTCTTTACGCCCCATGGCAAAATCTGTAGATTTGCAGAAAATTCACTCTAACAAGTGTTTTGCTTGCAAGGTGAGGGCTCCATCGCAATTCAATTCAATTCAATTCAAGGGGCTTTATTGGCATGGGAAACATGTGTTAACATTGCCAAAGCAAGTGAGGTAGATAATTCTCTGTGTATGTCTCCATCGTGTGGCCATATTTAATACTGGCGCTCATGACTGAGATGCGATCAATCAAAATTCACATTTATTCACATATTTCTAATTTGTGCTTCTGCTTCTGCATTGATTGCTTTTTGGGGATTTAGGCTGGGTATGTGTAAAGCACTTTGTGACAGCTGCCGATATAAAAAGCAATCAATGCAATAACCTGCTCTTCATCCTGCCGTGTGCTGGGATCATGTTAGCAACCCTCGCCTTCATCACTGTTATAGCCAGTCGCCCTAAGAAGGGAAACAACAACAAACCACAGGTAGGAGACTGACAGAGGCACTTGTTGAAGAATGTTAGGCCCTGTTTCAATACTCCTCCCAAAGATATGAGGCTATTCTACAACGTGTCCACAAGGGGGTGTTCTATACCTAACAAATTGACTAACAATCAACTTCAAATAATGGCCGTGGCTGTAGAAAGCACTGTCAAGCAATGTTGTGGTACTCGAGTACAAGATTCAGACTTGACTCGGACTCGACCAGTGGTGATTCGGACACGGACTCGGATTTGACCGGTAGTGACTTAGTTGTTCGATGGTGATTTGCTCAGTGTATTTGTTCTTGTTCTGTATAAAATTGTTAGGAAATGTTGAGACACTGTAGCCCTACAAACACCAAAAAAAGTGTCAGTGTAAATGTTTATATTTGTTTGTTTATTTTATTATGTTACAGATGTCTGGGTACAGTAACGCCACTTACTCCAGCATTAAAATGGAACTGCAGCCCCATCAGGACATCCCTGATATCAGTAGTGATCTGTATGTGTCCAGGGCAGAGAAAGGAGAGGTCCAAACCCTTCTGTTGCAGCACGGTACCAGAGCTGACGCCTACTCGTACCGCAACCAGTCTTCATTTACACGCTTTTGATCTGGGCTTTGTGCTGGTCTGATTCAAGTCCAATGCTAATAGTTTGCTAAAAATGTATGGTTAGAGATTAATATACATGTAAAGTAACCTTGAACTATACATTATTTCACTGATGTACAAGTATACTGAACAAAAATATAAATGCAACATGCAACAATTTCAATAATATTACTGAGTTACATTTCCTGAAATTAGTCAATTGAAATACATTCATTAGGCCCTAATCTATGGATTTCACATGACTGGGGAGGGGCGCAGCCATTGGGGAGTCAGGCCCAGCCAATCAGAAGGAGTTTTTCCCCACAAAAGGTCTTTATTACACACTGAAATACTCCTCAGTTGAATCGGCTGTGCGGGGTGGCTGGTCTCAGACGATCCCGCAGGTGAAGAAGCCGGATGTGGAGGTCCTGGGCTGGAGTGGTTACATGTGATCTGCGGTTGTGAGGCCGGTTTGATGTTCTGCCAAATTCTCTAAAACAACATTGGAGGCGGTTTATGGTAGAGAAATAAACATAACATTCTCTGTCAACAGCTCCGGGAGACATTCTTGCAGTCAGCATGCCAATTGCACACTCCCTCAAAACTTGAGACATCTGTGGCATTGTGTTGTGTGACAAAACTGGTTCCAAAACATGGGACCAACACTTTACATGATGAGTTTATATTTTTGTTCAGTTTAAGTCAGGACTGAGACTAGACCACTAAGGAACACTCAACACCTCTTGGAAAGCCATTCTGGTGTGTCTTTTGCATAAACGTGTGTAATTGTCCCGCAGAAAAATATAACCCTATCCCAGGGTTAGGTTTTCAGAAGACTGATGTGGGTTTTCCACTAACTTTTTACCTGAGCTTTGCTCCTGTCATATTTTTACTTCAGTGGATACATGTTGCCCTAAGAGTTATGCAAAGTTGGTAGAATCTTTTCCAAATTATTCACATCTGTAATGGCTGCCAAAGGTGCTTCCACCAAGTGTTAACTCAGGGGGGTGGAGACTTATCCAATTACATACAGTACCAGTCAAAAGTTTAGACACACCTACTCATTCAAGGGTTTTTCTTTATGTTTACTATTTTCTACATTGTGGAATAATAGTGAAGACATCTAAACTATGAAATAACACATTTGGAATCATGTAGTAACCAAAAAAGTGTTTTATAAAATCTAAATATATTTTATATTTGAGATCCTTCAAAGTAGCCATCCTTTGCCTTGATGACAGCTTTTCACACTCTTGGCATTATCTCAACCAGCTTCACCTGGAATGCTTTTCCAACAGTCTTGAAGGAGTTCCCACATACGCTGAGCACCTGTTGGCTGCTTTTCCTTCACTCTGCGGTCCAACTCATCACAAACCATCTCAATTGGGTTGAGGTTGGGTGATTGCGGAGGTCAGGTCATCTGATGCAGCACCCATCACTCTCCTTCTTGCTCAAATGGCCCTTACACAGCCTGGAGGTGTGTTGGGTCATTGTCCTGTTGAAAAACAAATGATAGTCCCACTAAGCGCAAACCAGGTGGGATGGTGTATCGCTGCAGAATGCTGTGGTAGCCATGCTGGTTAAGTGTGCCTTGAATTCAAAATAAATCACAGACAGTGTCTCCAGCAAAGCACCCCCACACCATCACACCTCCTCCTCCGTGCTTCACGGTAGTAACCACACATGCAGAGATCATCCCTTCACCTACTCTGCGTCTCACAAAGACATGGCAGTTGGAACAAAAGTCTCACATTTGGACTCATCAGATCAAAGGACAGATTTCCACCGGTCTAATATGTCCATTGCTCGTGTTTCTTGGCAAAGCAAGTCTGTTCTTATTATTGGTGTCCTTTAGTAGTGGTTTCTTTGCAGCAATTCGACCATGAAGGCCTGATTCACACAGTCTCCTCTGAACAGTTGATGTTGAGATGTGTCTGTTACTTGAACTCTGTGAAGCATTTATTTGGGCTGCAATTTCTGAGGCTGGTAACTCTAATGAACTTATCCTCTGCAGCAGAGGTAACTCTGGGTCTTCCTTTCCTGTGGCGGTCCTCATGAGAGTCAGTTTCATCTTAACGCTTGATGGTTTTTGCAACTGCACTTGAAGAAACTTTCAAAGTTCTTGGAATGTTCTGTATTGACTGACCTTCATGTCTTAAAGTAATGATGGACTGTCATTTCTCTTTGCTTATTTGAGCTGTTCTTGACATAATATGGACTTGGTCTTTTACCAAATAGGGCTATCTTCTGTATACCACCCGTACCTTGTCACAACACAACTGATTGGCTCAAACGCTTTAAGAAGGAAAGAAATTCCACAAATGAACTTTTAACAAGGCACACCTGTTAATTGAAATGCATTCCAGGTGACTACCTCATGAAGCTGGTTGAGAGAATGCCACTAGTGTGCAAAGCTGTCATTAAGGCAAATGATGGCTACTTTGAAGAATCTCGAATATAAAATATATTTGGATTTGTTTAACACTTTTTTGCTTGATTCACATTGATTCCATATGTGTTATTTCATAGTTTTGACGTCTTGACTATTATTATACAATGTAGAAATTGTAAAAAATAAAGACAAACCCTTGAATGTGTAGGTGTGTCCAAACTTTTGACTGGTACTGTATATATGTATTTTTATTAATTTGGAAAATGTACTATCATTTCATTTCTAACAGTGGAGGCTGGTGGGAGAAGCTATAGGCGGACGGGCTCATTGTAATGGGTAGAATGGAATATTGGAATGGAGTCAAACATGGTATCCATACGTTTGATGTATACCGTTCCAATTATACCAATAATATATGCTGTTTAGCAGACCAATTTATCCAAAGTCATGAGTGCATACATTTTTACATGTCGGTGGTACAATGCAATGCCACTATCCTGGCATTGCAAGTGCGATGTTCTACCAAATGAGCTACAGAGGATCACATTTCTGTACTGTAGGCCCTAAATATTTCCTCAAACAGAGTGTTAAGGTTGTCGTAGTCGTTCTCCTCCTCAGACGAGGAGGAGCATGGATCGGACCAAGATGCGGAGTAGTAGGTATTCATGTTTTAATGAACAAACAACAAACACTACAAATTACGAAACTCTACAAACGTGACTAACCTGAAAACAGTCCTGTGTGGCCCAAACACTGACACAGGAAACAAACACCCACAAAACACCAGTGAAACCCTGGCTGCCTTAGTATGACTCTCAATCAGGGACAACGATACACACCTGTCTCTGATTGAGAATCATACCAGGCCGAACACAAAATCCCAACATAGAAAAACAAACCTAGACCAACCCACCCAACTCACGCCCTGACCAACTAAAACAAATACATAACAAAGGAAAACAGGTCAGGAACGTGACAGAACCCCCCCCTTAAGGTGCGAACTCCGGGCGCACCAGCACAAAGTCTAGGGGAGGGTCTGGGTGGGCGTCTGTCCACGGTGGCGGCTCTGGCGCTGGTCGTGGTCCCCACCATAGTCAACCCCCGCTTCCGTGGCCTCCTCCCAATATTCACCCTCCATGTCAATCCCGCTATTCCAAAAGTAACAGACTGAGGGGTAGCAGTTGACTGAGGGGCAGCACCAGGATAAGGGGCAGCACCAGGATAAGGGGCAGCACCAGGATAAGGGGCAGCACCAGGATAAGGGGCAGCTCCGGACTGAGTGGCAGCTCATGACTGAGTGGCAGCTCATGACTGTAGGGCAGCTCATGACTGTAGGGCAGCTCATGACTGGCTGGCGTCTCTGGCGGCTCCTGACTGGCTGGCGTCTCTGGCGGCTCCTGACTGGCTGGCGTCTCTGGCGGCTCCTGACTGGCTGGCGTCTCTGGCGGCTCCTGACTGGCTGGCGTCTCTGGCGGCTCCTGACTGGCTGGCGTCTCTGGCGGCTCCTGACTGGCTGGCGTCTCTGGCGGCTCCTGACTGGCTGGCGTCTCTGGCGGCTCCTGACTGGCTGGCGTCTCTGGCGGCTCCTGACTGGCTGGCGTCTCTGGCGGCTCCTGACTGGCTGGCGTCTCTGGCGGCTCCTGACTGGCTGGCGTCTCTGGCGGCTCCTGACTGGCTGGCGTCTCTGGCGGCTCCTGACTGGCTGGCGTCTCTGGCGGCTCCTGACTGGCTGGCGTCTCTGGCGGCTCCTGACTGGCTGGCGTCTCTGGCGGCTCCTGACTGGCTGGCGTCTCTGGCGGCTCCTGACTGGCTGGCGTCTCTGGCGGCTCCTGACTGGCTGGCGTCTCTGGCGGCTCCTGACTGGCTGGCGTCTCTGGCGGCTCCTGACTGGCTGGCGTCTCTGGCGGCTCCTGACTGGCTGGCGTCTCTGGCGGCTCCTGACTGGCTGGCGTCTCTGGCGGCTCCTGACTGGCTGGCGTCTCTGGCGGCTCCTGACTGGCTGGCGTCTCTGGCGGCTCCTGACTGGCTGGCGTCTCTGGCGGCTCCTGACTGACGGACGGCTCTAGCGGCTCCTGACTGACGGGCGGCTCTAATGGCTCGGGACAGATGGGCGGCTCTGAAGGCTCGTGGCAGACGGATGGCTCAGATGGCGCTGGGCAGACGGATGGCTCAGATGGCGCTGGGCAGACGGATGGCTCAGATGGCGCTGGGCAGACGGATGGCTCAGATGGCGCTGGGCAGACGGATGGCTCAGATGGCGCTGGGCAGACGGATGGCTCAGATGGCGCTGGGCAGACGGATGGCTCAGACGGCGCTGGGCAGACGGATGGCTCAGACGGCGCTGGGCAGACGGATGGCTCAGATGGTGCTGGGCAGGCAGGCAGTTCAGACGGCGCTGGGCAGACGAGCAGTGCAGGCGGCGTTGGGCAGACGGCCGACTCTGACCTGCTGAGGCGCACAGTAGGCCTGGTGCGTGGTACCGGAACTGGAGGCACTGAGCTGGAGACACGCACCATAGGGAGAGTGCGTGGAGGAGGAACAGGGCTCTGGAAACGCACTGGAAGCCTGGTGCGTGGAGTAGGCACTGGTGGTACTGAGCTGGGGTGGGAAGGTGGCGCCGGATATACCGGACCGTGAAGGAGGACACGCGCTCTTGAGCACCAAGCCTCCCCAACCTTACCAGGTTGAATGGTCCCCGTAGCCCTGCCAGTGCGGCGAGGTGGAATAACCCGCACTGGGCTATGCAGGCGAACCGGGGACACCACCTGTAAGGCTGGTGCCATGTACGCCGGCCCGAGGAGACGTACTGGAGGCCAGATACGTTGGGCCGGCTTCATGACATCCGGCTCGATGCCCAACCTAGCCCTCCCAGTGCGGCAAGGTGGAATAGCCCGCACTGGGCTAAGCACGCGTACTGGGGACACCGTGCGCTTTACCGCATAACACGGTGTCTGACCAGTACGACGCCCTCTCACTCCACGGTAAGCCCGGGGAGTTGGCTCAGGTAACCAACCCGGCTTCGCCACACTCCCCTTTAGCCCCCCCCAAGAAATTTTTGGGTGAGCCTCTCGGGCTTCCAGCCGCTCTGCCTTGCTTTAGCCTCATACAACCTCCTCTCCGCTTTCGCTGCCTCCAGCTCCGCTTTGGGGCGGCGACACTCCACTGGCTCTGCCCAGGGTCCTTTACCGTCTAGGATCTCCTCCCAAGTCCATTCCTCTTTTCTCCATTGCTGTTGTTCCTGCCTTCCTTCTCCACTCCGCTTGATCCTGTTTTGGTGGGTGTTTCTGTTACGATCGTCTTTGGGTGAGAGATTGGACCAAGGCGCAGCGGGTTGTGAATACATAATGATTTATTAAATCAAACGATGAAACACGAAAACAAACACTAGGAAGGATTTTACAAAATAACAAAACGGAGTAGACAGACCTGGACATGGAACTTACATAAAATACACGCAGAACTCACGAACAGGAACAGACTACATAAACCGAGACAGTCCCGTGTGGCGCGACAAACACTGACACAGGAAACAAACACCCACAAAACACCAGTGAAACCCTGGCTGCCTTAGTATGACTCTCAATCAGGGACAACGATACACACCTGTCTCTGATTGAGAATCATACCAGGCCGAACACAAAATCCCAACATAGAAAAACAAACCTAGACCAACCCACCCAACTCACGCCCTGACCAACTAAAACAAATACATAACAAAGGAAAACAGGTCAGGAACGTGACACAGAGATGGTCTATTCCCATCTTGTGGCAAAGGATTTGTTTCAACATCTAAGCAAGGACTATAGGACTGAACTGTGTTTGCTATATTGGATATATTACTACAGGGGACATTATTCACCGTAGGCCTATAATCACAAACGGACTTCTTGTAAATTGATCTTTATAGGGGCTAATGGCCAATGCTGGCTTAAAAAAAGAAAGACATAGCTACATACTTAAAAAATATATGACACATGCATACATTGTCTATATTTATATTTTATAATTCTATGCAACCTAAACACACAGCCAGCAACAGACCCAAGTGGGCAGACCCCCAGAACTTCACGCTACATTGGCGCGCTCCACTGCATGCGTTGCGCAGTTTACCGCATAATTGTTTGCCTAGTAACAATCCGTAGAGCAGAAAAAGACCATCGAAAACGATGGTCTTACAACATCAAGCCGTTCCTGAATATCATTCCGCCAAGTACTATATTGATGAGGATTGTTGAAGGAACCTGAATATATATCACATTACGGTATTATGTATGCATATATAAAACATATGTTTCAAAGAATTGCATACGGGAATATAATTATTATCCTAGTAAAGTGCAAAAGTGTACATATATCAGACTGGCTCTCGGAGACCGGAAGTCACAGAGGTACTATTTCCTGTCTGTGCTAGTTGGTAAGTTTAAATGGGATGCTTTCTTTTTCAATTACTTTCCTTAAAATATAATGTATATTTTGCTTTGCATGCTCATTTTGGGATGATGAAGTCGTTAACTAGCGAATGCGTACTCAAAAAGTAAAAAATATATTTATTTTGTCGCCATACTAGCTAAACGGGGATGTGAGGGGTTAGCGCGAGTGGTTTCTTTCTCTTTGGGAAGCAAGCTAACGTTAGCTAGCCTGGTTACTAAACCACAGAGTTTGTCTTTGACTAAAGCATCTGATATGGTCACTTTCTAAGTTTGATTTAATGTGTGTAGTTTATAGCAGTAATTATGCGAGGATTGTCCGTGTTCGAAATATCCATATCTTACTGTTTATCTATTTTATTCTACCACTTGCATGCTATAGATTGTCATCTTTGTGTGCCTGACTTGAACTAGAGGCACGTTGCTAGTATTTTATTTAATTAGGTAAGTCAGTTAAGAACACATTCTTATTTACAATGACAGCCTAGGAACAGTGGGTTAACTGCCTTGTTCAGGGGCAGAACAGCAGATTTTTACCTTGTCAGCTCGGGGATTCGATCTAGCAACTTTCCGGTAACTAGTCTAACCACTAGGCTACCTGCCGACCCAGTATTGTAACGACTTATAAACCAAGGGTCGTTACAGTATGTTATGCTAACTAGTTGAATCATAGATCCCTGTGGTTGAATAGTATACATTTCGGTCAGTTAAATTCAGCCGTACGCATTTGCTCACTGACCATAGTGCTGGAAATGGTCATACGGAGAATACATTTGTAATTTTATGAGTATACAAAGACTGCGCGGTTCCTTGCTGTCATACTATAGAGAGTTTGCCTGTTAGAGAATTGTTGACACGTTCACTTGACTTGTTTTGTATGTTAGTTACTCATGCAAATCAAATGTCGTATTGTTACTGATTTCTTCCATTTTCTCACACGCAGTGCACATTTATTCTCTGTGAGATAGGTGCAGACTCTTGTCTGCTCTACACAATCGTAACCCTGTCTCTCCCGGCGGGAACCATGGCCTTCGTGCCGACCCCCAGCCCAACGGTGGTGGACCAGACAACCCTCATGAAGAAGTACCTGCAGTTTGTGGCAGCTCTCACGGACAACAACACCCGTAAGTGAATGAGAAACTATGATAGTTGAGTGTGCCATAGTCTGAGAGTCAGCATGAGCCTGAGAATTCTCCTGTGCTCAGAAACAAAATTATTTGCGTGATTTGATGTATACTGTAGCTGTAGGTGCTATTGGTGAGTTGTGGGCATAGTTATTCAGTAATCTAAGGTTTAGGTATAATCTCTACAGCAGGGGCAATGTGATGAGAGCGATATTCTTTAGTCCAGAATAAGGTACTGTGTATTTGTGAGTGACTGAGTGAGTGCGAGTGTGTCTGATAAAGTACCTTAAAACAATCTGGGCGCTGTAAGTAAAACTGATAAGATCTGAGTGTCCCTGTCTGCTAAGAGATGAGAAGTATATGATGACTCATTGTGTCATATGAACTGTTTTAATGTTGTTACTGTATCCTCCAACACTCAGCTGATGAAACAAAGTTGAAGATGATGCAGGAGGTCAGCGAGAACTTTGAGGTAAGTTTATACCATAGGATAACTAGAATGGGTATACCCATTGTCTGTGTTTCTACTACAGCTGTAAGTCGCAACACTGTTCACTTATCTTGTCTACATAATGAAAACTGGTCTTATGTTAGTGGTGATGTCTTTTTCAGAATGTGACATCATCACCACAGTACTCCACCTTCCTGGAACACATCATCCCTCGCTTCCTTACCTTCCTCCAGGACGGAGAGGTGCAGTTCCTGCAGGAGAAGCCCACACAGGTAGGAGGACATTAAATAATTTAAATATTTATTTGCTTAAGGACAGATGCAATTTAAACATGAAGCCATTGAATGCACAAGAATCAGATTCACCTTGTATTACTTTAAAACAGCAACTGAGGAAGCTAGTGCTGGAGATCATCCACCGGATCCCAACTAATGAACACCTGAGACCTCACACCAAGAACATTCTGTCTGTCATGTTTCGCTTCCTGGAGGTAAGTTGTCACTCGCGTCTATGACAGATATGATTTATGTTGCATATCGTCTTTTCAGCAGAGGCGATGTGATGAGAGCGATATGCTTTAGTCCAGAGTAAGGTACAGTGTATTTGTGATGGTGAGTGACTGACTGAGTGCGTGCGAGTGTGTCTGATAAATGTACCTTAAAACACTCTGGGCGCTGAAAGTAAAACTGATAAGATCTGAGAACGCCTGTTTGCTGAGATGGGAATTGTGTGGTGGTGGAATGTTCCATAGGAACCAATACTTTCAGAAATCTATCAGAAAGGTTTTGTCCACCCCACACACACACGTACTGAGTAGACAAAACATTAGGAACACCTTCCTAATATCGAGTTGCACCCCCTTTTGCCCTCAGAACCGCTTCAGTTCGTCAGAGCATGGACTCTATAAGATGTCGAAAGCATTCCACAGGGATGCTGGCCCATGTTGACGCCAGTGCTTCCCACGGTTGTGTCAAGTTGGCTGGATGGTCTTTGGATGGTGGACCATTCTTGACACATAAGGGATACTGAAAAACCCAGCAGCGTTTCAGTTCTAGACACACTCAAACCAGTGCGCCTGGCACCTACTACCATACCCCGTTCAGTCACTTAAATCTTTTGTCTTGGCCATTCACCCTCTGAATGGCATACATACACAATCCATGTCTCAAGGCTTAAAAATCCTTCTTAAACCTTCCTCTCCCCTTTATCTACACTGAATGAAGTGGATTTAGGAAGTGATATCAATAAGAGATCATAGATTTCACCTGGTCAGCCTGTCATGGAAGGTGTTCTTAATGTTTTGTGCACTCAGTGTATTTAGTCCAGATACTTATCTGTCCCTAACCTGAACTGATTGACTCAGTGTTGTCTTTGCATTGCATCGCTCGTTGTTTGCTTTCAGATTGAGAGCGAGGAGAACGTGCTGATATGCCTGCGTATCATTATTGAACTGCACAAACAGTTCCGTCCACAGATCTCTCAAGAGGTGAGAACCTTTCTATTCTCCAATCTCACTTTGTGTTGATGAACAGAAGACCTGCCTACAGTGTCTTGCCATGACTATCTCAATTCCTCTTTCCATGATTCCTTGCATCTCCTTGCCTCCTTAACCGTATTGGATCAGACCTTCTTCTCCAATGTGTTTTGAGAATAAAGCGAGGAAAGAAGATGTGAGGAATCAAGCAAAGATGAATTGTGATGGAGCCTATGTCTGGATGCTGAACTGTGCTCCTCTGATCAAGATATTAACTGTCTGCTGTAATCTTTTATTCAGATTCATCACTTTCTGGATTTTGTGAAGCAGATCTATAAGGAGCTGCCTAAAGTAGTGGTAAGACAACAGAAAAGCAGGTGGATTATTGAGTGGGGAAATGTTTGGTCCCTGAGGATGTAGGAATCATGTTCTCAATTTTGCATTCTCCCTCCCTCTTGTCTTTTTCCCCTGTCTCTGTTCTTGTCCCTGCTCTCTCTCAGGCTCGGTACTTTGAGAATCCCCAGGTGATAGCTGAGAACACTGTGCCTTCTCCTGAGATGGTGGGCATGATCACCTCAGTGTTGGTGAAGACCGCCCCCGAGAGGGAGGACAGTGAAACACGCACAGTGAGTAGACCTGTCCTGGATACTTCTATCAACTGTCTGTAACTCCTCTTATTACCACTTGGTGGTGTAGAAGCACTGGCAAAGCATCTCAGACCAGGGCTCGTTTTCCAGGTAGAAATGTAAGGCACAGAGCTCATGTGATTCATCATTGAATCATGTCTGTTCTACACAGTATATTTCTATCTGAATGTTCCATACTGTTGTACCGATCCTGAATATAGGCTGGCATTGCCCTTGCCTGACTGTCTTCTCCTGTTTATTTGTTTCTCCAGCACACCATCATCCCACGGGGGTCCCTGTCCCTGAAGGTGCTGGCTGAGCTGCCTATCATCGTGGTGCTCATGTACCAGCTGTATAAACTGAACATCCATAACGTGGTGTCTGAGTTTGTCCCCCTCATCATGAACACTATCATGCTGCAGGTTTCTCCTCAGGCCAGGTAAGAAGCCTGTGTGTGTGATTGAGTCTGTCTTGATTCTGTCCTTTAGACAATCATAATTGTTCTTTTTGCTAAACAACCACAAGAACATGAAATGGTATTAAAGCATAAATCATTATTAAGGGTACAGTGGAATTGTTTGCTTTGTATGTAAGGAGTTATTGTAAACCCTAACATGTAACTTTCAGGCAACACAAGCTGTATAACAAGGAGCTGTATGCTGACTTTATCGCTGCTCAGATCAAGACCCTGTCCTTCCTGGCCTACATCATCCGCATTTACCAGGTACATATACCCATGTTGAGCTTTTCACTTCCTGTGCCTGTGTTCAATTTCTCATTTCCTTTTCTGTATTGTCTTTACCTGGCACATAGAGTACTTAATGCCAGTTTTCATGGAACTTTCTGAACTATATTGTGTTTGTGTGTCCCTCTGACCAGGACCTGGTAGGGAAGTACTCCCAGCAGATGGTAAAGGGCATGCTGCAGCTGCTGACCAACTGTCCCTCGGAGACAGCCCATCTACGCAAGGAACTGCTCATCGCTGCCAAACACATCCTCACCACAGACCTTCGCAGCCGTACGCATTGACGCATGCACACACAAGCATGCACAAACAAATGCAAACTCATTCACTCAGACTAATTCTGACACTTTATTTTCATTCTGTGTTGCAGAGTTCATCCCTTGCATGGACAAACTTTTTGATGAGTCCATACTGATCGGGTCTGGCTACACAGCCCGGGAGACACTGAGGTAAGGCCACCCTCTCATCAAACACCAGCCTTCATCTTTCATTAGTCTCCATGTGAAACAAGCCGTAGCTATCAGACCTGGCAGATCTGTGGCTGGTGGAGTATAAAAAAAAGGGAAAAGGTGTCTTTTAATGCTCTTTAAAGCTCCGGCACCTTCCATGCACTGATTATAAGTCGCTCTGGATAAGAGCCTTTAGTGTCTGTTAAATGACTGAGATGTTACGTAAACTGTAAAAACTTTCCATTTGATAGTGAACTCTTCTGACCTCTCCCTTCCCCCCTCTCCTGTCACTCCAGACCACTGGCCTACATGGTAGTTGGTGATTGGACTCTTAACCCTTTCTCCCCTACAGACAATGTAACGTAAAATGTAACCTTCTGTTTTGATAGTGGTGAACTTTTGCAACTCCTCTCCCCCCAGACCCCTGGCCTACAGCACGCTGGCAGACCTGGTGCACCACGTGCGTCAGAACCTGCCTCTCACAGACCTGTCTCTGGCCGTGCAGCTGTTTGCCAAGAACATAGATGACGAGTCTCTCCCCAGCAGCATCCAGACCATGTCCTGCAAACTTCTGCTTAACCTGGTCGACTGCATCCGCTCCAAGAGTGAACAGGAGAACGGCAACGGACGGGACATACTGATGAGAATGCTGGAAGTAAGTAAAGAGAGATGGGAAACGACAGACTGAATTATAAGGAATGGGGCATATAAGGAAATGTTGTGCCCAATAACAAATCAACTCTGCGCCTTTTCTACTATCTCTAGGTTCCCCATGTAAGAAGATTATGTTCCTTTTATGATTATCAAGACATTGACTTCAATACATCTTCAACCTCCTTCTTCCTCAAGGTGTTTGTGCTGAAGTTCCACACCATCGCTCGCTACCAGCTCGCAACCATCTTCAAGAAGTGCAAGCCCCAGTCAGAGATGGGTGTGGTCGAACCTCAGGGGGCGCTACCCGGTGTCCCCACAACTCCTGCCCTCCCAGCCACCCCTGTCCTCCCTGCCCTGCCTCCCCTTGCGCCCCCTAACCCCGTCACCCCCGCCCCTCCCGCCCCCGCCACCCCCTTCGACCGGCTGGGAGAGAAGGAGGACAAGCAGACATTCCAGGTGTCGGACTGTCGCAGCCTGGTGAAGACACTGGTCTGTGGGGTGAAGACCATCACCTGGGGAATCACTTCCTGCAAGGCTCCTGGAGGTGAGGAGCCAGAAAAATGGCCCTTATATTACACTCAGAGGAGAAATGGACACTTGAGTTACGATGTCAAGATTGACCCTTTTTCCCCCATTTATTTCCATCCTCATTTCATGGAGATAACTCAGGATAAACTAACATCACTGATTGCTTACCACTCCTATTGTGTGTTCTGTGTTGCAGAGGCCCAGTTCATTCCTAACAAGCAGCTTCAGCCCAAGGAGACTCAGATCTACATCAAGCTGGTGAAATACGCAATGCAGGCCTTGGACATCTACCAGGTATGACTGCCAGTGTACCAGTAGGGCTTTGTCTTATGGAGATATAATTATATAGCCATACATTATACATGTATACATTACACTGTGTATAAGAGAGCTCCACTGCCCTCTTAGCTAGCTACAGATTGATCAGGATATAACCAGATAGAAAACTCTGGGTCATACCACTATATACTGTACATGTGTATACCAGCTCTCTTCCCCCTCCTGGCTAGGTACATTGCCCATGGTGTAACCAGGGCCATACAATGTAGATACTCCAGGTCGTACCACTATCAAGTCCAGGGTGTAACGAGCCATACAGTGTATATACTTGTGAATATCAGCTCCCCGTCCGCCCTTGGCTACAGATTACTCAGGGTTACCATAATATAACAGCTCCCCCTCTCCTGGCTAGGTACAGATTGATCAGGGTTGCTGTAATAACCGTAATATAACAGCGCCCCACCATCAGGATTGCTGTAATAGCCGTAATATAACAGCGCCCCATCCCCCTCTCCTGGCTAGGTACAGGGTACAGATAAATCAGGGTTGCTGTAATAACTGTAATATAACAGCGCCCCATCCCCCTCTCCTGGCTATGTACAGGGTACAGATAGATCAGGGTTGCTGTAATAACTGTAATATAACAGCGCCCCATCCCCCTCTCCTGGCTAGGTACAGGGTACAGATAGATCAGGGTTGCTGTAATAACTGTAATATAACAGTGCCCCATCCCCCTCTCCTGGCTAGGTACAGGGTACAGATAGATCAGGGTTGCTGTAATATAACAACGCCCCACCCCCCTCTCCTGGCTAGGTACAGGGTACAGATAGATCAGGGTTGATGTAATGACTGTAATATAACAATGCCCCACCCCCCTCTCCTGGCTAGGTACAGGGTACAGATAGATCAGGGTTGATGTAATAACTGTAATATAACAACGCCCCATCCCCCTCTCCTGGCTAGGTACAGGGTACAGATAGATCAGGGTTGATGTAATAACTGTAATATAACAATGCCCCACCCCCCTCTCCTGGCTAGGTACAGGGTACAGATAGATCAGGGTTGATGTAATAACTGTAATATAACAACGCCCCATCCCCCTCTCCTGGCTAGGTACAGGGTACAGATAGTTCAGGGTTGATGTAATAACTGTAATATAACAATGCCCCACCCCCCTCTCCTGGCTAGGTACAGGGTACAGGTAGATCAGGGTTGCTGTAATAACTGTAATATAACAACGCCCCATCCCCCTCTCCTGGCTAGGTACAGGGTACAGATAGTTCAGGGTTGATGTAATAACTGTAATATAACAATGCCCCACCCCCCTCTCCTGGCTAGGTACAGGGTACAGATAGATCAGGGTTGATGTAATAACTGTAATATAACAGCGCCCCATCCCCCTCTCCTGGCTAGGTACAGGGTACAGATAGATCAGGGTTGATGTAATAACTGTAATATAACAACGCCCCACCCCCCTCTCCTGGCTAGGTACAGGGTACAGATAGATCAGGGTTGATGTAATAACTGTAATATAACAACGCCCCACCCCCCTCTCCTGGCTAGGTACAGAGTACAGATAGATCAGGGTTGCTGTAATATAACAACGCCCCACCCCCCTCTTGGCTAGGTACAGGGTACAGGTAGATCAGGGTTGATGTAATAACTGTAATATAACAACGCCCCACCCCCCTCTCCTGGCTAGGTTCAGGGTACAGATAGATCAGGGTTGATGTAATAACTGTAATCTAACAACGCCCCATCCCCCTCTCCTGGCTAGGTACAGGGTACAGGTAGATCAGGGTTGCTGTAATAACTGTAATATAACAACGCCCCATCCCCCTCTCCTGGCTAGGTACAGGGTACAGATAGATCAGGGTTGATGTAATAACTGTAATATAACAACGCCCCACCCCCCTCTCCTGGCTAGGTACAGGGTACAGATAGATCAGGGTTGATGTAATAACTGTAATATAACAGCGCCCCACCCCCCTCTCCTGGCTAGGTACAGGGTACAGATAGATCAGGGTTGATGTAATTACTGTAATATAACAGCGCCCCATCCCCCTCTCCTGGCTAGGTACAGGGTACAGATAGATCAGGGTTGATGTAATAACTGTAATATAACAGCGCCCCATCCCCCTCTCCTGGCTAGGTACAGGGTACAGATAGATCAGGGTTGATGTAATAACTGTAATATAACAACGCCCCACCCCCCTCTCCTGGCTAGGTACAGGGTACAGATAGATCAGGGTTGCTGTAATAACTGTAATCTAACAACGCCCCATCCCCCTCTCCTGGCTAGGTACAGGGTACAGGTAGATCAGGGTTGCTGTAATAACTGTAATCTAACAACGCCCCACCCCCCTCTCCTGGCTAGGTACAGGGTACAGGTAGATCAGGGTTGATGTAATAACTGTAATATAACAACGCCCCACCCCCCTCTCCTGGCTAGGTACAGGGTACAGGTAGATCAGGGTTGATGTAATAACTGTAATATAACAACGCCCCATCCCCCTCTCCTGGCTAGGTACAGGGTACAGATAGATCAGGGTTGATGTAATAGCCGTAATATAACAACGCCCCACCCCCCTCTCCTGGCTAGGTACAGGGTACAGATAGATCAGGGTTGATGTAATATAACAACGCCCCATCCCCCTCTCCTGGCTAGGTACAGGGTACAGATAGATCAGGGTTGATGTAATATAACAACGCCCCACCCCCCTCTCCTGGCTAGGTACAGAGTACAGATAGATCAGGGTTGCTGTAATATAACAACGCCCCACCCCCCTCTTGGCTAGGTACAGGGTACAGGTAGATCAGGGTTGATGTAATAACTGTAATATAACAACGCCCCACCCCCCTCTCCTGGCTAGGTTCAGGGTACAGATAGATCAGGGTTGATGTAATAACTGTAATCTAACAACGCCCCATCCCCCTCTCCTGGCTAGGTACAGGGTACAGATAGATCAGGGTTGATGTAATAACTGTAATATAACAACGCCCCACCCCCCTCTCCTGGCTAGGTACAGGGTACAGATAGATCAGGGTTGATGTAATAACTGTAATATAACAGCGCCCCACCCCCCTCTCCTGGCTAGGTACAGGGTACAGATAGATCAGGGTTGATGTAATAACTGTAATATAACAACGCCCCACCCCCCTCTCCTGGCTAGGTACAGGGTACAGATAGATCAGGGTTGATGTAATAACTGTAATATAACAGCGCCCCACCCCCCTCTCCTGGCTAGGTACAGGGTACAGATAGATCAGGGTTGATGTAATTACTGTAATATAACAGCGCCCCATCCCCCTCTCCTGGCTAGGTACAGGGTACAGATAGATCAGGGTTGATGTAATAACTGTAATATAACAGCGCCCCATCCCCCTCTCCTGGCTAGGTACAGGGTACAGATAGATCAGGGTTGATGTAATAACTGTAATATAACAACGCCCCACCCCCCTCTCCTGGCTAGGTACAGGGTACAGATAGATCAGGGTTGCTGTAATAACTGTAATCTAACAACGCCCCATCCCCCTCTCCTGGCTAGGTACAGGGTACAGGTAGATCAGGGTTGCTGTAATAACTGTAATATAACAACGCCCCACCCCCCTCTCCTGGCTAGGTACAGGGTACAGATAGATCAGGGTTGATGTAATATAACAACGCCCCATCCCCCTCTCCTGGCTAGGTACAGGGTACAGATAGATCAGGGTTGATGTAATATAACGCCCCATCCCCCTCTCCTGGCTAGGTACAGGGTACAGATAGATCAGGGTTGATGTAATAACTGTAATATAACAACGCCCCATCCCCCTCTCCTGGCTAGGTACAGATTGCCAACAACCAGCAGACGTACATCAGAGTGGCTAACTGTCAGACGGTGCGTATGAAGGAGGAGAAGGAGGTGCTGGAGCACTTTGCTGGGGTCTTCACCATGATGAACCCCCTCACCTTCAAGGAGATCTTCCAGACCACAGTCCCCTACATGGTGGAGAGGATCTCCAAGAACTACGCCCTGCAGGTAACCACACTCTCTGGTGTTGTGTCCTAAATGGCACCGTGTTTGCAATGTAGTGCACTACTTTTGTTCAGGGCTCTAAGAGCAATTTCAGATCTGGGTTTAATGGAACATTTTGGGCCGGTTTCCCGGACCCAGATTAAGTCTAGTCCTAGACTAAAGATAACTTTCAATGAAATGTGTGTATGTTTTTAAAGGATTGGTTTTGTTTGGGGACTAATGTGTAAACCTTCCCCATCTCCTTTTTCCAGATCGTGGCTAACTCGTTCCTTGCTAACCTGTCTACGTCGGTCCTGTTTGCCACCATCCTGGTGGAGTACCTTCTGGAGAGACTACCTGAGATGGGCTCCAACGTAGAGCTGTCCAACCTCTACCTCAAGCTATTCAAACTGGTCTTCGGATCTGTCTCGCTGTTCGCTGCTGAGAACGAGCAGATGCTCAAGGTTAGGGTGATGTTTATTTTCATAAATCGTGTAGCATAGTTTCGATGCCTCTTCTTCTTGGAAGCCATGTCCTAAATTGACAATGGTTGTTTAGATAACTATCCTGACTGAATTGAAATGCAGAGGAAACAACATTAGTCTTGTCTGAAGGCTAAATTGTATTGATGTCAAACACAAATCATGTCTCTTCCTTCCCCCAGCCCCACCTCCACAAGATAGTGAACAGCTCCATGGAACTGGCACAGTCTGCTAAGGAACCATATAACTACTTCCTGCTTCTCAGGGCTCTCTTCCGTTCAATTGGTGGAGGCAGCCATGACCTGCTTTACCAGGAGTTCCTGCCCCTACTACCCAACCTGCTGCAGGGTAGTTTGCGCCACACACAAAAAATAAATTCCAATATTGTTTTGTAGCTTTTAAAGTTAGTAGCATGTCTTTTCATATGCACTGATCTGAAGACACAGGATAGATGGGTAAAAAAAAACATGGTGGATGCCAAGCAGGAATTTGCTTTACAGCACGTCTCCAGTCCTCTCTCCTCACTTTCGCCTTCGCTCTCCTTCCACCAGGCCTCAACATGCTCCAGAGTGGTCTCCATAAGCAGCACATGAAGGACCTGTTTGTGGAGCTGTGTCTGACGGTGCCTGTGAGGTTGAGCTCCCTGCTGCCCTACCTGCCCATGCTGATGGACCCGCTGGTCTCTGCTCTGAATGGCTCCCAGACGCTGGTCAGCCAGGGCCTCCGCACCCTGGAGCTCTGTGTGGACAACCTGCAGCCAGACTTCCTCTACGATCATATACAGCCCGTCAGAGCAGAGCTTATGCAGGTAAGGACGTACACACGGATGCAGGCACAAATACAAGCAAGCAAACACAACAGAAGCGTGCCCACACACGTCCCTTCCCCCCCACATTCAATCTATACACACATCCCAGTCTCTGCTTTCACTTCCTAACCTTTGACCCCTCTTCCCCCCTCTAGGCGTTGTGGCGGACGCTGCGTAACCCAGCTGAGACCATCAGCCATGTGGCGTACCGGGTGCTGGGGAAGTTTGGCGGCAGCAACAGGAAGATGCTGAAGGAATCCCAGAGACTGCAGTACGTGGTGACTGAGGTTCAGGGACCCAGCATCAAGGCAGAGTTCACTGACTGCAAGGCCTCTATACAACTGCCCATGGAGAAGGTATGTGACTTGTCGGGCATTACGGGTGTGAATGGGGCTTGGTATGGTAGCCATTTTGGATTATAGTAGTGGTTAAGGTATTCGACTGTGCTGTGTTGGCCAGTAAGTCACAGTAGCAGGGTATTGTATGTTCTCAAAGCAAAACTCTAGTGAGCAACATTTTTTAAATCTAGGCAAGAGACCACTTCAAAACCCTTCCGTTAATTCCACTTATCCACCCCTTTCTCCTTTTCTATTTCGATGTGATTACGAAGAAGAGAAAGTAGTTAGAGAACAGTGGAAGTAGCGAGAATAAGGGTGATCGTTCCTCTGAGGGTTAATGAATCCCTGTCAGAGTTGAGCTTCTCTCTGTGAGAGAAGACTGTCTTCCCCATGTAATTAAAGACATTATGCGTCCTTATGGGCTCCTCATCTCTGCTCCAGGCATGAATAATCAATCTACAGAACCCTGGATGAAGACGCATTATTTGCTTTCTAATGACTCTATCTCTGTCTGCTAATAGTGAAACACACATGCACACTGTCATTTTTGTAATTGAGTTGACGCTCCAAAGATGGATGCCACAGTCCCCTTTCTCTCTCTAGAATTACGTAGCTTAATGGTATTTACATCATGTGTCTTATCCTGAAATTTATTTGGATGGTAATGACTAGAAGGACAGTGTTTTTTCCTCTATAGAGCTCACCAGCTTGTAGTCTTAAAATCCGGAAATTAGTTATCTCTGGTTCGTTCTGCCATCTCTATGGGGAAAATGAATGGGTTTTTTGGATAAATGCCGAAAATAAGGTCTGAGGTGAGGTTTACCACAGACCTTATTTTTGGCGTTTATCCCCCCCAAAAAAGAAAAAACTATTAATTTCCCTATAGGCTTTGACCAAAGAGCCGTGGCGGAGTTAGTGCCTACAAAAAGACACCATTGCTATTGACCTCCATTCTCACTCATTTTCTCCCTCTGTCTTCTTCTTTTCCTGCTCTCTCTTCTCCCACTTTCCCTCATCCTCTTTATCTCCGCCGGCCGCCTCTCTCCCCTGCCTCCTCATTTTGAAGTGAGACACTCTGTCTATTTAAAGCGTCTGAGTCTCTCTTTATTCAAAACACTTTCTAATGTCTTTGTCTTTATATCTATGTACTTTGTTGAGATGGGATGAGTGCATGTCAGCCAGTAGCAGTGTAGCCCTAATGTGCTGACAGGGCTAAGCCAGTAGAATTCAATTATGCACTCTCCTCCTCTTCTCCTTCCTCTTCCACCAGACAGACCATCCCTCTCGCTTGTTCTTTCTCCCTCGCTCCTCTCTCTGAGTGGCGTTAATTAGTTCATTTTCTCCCTCTAAGTGTCCGGCCCGCATTGGTTTGTCAGATCATAATCTGGCAGTTGAAATGGCTTCTGCTGGGCTCGGGCCCGGCACCATGTGTAGAGTTTCTTTCTCCATGACAGGTTACGCATAGCGCCGATCTCAGGCATGAGTTAAACACACTGTCTGAGTGCAGCAGGGTTGTTATTCTACACAGGGTACAGGGCTCCAGTCTGCAACCATTTTGTCGCATTTTGTGACACTGTTACTTGTCTGTGCGAGTTAGGGTTAGATAAAATTCTCCCAGATGTGACTAATTTATGTGTACAATGGATATATTCAAATAAATATATTTAAGGCTGTCTCTCACTAATTGATTGTACAATGTAAACACATAATATTATGGTTTGAGTGTGTGATATGGGAATACATGTTTTTATTTTATTTTTGACATTATGAAGAACCTTTTATAAACAATGGCAACACTGCCATGTTGATCTGAGCCTTGCTGTTGGAAAACCAGATTAGTGTCCGACTGTTGGCTGTCGCAGATGCACCTCACCCGACTTCGCTCCCTGACTTTTGTCTACAGTCGGTTACTTTAGTCTTACCATTTTTAAACACTCCCAATATATGCGTTGCTGCTCGTGAATTTGACTTTATCATTTTAAAGGTAATCTCAATTTGACCCGCCAGATTCAGACGCTTGAAAACATCAACACTACAACTGAACATAATTCATGATTGGTTTTTATTTTAGTTAGTTTAGAGCCAAAGATTATAAGTTTTATGTTTTCAAATGGGTTGGTTCATTTTATTTCCATTTACTCAAGTGTTCTTGTTCTTTTTTTAGTTTACTATAACCTTGGCTCAAAGCACCCTGTTTTACGATCATGATATCTGATATGGCTTTGAAATGTGGAGTGCATGGGGAATTGCGTATTGGCCATTGCAAAGTTTCTTTTTAGGACATTGTGTTTGCTGTTATTGTGCCTACTAGAAGAAGGTGTTATATTTAGAGTTGGCCATCTAGATCACGTGTTTTGAGTTTCCACTTCCTCAGGTGGTGAATTAGCACATTGAATTAGGCCTATACAGTATTTAATACTGTTAGTGAACATAAAGATTAAGGCAAAAAAAATCTGAATATTCTGGAGCCCTATTTTGACAGTAAAATATAACAAAACCTATCTCTGGATATACCAAAAACATTCACTGCATTAGGTTTAGAATCAGTCATTCCTGCTTTGACATGTTAGATGTAACACCTTATTTATTGAATACAATCTCAGTAGTCGATTAGCCTTCTTAATAAGGCATTGGGAATTACTTGATCACTTTCACAAGATGATGACTTGAATGTATTCTTTTGTGTGATGCAGATTTCAATTTTTGTGTGGGGGGGGCACCAAATCATGGGGAAATGTTAGTCTTGAGCCCTGGGGTATTTATAGTTCTACACAGATTATTTTAACTTTCAATTGATTATATTACATTTGTTAACTTGGTTCAAAGGGTTGTTTTGAGAAGTGCTGAGCGAATAACCGAAATGTTAGTTAAATTTCTGTTTTTAAACAACTAATTGATGAACATCAGTTCAATTATTTGAATTCCATTTCCTTCTGGTTTTTCTGTAAGCTCAATGCGCACATTGCGTAGTTTCTATAGCGGGAAATCTGTACTAGGGAGTTGTAGTTTCCAACAGGACAAAATGCTACATAGTTTCGCTCAGAGAACCTGAAACTACAATGACCATAATCCATTGCGTGCCGGTCTGTGTGTTTCTTTAACGCCTGTTATAGTAGTGTCAGGCAGACCCTGAGAGAAGAGACAGAAGAATGTGTGATCGAGAGGGATAGAAAGCTGTTGTTTTGAGTTATCTCTACCTGAAAATACATGATCTAAGTGATTGATAGTTGGTATTCGGCAGTCATAAAAGTATGCATTATTTACTTTGAAGAACTACTAAAATAGTGATTTTGTCAGACAAAGTAGGCAGCAGCTCTATAGAGATGAGATGATGACTTGGAATGAAATAATATTATATAAAACCAATTAATATACACAACTGAAATATTTGATTAAAGTAGGCCCTAAGTAATGTGAATAAATGATGGTTAATACGTGATAAGCAGTAATGGACAGTCACTACCATCATGAGGCTTTTATTCATTGTTTGATTCTGTTACAGCATTCAACCCACACAATGCATTTCATGTAAAAAACAACAATCGAAATCGAAAACCGTGATTATTTAAAAAATAATCAAACCGAACCGACTTCAAAAAGCACTATTCACTCAACACTAGTGTTGAACATTTACATTTGGTTTTACTGCGTGTCAAGTGTCCTTTGTAAGTTGACAAAAACCAGCTCTTTCATCTTATAATGAATCCACCATGGTCAATTAAATGATTTACTGTAGGATCTTATTTTGAAGCCTTGTCTGTATGGATGTTGGAAAGTAAACCTCTCTCTGTGTGTGTTTCCCCTGCAGGCTATAGAGACGGCTCTGGATTGTCTGAAGAGTGCCAACACGGAGCCGTACTACAGACGGCAGGCCTGGGAGGTCATCAAGTGTTTCCTGGTTGCCATGACAAGCCTGGACGACAACAAACACGCCCTGTACCAGCTACTGGCTCACCCCAAGTAAGACTACACACACACCCATAAACCCATATGACTTGAGGTCTTTCTCCCTCTGCCCTAATTAATCTCCATATATCCCTCCTTTCCACTTTGCCCCTCTCACATATCTTCCATCACGTGTTAAGCTGCTTCATCAGCTCTGTCTGAAGTGTTACAGCTGCTGATTACTGATAGATTCTTCGGCAGAGAGAGACAGAGGGGAGAGTGGGTCTCATTACTATCATTGATCCTCACCAGGGGCTAATTGACTTTCCCCTCTCTGTTTACACTCCTGCCTGCTCCACCCCGTCCCCCCCACCTCTGTCAGATGTTTTGATTCATGACTTCTGTTCTCTCTCGGTCTTACCAGTTGGTCACCGTGAAAAGGGCCTTTCAGTGAACAGCATCAGCTTTTCTTTAATATCACCAAATGCCAAGAAGTGAGAATGGAGCTCCATCAGAGTGGCAGGGGCTGTAAATGAACAGAAATTGATCTGGCAGTCTTAACTGCCCCCCCCCCCCCTCCCCTAAATCCCTCCCTCCTCTTCTCCCCTCTCAGCATCTCCCTCTCCTAAAGCAAAAGTATTTTAAATGGTGATAATGAAATGGAGCAATCCATCAGGGGTAGCCATGGCATCTGGCATTATAAAACATAAGCTCAAGCATGGAGAAAACAGCCTCTCAATCAAACCAACCCGTCCCCTTCAGCAGGGCTAAATAACACACACCAAGCTGTCCCTTTCAGCAGGGCTATATAACAACACACACCAAGCTGTCCCCTTCAGCAGGGCTATATAACAACACACACCAAGCTGTCCCCTTCAGCAGGGCTATATAACAACACACACCAAGCTGTCCCCTTCAGCAGGGCTATATAACAACACACACCAAGCTGTCCCCTTCAGCAGGGCTAAATAACACACACCAAGCTGTCCCCTTCAGCAGGGCTATATAATAACACACACCAAGCTGTCCCCTTCAGCAGGGCTATATAATAACACACACCAAGCTGTCCCCTTCAGCAGGGCTATATAATAACACACACCAAGCTGTCCCCTTCAGCAGGGCTATATAACAACACACACCAAGCTGTCCCCTTCAGCAGGGCTAAATAACAACACACACCAAGCTGTCCCCTTCAGCAGGGCTATATAACAACACACACCAAGCTGTCCCCTTCAGCAGGGCTATATAACAACACACACCAAGCTGTCCCCTTCAGCAGGGCTATATAACAACACACACCAAGTTGTCCCCTTCAGCAGGGCTATATAATAACACACACCAAGCTGTCCCCTTCAGCAGGGCTAAATAACAACACAGCCTTGTGAGAGAGTCGGGGGAGGCAGGGAGGCAGATACCAACCAGTCAGGCACAAAGACTGTCTCTGTCTGTCGGTCCTCAGGGTTATTAGGCACTGGCAGAGACAACAGATGATTTACCCAGAGACATTTACTGCAGGATAAAAACATGATGTGACTGGCCCTGTAAATGATGCATTACAGTTTTAATGTCATATGATCCAGTGTTTCCCGTATATGCATTCAGCAGCTGCGCACAGCCGTTGCTAAATCTTGGCTGCCACTAACTCTCCCCTCCTGAAAATAATCCTAGGGGAAACACTGAGGAAAATGTTAATGGGAGTGTTTTGTCATTTGCTTTTGTCTATTGAATGTCCTATGGCGGCATGTTCATTTAGTGTGTTTTGCGGTGTGTCCAGTTTCACAGAGAAGTGGATCCCTAGTGTGATCATCTCCCACCGCTACAAGGCCCAGGACACACCGGCCCGCAGGACTTTTGAACAGGCACTGACCGGTGCATTCATGTCTGCTGTCATTAAGGACCTCCGCCCCAGCGCTCTGCCCTTTGTGGCCAGCCTCATCAGACACTACACCATGGTGGCTGTCGCTCAGCAGTGTGGTGAGAGAATGAATCTTTCTCTCTGCTCTCTCCCTGTGTTTTTGTCCCACTCACATTTTGGACATGACCATCTCTCCACCCTTCTCTTCTTTTCTCTCATTTGGCTAGAAGCTCTCCAGCTCTTTGTCTCTGTCCTTCGGTATCTCATTCTCTCACTCTTTTCTCCTCCTTTTCTATGCTCCTCATGGTTGTTGTGTTGGTCTCCCCCACCCCCAGGTCCGTTCTTGCTGCAGTGCTACCAGTTGGGCAGCCAGCCCAACACAGCTATGTTCCACAGTGAGGAGAACGGTTCTAAGGGCATGGATCCGCTGGTTCTGATCGACGCCATCGCCATCTGCATGGCCTACGAGGAAAAGGAGCTGTGTAAAATAGGAGAGGTGGCTCTGGCTGTTATCTTCGATGTAGCCTCCATCATCCTGGGGTCCAAGGAGAGGGTGAGAAAGGGGGCTTGGGGGTTTACCAGTGGGATTGCATCACTTTAATGCGTGTTGGTGGTGATTTCTAAAAATGTATATGTTTTAAGTAGGATGTGAAGTCTTGATTACTGTAAGTGTTTTCAATTTTGTCTGTGAATAAGTACTTGCTATGAGTTAATTCTGCTAATCTTTCTATTCCCCCTCGTCTCCCTTCTCGTCTCCGTCCCCAGGCGTGCCAGCTGCCTCTGTTCTCATACATCGTGGAGCGTCTGTGTGCATGCTGCTATGAGCAGGCCTGGTACGCCAAGCTGGGCGGGGTTGTGTCCATTAAGTTCCTGATGGAGAGACTACCTCTCATCTGGGTCTTGCAGAACCAACTCACCTTCCTCAAGGCTCTGCTCTTTGTCATGATGGATCTCACTGGAGAGGTACAGTTACCTGAGTTAACCAACTGTTGCAGACACTAGTTGTCTGATTTGTGTTGACACACAGGGTTAAAACAATCAAATCAAAGAAAAATGTGTTTACGGGGAGGGTAAAAACAATAATTAAATATATAAAGTTTGACCTCCAGGTGTCTAATGGTGCAGTAGCCATGGCGAAGACCACTCTGGAGCAGCTCCTGGTCCGTTGTGCCACCCCTCTGAAGGATGAGGAGAAGACTGAGGAGCTGCTGGCTGCTCAGGACAAGTCCTTCCACATGGTCACCCATGACCTGGTGAGAGAGGTCACCTCCCCCAACTCCACGGTCAGGAAGCAGGCCATGCACTCCCTGCAGGTGCTAGCTCAGGTCACCGGGAAGAGTGTCACCATCATCATGGAGCCACACAAAGAGGTGGGTCTAAGATGCCGTACCAGAGTTTTGTGGCACATTTTGTATTTATTATGGATCCCCATTAGCTGCTGCCTACTCTTCCTGGGGTCTGGCAGAATTAAGGCAGTTATACAATTTTTAAAACATTACAATACTTTCATTACAGAATTCACCATGCACTGTGTGTCATCAGGCTCCTACTCTACTACCAAATATCTACAACACAAAATCCATGTGCACATGTGCGTATGTTATCGTGTGTATGTATGCATTCACCATCATAGAAATTGAATGGGTAAAACAGGATTTTTCGTAGCTCATAAAGTGGTGACTGTTAGGCAGTGGTAGATATGGTCCTTGCTCTACACATGCTACAGATATTGGGACGAAGGTCTTGGTGATCATTACCAACTGGTTAACAAGAATGGAGTCACGGATGCCATTTCAAGTGCACTACACAAACTAACCTTGTGTGTAACCCCAGGTGTTACAGAACGTGACCCCCCCCCCAAGAAGCACCTGTTGATTTATAACCTTTTATAACCCCTCCCACCCACAGGTGCTACAGGACATGATCCCCCCTAAGAAACACCTGCTGCGCCACCAGCCGGCCAACGCCCAGATCGGCCTGATGGAGGGCAATACCTTCTGCACCACCCTGCAGCCACGCCTCTTCACCATGGACCTCAACGTCATGGAGCACAAGGTCTTCTACACAGAGGTGAGAGGTCATGGCATAGCCATGGCAACGGACTGAAAGGAATAGTTTATCACAAAGTCAAACGTTTATCATAGGTTTTGTTTTCATACCTTAAAAGTGGTCTAGCCAATAATTATCACAAACTGTTGAAAACAATTTGCCCTATTGAGTTAACAATGTATTGAGTTGACTCTGTATTTCCATCCCCTATTGATCCGTATTGATTCCATTTCTTGCTCTTTCTCCAGCTGTTGAATCTGTGTGAGGCTGAGGACGCTGCTCTGATGAAACTGCCCTGCTATAAGAGCCTGCCCTCTCTGGTTCCCCTGCGCATCGCTGCCCTTAGTGAGTACATGACAGGAGTCGGAGTACTTACTACACTGAAGGACTCCAAATAATTCAGCCATTCAACATGTAGAACAAACACGTATATCACAATCAACTTGACAAAATGGGAACAACATTCTTTCTTATTCTGCTTTGTTCGTCATCTACTATTCTACAGCATCTCAAAACAAATGTGTTAATCCAGCATTTTGTCTTTTATAAAGCAGTAAATTGACAGTTGTTCTCTGTCTGCATAGATGCCCTGGCAGCTTGTAACTACCTGCCTCAGTCCAGAGAGAAGATCATTGCTGCCCTGTTCAAAGCCCTCAACTCTACCAACTCTGAACTGCAGGAGGCAGGAGAGGCCTGTATGAGGAAGGTTAGTATATTACACACCTCCCAGGTAGCCTAGCCGTTAAGAGCGTTGGTTCAATTCCCTGAGCCGGCAAGGTGTAAAAATCTGCTGTTCTACCCTTGAGCAAGGCAGTCAGCCCCAACAACTGCTCCTGGGCTGACGATGTGGATTTTAAGGCAGCCCCACGCACCTCTCTGATTCAGAGGGTTTGGGTTAAATACGGAGGACATATTTTGGTTGAAGGCATTCAGTTGTGCAACTTATTAGGTGTCCTCCCTTCCCTTTCTTCTCCCTTCTTTTATCCTCATCACCTCATTCATCCCTTTCTTATTTCTCTTCCTTGATCGCCTTATTGCACACCTTTTTCTCCCTCCATCACAAAATCATTGATGAATGTCTTCTACATGTGCCTCTTCCTCAATGCAACACTGACCTCCAGTCTTCCTACCCTCAATCTACCTATCAACACCTTCATCTCTCCCTCCATCCAACAATCACTTCTCCCTCCGTTCTCTCCTCTCATTCTCGCCTCCTCTCACGCTGTCTTCCCTGGCCTAACACTAATGAGCGTTGCCAGGGAGCGGTCGATACAGGATGGAGTGTTTGTTCTGAGCAAAGAGGGGAGAATTAATGTGGCTGCCATACATCATCCCTGTGTGTGTGACTGGCCCTGGCCTTATTGTTGCGGCCTTTCTCTCAGGCACTGGATCATCCAGAGCTGTTTTACTGGGCTCTTGGGTTGAGAGACAGAAATAAAGTTGAGAATAAGCCATGATTCATGCTGAGAATGACCTGAATTGAAAAATGATTATGCTTAAAGGAATGTTTTTTTTTTCCTTCTCTTTGTTCTGTCTCCCAGTTCCTGGAAGGGGCCACCATCGAGGTGGACCAGATCCACACCCACATGCGCCCTCTGTTGATGATGCTGGGGGACTACCGCAGTCTGACCCTCAACGTGGTCAACCGCCTCACCTCGGTCACACGCCTCTTCCCCAACTCCTTCAACGACAAGTTCTGTGACCAGATGATGGTAAAGAAGGAAGGCTGCTGAGTTTGGGCTAAACATGATTTATTAAGTCGCTATTAACGCATCATGTAGGTAGTCATCCATTTTAATAAATGAATTATTAAATATCTGATTCATCTCTCTCTCACTCTCAGCAACACCTTAGGAAGTGGATGGAGGTGGTAGTGATAACTCACAAGGGAGGCCAGCGCAGTGATGGCAGTGTGAGTATGAACACATAGGAAGATGACTTTAGACACACGCACCCTGACAGCTCCTCAGTGAGGCCTGCTCCAGATGAGAAGTGAGTGGCCATATTACAATCAATGATTAATTAGGCGCCAGCCAGAGCGCAGAGCCAGCAGCCCAGCCACCGTCTCTCCACTCGTTATCTCTGACAGATAACCTTGTAAAGGGGAAGAAGAGGTGTTGCAGGGGGGAGAGATGCACCGTCCACCGTCAGCCTTCGCAGAAATAGCATCCATTATTTCCTGCTTTTCTTTTCTCTTCCTCTCTCTGCGCTCCTCAAACGTAGTGGTAATGAGGTAATGTAAATTGGCCCTCTGTTCGCCTGCCACTACTCTTCTCTTTGAGGGCTGCCACTGACAATGAGGCAGGGACCACCAGGTCAACCGCACAGGAGAACAGGGAGAGAGGGGATGAGGGGGGCAGGGAGGGATAAGGGGAAAGAGGGATGATGAGGAGAGTGAGGGGTAGAGAGTGGATGGAGGGATAAGGAAGGAAGCACAACTATACCAGTTTGTTTAACCAATTGTCCTGTTTTGTTCCCCCCTGTTCAGTATGAAAATGTTTGAGATTTCTCAGGTCTTTGCCACTGTCTGAATATTTGCACACACACTCATTCCACTCCATGCCATCCTTCATACACCCCCCTCCCCCCCACACACACACTGCTTTGCTGACTCTTTCCATTCTCTCCCATTCTGTTCCGGCACAGCCTGCATTGGAGGGTGTTGAGGTGAGACTGGGTCCAATGTTGCCCCCCCCCCCCCCCCCCCCATAGTTGAACTGTTGTGGTAGTGCTGGTGGATTGTATTGTTTGGTTGTTTAACATTAACCTTACCTGGTGCTATATCGTATCAAAATGTTCTATGACATTTTATACCAACTCAGTTTACCCCCCCATTTCATTTTAATGTCATATAAGAGTCACTAATAGTAAAGTCATAGAAATCATTGTCATCATTGAAGTCAGCAAGTTGTAGATGGTACTCTCAACCCCTCTCATCCATATTCCAAAACAACCAATCACCACTCCCCTACTAGTGACATCACTTCCTCATCCCCTGAAGCTGTTTTCCCTTAGAAATGCCCTGTCGCGCAGTTCCAAATTGACCCCTAGCCCCTACTCCCTAAGTACTCGTGGAGCTCTAGCCAATCCTCTCAGATCTCAAAAAGTGTTTAGGGATTAGGCCGGACTAAGGGGTCCATTTGGTATTGGGCTAGTGTATCTCTAAAGTTACTGCAATATCAAGATGTCTGTCCAAGATGTTGGTAAAGATTACTTAATACTATTTTATTTTCTCACCTCCACCTTCCCTCTCTCTGTCTTGTCCTCTCCCTCTCTAGGAAATGAAGATATGTTCGGCCATTATCAACCTGTTCCACCTGATCCCAGCAGCTCCTCAGACTCTGGTCAAACCTCTGCTGGAGGTGGTCATGAAGACCGAGCGGGCCATGCTTATAGAGGTACTAGGCACTTCTCTCGCCTCAATTCTCTCCATCACCCCACTCCTCTCTCTTTTTCTTTCCTTCTAATCTCCTCATTCCACCTCTCCATCTACCCCTGAATTATAGTTCCCCTTCACTTCCTTTTCAGTCCATTTAATGAACACTTTTTTAGATTGTCAACACATCATTGTTTGTCATGGACATGGTTAACTGATTCCCCCCCCCAGGCTGGCAGTCCGTTCAGGGAGCCCCTGATCAAGTTCCTGACGCGTCACCCGTCCCAGACCGTAGAGCTGTTCATGATGGAGGCCACACTCAATGACCCACAGTGGAGCCGCATGTTCATGGTGAGACAAATGCCCTCCTGCTCAAGAGCCTCAGGCACATTGTCTCACTACCGTGCTTTAACTGTGTCAAGGAATCCCTGTGTGAAAACAATTGCCAAATACAAGTGCCGTTTTGGCTGCTAACATTTTGCTCTGGGTGTTCTCATTAAGCTGGTTTGCTCTATGGATCTCTGTAAGAAATTAATTTTATATTTCCCATTCTCTTAATCCCCTCTCCACTGTTGTGCTCCAGAGTTTCCTGAAGCATAAAGAAGCCAAGCCCCTGAGGGACGTGCTAGCCTCCAACCCGAGCCGCTTCGCCCCCCTGCTGGTCCCTGCTGGTACCGCAGCCACCGCTAGACCTGGGTCCCCCTCCACCAACACAGCCAGGCTTGACCTGCAGTTCCAGGCCATCAAGGTGAGTGAGGACGCACACGGATGCACAGCTTTGGACACGAGTGCACTCCATTACGCACACACACACATTCCTTACCCCATGACACTTCATGCTAATCTACCGCTGACAGGCTAGTTTCAGCCATATTGCTTACGTCTAGGGCTGTTGTGTTCGTATTACCGCCACACCGGCGGTCACGAGTCATGATGGCAGTCAAATTCCACGTGACTGTTTAGTCACGGTAATTAAGCTTCTCCAAGTGCTGATGGTCATTGGTAGCTTACCAAACTGGCTAACTGCCTGATACTCAGCACTCTATTGTCTCTCTAATCACTCTGACATCAATGCAAATGTCTTCGAAAATCTAATCAAACACTTCATGAGAGCCCATAAGTGCATGTTGTGCAACATTTCAATAGGCTATGCAATTGCTTGAGAAAAAAGTGATGGCCTCTACTAAAAATAGCACGATCAGCTTTCTATAGGCTAGGCCTACTATATTTACTTTTCAACTTTCCTAATATTAAGCACATTGCTTATATTTACAAAATGAGTTGGCTGGCTGGCATGAACATTAAACACGGGGAAAAGCATTCTCCATTCGCTATTTAAGTGCATAGATGACATGGATTTTTCCCCCCGCTGCCCCTGTTTCAAGACAGGTGCATGATAATGGTCCATTCTAAATATTTAAAAAAATCACATATTTAGTATATGTGACGACAAGATGAAATCAACAATAGGCTAATATTGTCACCCATCACACTATTACTTGTTAATGATATATTATCACTTGTGAATGATGCCCAGCGCAGGCAAGAAACAATGTATACTTTTTTTTTTTTGCGAATTTCATACCATAGTGGCACACCTCATGTAGCCTAGGCCATAGGCCCAAATGTTTTGATAAGGTTTGTATCACAACTAAAGTGGCCAAATTACTTCTTAAAATGAGCACATTAATCTGCTTTACAAGGAGTGTAGAGCCTAACTGGCATACATAAGCAGCGCGTGAGTTTCAAGTTGGGTAAGTTAATTTTAACCATAAATGCACCTTTTTTTATAATAAAAGCATAACATGCATAATCGCATTTGCGGTCACTTTTGATAATGGTGTTTTTCTGCTAATGGAATATTCACGCTTATAGCCTACTGCCATGTGCGCATTGCTGCGCTTATAATGTGAATAAATAAACTATTAGGCTATCAACATTTTTAGCTAAATGTTCTGATCTGTTGCGTCAACCACATTGCGTAAAAAAAGTTTTTTTGATGCTAGTGGTTGTACTAATTTGGGTCTATCGCATCCCACAACTGTCCCAGACTATGCTTGGAATATTTATTTCTCGAATAGAATAGGTCGACCTTTGTACTATGGGGGATAGTAGATTAATGTAGGCTAGTGCTTTTGCTGTTCGTTAGGCCTACTCATCTTGTTGGCTGAACTTAAATGTGGACAGTTCTTCCAATATCTTCAACATGCACCTCAGAATTGGATAAGGATGCACGCAGTTGCGTCCCCGATGTGTGTCTTCACTTGTAGCCTGTGAGAAAGACCAGATCACATGACGGAGAGCCATGTGAGTGAGATGAGAAGGGCTTTGGAGCGGGCAGCATTTATGGAGAAGGGCTGCAAAAGGCATGGATTTTTTGGGGGGTGCATTATGGCCATACAAAGGGGATGCTGCTGGGAAATTTGAGGCATTATCAAGTGCTTGTCAAATTGTGAATGAGTGACCGATGAAGTGTGTGTATAGCTTGTGCAAAAAACAAAGCAGAGCTCATGCCTTTCAAGCTACTTTTTTCAAATCATCATTAGTCGCATCATGCAGCCTTACAATGTATTAAACATCTAAACTTATAGCCAACATTCATTAATAACTTACTTTAATAACTGTTAATTAAGCATATAGGAATACCTATTTCTTTGTTAACCGCTCAACACAGAATAGCCGCATGTGCGCACTCCTTCAAATCGTTTGGAGAAAAGATCCTTTCTATTTTATTCAGCTTTGTTCAATTGTATTCTTCATACTATAAAATAATGCCACAGAATTCTAAGCAAATCTTGTCTGCTAATTGAGCTAGCGTAGTCCACAGCCATATGGCATAGCCAGATCAGGGCCTAACATAAGGACAACTCAGAGTATGCTATTCTATTCTTCTGAAATAGACTACATTTTCTTATCATGTTTCTTTAGACCTGTCTAAAATAAATAATGGATTTATTGTGAAGTTTAGCATATATTACATGGATTTATTAGACTTTTAAAAATGTATCTGTTCTTAAGGTCTGCATCAGTGGCTTGTAGGCTATGTGGAAGCCAGGAGATGCTAAGTGTTTGTTAATTAACGGTCAATTACTGTGAGACTGACAGTTATTTTCTAGACAATCACCGGCTGATGAAATTTCATCACCGCCACAGCCCTACTTACACCTATCAAATGTTTTCCAACAGAGTGAGTTTGTTATAACTTCTCACACCTGAGTCTACTGTTGTCTCTCCCCTCTTTCTCTCCTCAGATTATCAGCATCATAGTGAAGAATGAGGAGGGCTGGTTGGCGGGCCAGCACTCTCTGGTCAGCCAGCTCAGACGGGTCTGGGTCAGCGAGGCCTTCCAGGAACGACACCGCAAAGACAACATGGCCGCCATCAACTGGAAGGAGCCCAAGCTGCTGGCCTACTGCCTGCTCAGCTACTGCAAGTATGTACCTCACACACACGCCATGATAGTGCTGGCCTACTGCCTGCTCAGCTACTGCAAATATGCATCAGTTGCACTACCACTTGTCAATATTTCTTAACTCAAGAGGCTTGAGAGAAATGCATCCTTGACTGTGCAACCTCGAACTTTCATGTAAATCTTCAGACATTGATGTATGACTTATACAAAAGTCAAAGGATTTGTACTTGTACTCACCCTCCCTCCCTCCTTGCCCCCCCCCCCCCCCCCCCCCCCCCCTCCAGACGAAACTTCAATGAGATCGAGCTGCTGTTCCAGCTGCTGAGGGCGTTTACGGGTCGTTTCCTGTGCAACATGACCTTCCTAAAGGACTACATGGAGGAGGAGATCCCTAAGAACTACAGCATCGCTCACAAACGAGCCCTCTTCTTCCGCTTCGTAGAGTTCAACGACCCACACTTCAACGACGAGCTCAAAGCCAAGGTAACCAACCCATTCTCGCTATCGCACTCTTTCACACACACAGACACACAGACACACAGAGATGTATATGGGAACACAGCATCCCCTCAAATGCATTCACTCACACCCACAAATATATGGTGAATGACCATTATATTAAAAGCAAAAAGTCTGTAATTAAATGGCAATATTCTTCACGAACTCGTGAGTGTTCCCTGCAGAGTTTTAATTTCAGCGGTGCAGCGCCTGTTCTCCCCCTGATGAATTATGCTGCTCATATAGTCATCCTCTTAATTGTTCTCTCGCGAAGAGCAGATGCTGTCCGTGTGTGTGTGCTAGTGCTTGAGTGTGTGTTCTTGTGCCTGCGTGTGTTTAAAGCTGGGACGATAAACCGAAAATGATCAACATTGACACACCAATGACTTATCGCAGGCATTTTTCTGATATTGTCATTACAATAAGTAGCCTATACTAGAGAACTGTAAAGTTTGACATGAACGAGGTATGCTAATATGGTATGCTAATATGGGTGATTGTTAATGGTACAACCGGTGGCCACAACCATCAAATTACTAGAAGTAGTTGAAAGTTTAATTAACTAAAAAGCTGAAGTGCACATTAATGTTATAAACTTATTGTTCTATTTTTCGTTCTTGCATCAATTCAGGCAATTTTTCCAGTGTGGATGTTTGTCCATATCACACATATCTCTATTGTGAATCATTGTCTTAAGCATTTTCCTGAAAACAAGGCTCTATAGGGAGAAAGGGTGTGCTGTGCAATAGCACTATTCAGATGGGGGTGGATATTTCACCTTAACTGAGAGAGCAGCCAGGACCTCCCCACTCACAGTATGCATCTCAACTGGCACCCTATTCCCTTTATAGCACACTACTTTTACCAGGGCGCATAGGGCTCTGGTCAAAAGTAGTGCACTATATAGGGAATAGGGTGCTATTTGGGATGCAGTAATAGAGGCCTATTCTCATATGGTGAAATATTAGGCCCACTGTTGCTAACAAAGTGCTGTTCTTTCTAGTAGCCCTCCTCCCCTAGCCTAACATCTGGATGATTTAACATAATGCATATCTCTCTCTGGTTCAGCCACAGGCACTGCCTCTGCTTTAATAGATAATGCTAATGTCTCCGCTAGAGAGAGACACACACACACACACACTCTGTAGAAGGAGGACACTATTCATCTAATGGCAATAAAGTAATGTTGGGCGACGTCTGTATGATTGATATCACAGACACTCTAAAATGAATAGGAACATATGAGACCAAATAAGAGAGCGTGGCGCTATGCATTTCCTCTCCCTATATTATCTGTTCCTGTGTGTGTTAATGGCAGCGTCGGAGCATATGCTGCCACATGATGCCTCTATTAAAATATGTCCTGCCTAGAGGATGATGTATAGGGTGGAGACTAGTTCATTAGGAGATGGTACCTATAAATGCTCCGTTATGCTGCTGCTGACTGCTTAATCATTCCTTTGTCTTCAATGTCTACCATTGATATATGTTATTGTGAGTAGTTTAAATGATTAAGTTGTACTTTTTATTGATTTATTTTTGATTGAAAGATTTGGATCAGATTGGTCATTTAGCAGACAATGTAAATGTTTGTTTTTTAAACAATGTGGAATTTTATTTAACTGACATTCCTGCTCTTATCTCCTCTATAGACCTTTAAAAAAGACCACACCCATTAGTGAAGTTTGAGAAGTTCTCTTCTTTAAGTGTGGATCTGTTATTACAACCTGTCTCTTCCTGTCCCAGGTGTTACAGCACATCCTGAACCCAGCGTTCCTGTACAGCTTTGAGAAGGGGGAGGGGGAGCAGCTTCTGGGACCGCCCAACCCCGAGGGAGACAACTCCGAGAGCATCACCAGTGTCTTCATCACCAAGGTATAAAAACCAACCAACGCCTCTCCCTCAAGACTCTTCATGGATGGCCTATCCTTTCTCTACACCCCTGTCCTTCTTTCCTCTTTTCATCCTTTTCTCTCTCATCATTTGTTACATCCATCACTACCTCTTTTTCCTTTTATTCTGATCCTCTCTGATCGTCTTCTTCCTTTCTCCTCTCATCCCTCTCTTCCCTTGCCCATCTTGCCCCCTCTTCCTGCTCTCATCCTATTGCCTTCTCTCCTCTCATCACTCTGTCCATCCATCAGAGCAGTGTGTAATGTCCTGGCCTGCCTGGCAGTACTGTCACCGTGGCAACAGTAAAGGTCACTGTTTTGTTTGTCTTGAACACGATCTAATCATAGTCTCTGACTCAGTCTGACCAACACCAGACCTAGTATGGGTCTGGTTGGGTTTTAAACTAATTTCCTCTCTCCTCCTTTCTACATGACAAATTATGCATTATGCAAGTCTTTGTGGAACATTCCACTGCCAAAAACAACTTGTCGCCCCCCCCCCCCCCCCCCCCCCCAAATTATATTATATTGTATTTATTTATTAAATTATATCAGTTGCTTTGTTTAAAAATACCTATAGAATGTACATCTTCTCCTTGCCCTTCTCTCTGTGGGAATAAATGTCTTGAAGGACAAGAAATATGTAATACATCCATCTTCTCTCTCTTATAGGTCCTGGATCCAGAAAAGCAGGCAGACCTCCTAGATTCCCTCCGTATCTACCTGCTCCAGTTCTCTACTCTCCTGGTGGAGCACGCCCCCCACCACATCCACGACAACAACAAGTCCCGGAACAGCAAGTTGCGGCGCCTCATGACCTTCGCCTGGCCATGCCTGCTGCCCAAGGCCTGTGTTGACCCTGCCTGCAAGTACAGCGGCCACCTGCTCCTGGCACACATCATCGCGAAGTTCGCCATCCACAAGAAGATCGTACTGCAGGTTACTTTACTTTTTAAAAATATAGTTGGAATTTTCTGTGAAAAAGCTTGTAATTTATATATTGTGGCAGGTTGTTGCCAGCGATTTATCAGCTCTTTTGTCTTGTCCACATTGATGTGGAGGGCACTTGACCGCCACCATTCTTGGAGGTTGCTGGCCTGTTTTTAGGCTACATAATCCAATTTACAAAGGATATCTGCTCACTGATTTATGCCCTCAAAAGTAACGTTTTACATTTGACATGGATCATATTTCTTCCACCTGTGCGTGTATCTAGGTGTTCCACAGCCTGCTGAAGGCCCACACTATGGAGGCCAGGGCTATCGTCCGCCAGGCTATGGCCATCTTGACCCCGGCCGTGCCAGCCCGCATGGAGGACGGACACCAGATGCTGACCCACTGGACACGCAAGATCATCGTGGAGGAGGGACACACCGTCCCTCAACTGGTCCATATACTGCATCTTATCGTCCAGCACTTCAGAGTGCGTAACAAACGCTCACACACATCCTAGCACGCAGGGTGGATTTTTCTGTATAATTCTACTTTATAGAATCTACTAATTCTATGGGTTTCCCCCCCTTGTGCTTCCTACACCCTTCATCATTATGATCCTAGCCAGCTGTTCAGAACCGTAGACTGACGCCTGGTCAAGTTCATTCTAGATTGATCTGTGGCACTTTGACACACTGCTCTCTGACCGAGACCACTCATCTCATCATCATTACCCTGGAGAGATGAGTCTGTCACGATGGACGTGTGCGTAGAGTAGTGTGCATGCGTCTCCATCTGATGATCTCTGACAGTGTAGACTGCACTCGGACAGGAAGCTCATCTCACTCTCTGTGCAGTGTGTATGCATGTAGACAGGGCTTAGCTGTGCTTTCTGTTTGGGGTTGAGAAGTCCCTGTCACCCATCAGAGATAATCACTCCATCTGAACAGCTCTAATCATCTCTGAAAATGCTGACAGCACTCCCAATAGGAGTGTCAGAGGCACCCTCTTCAGAGCGCTTGTGTCTCTGCGCTTGACCCTTTGGGGTTTGAGTGTGTGCTCTGGCTAAGTATAGGCCTAATAAGTGTGTGGGCTTTGTCACAGAGTTTAAATCGATGTTATCTAGAGTCCCAAGCATACCTGTGTAGCTTAGATGAACACACACACACAAGGTATTTCCCCTGTCCCACTGTTTTCTCCCATGTGGTGTCTAACCACGCATCCCCCCTCCCTCCCCGTCTGCAGGTGTACTACCCGGTGCGTCACCACCTGGTGCAGCACATGATCAGTGCCATGCAGCGTCTGGGCTTCACCCCCAGTGTGACTATTGAACAGAGGAAGCTGGCTGTGGACCTGGCTGAAGTTGTCATCAAGTGGGAACTACAGAGGATCAAAGACGCACTGGTACGCGTGCAGACACATTTAATAGGGTCATTATTTGAGGAAAGAACACGTTAATTGTTTCTCCTACGATACTCTTCCTTTTACAACTGTAGAAAGTAGATTTTGATATTTGATTCACTTTTCCTAGCCGGAGGCGGAGGGGGCCGACCCAGGTGGTAGTGGTGAGGGGACCAGTGCAGGCGGTACTGGGGGGGTGAAGAGAGGCCTCTCCATGGACTCTGGTGCCGGACAGGACGTCAAGAGGTTCCGTACCGCCACTGGAGCTGTCGCCGCAGTAACACCGCCCAGCACAAGTGTATGTATCAGGAGGGAACAGATTATATTCTCCAGTCACATGGTCAGGAAATCCTGATGGGTCTAGGTAACAGCTCCACCATGCCTTCTGATTGGCTAGGTGGAATATGCATGTGTGTCTGGCCTCACCCTGTCCCGTGTGTGTGTGTGTGTGTAGGTGTTTGGCCGCAGTACATCCATGCCGGCAACAGAGACTCTCCTCACCAAGCCAGTGGAGAAACAACACACAGACACCGTGGTCAACTTCCTCATCCGCATCGCCTGCCAGGTAACACCTTTGTCACGATCACCTTGCTCACACAGTGCCCCAGGTACCCCCCCCCAGTCACTGCGTCACAGTCAGCAGGCCTTGGTAGCAGCAGCAGATGTTCACCCCTGGACTTGCAGAGGGACATGTCCTTGGTTCTGGATCTGTGGGCTTTACCTGAAATAGAACTGGGAAAGAATGTCACCACCTCCTCTGGGCACCATTGTACATAATTGCCATGTGTAGCAGTCTCTGAATGTGCTTCATTTGACTTATATTACAATTGTCTGACACTGAAACAGCTGCTGCTTTTTCTCCATTTTGTTTCACAAGACCCGAGGACCCTTAATTAACCTCTGTCTATTTTCAATGGAAGACGATAATGATGATTGTTACTTTCCCCAAGAAAAACAAGGTTGCTCAAACAGAAGTGGAACTAACAAAGTCACTGATGAACAAACAAACAAAGTGGGGTTTTAGGAGGGTTCTGAAATACACTCATGGGAGTGTCCACTGAAAGTTGATTAGCAACAACAACCGGGATCTGACAGACACCCACAATGAGCGCGCACTAAGAGCCAAACAAAGGAAAAACCTACACCAAACTAAAAGACAGGAAGCAAACCAAAAGGAGGAGCAAAATGATGTAGACAGGGAAGATCAGATAAAGGATTGTCTTTCTAAAAATCAAACAGGGAGAGACAACTAAAGGTGTTGACCGTCCACATCTCTCTAGACAACTGGAGCACTGGGCCAACCGCTCTGAATTAGCACCTGGGCCAGCACAGGTCAAACACCTTCCCATTAACAAGATGGCAACCAGCACAGGTGTAACTTATACTGACTAATGAGGTGACACCAATCCGTCTAACCTCTAAACATAAATGGAAAAACCTGTACCATGATGATTATGATGTGTCCTCCAGGTCAATGACAGTGCCAACGTGGCGGGGTCTCCAGGTGAGCTCCTGTCCCGTCGCTGTGTAAGCCTGATGAAGACTGCCCTCCGCCCTGACATGTGGCCCAGAGCTGAGCTCAAACTACAGTGGTTTGACAAACTCCTCATGACTGTGGTAAGGCTTCAAAGAAATCTCCACTTCTAGCTTTCTAGTTGTTGATTTTGGTTTCACATTGAGGTTTTACTTCTCTTCTGGTCAAAATTGCTTTATCATGCCTCCCAGAAATGAATTGTAATACTCACATCATACATGCATCAGCTCAAATCCACCATGTAGAGCTGTGTTCAATGAGTGAGTAACTGAAGTATGTTCTTGCCAAGTTTCCTCCTGGGATTTGGCTTTCAGTCAGTTGTTTTCCTCAGCTCCTAAGTTTGTCTTCCTATTTGAAATCCTTTGTCCCTTATCACTTCCCTGTCATTATTTGAAGCAGCAGCCTCACTCAGTGTAGGAGAGATAACTAAAGTAAATCCACCCGGACTGACTTGACTGTGTCCCATCCTCCACTCCTCCTCCCTATTCATAAGCTTCCTAAGACAAGGTTATCTGAGAGCAACCCCAAATGTCTGACAATGATTGTTTTTCTCTCTGTGGGTCACTGCAGCCCCCCTCAAACCGAGCCCCAACCTTACCTGGGGGGTGGGACTGAACAGTAAATGTCCAGCAGTCTTATCCAGACCAATGAACAAAGCTGTAAATCAGATTGCCTTTTCTCATCTCATTGTACTGCCATGTCAGTCATTAAAGGGACAGTGAGAGAGGGCATCACACACACACACCTCTATCTGAAACACACAAGAGACTAGGCCTTATTCTGTTCCTGCAGCGCTGAATCAATACCTTTTAACTTAGACCAGAGCCGTATCAACCGAGTCACCTTGTTCATTATTACACATTAGACCAAATGGTCTGCTCCAAATCATCTTTCGATCTCTCTTCTCTCCTCCCTCTCTACTAGATAGAGTGAAATTGACAGCACTCCAAAAGGATTGATGTATTACCCTGCACTCACATTCTATTTCTCTCTCCCTCTCTTCCGTCCTCCAGGAGCAGCCAGCCCAGGCTAACTTCTCTAACATCTGTACTGGCCTGGAGATCCTGTGCTTCCTGCTGACGGTACTCCAGTCCCCAGCCATCCTAACCCACTTCAAGCCCCTCCAGAGGGGCATTGCTGCCTGCATGACCTGCGGCAACACCAAAGTCCTGCGGGCCGTCCACTCTCTGCTATCCAGACTGATGAGCGTATTCCCCACCGAGCCCAGTGAGTCCCAGCTGTATTAGTAGATCCCAGACTGGTGTCTGCTGTGACATACTTTTAGGAGTTTTCCTGTGACCCCGTTGACCCAAAAAGAATCAGCTGCAGACACGCCTATTTGGGAAATTGCGTTTTGAGTCGATAAGCCAAACTTCATTTTACTATAATCAAATATGTTGCCTTTTTCTGTTCCTCTCCTAGGCACGTCAACTGTGGCGTCTAAGTATGAGGAGTTGGAGTGTCTGTATGCAGCGGTGGGGAAAGTAATCTACGAGGGCCTCACCAACTATGAGAAGGCCACCAGTAGTGCTAACCCAACACAGCTGTTTGGTAAGACACCTACCAGAACCAAGACACTCTTTTACTTTCTCTGTCAGTCTCTTATTCTCCCTTGCACTCATTCACTCAATCATTCATGCTCTCGCTCTCTCAGGCGCGCCTGCACACACCATCTCTCTATCCAGTGATTAGAGGAGCAGGTGTGTCGTTTAAATCTAAAGCAGTGGTCTATGCTGGGTGGGTTAACAGCTCGTTTGGGTAAATGAACGGTGCAGCACAGGTCAGTCACTCTGTGGAGGTAAAGCCAGATTTTTCTCTTTCACTACTTCTAATATCAGGTTTAACCAGATGTCAGAAGTTTTTCTGAAAAGCTTATTTTTCATGCATGAGAATAAAGTCTCAATTTACATGGAGGTGGCATTATTTATTTAAGTGGCACAAAGTGAGATGGCTATTGGAGAACACTCTAAAGGTAACGCTATTTGATACCGTTTCCCGAAATGGCAAAAGTAGTCAATAACTGCTTTCATACCCTGTCCACTCCTTGAGGGGTTGAGTTACACACACACACACACACACACTGCTGGTATGATGCATGTCTCGCCGACGGTGACATTTTAACATTCGTCTCCCCTCTACAGGAGACCGATGCTTTTTCTGTAATTTGGTTTGATTTCCTCCAAACGTCTTTAGTGTGTGTGGGAGACAGTGGCATTGTCTCAGATGTATTTTTCTCTTTCTCCCAGGTACGTTGATGATTCTGAAGTCGGCTTGTAGTTACAACTCCAGCTACATTGACAGGCTCATCTCTGTGTTCATGCGCTCGCTGCAAAAGATGGTCCGAGAACACCTCAGTCCCCAGCAGGCCACCCCCGGGCCCACCGAGGCCAGCACAGGTTGGGAATACACACAGACTCACACGCATTCAGAGACGCTAACACACAGGGCTCCAGACTAACTTTCCCCCTGGTTGCACTGGAGCTACTTACATTTTCAGTTGGTGGCACCAGCCCATCATTTGGTCGCACCTAAATTTTGCCGCAGTGTCACGCAATAGATTTTTTCCCCCGTAATCCTCTCAGAAATTATTCACGGTGCAATTTTTCTTTTTCATCTAACATGTCCAACTTAAAGCAGTGATTTTCATTGATTTTTGGTTGATAATTAGGCTATTGTTGCTATACACTGAGTGTACAAAACATTAGGAACACTTGCTCTTTCCATGACAGACTAACCAGGTGAATCCAGGTGAAAGGTATGATACCTTATTGGTGTCTAATGTTAAATCCGCTTAAATCAGTGTAGATGAAGGGGAGGAGACGGGTTAAAAAATGATTTTTAAGGCTTGAGACATGGATTGTGTATGTGTGCCATTCAGAGGATGAGTGGGCAAGACCAAAGATTTAAGCGCCTTTGAATGGAGTATGCTAGTAGGTGCCATGCGCACCGGTTTGAAAACCAAGCAGCGTTGCAGATCGACTTATCACGCTCAGCAGTTACCTGTGTGTATCACTAATGGTCCACCACCCAAAGGACATCCAGCCAACTTGACACAACTGTGGGAAGCATTGGAGTCAACATGGGCCGGCATCCCTGTGGAATGCTTTCAACGCCTTGTAGAGTCCATGCCCCGATGAATTCAGGCTGTTCTCAGGGCAAAAAGGGGGTGTGCAACTCAATATTAGGAAGGTGTTCCTAATGTTTTGTACACTGAGTTTATTTTACTGTCAAAATAGAAGTGTTTTTTTTTATTTTGTTCAATAGATTCATTTGCATACATTAGTCCACTAATATCACATGCAGTAGGCCAACTGGTGGCCCGCGGATTATTTAAATTATAAAAAATAAAAAAGATTTTTATTTTATTTATATTTGGACATAAAATACTCAACACCAGCAAATCAGCTCCAAATGGTTTTAATTTTGGATGTCTGTTTTACAGGATTCCCACACATAATAGAGATACAGTGCGTTCAGAAAGTATTCACACCCCTTGACTTTTTACACATTTTGTTAAAATGAAGGAAAAAATTATTAAAATTGATTTAACTGTAAGAAATTGTCAGCAATCTCCACAAAGTACTCCGTAATGTAAAAGTGGAAGAAGAATTATAACATTTGTAAAGAAAAATATGGCTTAAAAACACTATCATTGATTAGATAAGTATTCAACCCCCTGAGTCAATAAATGTTAGAATCATCTTTGGCAGCCATTACAGTTGAGTCTTTCTGGGTAAGTCTCTTAGAGCTTTGCACACCTGAATTGCTAGACATCCATTTTCAAGTCTTGCCATAGATTTTCAAGTTGATTTAAGTCAAAACTGTAACTAGGCTACTCTGGAACATTCAATGTTGTCTTGTTAAGCAACTTCATTGTATATTTGGCCATGTGTTTGTGGTTATTGTTCTGCTGAAAGGTGAATTTGTCTGGTGGAAAGCAGACAACCAGGTTTTCCTCTAGGATTTTGCCTGTGCTTAGCTCTATTCTGTGTATTTTATCATAAACTCCCTAGTCCTTGTTGATGACAAGCATACACATAACATGATGCAGGCAACACCATGCTTGAAAATAGGAAGAGTGGTACTCAGTGACGTGTTGTTGGATTTGTCCCAAACATAACGCTTTGTATTCAGGACATAAACTTAATTTCTCTGCCACTTGTTTTTGTAGTTTTTCTTGAGTGCCTTATTGCAAACTGGATGCAAAATATTTGTTCTGTACAGGCTTCCACCTTCACGCTGTCAATTAGGTTAGTATTGTGGAGTAACTAAAATGTTGTTGATCCATCCTCCGTTTTCTCCTTTCACAGCCATTAACCTCTGTAACTGTTTTAGTCATCATTGGCCTCGTGGTGAAATCCCTGAGTGGTTTCTTTCCTCTCCGGCAACTGAGTTAAGGACACCTGTGTCTTTGTAGTGACCGGGTGTATGAATACACCATCCACAGTGTAATAAATAACATCACCATGCTCAAAGGGATATTCAATATCTGCTTTTTTATTTTTACCCTTTTACCAATAGGTGCCCTTCTTTGCGAGACATTGGTAAACCTCCCTGGTCTTTGTGGTTGAATCTGTGTTTGAAAGTCACTGCTCAACTGAGGGACCTTACAGATAATTGATTGTGTCGGGTACAGAGATGAGGAAGTCATTCAAAAATCATGTTAAACACTATTGCACATAGTGAGTCCATGCAACTTATTATGTGACTTGTTAAGCACATTTTTACTCCTGAACTTATTTAGGCTTCCAATGACAAAGGGGTTGAATACTTATTGACTGAGGACCTTTCCGCTTTTTATTTTTAATTCATAAAAAATTAACCATAATTCCACTTTGACATTATGGGGTATTGTGTGTGTGTAGGCCAGTGACAATCTCAATTTAATCAATTTTAAATTCACTCTAACTAGGAGTTGGAACCAAAATTATTTTCCAATTTCGTTCTGAAGGCAAGCATTTTTTCCCCCGTTCCGACCAGCAAAACAAACTTCGGAACCGGTAAAAAAAATAATGTTTTGTTCCTTTTTAAACCTCTGACATTACTTCACCACTGGATAGAGCTTGCCCACTCCTTAGCAAGCTGCTATGTACATGCGTTGGGCGGACAAGTCTAGTGTAGGGTTGGACATACGACTGAAATTTTGCGGATGAGGAGAACGCTGGGCATGAAGCGCTGGGCATCTTGCTATGACATGCATTATCTGTGTTAGGCCCACAGAGTTATACCAACAGAGGAGTTGCTTTTATGGAGGAACTTTTAATGTTTTTAAACTTCAAAGAGTTTGCTTAGTTTGACCAGAGCTTGACCATGACTATGTTACATTACACATAATGCTGACTATGTTTAGGAGCTAGATTTAAATATGAACTTGTCTTGTGTTTTTGTACTTAGAAAAAAAAAAAGTAATGAACACAAAATAATGCTTTTAAAATAACTTCTGTTTTTGGTTATTTTTGCTGAACCGGTTCCAACCCCTGTCTGTAACACTAACACTACAACATGTGGAAAAAGTCAAGGGGTGTGAATACTTTCTGAAGGCACTTTATATGTGATCTATACAAATGTAAGCAGGTTAGAAATTATGTTTTAGCCAAATATGTTTGACTTCTTGCGGTCAACTTTCAGTCTACAAAGTATCTGTAAATATATTCTGGTCCTCAGACCATCCTCTCCAGAAAAAGTTGTCCCGCGGCTGAATCTAGTTGATGCCTGCTGTCGGCTAATTCATTTGGGACTTATTCACCTCTTAAGGAAGTGGAAATTTAAAAAAACATTTGCTAGATTACCAAATAAATATAATATGGCTGCTAGTTAGCCGTGTAATTGATTTAATGTAACACTAAATGATTTGTCCCAACAACAAAACGTAGCCTACCCAGTGACTTATATAGGCCTACCGGTATGCACTGACTCACAAAACACTGCAGTATGCACTCGTGCGTGCGCTCTGTATCTTAAAGCCATAAAGAAACTTTAGTTTTAAAACGGTGCCAATCACTCAATATTGAGAAATACATGTTATACCTAGAGCAAGCTGGGATCCTCTATCCAACAAACATTGTGCTTTCAAAACAATTTTACAGTTTGAAATGTTGCGCAATCAGAACACATTTTTCTCTCCCTCTAGAGCGCACAGGAGGGAGAGGGAGTGAGAGTGGCTCGCTCATCACAGCAGCCGCCAGCGAAACAGGTACAGGGGCAGATCAGACACGTTCATTGTAGGAATCAGATAACTCTGTTTGACCAAATCATGGTTTTGAAAAATAGGGAGTTTTGAATGACATTAACTCAACATTAACTCGCACAGCCAAGTCAAAGGGACTTAAAATGCAACTAAATGGTTGCACTCTGGAGCCTTAACACACACACACATACACCTTTTACCACATACTCAGGCCCACTAGTCCCAGGTCTCCCAGTAGACGTGTTACCCAGCGCCAGCAGCCCAGGTGGGATGGCATCAGGTTACTTCTTACACTGCCTGGCTCTCTGCTCCATTTCCTCCAGTCATCAGCCATTATTGCTCTCCCAGTTCTATAATACAGTCTTCCTTAGTTAGCCTTCATCAAACGGGTGACATTTCAGCTGGCTGACCTTAGCACCCCCTGGAAACAGTTGGAATTCCTTATGTGTGACACTGAGATGAGAGGGTGTAGCAGTCAAATCACAATGTGTCTGTGTTCCGGACACCTCCAGAAACCCGTCAGGACCCAGAGCTCAGAAGTCCCCCTATCTCGGGTCTGTTTGGCCCATACAGAAGCCCATGTATCAGTGTGAATGGCTGGAAGGTCTGGCAGATCCACTGGGCTGATAGAGGTCTCACTGGGAATCTACCACGGCTCTGATTCCCCTCCTGGGTTGTAGATGCAGTGAGATGCCTCTGGCTGAGACAAACAGCCTTTTTACCTTGCACCGTTTCTCCAAAGGTTAGATGGTCCTCCTGTTTAGTGTTTTCTGCAAGTTCAGTCTTGCAGTGTTCGTGTGGCCACTGGGTGCTGCTGCAGTGAGACTGCATTTACTGTTGGTCAAAGCCAATGAGCACAAGCCAAGCACCTCTATCCCTGCTCTTCCTAAGACCGGTAATGATAGTGAGATGTTATCAGGCTTTTAAATGGATCTCTAATGACCTGTATGTTCACTGTCAAAGAACACAAACACTCTTTTACACTCACTTTGTAGTGAATGCAGTTAAGTGAATTGACATTCTATGTCATGACCTCTAACCTCTCCCTACAGTGACTAGCGAACTAGTGATGCTGTCTCAGGACCTGGTGAAGACGCGTCTGTCCGTCATGACCTCTAACCTCTCCCCACAGTGACTAGCGAACTAGTGATGCTGTCTCTGGACCTGGTGAAGAGTCGTCTGTCCGTCATGTCCATTGAGATGAGGAAGAACTTCATCCAAGTCATCCTCACGTCGCTCATCGAGAAGTCGCCTGACGCCAAGATCCTCCGCGCCATCGTCAAGATCGTGGAGGAGTGGGTTAAGAACAACTCCCCCATGGCAGCAAACCAGGTGAGAGGACCATTTTTCATCACGTTGCCTGTTTAGCACACACTGTGAAAACCCGGGACATGCACTGCTAATGATCTGTGTAAGAACAACAAGCCAGCAAAGCAATCTGGGAACCAGGAAACACAAATCTACCCAGGTGTCTTTGCTCTTAGTCCAGCAGAGACAATGAGGGGGGAGCGAGGACCAAAGGTACTACACACTCCCCCCTTCAGATGCACTAAAGATAAATGAACTGAATCAATCTGCTCTCTCTCGCTCCCTCCATCCCTCTCTCCATCCACAGATGCCCAATCTTCGTGAGAAGTCCATTCTGCTGGTGAAGATGATGACCTATATAGAGAAGCGTTTCCCTGATGACCTTGAGTTAAATGCCCAATTTCTGGACCTCGTTAATTACGTTTACAGGTAATTACCCCCATTAATCACCTGGATGAGTATGCACGGCAAACATACTCGGCGCCGCTACGCTATTTCACCCATCGATTGGGGGGGATGGGCGTTGAAAGGCGGGAGGGAGTCGGGTACAGAGAGGAGTATGCCAGGTCACCGCCACAAACCATTCATCCATTGAGCAGGAGGGATGGGAGTGGGTTGGAGAGAGCGCGGGAGTATGCCACCACACTGCTCCATCTATCAAGAGACAAAGACAGAGGTTGGGGATAGGGTAGACAGAATGATGGGGGTTGGATTTGAGGGTCTTCCAGTGACAGGACACATGGTGTGAGGGAGAGATGGGAGGGTGGCAGAGGGGTGAGGCAGCCAAGCGAAAGGCGACTGACTCCTCAGCCCACTGCTATTCATCCTGGCTGGCCCTCTAACCACAAATACCACTCCCCCGTTCCTCTCCTCCAGTCCTCAAGACTGCCCCATCCCTTTTCCCATTCTGCCTGTCCACAGACGATCTGCTCTGTAAGTCACGTAACTTTGAACAAGCTGTAAAACTATGATTGACGCATCACTGTCCACATAGCATCTGCTCCACGACGACGTCTCTGAATAAGTAGATGGTTTAGTAGCTTCAGTATAATACACTCACTGCTGAGACGTTACTCTTCCTCTCTTTTAAATACTCTAGAGGCCCATTCACCAGGGCTGTGGAATGATCTAGAAATGATTGTATAGCTTATTACACAGCATTTAATGTGGGATGTTAACCGTTTTACTATTCCGCTAGGATTATCATTAAAGAATAGGTGATCCGTTTTTAAACATTAAGTTAAAGTAACTGTCTGCAGCCTACACTGTTTCACTTCAATGACCTTCATTGATTCTTCACTCATTGCCATGATACTTTTAGCTCCTTTTGTATCTTAATTGTTATTAAGGAGCTTGCTCTGAAATGCATTAGCATTAATAACTGTATAAGATAAATAAATTGCAGTCGTAAACCATTTTCAATTAGATATAAAGAATGGTTACATAGATGCATTTCAACCCTCTTTGTCCAATCAGGGACGAGAGTCTTTCAGGAAGTGACATCACGTCGAAGTTGGAGCCGGCCTTTCTGTCGGGGCTGCGTTGCGCCCAGCCTCTGATCAGGGCTAAGTTCTTTGAGGTGTTTGACCTCTCCATGAAGAGACGTGTCTACGAGAGGCTACTCTACATCTGCTGCTCTCAGAACTGGGAGGCCATGAGCAGCCACTTCTGGATCAAACAATGCATAGAGGTAAGGAGATGTACTGGGACGAGGGGTCGAGTCATGACTGTTTTGATGTCAGTTGAGACATTTGAGCGCTTGGGACTATATGGTTACCTGCATTTTAATCAATGTAGTTGACAGCCTTGTTCTCTATGTTTTCAGTGTACTCTAAATACCCCCAATTCATGTTAAGTTCAAAGGAACACAAGATAAAAATTGAAACCAATGACGGTTCGCAACTTTAAAGCCAATGATCTCCATTTATCTTTTTACAGGTAGAACCTTATAGTCCCAAGCTCTCCATGTTTCTGAATACTCCAGTTAGGACTAAGTCCTTTGAAGAGTTTTCTGATTTGAGCTTTGAAATCTAACTATGTCCTGCCTGTTTTAGCACAAATAATTATTGTATACAGTGGTATGTGATGTAGCTTGTCCATAATGTCTCTACAGACTGCCTTTTTTGTGAAGTGTCTCCATAATGCTTCAGACCCCCTAGAAACTGTTAACCTGAATTTCTGTGATCTTTTTTTCTGTGTCACTTTCTCTCTGTTAGCTGCTACTGGCGGTGTGTGAGCGTAACAGCATCATCGGGACCAGCTGCCAGGGCTCCATGCTCCCATCCATCACCAACGTCATCAATCTGGCCGACAGCCACGACCGTGCCGCCTTCGCCATGGCAACCCACATCAAGCAAGAGCCCAGAGAGAGGGAGAACAGCGAGACCAAGGAGGAGGTGAGGATGCCGCGCAACAGGAGTCCGAGGGTCACACGGACACACTCACTAAGAGACGTGTTGATACACACACAAAGACCCATTATCCCATCGTGTGTTTGTTATTGGGGAGGAATAACATCTCTAGTTCTCCCTCTTTGTTGACCTGTATTTCCTGCTGCAGCAAACTGTTTCCCCCACAGATTTGATGCAGTATTCATAGCAGTATTTATATAACAGTCAATATTTTCTGTTCACCTTTCCTCCCCCATCTCATTATGATCATCTCTCCAAGGGGAAAGACTAAGTGCTTTTGCATATATTACAACAAATGACTAAATGCATCCCCCATCTCTTCTGTTCTTCCTTTCCTCAATCTTCTTCTACTCTCTCCCCCTGTCCTTTCCTCTCCCTCCCCCCTCTCTCTCCTCCAGGATGTGGAGATCGACATAGAGCTAGCCCCAGGGGACCAGACAGCCATCCCCAAGAACAAGGAGCAGGCAGAGAAAGACACAGGCAACCAGCTGCACATGCTCACCAACCGCCACGACAAGTTCCTCGATTCCCTTAGAGAGGTCAAGGTGAGTTATGACACCAACCCTTGCCCTGTTAGTTAAAATCAACCCTCCCCGCCCTCACTGTCAAGTTCAACGCTTTTAGCAAAAAAGACTTTGGCTTTGAGCACATATTCTACATTTGATCGATTATATGGATGAACCTTAAGGAACAAGATTTGGAAGGTGATAAGTTGACCCCTGAACCTTTCTTGTAGGTTGTTCCACAGGAAAGTAGCCACAAAATCCTGTGGTATTTCCTGCACAACTGTTAACGTGGGTTTTTTGCTGAATGATTCTTGTAGGGCTGTTTTGTAAGAGCGAGATGTTAACCCCTTATTGTCATTTTGTCTGATGCTGACCTGTGTTGTCATTGTGTCTGTGTCAGACGGGGGCGCTGCTGAACGCCCTGGTCCAGCTGTGTCACATCTCCACCCCCTTGGCTGAGAAGACCTGGGTACAGCTGTTCCCTCGACTGTGGAAAATCCTCTCTGACCGACAGCAACACGTAAGTACTGCCAGGTCAATGTGAATTAACATGTCTTGTACTTCCAGGTCATAAGGTTGGCACTAGATGGCCAGGCTACAATGGACAGTAAATTCAATGTGCTCACAACTGGATTGGGGCATGTTCAAAAGGGGGCAACATTCTGCAACGTTTAGGTGGAAGAATTCATGTCCGCTCCATAGAAATAGATGAACTATTGTAATAGTAATTATTTTCCAATGTCTATTCATGGTGTTTCTATCTGCAATGTTGATATGAGCTATTTATACCTTCTGTGCAAGTTTACAGGTCAAAACCCTGGTTGTCATGCCGTGATAGAGGTCAAAGGCTATGGCGTGACTCATTGTCTGTCATCATTATTTACCTGGACAGGGCCGACACGGGTCACAGGCTCTGGTCTGACCTGACTGGTCAGCACCACACTTTGAGACACAGACACTCTGACACACCTCAGCTCCGTGACGTTGGTTAGCAGACAGTCAGCCTGACCTTGGCTCTGCCATTTCTTCCTTAAAACATGCAATTTCCTCTTAATGAGGAACCATTCATTTATGCAGAATATGTAAGAAGAAAAACATACTGAGTTTAATGAACCAGATGCCTCCAGTATTAAGAGGCTCATTTAAGGGCTCCTGATTTGAAGTGATTTGAGCTATTAACTTTCTGAGACGCGTTGGAAATAGAACTAGACGTCTTAATGATGTTTGTCACTCACAGACGGACATGGATAAAGACTTAAATAGGATGCATATTTAGGCTGATGATTATCTGGTTCTAAATATCTTCATGTGGTTTTAGGGTACTGACTGGAGGAAAAATCTTTTCAAAGCATTTAAATAGTGATTATTTTTGCTGAGGCTGTCTCTTAGATTATTCTGTGGTAGCTAGTATGGTGACGTCCAATTAGTTCTAGCTTGTTTTTAGTTGTGCATAATATTGCATGCTTTTGGCTATAGAAACACATTCTGTCTCTCCTCTTACCCTTGACTCTCCTTCCCCTCCTTTCCTCTCCCCAACCATCCTCCCACGTCACCTCCCTCCCAGGCCCTGTCAGGTGAGATGAGTCCTTTCCTGTGCAGTGGGAGCCACCAGGCTCAGAGGGATTGCCAGCCCAGTGCCCTCAACTGCTTCGTGGAGGCAATGTCCCAGTGTGTGCCCCCTATCCCCATCAGGCCCTGTGTGTTGAAGTACCTGGGGAAGACTCACAATCTGTGGCTGCGCTCCACTCTGATGCTGGAACAGCAGGCCTTTGAGAAGGGCCTCAGCCTTCACAGCAAGCCCAAACAGAGCACCAACGAGTTCTACGAACAGGAGAGCATCACTCCACCACAACAGGTACGGGTTTACAGACGTCATCTTGTTCACTTTCAGTTCTATTAGATGAGTACATGGTTAGCTTGGTAACTTTTCTTCAGACACTGCCTTTGTACTTACTGTCCATTCATTAAATGGGTATGGCTGCTTGACAGGCACTGCATCCTAACTAGAGATGTAACGATTCATTGATACGAATTGGAATCCAGTTCAAATGTTTAAGATGCGAGTGCTTCGGTCCACAAAACTCCAAACCGATTCAAATGTAGCGTGAACTGGTTCACTAACCTTTCACCATTTGAAATGCTTGTAAGATGACTTGTGCAATAGTCAATCATAGGCTTTATTAGTTGGAAGACAACCCACCGGTGCCCACTGTCCAGTAAACTCTAGTTGTACATACTAGAAAGCACAGCTTTCGGTATATCGTTGAAGCTTATAGGGAAACTGACACGATCAGGACTACTTAAAAAAAAAAAAAAAACTCAAATCAAGTCTCAATTTTATGGGTAGAATGTGTTGTTTTAATCAAATTGCTACAATTTAGGCGATTTAAAATTGAATTTCAACAGTATCCCCCTTTAACCATGTCAATGTTCCAATCTGAACTTTACCTGCGGTGATCTTTGTGGCATAACGATGCACGTGATTGACTGGAAATTATACCTACAGTAACATTGTTTCTTTAGATTGATTTAAACATGCAGTGACATTATACTGGAAATAACATTAGATTGGTGATATTTACCCACCATTTTAGTGGGGGAGGAACAAAATTGACTTAAAATGTGCACATTCTCTTCAAGAACATGTATTTACATTTTTGTAGCTTTATGTTATGAGAACCATGTCGGTTTAACTTGAAGATTAGGGTTAGACGTACCTCTGTCATTTTATATCATGATAGTAGAAACTGTCAACCATTCCCATACCCAACACAGTCATAACAGACACTTGCTCGTCTTTATACTAATGCTCAACTTTCAATTCTATTTTTATTCCATCAAGCTTCTATTTTTATTACCTCTTTTTTTCTATTATTGTTGTTGCATATCGAGAGGTGAACCTGCGAGTAAGCATTTCATTGTACTATGTACAGCGAGTATCCTGTGCATATGATAAATCCATTTGACTTGACACAGCTCTGACTGATCCTGCTCAGAGAGGCCCAGCTCCATGAGCAGCAGATTTCCATTTAGACTGGAAAATGAATGTCTTCATGCAATAACTGTTAGTGCATTGAATCTAATTGTATCGAATCGCATCGATTTGTTCCTCTTATCTATTTATCTTCTTATCTTCTTATCTATTTATCTTCTCAAATCGTTTATCGGGGCCCATGTATCTAGATGTGTGTGGAATAGTCTTTGAAAGGGACGATGTACACCCCTGATCCCAACTCTGTGTGGTCCTATAGGAGATCCTGGACTCCCTGGCAGAGCTGTACTCTCTACTGCAGGAGGAGGACATGTGGGCGGGGCTGTGGCAGAAACGCTGCAAGTTCCCAGAGACCTCCACGGCTATTGCCTACGAGCAGCATGGCTTCTTCGAACAGGTGAGGTCTTGTTGATTGATGCACTGGCAAATTTTATAATGTTGAAAACATTGTACAATTTCGACTACAAAGCCTACAGCTGGGTAGGTAGCCTTGCACGAGCCTTGGCTTGTGCGAGATGGAACAGCTCATGGGAGAAAAGGCCTATCTCCTGTTTCTGTAGCATGAGGCAGCTTGATTTACAACACCCCCTGGACAGGGCGCTAGTCTATCGCAAGGCCTTGCCCCCAATCTATCTCCTTAATGCCGAGTCCAAGGCAGAGATGCACCAGGTCCCATTTTTACAGTATTTGGTATGACTCGGCCGGGGATCGAACTTCCAATCTCAGGGCGGACACTCAATCCACAAGGCCACGGAGTTGGTCACAGCTGGGTAGTACTGACTATTTACTATTTTACCTTCAACAGGCCCAGGAGAGCTATGAGAAGGCCATGGAAAAAGCCAGGAAGGAACACGAGAGGAGCAACGCCTCTCCTGCCATCTTACCGGAGTACCAACTCTGGGAGGACCACTGGATACGGTAAATAACTTATGCATTTACTGGTGTAGTTGTTAATCCATGGTAGGTGTAGTAACTGCATAATTACTGTCATAACTATGCAGTTGCTATGTAATATTTGTATTTGCCATGTAATTAATGGTGTATAAAGTAACTACATGTTTCTTCCATGACATTATGAACACCTCTTTCCATGACAGACTATCCAGGTGAAAGCTATGATCCCTTATTGATGGCACTTATTAAATCCACTTCAATCAGTGTAGATGAATGGGAGGAATTTTAAGCCTTGAGCCATGAATTGTGTATGTTTGCCATTCAGAGGGTGAACTGGCAAGACAAAATATTTAAGAGCCTTTGAATGGGGTATGGTAATAGGTGCCAGGAGTACCGGTTTGAATGTGTCAACTGCAACGCTGCTGGGTTTTTCACGCTCAACAGTTTCCCGTGTGTATCAAGAATGGTCCACCACCCAAAGGACATCCAGCCAACTGATACACATGTGGGAAGCATTGGAGTCAACATGGGCCAGCATCCCTGTGGAACGCTTTCAACACCTTGTAGAGTCCATGCCCCGATGAATTGAGGTTGTTCTGAGGGCAAAAGGGGGGTGCAACTCAATATTAGGAAGGTGTTCCTGATGTTTTGTACACTCAGTGTATATTATTCAAATCAAATGTTATTTGTCATGTGCCAAATACAACAGGTGTAGACCTTACAGTGAAATACTTACTTACAAGCCCTTAACCAACAATGCTTTAAGAAGTTATGAAAAATAACAAATAACTAAACAGCAACAGTAAAATAACACGTGAGGCTATATACAGGGGGTACCGTTGTGGGGGAACCGGTTAGTTGAGGTAATATGTACATGTAGGTAGAGTTGGTAGTTAGTGACAATGCATAGATTATAAACAGAGAGTAGCAGCAGCGTAAAAGAGGGGTCTGGGTAGTCTGATTAGCTGTTCAAGGAGTCTTATGGCTTGGGGGTAGAAGCTGTTAAGAAGCCTTTTGGACCTCGAATTGGCGCTCCGATACCGCTTACCGTGCGGTAGCAGAGAGAACAGTCTATGACTAGGGTGGCTGAAAGTCGTTGACAATTTTTAGGGCCTTCCTCTGACACCGCCTGGTATAGAGGTCCTGGATGGCAGGAAGCTTGGCCCCAGTGATGTACTGGGCCGTACGCACTACCCTCTGTAGTGCCTTGTGGTCGGAGGCCGAGCAGCTGCCATACCAGGCAGTGATGCAACCAGTCAGGATCTTCTCGATGGTGCAGATGTAGAACCTTTTGAGGATCTGAGGACCTATGCCAAATCTTTTCAGTCTCCTGAGGGGGAATAGGTTTTGTCAAGCCCTCTTCACGACTGTCTTAGTGTGTTTGGACCATGATAGATCGTTGGTGATGTGGATGCCAAGGAACGTGACGCTCTCAACCTGTTCCTCTACAGCTCTGTCGATGAGAACTGGTATTCCTCTTGATATCAACTCTCCTCCCTGTTTCTGCAGCTGTTCTAAAGAGTTGAACCAGTGGGAGCCTCTGACAGAGTACGGCCAGTCGAAAGGCAACAGCAACCCCTACCTGGTACTGGAGTGTGCCTGGAGAGTCTCCAACTGGGGCGCCATGAAGGAAGCGCTGGTACAGGTAGGGGATGCCCTACACACACGCACACGCTGACACAGCTATACACAGACCACACAAGCACACATAGACAGTCAGACAGACACACACACACACTCGGCTGAGGTCTGGTTCCCAGCTCCAGAACTCTCGTAAAGCTGTGGAAATGTAGTTTGGCAGTCGTTAGGAAGGTTCATTTATCAGCCTCGTGTTTTCTAAAGCAGAGTAGAGGAGGGAACGTGATAGTAGCTGACACATAACAAATACTCCTGCCTTGCTTTCTGCTCAAGGAGATTTTTAAACGAGCCACTGTCCTGAGGTGACATCTCATTAAACTGTCCAGCAAAACCTTTAACTAGCAGCCTCTTACGTTCAGTCTCTATCTCGGTCTCTTGGCATGGGAAACATATGTTTACATTGCCAAAGCAAATGGAATAGACAATAAACAAAGGAAAATGTAGTAAACATTACACAATTTTTAAAAGAATAGACATTTCAAATGTTATTATTGGCTATGTAGAGTGTTGTAACAATGCAAGTTTTAGAAGTTTTAAAGGAAAATAAATATGGTTTGTAATTACAATGTTTGTGCTCCACTGGTTGCCCCTCTCTCTCTCATTCCTCCATGGTTTTGCATAGATCTAATATTTACGTGTCTGTGTGATTAATTGGCCCAAAATCTGTTGTGTGTTTTGTTACGTGGCGGTGGTAGAAGACAGAGTAGAGCAGGCTGCTGCTGTTGTGGTGAGGCTCCGTCTGTCTATCTGAATGGCCCAGCTTTCAATTAAACAGCCTCTGATAAGGCCACCACTGTCTACGGGAGATTCATCACCTATCCCCTCGTCTGTGATAAGTGCACGTTGACCGATCGCTGTAATTCTCTCCCCCATCAACACACACAGACTGAGGGACACACACACACACACACACACACACACACACACACACACCTAATAATGTTTCCCAGGTTTGACTGCGCAGAAGGCAGGCTCCCATTGGGCTTTTGTTAGTGTTGTGGTGAATGCACTCAGTGGTCTGATCAATATAGTCTCTGCTCACCTCTGTCAGGCTGATTATTCATTAACCACTCAGGCCTTTTAAAAATGATGAGGAGAATGAATAGAACAGGTGGTGTATTGTGTCCTGTTAGAGTGCTGCTTTGTGACAGTGGCATGAAGTAATTCACTTGAGATGCACACAAAGAATTGCAGTCCAAATTGTCAGAGCTGTGACACCACAGTCACACATACTGACAAAGGCTCACGTGTTACTTTCTCATATGCACTGAACGTGTGTGTGTGCGTATAACCTTTTGTTTTCATAGGTAGGTAACTAGTGTGTGTAACCTGTCTAATCTGTCTGTAAGGTGGAGCTGAGTTGTCCTAAGGAGATGGCGTGGAAGGTGAACATGCACCGTGGTTACCTGGCTATCTGCCATCCAGAGGAGCAGCAGCTCAACTTCATAGAACGGCTGGTGGAGATGGCCTCCAGTCTGGCCATACGGGAGTGGAGGAGACTGCCTCACATCGTGTCCCACGTACACACACCACTACTTCAGGTAAGAGATGAGGGAGGCAGACACACAAGCACCACCTGGATGTCTCAATTCTTAATCAAGATGAAATAAAAGTCTGGGACACAGCTCTTTTGATCACTGTATTGCCAAATGAAGAGTCGATCAGTGATCCCAGCCAATTTACTGGGGAAAACACTGATAATCTGTTTTCTGGGAATGAAGAGAGGAAAAACACTTCCCTGAAAGTGCAATAAAAACCAGAGGGAGGGAGATAATGGAGTGAGACAGACTGAGAAGGAGGAAAAGAAAGAGGAGAGTGGAAGAAAGAGGGAGTCAGAGGAGAAGAAAAATGGAGACAGAAAGTAAAGTGGCGAGACCGAGGCAGTAACTTTAGACTGTCTGTAATTGCTTCCCCCCATCAGATAGTGTTTGAATAAATACCTGCTCCAAAATTACATTTGCATGATGAATGGCCACTCCAAAATGAAGGTTATAAATGTGCCATCAGCTGATATTAACAGATAATTGTGAGAATATTGTACTGCCCAATTTATTTTGTTTCTGGTGATTTGATTTGGTCCGTCCACCGACCGATTCAGGACATTTCTCTTTTGAAGGCAGCTATTTGAATTGAGTGCCGCTACATTCATTTGTCTGTGGTCCCATTCATTATAAAAGCAGGAAAACAATGTTTCTTTCCTGCTTAGTGAACTCAGCAGTCGTAAATCTTTATTTCAGTACCATACACTTAAAGCCCTGGGAGCCTCTAAAACAAAGGCTTTCTGCAGGTAAATAACTAGAATCAAACTGCATTCGGAATCAAGCCATCAAAATACAGGACTTTCCAATGAATTTACACCAGCTATATTGATTGTTGGCTTTAGTATTAATCTTGATTGATGGGTTGATGAAATTGATTGAACGTCATTCGTGTGTAGATTCTAGCAGCTCAACAGCATTTCATATCCCGGGTTTAGACTCTCTGTACTCACTAAAGATCCCATGGCACTTATTGTAGGGGTGTTAACCCCGGTGTCCTGGCTACATCCCCAGTCTGGCCTTCATACCATCAGTCACCTAATCATCCCCAGCTTCCAATTGTCTCATTCATCCCCCTTTCCCCTGTAACTATTCCCCAGGTCGTTGCTGTAAATGAGAATGTGTTCTCAGTCAACTTACCTGGTAAAACAAATAAATTAGACCCTTCAGAATGGAGACTCCATATCTTTTAGTCTTTGTCTGAAAGAAGTGATTAGCCATTAAAGTAATATGATGTTCTGTCCCTGCCACCAGCCCTAGCTTTAATATGATGTTCTGTCCCTGCCACCAGCCCTAGCCTTAATATGATGTTCTGTCCCTGCCACCAGCCCTAGCTTTAATATGATGTTCTGTCCCTGCCACCAGCCCTAGCCTTAATATGATGTTCTGTCCCTGCCACCAGCCCTAGCCTTAATATGATGTTCTGTCCCTGCCACCAGCCCTAGCCTTAATATGATGTTCTGTCCCTGAAGGTAAATAGATGGATCAAAGTGTCTTATCAACTATCAAGTGTTTGCTTCTCGGACCTCATTTCAGAGAAGGTTTTTCCAATAGTCATCATAAGCCTGTAATACAGTGGGCTAATGGCTTTGGAATTGGCCTGGACACCCTGCCTTTTCTATTGTCATAGAGAAAGAACAGAAACCCCACCAAGTCTCATCCCTTTATTTTTTTTATTTATCTCCATCCCTCCGTCTTCTGTACCCTTCTCTTTCTCTGTTTACCCTGTCTCTCTGTCTCGCGCTCTCTCTGTCTCGCACTATGTCTCTTTCCCAATCATTTCCTGTCACCACTGTTCTCCACACTCATTCTTTCTTCATCTCCTCCCCTTCTCTCTCTCCATTCCTCCATTCTCTCAAAACCCTTAAACTTTCCCACCCCTCTCCTCCCCAACCAGGCTGCCCAGCAGATCATCGAGCTCCAGGAGGCGGCCCAGATCAACGCTGGACTGCAGCCAGCTAACCTGGGCCGTAACACCAGCCTCCACGACATGAAGACTGTGGTGAAGACCTGGAGGAACAGGCTGCCCATCGTCTCTGACGACCTCTCCCACTGGAGCAGCATCTTCATGTGGCGGCAGCACCACTACCAGGGTAGGACTCACACGCCTATCGCTACTCACAATGGGGACGTCTCTAAAAGGCCATAGTGAGCTGAACCCCTCAGGCTCTCTCTACCTTCCCAAATGTCAGCTCTCTAAATGACTTGTTTACTCTGCACGACACACACACACAGGAGAGGGGGAGAGAGAGAGAAGAGGCAGAGACAGACAGTGAGTGGGAAAGAGAGGTAGAGGGGGAAAAAGCAATGCAGAGAGACTGCAAAGGGACTGCATGACAGCACAGACTAAGTTGGAGGGAAAGAGCTGGAGATGAGAAGAGATGAAACTCTGTGGCAAAGAGGGGGATGAAGGAGGAGTGGATATGAAAAGAACAGTACAAAAAACGAAGAGGGGAAAGATGGAACAAATTGGAGGTAGAAGATGAGAAGACATGAAAATAGATGGTAAATAAAGGAAGAGTTGAGTGAATTAAAAATATGGTCTCATTGTTGTCTGTCCTCTACAACATGACACACGCTGTGGTGCCATGCGTTGTCCTGCAGTGACTTTGAAACCATTCAGACTCAGCATCCTGAAAAAGATGTTGTCTGTGGCAGCTTTAGTGCTGCTATGAAACTACTACAGCTATGATGACTGGTGTAACTACAAAACTCGAGAACATGAGACAACTTTGTCTTTGATTGATATTCACCCGTAGAAATATAACTAATGCTTTCATCCAAATTAACTTCGTTACATAGTCAAGCTCAATAATATGAAGCTCCCTCTACTCTCTACACTGACTGGACTGTAGTGACAACTTGTTCTCTTCCTTCCTATCCCAGCCATCGTGACGGCGTATGAGACCAACACGCAGCACGACCCCAACACCAGCAATGCCATGCTGGGGGTCCACGCCTCCGCCTCTGCCATCATCCAATATGGCAAGATAGGACGCAAACAGGTACATTGCTCACTGTGTGATAAATCACTATCTGCCAAGATTACGTGTTCACCAGGGTTGGATTTATTTTCAGTTGTCAATTATGGAAATGTAATTAGATTAGAGCATTGAAAATGAAATTTCCCATTCTTTTGAAGATTTTCCAATGTATGAATTTAATTGTTTTCAACTCCTGTGTGGCTCAGTTGGTAGAGCATGGTGCTTGCAATACCAAGGATCGTGGGTTCGATTCCCACGGGCCACCCATACAAAAAAATGTATGCATGAGCTTTGGATAAAAGCGTCTACTAAATGGCACATACTGTGCCTTCAAAGTATTTACACCACTTTTCCCACATTTTGTTACAGCCTGAATTTAGAGATTTTGTCACTGAGCGACAGAGTATGTTAAAGTAGAATTTTGGTTTTAGATTTTGTATTACAAATTAATTAAATGAAAAGCTGAAACGTCTTGAGTCAAAAGGTATTCAAGCCCTTTGTTATGGCAAGCCTAAATAAGTTCAGGAGTCAAAATCGTTGTGGAAAATTAATGCTCAGTTTCAGTCGCGCACGGCATTGCAGTACCACGTACCCCTAGCAGCATTTTAGCCACAGACTTATGTGCTGTCTAGTTTGTGTTTTTATAATTGTGCAATGTGCATAAATTTACTTTTTCTATGGAATTGGCATATCGTTCTCATTCTGAGAGGTAGGTTTATTTTTCTCCAGGTAGGCCACTTGATTTCCAGTTGTTCAACCAGTTGGAGACGAGTCATAACAGGTCAACTCTTCTACCTTGTTAGCAAGCAAATAGATCCAAGTTGGCTAGACTTGAAATATACATTTTAACTGGCTTACTCACTAGCATGTGGGCTTGAGAGATTGTTAATGAGACCTGTTAATTGTTGGTCATTATTGGTGGATGTGCATGGTTCTGGTTACATTTCTAACAAAAGGGGAATTTTCATAGACTTGAAAGACTGAAGTGATTTTTGCAAAATAAAGCAGGTAAAACTATTTAGATTAAATTATTAGTGGATTTTATGGTTGTGGAAGGCTTATATTTAGCCTTGGTATCATTTTAGAAGCCCTGAATTCATTAGATTGTTCCTGACTTTTTGAAATGTGGTGTAGTGAACTTTAATTGTACTACAAAGCTTGTTCAGAGATTTCAACAAAAATAAAATTGAGGGTAACACTGAATGTAGAAAACATTAACACATTCCAAATATTGAGTTGCACCCCCTTTTGCCCTCAGAACAGCCTCAATTTGTCGGGATATAGACTCTACAAGGTGTCGAAAGCGTTCCACAGGGATGCTGTCCAATGTTGACTCCAATGCTTCCCACAGTTGTCAAGTTGGCTGGATGTCCTTTGGGTGGTGGACCCTTCTTGACACACACCGGAAACTTTTGCATGAAAAACCCAGCAGCGTTGCAGTTCTTGACACTACCATACCCCGTTCAAAGGCACTTACATATTTTGTCTTGCTCACTCATCCTCTGAATGGCACACATACATACACAATACCGGTCTCAAGGCTTAAAAATCCTTCTTCAACCTATCTCTTCCCCTTCATCTACGCTGAAGTGGATTTAACAAGTGACATCAATAAGAGATCATAGCTTTCACCTGGATTCATCTTGTCAGTCTGTCATGGAAAGAGCAGGTGTTCCTAATGTTTTGTACACATAGCATATTGTGAATTGCCCATACGTTTTGAAAAAATGTAGCTATGATTTTTAGGCCATATTGCCCAGCCCTAATTCTGTGTTCAATAATAGTGGTTAACAGTATTTCTGAGGGACCTTACATTCCAATTATCTGTAAGGTCCCTCAATCGAGTCATGAATTTTAAGCACAGATTTCACAACAAAGACCAGGGAGATTTTCCAATGCCTTTCAAGAGGGGCACCGATTGGTAAATATGTAAAAAAAAAAAAAAAAAAATACATTTGAATTTCCCTTTGAGCATGGTGAAGTTAATAATCAGGTTTTGGATGGTGTATCACACACAGTCACTACAAAGATAAAGGCGTCTTTCCGAACTCCGTTGCCGGACAGGAAGAAAACTACATGAGTCCAATGGTGATTTTAAAACTATTACAATGGCTGTGATGTGAAAACTGAGGATGGATCAACATTGTAGTTACTCCACAATACTAACCTAAATGACAGAGTGAAAAGGAAGCCTCTACAGAATAAAAAATATTTCAAAACATTCATCCTTTTTGCAACAAGGCATGTAAGTAATACTGCATACTTTTTATGCTGAATACAAAGCATTGTTTGAGGCAAATCCAAAGCAACGCTTCACTGAGTACCACTATTCATAATTTTAAGCTTGTTTTGAAAGGAGTTTTTAGGATAAAAAGAAATGGAATACAGCCAAAATCCCAGAGGAAAACCTGGTTGTCTGCTTTCCAACAAACACTGGGAGACAAATTCACCTTTCAGCAGGACAATAACATATATCAAGATGACATTGACTGTTCCTGAGTGGCCTAGTTACAGTTGACTTAAATCAACTTGACAATCTATGACAAGACTTGAAAATGGCTGTCTAGCAATGATCAATAACCAACTTGAGAGCTTGAAGAGTTTTAAAAGAGAGAATAATGTGCAAATATTGTATAATCCAGGTGTGCAAAGCTCTTAGATTTACCCAGAAAGACTCACAGCTGTAATCGCTGCCAAAGGTGATTCTGACATGTATTGGGGTTGAATACGTATCTAATCAAGATAATCAATATTCAACATTTCCTTCCACTTTGGAGTATTTTGTGTAGATCGAAGACCAAAAATTACAATTAAATAGAATTTTAATCCCACTTAGTAACACTGGATGAAGTCAGGGGTGTCAATACTTACTGAAGGCACTGTATTATAATGTTATTGCTATTTTTAATGTAACGATGTTAACGTGTGTTTCCCCTCAGGGTCTTGTGAACGTGTCTCTGGACATCCTGAGTCGTATCCACACCATCCCCACGGTGCCCATCATAGACTGCTTCCAGAAGATCCGCCAGCAGGTCAAATGTTACCTGCAGCTGGCTGGGGTCATGGGCAAGAACGAGTGTATGCAGGTGAGGAAGTGGTCATTTGTAGCTCAGTTGATAGAGCATGACGCTTGCAACGCCAGCGTAGAGGGTTCAATCCCCGGGACCACCTGTTTGTACATGTGTGCATGACTAAGTCGCTTTGGATAAAAGCATCTGCTAAGTGGAATATATTATTACATTAAGTATTTTTTTTAGTGATAAGACCTTTTTTATCTGATAAATGTTCCCGTCTGAAGTTTTTTCTTCCCCGTTTTAAAAACCCCATTGAAGACTTCACTTCAATGCCTTTTGAAATACATGATCTTAAATGATGAAAGAACGCTTATTGACATTGGCTTTCTTAATAGTGACTGAGTATATTTGGTGAACACAGTTGTTTTCATCTCCCTCTGCAGGGTCTGGAGGTGATAGAGTCGACCAACCTGAAGTACTTCACCAAGGAGATGACAGCTGAGTTCTACGCTCTCAAAGGCATGTTCCTGGCTCAGATCAACAAGTATGTGCTCATCTAGACACAAGTGATGTATGAGTATCTGAGTGTATGAGTGTATGAGTATCTGAATGAGCTCTTCAGGTTGACTTGGTGACGGACTCAGGTTCTAATCTCAGACTCTTATTTCTATCCGTGTCATCAACACACGCCTGTGTCTACACTACATTCTCACTGCAGGGGGTGCCTGCAGAGCAAACACACACACACACACACACACACGCCCGTGTCTACACTATGTTCTCACTGCAGGGGGTGTCTGCAGAGCAAACACACACACACACGCCTGTGTCTGCAGAGCAAACACACACACGCCTGTGTCTACACTACGTTCTCACTGCAGGGGGTGTCTGCAGAGCAAACACACACACACACGCCTGTGTCTGCAGAGCAAACACACACACACACGCCTGTGTCTGCAGAGCAAACACACACACACACGCCTGTGTCTGCAGAGCAAACACACACACACACGCCTGTGTCTGCAGAGCAAACACACACACACACGCCTGTGTCTGCAGAGCAAACACACACACACACGCCTGTGTCTGCAGAGCAAACACACACACACACGCCTGTGCCTGCAGAGCAAACACACACACACACACGCCTGTGCCTGCAGAGCAAACACACACACACACACGCCTGTGTCTGCAGAGCAAACACACACACACACACACGCCTGTGTCTGCAGAGCAAACACACACACACACACACGCCTGTGTCTGCAGAGCAAACACACACACACACACGCCTGTGTCTACACTACATTCTCACTGCAGGGGGTGCCTGCAGAGCAAACACACACACACACACACACACACGCCCGTGTCTACACTATGTTCTCACTGCAGGGGGTGTCTGCAGAGCAAACACACACACACACGCCTGTGTCTGCAGAGCAAACACACACACGCCTGTGTCTACACTACGTTCTCACTGCAGGGGGTGTCTGCAGAGCAAACACACACACACACGCCTGTGTCTGCAGAGCAAACACACACCACACACGCCTGTGTCTGCAGAGCAAACACACACACACACGCCTGTGTCTGCAGAGCAAACACACACACACACGCCTGTGTCTGCAGAGCAAACACACACACACACGCCTGTGTCTGCAGAGCAAACACACACACACACGCCTGTGTCTGCAGAGCAAACACACACACACACGCCTGTGCCTGCAGAGCAAACACACACACACACGCCTGTGCCTGCAGAGCAAACACACACACACACACGCCTGTGCCTGCAGAGCAAACACACACACACACACGCCTGTGTCTGCAGAGCAAACACACACAGACACACACGCCTGTGTCTGCAGAGCAAACACACACACACACACACGCCTGTGTCTGCAGAGCAAACACACACACACACACGCCTGTGTCTACACTACGTTCTCACTGCAGGGGGTGCCTGCAGAGCAAACACACACACGCCTGTGTCTACACTACGTTCTCACCCACACACAACCCTCTTTCCCCCTCACCCTTCAGTGCCCACTCTCCGCATCAGCCCTGACATGATGACGGCTCCCCGCGGGGGTGAAATAAAAATGGGGGATAGCTTATTAAATATCCGCGCCCGAATAATTAACTCGCTGGCAATGTACTGGAATCTCTGGTATCAGCAGAACTTAGCCTAACCTCAGCAGTAGGGACCCAACGCAGTCATTACGAACACACACACACGCACACATACACACACTCACTCTGCGGGAGTATCAACAGCTTTGGGCCTGGGGTTTGGGCCTGGGGTAGACAGTTGGGGCGTACAGTTAAGTGGTGTATGTGACTTGACACTGGGCGTTTCTCCCTCTTTCCTCCCCTCTACTGCACTCCCGCTGAGGAGAAACTGTTTATGTACTTTGACACGGCCAATGTGACGAGCACATAAAGTATGGCTGGAGGGGCCTGGCTTAGACTCCCACAGCAATCAGCCTCCATGTTCCTTTATCGCAATGCCAAATAGGTTGTTATAGTAACCCTTTATAATTGATTGGACCACGAGCCATTTTAAAGTAGGTGTGCTTACTCCTCGCTGTTTGAAACCTCTCCCAAAATGGTGGGGAAAGGTTGTTTGACTAAGTCCTGTTGAGCTCTTGTTTTGTTTACAGACAAGTGTTTTTATTTTGACTAAGGGGCAGATGTTAATTTTTTTATGGGGTGCCTTGCCCCTTATTCCTTAATCAAGTCCTGAATTGGTTGTAAAATTATTCAAATGTTTTATGTCTTATGGGGGAGGAGGATGCATTGAAAGCGGTTGATGACTGTACATATTTTTCACCATCAGCATAAACAAACTTCAAACGTAGGTCTCTGCCAGGTTCTACCCTGTCTGTCTCCCTCGCTCTTCTTGGTATTTTAAGCTATAAACTTGAGCTGAACACTTGAGCCATGAGTTCCAGATTCTGAAAGCAGGATCAAGAATCCTCTTCTGGGTTGAAGTTTATTCCAGTATACGGAACCATTACCTGCTTTGTGACGTTGATGAAATGTTGCGATGCTGTTAAGCTGCAATGTCACTGTTATTAAAGCTCATTGATCAGCTCTGTGTAATACTGTGTGGCTGGCTCTGACATACTCCACAACATTGAACGCTCTAGACCTTCACTGACGTAGTCATGCTACTTTCTAACGCTAGCTGTAATAATGGGAGAGCCTTGTCGATGAGGGGAAGTTTTAAAATCATGGCTATTGATATACATATTCAAAATATCATTTTAACGCTATCCTCGCTCTCTGCCGTACTCTACCCTTTCCCAATCTCCATTTCGCTCCATCCTTCATCCCCTCTATTCTCTCTCAACGTACTCTCCCCTCTATTCTCTCTTCCTCTCCATATCCCCATTCCCCTCTTTCTCCTTACCTTCCCATTTCCCCCCTCTTTCTCCTCTATCCTCCCTTCTCCCTTACTCTCTCTTCATTACTCCCCCTCTCCAGGTCAGAGGAGGCCAACAAGGCGTTCTCGGCAGCGGTCCAGATGCATGATGTCCTGGTGAAGGCCTGGGCCATGTGGGGGGACTACCTGGAGAACATCTTCGTTAAGGAGCGCCAGCTGCACCTGGGTGTCTCTGCCCTCACCTGCTACTTGCACGCCTGCCGACATCAGAACGAGAGCAAGTCACGCAAGTACCTTGCCAAGGTGGGTTAGAGATGGAGTTCTGCTCGTGTGATCCAAGCACATATAGATGAGCTGGAGTTCTATGCCTCATGAGAAACAGCTACTAGTAACCTTCCAGCTTCTGTGAAGGACATGGCTCTAGCATGCCATCATTTGGTGTAAGCAACTGCTAATATTATCGATCACAAATGGTGAAACGGCTAGAGGTACGTTTATTTGCTTGCCTTGCAACTTCACCTGTGAAGGTCTCTCACATGGATGAACAGGAAAGCACATGTGAAGTTAAACCCACAAATGGTTTTCAGTGTGTAGGAGTTATTTTCATTTAGACATAATTTAGACTCCACTGGGCTGTAACTTGTTTCTCGAAATTGAGTATTTAGAGAAAGCACTTTCTCTTTGATTGTTTACGTGGCGTACCTATGTCAAAGAAACACCATCTATTCTTCACCACCAATCACTACTATAGTCTCCTTTTCTCTAGGGAAGGGATTATCAACTAGATTCAGTCTGAGGAAGATTTTTTGTCTTGAGTGGATGGTCAGGGGGCCGGAACATATCAACAAATAATTTGTAGACTGCAAATTGACTGCCAGAAGCCGAAACAACAGATATAATATTTGACTAAAACGTAATAATTTCAAACCTTGCATACATTTGTGTATGATCACATGTATCTCTCTATTATGCGTGGGAATATTTTGGAACTTAGAGCTGATTTGCTCCCCAACATGCAACAATTTTAATATTTGGAACTCAGCCATTTGAAATGAATTCATTAGGCCCTAATCTATCGATATATTTTTTAAGTGTGGCGTGGATCAGAAAACCAGTCAGTATCTGCTGTGAACACCATTTACCTCATGCAGTGCGACACACTTCCTTTACATAGAGTTGAACAGGCAGCCTCTTCAATGGCTGTGCGAAGTTGCTGGATATTGGTGGGAACTGGAACATGTCTTACGCGTCGATCCAGAGCATTCCGAACATGCTCAATAGGTGACATGTCTGAGTATGTAAGCCGTGGAAGAACTGGGACATTTCCAGCTTCCAGGAATTGTGTACAGATCCTTGCACCGTGGAGCCATGCATTATCATGCTGAAACATGAGGTGATGGCGGCGGATGAATGGCACGACAATGGGCCTCAGGATCTCATCACGGTATCTCTGTGCATTCAAATTGCCATAGAAAAAATGCAATTGTGTTCGTTATCCGTAGCTTATGCCTGCACATGCCATAACCCCACTGCCACCATGTGGCCTATTATAGCTGGCAGGAAGCTTGGCCCCCGTGATGTACTGGGCCCTACGCACTACCCTCTGTAGCGCGTTATGGTGGGATGCTGAGCAGTTGCCATACCGAGCGGTGATGCAACCGGTCAGGATGCTCTCGGTGGTGCAGCTGTAGAACTTTTTGGAGGATGCCCATGCCAAATTCAGTCTCCTGAGGGGGAATAGGCATTGTCGTGCCCTCTTCACGACTGTCTTGGTGTGTTTGGACCGTGATAGTTTGTTGATGAGGTGGACACCAAGGATCTTGAAGCTCTCGACCCACTCCACTACAGCCCCGTTGCTGTGAGTGGGGGCGTGTTCTGCCCTCCTTTGCCTGTAGTCCACGATCAGCTCCTTTGTCTTGCTCACATTGAGGGAGAGGTGGTTGTCCTGGCACCACACGGCCAGGTCTCTGACCTACCTATAGGCCGTCCCATCGTTGTCTGTGATCAGGGCTACCATCGTTGTCGTCAACAAACTTAATGATGGTGTTGGAGTCCTTCTTGGCCATGCAGTCGTGGGTAAACAGGGAGTACAGGAGGGGACTAAGCACACACCCCTGAGGGGGCCCTGTGTTGAGGATCAGGGTGGAAGATGTGTTGCCTACCCTTTACATGTTGTGTTTATTTTTGTTCTATGTATTTATATGTGTATGCACACACTGAGTGTACAAAACATTAAGGAAACCTGCTCATTCCATAACACAGACTGACCAGGTGAATACATGTTAAAGCTATGATCCCTTATCAATGTCACTTACAGGGGAGGGTACAGGTTAAACTGGGGGGGCAACTCAATATTAGGAAGGTGTCCTTAATGTTTTGTACACTATATATATTCATTCATTCTCAGGAAACTTGGCGGTCAAATAAAATGAACCACAGAAAATATTGGTATGCCAGTTGGGGAACCCTGCTCTAGAGAGTCAATCTCATGCTGCACTCTAAAATGGCTGAATACAAGTTCACCAATTCCCCCCAGCCGCCCCTTGTCTTTCTACAGTGACTTGAGGTTGCGCCACTTTCTTTATCCCCTGCCACAATTACACCAGGAAGTGGCAGTAGGAATGGGATCCTATTATGGCCCCTTGGGTTAAGAGATTAATGGCTCCCCTGTCACTCCAATCTAACCAGCCCCTGTTTCCATGCTTAGACTGACCCTCACTAACAACCAGACCCCCCCGCGGTGCCTCAGCTCCAGACTGACCCTCACTAACAACCAGACCACCCCGCGGTGCCTCAGCTCCAGACTGACCATCACCAACAACCAGACCAATCAGTAGTACACACTCTGATCCTTTGATGCGCTCTCTGGAGGTCATGACCTAGCTGACTGTGGTACCAGAAATGGCAATGGACAGTTGTAGCTAATAGTCCTACAGCAAAGCTATTGCAGGGGGGTGTTGAATCTTCTGCTCTGTGTTGTAGAAATATGTCCAGGTAAGATGCTGTAATTGGATCCTTCTTATGTGATGGTGGACATTGAACAGCAGCATAGAAAACACTAAATGGGCAGTAGGGCATCATTAACATGACGATCCCCTGACTCTTTCACCTGTTGTCAAAATGAGAAACGGGACAAAAGTCTCTCCCTCTCCAGTATTAGCTGTGAATATTGGCCGTCACACAAGTACTATAATCAGCTCTTACAGAAATAATCAGGGCCATTAGCTTCCATTTCCTCTGGGCTGGTGTTTCTGGGGGGAGAACATTAAACAGTGCACTCTCACACAAAGAGTTGTTTGGGGGGGGGGGGGGGGGTCTGTTGCCCTTGCTATTGTATGGAGAGAGGAGATGGCTGGCCGGGGCTCGGTAACCGTGGATGTGTCCCAAATGGCTCCCTATATAGTGCACTACTTTTCAAAAGTAGTGCACTATATAGGGAAAAGCTTTCTGTTTGGGACACACATTGGGTCTGGTCCTGGCAGCGTTTAGAGCCTGATGGATGAGCAGAGATGTCCAGTGATTATCAGTAATTATACACAAGCTGTGTGGCCTAGCTAGCTGGCTGATAGGGGGTGGGGGGGTTAATGTCTCCATCAACAGCCCCCCCAGGAGGGAGTTCACCTGCTCTGTGACCCACTCCTCCCCTTCTCAAAGCAGCTAGAGCTTGCCAGGAACGCAACCTCCCTCTCACTGTTCATGTGTGCCACTGATCTGAGCTCCAGAGATGGTCTGGTGATGATATTACAGGCAATTAAGCCCTTTAGTCACCATTTGAAATGTTGATGTAATTTGTGTCCATGCTGCCTGAGCTCGCCAGCAACCTCCCTCTAACGGTGTCACTGTTCTCTCTCCTGCCCCCCCCATTCCCAGGTGCTGTGGTTGCTGAGCTTTGATGACAAGAACACCCTGGCGGATGCCGTGGACAAGTACTGCATTGGGGTGCCGCCCATCCAGTGGTTGGCATGGATACCACAGCTCCTGACCTGCCTGGTGGGGTCAGAGGGCAAACCCCTGCTCAACCTCATCAGCCAGGTACGTCAGTCAACCGGTGTACCTACAGCACACCTGTGACCACTCACAACACCTGTACCCACCTCCCGTCCATAGAATAAGCCCATCTGTCTACAGCACAGCCCGTTAGAATTCTAGAGTAGAAAAAAGGAAGGGAAGCATTGCTATTAGATTGGTGCTCTTTGGCAAAGGGTTAATTGGTAAAAAAAAACAAGGAGCACCAAAAGTGCCTTGGTCCTTGTTTTTTATTTTGTTTCTCAACTTTCCTGTACCAGGGACAGACAAGCTAAGGACCTTTCTGTACCTCAAGCACTCAGCCCTCCTCCTCTCCTAAATGTCAATGTTTCCCCGTCTGTATCTGGCATTGCATCTGTCCGTCTGTAAGCACTGAATGGACAGTGGTGTGTGTGTGTGTGTGTGTGTGCATTAGTGTGCAGGCACGTCAACCTAATCGAGATGGATTAACAGCACTCAGTGCCAGAGTGGGCTCTCTCCAGCACTTTCTATTTATCAAATTAACCATTCAGATTCCTCTCCTCATGTATTGGCTTCCCCTTTCTCCAGTGAGCTCTTTTCAATTATTTATAGAAGGAATGAATATTAAGTTAATATCAAACTCATCCGCAGTGCAGGAACAGAGCTGACAAATAAAGTAAGGGACTAATTTGCTTTCCGTTAATGGAGTATTATTTCCGAGCAATTGAGAGGTGGGAACTTCAAAGACTATTTGGCTACATCAAACACCCCTTATCCACCCAGTAGAGCGGGAAATGGGAGAGAAGAGACAGCGAGGGTGGGAGAAGAGGGAGCGAAGAGATTTAAAGATAATCTCTCACATGAAGTGGAAACACGCTATTCTAAGGCTAGTCAGTCAAGCCCATATCATGTGCTTAATGGGATATAAATATGGTTTGTTTAGTTATTAAATCATGGTTTCTCAACCTTTTTGTAGCCTATTAAGGTAATGGAGAGATCATGGAGAGGTTTATGAATGGCTTTTGGAGTTTGGTATTTGGGGAATGGATGGGTGAAGCATTTTGTCGCCCGTCTGTCTTCTTCCTCACCATATGATGAGTGAAGGGTAAAAGGTTGACTGTCTGTAAAAGAGAAAAGCAGGAAAGCACCTTTTAATGGATGGAAGCCTTTATCTTAGCGACGCTGAATAATTTAGTGTTGTGGGCGGCGGCCGCACGGCGGGATGCTTTAAAAACAGACAGTGAAATATTAATGAAGGTTAACCCTGAGGGGCAGAGGAGAGATGAATCACAGCGTTAACAGTCCTACAGCGAATCTAATCCCCCTCCAAAATATAACATCCTTCATCTCCCATTAAGAGCCTGATCTCTCCTTACGCTCCTCCTCCTTTCTCTCCTTCTGCCTCATCTTTAATGCCCTGCTAAGCTGCCACTTATCTATCCATCCCTCCACCCCCCTCCATCCTCCTCTCCATCACCCAGCATAGCCCTCCCTCTGTGCTCCTCTGTACTGTTAATGGGAGGCTGAGCCAGGGTTAGCGAGGTGTCTCTTTACACCTACAGGTTACTCCTCACCCCTCTGTCAGCAGGGTAGGGGAACAGGGGTGTAGGGTGTCAGTCTAATGGGGCCTGAGAGGAGCTGTGGTCTGGGCTCAACCACCTTGTTGTCTCTGTCATCAAGGCCTCACTGTCACTGTGCATAACTCCTGTGTGTTGAGTTGATAGCCGTTCTATCTCCCACCTAGCGAAAGGTGCTGAGCTCACACCTATGGCCTTCTACCTGTCAAACTCTTACATCCATCCTGTTTATTCCCTGGAGTGTTTGTGTTAAATCGTGTTTGGTTTTCTGAGGCGTCTTGATGACGTCTGTAGAAATGTAGATCATGGAGTGTATAGTTAGTTTGCGGAAAAATGTAATGCCGCTGAACTTAGGTCAGTCTCTAGCAATCTAGGCCAAGGTAACCCTCTAAATTTAGAGTTGTTGGAACCTGAAATACCCTCCAGGGTTTCATATCATAACTCCATCTCCATTACACATTACAGAGCTGCTTGCAGGGTATCAATGTTTGATGTTCTTTGGGATTCTCTGCAGCGTACACTCCTCTCCTGTGTGCAGTGAGATCTCTGAGGGTAGCTTCTTCTTTGAATGGTAATCTGACCCCCCCCCCCCCCCCCCCCCCCCCCTCTGTCTGCTAGGTGGGACGAGTGTACCCCCAGGCAGTCTACTTCCCCATCCGCACCCTCTACCTGACGCTCAAGATAGAGCAGAGGGAACGCTACAAGAGCGGTAAGTTGTGTGCGTGCCGATTTCAACACGGTTTGAACATTAATGGTGATGTTATGTCCCCTTTTGGACATGAAGGGTGTGACTGTGTTTAAAAGCGGCGCTACTGTTGAGTAGGGTATTTATGTATTCACCTTGTAGATACAGGAGTGTTCTAGCTCACTGACTTCTTAAAGAAAAGCGTTTATCAAACAAAGCTATGACTTTGTTTTGCAGGCTTTGAAGTGCATTTTAGAACTCATCATTGTCTTTCTGTCTTTTTGCCTCCTAATGCCTTTTCTTTTATCTACTCTCATCTTTCTCACATCACTACCCCTCGATTCTGCCTCCACTGTCTTCACACCTCGTTTTTCTTTCTCCCCACCTCTTCCTCCTCTCCTTTCTAGACTCGGGCCAGCAGCAGCCCAGTTCGGTGGGGGCCCAGACCCACTCGGCGTCCGACCCAGGCCCCATCAGGGCCACGGCCCCTATGTGGCGCTGCAGCAGGATCATGCACATGCAGAGAGAGCTGCACCCCACCCTGCTCTCCTCTCTGGAGGGCATTGTGGACCAGATGGTCTGGTTCAGAGAGAACTGGCACGAAGAGGTGAGGCAGGGGCACCTGGTCACCTGGGATGGTGGTGAGAGGGTGTGTGTGTGTGTGTTAGTGGACTGTGTTAGTCAGCGACCCATGAATCCGTCATCCTCCTGAGTATTTATTTATATTCTACTCAGGAATGCAACGGAAAGACCGGTGCAGACTGGCCCCCGTAGAGACATTTCTAAACAAATTCTTATTTTTTTGGAAATAGTACGTTAACAGCCAGGTTTAACCACAGTTCAGTTCCCTGGCCACTGGTTTAAACAAGAAAACTCTGCATCAACCTCCAACTCCTTCCCTGTGTCCACATAACTCTCCCTCTTCTCCTCTGGCTCTCTTGTCAACGCTGTATGACTGAGTACACACAGAGCTGCCCATTCCCTGTCCTCCTACACACCCAGGCACTCATCTGTCCTCCTCTTTTCTACCACTACCATTAGCCACATCTGTTCAGTCCAGTGCTCCTCTCTACCGGAGTAGTCTGAAGCCCTGTTGAAGGAAGGGCTCTGTCATGTTTCTGACATGACGAAGCTAAACTGCGACTTTTCCATCCGACCTCCAACACAGCGAGCTTACAGATTGGAAAATGGAAATGACTGTCAGTGAACGCAACATTTACACAGAGGATTAACTCTTTTTTTCTGAAACACTTTCTGCAACCTCCTCTGGAATCACCCCCTCATCTAGAACACTATATCCTACCCCCCTGTAGAAATGTCAGTCAAGGTTTCAATAAATCGGGAGAGAGCTGACATAACACAAGCTTCCAAATGCAACTCGGCGGTGCTGCAAAGTGCTTTAGCCATGAGAGGGGGGGGTAGTAATGTCTGCGCTCGAGGGGCTCACAGAAGGCGCAGCGCTGCAGTCCGTTCCATTGGTTAAACCTGGACAGAGGAACACCGTGGGAACAACCTCACCTGGATGCACCTGCCTGGGGAGAGGAGTTTTCAGTAGGGGGGAACTATTGGAAAAGGAGGGAGGGTTGGCGGATTAGGGGAGTATGGTGAGCTTGTGGGTGGCATATTTTGCTCACTGCCAGCATTTCTGGGGTCACAAACAGTGTATTATACATGTTCATGATCAATATCTTCCTCCCCCCTTCCCTTCCAGGTCCTGAGACAGCTCCAGCAGGGTCTGTTTAAGTGCTACTCGGTGGCGTTCGAGAAGAGCGGCGCCGTGTCGGACGCCAAGATCACGCCGCACACGCTGAACTTCGTCAAGAAGCTGGTGAGCACTTTTGGCGTGGGGCTGGAGAACGTCTCCAACGTTTCCACCATGTTCTCCAGCGCGGCGTCCGAGTCGCTCGCCCGCCGAGCCCAGGCCACCGCTCAGGATCCGGTCTTCCAGAAGATGAAGGGACAGTTCACCACAGGTACACACTGCTCTAACCTCATGTAGTTTGTCGCTTCTGCCAGGTTAATTATTTCCCTGTTATTGATTTTATTTTTAAGAAATATAACTCACTTTTGGAATCTTACCAACAGTGTTGACCCATAGGAGTCTAGGGGTAAATCTCAAATCACCCCCTATTCCTTATGCAGTGCTCCGTCTCATTCTAGCCATAGCCAGACATAACCAGGCTGCCAGATGTAGCCACGCTGTGTGCATCAGCAGGCCAGGGTTATTTTTCACCAGGCAGAAACAACAGAACAGTGGTGTTCCGGAACGTAATTGGGGCTTCTGAACCAGATGATTTGATTTAATGGAGGGCTGACGTGTGTGTGTGTGTGCGTGTTTGCTGGGCTGGTTTGAGGTGTTGATTACACAGGCATTACACAGCCCTGCTAATCCAACCCACCGACTTGCCCTCCAGGCCTGTTTAGCGGTCATTTGGGTACATACAGGCACAGGATGTGGAGAAGAACAAAACTTACTGGTACTGGAGCTCCAATGAGAGTTCAGTTTTGAACTGAAGGATGTTTAATAGCAGTAAGAGAAACTATTGAAAAACTGCAGCCATTTTTTATTATTGTGGCCTTTGTATTTGACCTCAGCAACTGTTGTAACTAAAATCATCAGCCTACCACATACTGCTTTCATAACAATACCTTGAACAGTTATGCAGAAGTTCAATTGAATCATGAAGTGGTCCGTTTATCGCTCGTATGCATGTATTTGTGCATGTTAGTCAGCGACCCATGAGACAGACCCTCATCCTCCTGAGTATTTATTTATATTCTACTTAGGAATGCAACAGACAGACAGGTGCAGACTGGCCCCCGTAGAGACATTTCTAAAAAACAAATTCTTATTTTTTGGAAATAGTACGTTAACCACAGTTCAGTTCCCTGGCCACTGGTTTAAACTAAGAATCTCTGCTTCAACCTCTAACTCCTTCCCTATGTCCACACAACTCTCCCTCCTCTCCTCTGGCCCTCTTCTCAACACTGTATGACTGAATATACACAGAGTTGCTCATTCCCTGGCCTCTCTCTGTTCACCCTGTTTTCCACTTCTGTTTTCCCCTCCACCAGACTGGAGAGGCTAGCTGAGCTAATGTGTCTGGCTAAGGTACTGCATGTTGACTTGGCAGGGAGAGGGAGAGAGGGCCAGAGAATAGAGAGCGAGAGAATGAAAATAAAATACAAAAGAGGGAAAGATAATTGAGTAATGGAGAAATTGAAAATTAGGAACACGAGCCTATGAGAGAGCTGGAAAGTGGTAGAAGGGGAGCGTGTGGCATTCATTCATGTTACCAGATGTGTGGGTACTGGGTGCCAGCTGTGTTGGCTCGGCCAGGCGTCACCGGAGCTCCGACTCAAAGGGTGCCTGCCAGGCGACCGGCCGTCGCTCCCCAGCTGTGCCCACGCCAACCGAGCGCCGCAGAGAAACCCGACAAGCCTCCGGAGCGGAACAAACAGGGTTTACAGCCCCGCACTTCTGCTGCTGCCGAGCAACCAACCTCGCCGCGTTACCCGCTCCCTCCCTCGCTTTCCCTGGGTTTGTGGGCCGGAAAATCTGTGTTTATGTGCGCACACATAACATTAGTCAGAGGGGACTGGGGGGGGGGGGCATTCAAATCCAATTATGGGGAATGCTCTTTGCACGAGGTACTGTTTTATAAATGGATTCACTCCAAAGCTCTCTGCTTGTCAGAACCCTGGGAAAAATATTTTAAATAACGTCACTGTTCACAGCACCCAGCGCATGTTTTCAGCTGCAATATTTTCACCTATCTCTGTCAGGCTCTCAAACTACAGTACATTGACCACATGGCATGTGAATGCTCTTGAGTTTTTCACAATTTTCACACTGAAATAACTGTTTTCTGTAAAAGGACATTTTACTTGGCTATGAGAAACACTCTGATAGGATTTTCTTATTTTGTCTGATGGTTTGTGCAGGTGAACATACAGGAATAAGTCTCCCTGCACTGAATCTACCGGACTCAACACATTTTCTATTTTTATCAATAACAAATATAGCAGTTCAACACACCAGTAGCCTTCTGCACCACTGTTGTTGTATGAGACTGATTGGCTCTGAGGTCCAGTCAGCCAACCAGTGGCCATCCAACCGTTACATCTATAGCTGAACAAACCACTGAGTATAACTCACCTGAGACTGCTGCTCCTGCTGCTGCGATAAAGTCTAGGGGCTATTTATAGAGACGGACCACCGACCACTGTGGTTCTCTGGTTATGAGGGGATGGGGGGGGGGGGGGGATGGAGAGGGGGCTGAGAGCAGAGGGAGCTGGAAGAGGGAGAGGGCAGTGAAAGAGGGAGAGTTACATGCCTCCTAGTGTTCCAGTCTCCGGTCAGGGAGAAGGTAGCTGTTTTAGGAGACTATGGATCAGAGAGAAGGGGGCTTGTTGTTCACAGAAGCATGAGATGACTGATCAGTGTTCAGAGAAAAAAGGAGCTAAAATAGCCCTCCTTACTTCTGCTCTGACTCAGTTACCACTATATGGCCAAGCTCCAATGTGTCAAAATGTGATATTTTCAGCTCTCCTATTATTTCCTATTTTTACCTGCCTTTTACATCACAAAACAATTGAGACGGTAATGAATTCTTGTAAAATAAAGACACAGTTCATGTATTCTATTTGTAGGTTATATATACTTTTATGTTGCTGAATCATTGGCAATTCAACAAGACTAGCCTAATTCACCATTTCCCCTAGGCTAGCAAACAGCAGGCAGGTAAAATGGATGCTACGAAGGAACATTGGATTTTTTAAAAAGGTTTATTTAAAGTGTAAGAGTTCACTCAGAAAGGGGTTTGAAATGACAAGGCCTTTCATTCTCTGATACATTTTCATGGTTTCATTACAACAAGCAGAGCACAACAGGCTTGTAATAATGGAGCAGGTTTGTACCTGCTTGATAAAGATGTCCTGGGGCCATCACCGTGGCTCCCTTTCTGCTTGCACCTTTTGTTCTACCGTTCCCTCTCAAGAATATGCACAATGTCAGTTGTGACTTGAATATGAAATGTAAACCCTTGTGATTATATCAGTAGACTACCTCCATGGGGGACTGGGTGGAAAACGTACAGCACTTTGGTTGATATGGCAACGAAGCTCTTATTTCTGCCTCTTACGTATTGGTTCTTTTCAGTCTCAGCTTTGCTGTCATTGATCATTTATCTTATTGCCTTATATCCATCCGTCGAAATCTAACCATTTTTTATTTCTCTTTGACCCTTAATAGATAAGCCATTTGAACCCAAACCTTGGTTTTCATACTTGTCAGTCTAGGCTTTGGTGTTGGCTTCTTTCTAATCTAACAGGTTGTCTACCTCCACTTAATAATAACCTCCTGCTGGTCATCTGTCTCCATGCAGACTTTGACTTCAGCGTGCCTGGCTCCATGAAACTCCACAACCTCATCTCTAAGCTCAAGAAGTGGATCAAGATCCTGGAGGCCAAGACCAAGCAGCTGCCCAAGTTCTTCCTGATCGAGGAGAAGTGCCGCTTCCTCAGCAACTTCTCAGCCCAGACCGCCGAGGTGGAGATCCCTGGGGAGTTCCTCATGCCCAAACCCACACACTATTACATCAAGATCGCACGGTGAGGAGGGTGCACGTTTATATAGAGAGAGCCCGCACACACAAGTGTTACACATTCATTACCTACAGGTACTAACTGTGTGTCTGTGCGTTTCCTTCAGGTTCATGCCCAGAGTGGAGATAGTCCAGAAACACAACACGGCAGCACGACGTCTCTACATCAGAGGTCACAATGGGAAGATCTACCCCTACCTGGTGATGAACGATGCCTGTCTGACTGAGTCCCGCAGGGAGGAGAGGGTCCTGCAGCTACTGAGGCTGCTCAACCCCTGTCTGGAGAAGAGGAAGGAGACCACCAAGAGACACCTCTTCTTTACTGGTATGACACACACTGGGCTAGCTCTCTCCACCGTCTCTAGTCTCTCTCAGACCACCAAGAGACACCTCTTCTTTACTGGTATGACACACACTGGGCTAGCTCTCTCCACCGTCTCTAGTCTCAGACCGCCAAGAGACACACATTATTCCTGGGACAACTCTCTGGACTATTGTTTTACGTCTGTCTGGTCTCTCTTTCCCTTTCCTCTCTGACTCTGCTCTTTCATATATCACTCTACAGGTCTGTCTGGTCTCTCCTTCCCTTTCCTGTTTGACTCTCCTCTTTCATATATCATTCTACAGGTCTGTCTGGGCTATCTGTTTCTCTCATTTTCTTCTTGTCAGGTCAGTTTTTTTGACAGGCAGTCTAAAATCTCTTCTCTCTGTATCTTGGGCTCTCAACCCAGGAATAGAGAATTCAAGAAGCGAGTAGAAATGTCAAGTGTAGCTCAGTCTAAACTGTTTTTCCAAGGGCATGTCTATACAGTCCGATAAGGCAGGCGGGTGATGTTTAAATCCTAGCAACCTCTTTACCTGTACTGTACATGCGGTTTTCTTTAAAGAAAAATATGGCAGAGGAGAGAGGAATGGAAGAAATGAAATTGAGGTGAATTGTCGACATGTGTCAGGGCAGAGAATCTGTGAGTGAGTGAATGAAATAAGATGCAAGGTTATTCCCACGGGAGGCTGGCTGGGAGATTGAATCTAAATTGCCTTTCTGTGATTGATTTATCAGTATTGTGGTGAACCACTTCCAGGTCAGAGATCAAGGGCATCTTCATGGGGGTGCTACATTCTTCTGGTCTGATGACCTAAAGAAGTGCATTTCAAAATAGAATAAGAGGGCTCATGTCTTTCCTTTCATCTGCTCTGATCTGAAGAGATGGGATAGACATTAGAGAGAGATTGGAGAGACTGAGTGTACAAAACTTTAGGAACACCTTCCCAATATTGAGTTGCACAACCCTTTTTTGCCCTCAGAACAGCCTCAATTTGTCAGGGCATGGACTCTACAAGGTGTCGAAAGTATTCCACAGGGATACTGGCCCATGTTGACTCCAATGCTTCCCACAGTTGTGTCAAGTTGGCTGGATGTCCTTTGGGTGGTGGACCATTCTTGTTAAACAAGGGAAACTGTTGCGTGTGAAAAACCCAGCAGCGTTGCAGTTCTTGATACAAACCGGTGCGCCTGGCACCTACTACCATACCCCATTCAAAGGCACTTAAAACTTGTCTTGCCCATTCACCCTCTGAACGGCACACATACACAATCCCTGGCTCAAGCCTTAAAAATCCTTTAACCCGTCTCCTCCCCTTTATCTACACTGAAGTGGATTTAACAAGTGACTTCAATAAGGGATCATAGCTTTTACCTGGTCAGTCTGTCATGGAAAGAGCAGGTGTTCTTAATGTTTTGTACACTCAGTGTAGATTAGATAGATGGGTTATACATTAGAGGGGGATGGGAGAGACTCTCACAATCCCATTGTATACACAATTTCCTTTCCTGTCCTCCCCCAGAGTTTTCCTTCCATCCAGATGTTTGCCCACTCTCCCTCTCAGCGACTGATTGGGTTGTTTAAGAGGGAATATGGACTTCTGTGGTCCCTCTACTCATTCCCTCTAAGTGAAATGGTAGTGTTCAGTTGGTGGTTTCCCATGTTATGTGAATGTTTCCATGGGTGTGATTATATTCCATGTTCTGTCCTCTGAACCTCTAGTAACCCTAGTGTTACATTATGACCCACAGGAGCCCTAAACCTCTTGTGTTGACACATCTTAGGTTAGATATGTAGACCTGCTGTGCACTGTTGGGTGTACTAGTTTACTTTACACAGTGTATTGAAATGAAGATGGCTTGTTTTGCCTTGGAAAATGTAGATGTTTAGTATTGCAATGTTGTATCGAGGTGGCTTTCTCTCTCGTCCTCCAAGGTTAGGTTGTATACAGTGTATTGATGTGTGTAATCAGTTTACCATGTTATTAAATTGTGCTTACTCTCCCCCTTCCTATCTCTCCAGTCCCCAGGGTGGTAGCTGTGTCTCCTCAGATGCGTCTGGTAGAGGACAACCCATCATCTCTGTCTCTGGTGGAGATCTATAAGCAACGCTGTGCCAAGAAAGGCATTGAGCACGACAACCCCATCTCACGCTACTACGACCGCCTGGCTACTGTACAGGCTAGAGGCACACAGGCCAGCCACCAGGTACTGTCTGGAACATACGCATGGAGACACACATACAACGACCGCCTGGCTACTGTACAGTCCAGTGGCACACTGGCCAGCCACCAGGTACTGTCTGGAACACACAGACACACTCCCTCTGACTCTAACCTCCCCTGTCCCCACCAGGTGCTGCGTGACATTCTGAAGGAGGTGCAGGGGAACATGGTACCTCGCAGCATGCTGAGGGAGTGGGCGTTACACACCTTCCCCAACGCTACAGACTACTGGACCTTCAGAAAGATGTTCACCATCCAGCTGTCTCTCATCGGCCTGGCTGAATTCATGTTACACCTCAACCGCCTCAACCCTGAGATGCTGCAGATAGCACAGGTAGGGGGAGAGAGATGAGCACACACACACACACACCTGGACATACACACACACTAGGGCTGGGTGACATTGCCAAAATATCATATCACGATTTTTCAAATCTTGATGGTATTTTATGTTTTTTAATAATAAGAGTTCTGAATATGCTTTATGGGTAGTTCATGACCCCAGGGTGGCAACACATACATTCTAAATTATTTCAATGGGTCTTTCTCCATTCTGATTGTTTTGTACTGTTCAATCCAACTTCAAACAACAATTTTCATAAATTTCTGCATTTCTTGCATGTTTGTGTTCATTTCCACACTGCCACGCAGGGCTATGTGATATTGGCAAAAAACCTAGGCCTAGTTAATTGGTGAACTGTTGGAGTCATAGAAATATAATGATAAACTATAGTTTATATATAGTGGGCAGCACCTTGATACATTGTTTTGACATGACACCGAATGAATCAGCCAGGGAGGAATTATTGAGAGGGTAGGAAGCAAAGTGTCGGTCAGTGTTTCCAGGGGACCCTAATTCGATGTTACATTACATGTTTTCTTACCTTATGTAGCTATCAAACATTCATGCTTCGCCTAGTCCTCTCTGATTTAGAAGATACCGTGATTGAGCAACTGCTCTCCTTGAGTGACAGGGGCAGGGCATGCAGCAGGAGAGAGAGAAAGACGACTCGAGTAGCAAACAGCGTTAACTATAAAAACTAACATTACATTCGCCGGAGTTGCGTATCACATTTTTACAAACCAAACATTGAATAACCGTTATGGAAGGTAAAGTGAAAAAAAATTCGCTGGTCCGTGCATTTCTCCCGGTATATAGTAAAATATGGTTTACCGCCCAACCCTAACACACACACACACACACACACACAGATAAACGCATACTCACACTCATAAAAGCGTGCACACACACACACCTAACCCAGCCAAGGACACATGCTGAAGGGAATTTGAAGCAGTCTGTCAAAGGAGGATTCATGTCAAGGAGACTAATTCAGTATGGAGATGTTCCTCCTAGACCCTTAGATTCATTAGAGATGAGCATCGCTCTGACTGGTAATATGCATGACTTCCTCTCTATGACATCAATGCAGCCCTGTCAGTCAGTGAGCCTCTATGGGACGATGCTGTTTTGACAGTCAGTCTTATTTCGACTCTTTGCTCTGCTATCAGAGACCATTCAATATAAAGAGCCAGAGTGTGTGTGTCGCACCAGAGCAGTGGTACACACGCAGTCCGTTCGGAGGGCAGAGAGTACATCTCTGAAAGTCATTATTAAAGATGATTGTGTGGAACAGACGGACAGCCTTCTCTCCTTTCCCCTCTCCTCTTCTATGATCTGCTGACAGGCGTTTCACTGGGCAGCTAAGCGGACGCATTAAGCCCCCTCTCTGCCTGTTCCACGCCATAGATCCCATTAGACACAGGCAGGATTACACGCACGCACGCGCACGCACGCACACTGACACCAGCATATCAAGGACATTACTGACATGTGTAACCACTAGCCTAGCCCTAATAAACACCCCAATAACCCCATATTTTACCCCTAGAATAGTCAACTTTTCTAACATAGTGCATTGAGATGGTTTGGCCTTTGCATGCCCCCATCCTCAGAGTATGGATTGTATGTCACCTCCCTCGTATTGTGTTGACTCAGTCTATTGATACAGCGTCAAAGTGGATTAGCAGTCACCTGTTAATGTGTTATTATTCAGGACCCTGCCTCAGTCCGGAGCCAAAGGAGTTTCTCTCTGAGCTTCTCTGATCCTCCTGGGGTCTAGCATCTAACCCTGTTGGCTCAAGGCCATAGCTTTGAGAGACTGAAAAAAAAAACTCAAATGAAATGCTTTTGCCATAAAGCTGTCATAAGCACACTCACTTTCTCCCATAAACAGCTTATCTTCCCAGAATGCTCTTTGCTCTTCATACATCATACGGGTCCCTCTTTACACAAACGCAGGCTTAAAGACAAAGTCCTGCTGTATATACTTAACTCGACAGAGAAAGAGGGATGGCGGGATTATGGATGTGCTTGGGGTGATATGTTGTTTTATGGTGCTCTGTCTACGGCAGATCAATAAAAGCAGCCATTTTGTAGTTAAACACACACTTTACTGGAAGGCAGCTGTATCCTGTCCATGGGTTCTATACAGGAGTAACATGTCCATAGAGAATACCTCAGGAGAATGTTTATAGATGACTTGTCTTAGTGATCGTACACGGTGGAATCCAGACTGGAATCTACAGTGCATTCGGGAAGTTTTCAGACCCCTTGACTTTTTCCACATTTTGTTAGGTTATAGCCTTATTCTAAAATGGATGAAATTGTCGTCTCGTCCCCCCCCCCCTCATCAATCTACACACAATACCCCATAATGAGAAAGAAAAAACAGGTTTTTAGACATTTGCAAATGTATTACATTTTTGTTGTTGTTGAAATATCACATTTTACATCAGTATTCAGACCCTTTACTCAGTCCTTTGTTGAAGCACCTTTGGCAGTGATTACAGCCTAGAGTCTTCTTGGTATGACGCTACAAGCTTGGCTAACCTGTATTTGGCGAGTTTCTCTGCAGATCCGCTCAAGCTCTGTCAGGTTGGATGGGGAGTGTCGCTGCACAGCTATTTTTAGGTCTCTCCAGAGATGTTCAAGTCTGGGATCTGGCTGGGCCACTCAAGGACATTCAGAGATATGTCCCGAAGCCACTTTTGCGTTGTCTTGCCTGTGTGCTTAGGGTTGTTGTCCTGTTAGACTGGGGCGAAGGTACACCTGAGGTCCTGAGCGCTCTGGAGCAGGTTTTCATCAAAGACTGAAAGGGATATGAAAAACATCCCCACAGCATGATGCTAAATCTGTTTCTTACTTTCATTATGGAGTATTGTGGGTAAATTGATGAGGAAAGTGTTTAATTTAATCCATTTTAGAATAAGGCTGTAACAAAACGTGGAAAAAGTCAAGGGGTTTGAATACTTTACAAATGCACTGTATTAGGCAATATCAGGAAGTGCAGACGCACGCACGCACACACACACACACACACACACACATCCTAACTGTCATACTTCTCTCCTCCAACAGGACACGGGGAAGCTGAATGTGTCTTACTTCCGCTTTGACATCAACGATGCCACTGGTGACCTGGACGCCAACCGGCCCGTGCCCTTCCGTCTGACGCCCAACATCTCAGAGTTCCTGACCACCATCGGCGTCTCTGGCCCCCTCACCGCCTCCATGATTGCTGTGGCACGCTGCTTTGCTCAACCCAACTTCAAGGTAGGCCCGACAACAAGCACACACCTGTTGCACAACAGCAAATTACTTTCATGGTTTGTTAGCTATGTTTATTGGACAAAAATAATGAATCGGCATATCACAGTTTAAATTGAAGCCATGGTTGGTGAGAATTCTCCTTTACAGCGGTAGACCACTGCTGTGCACCGTGTAGAACTCACTGGTAGAACCATACACTTGAATTAAGTTTAAAGTGTGAGTGGACTCATTTCTCAATTCTTGTCTTAATTTAGACACTATAATTCTTGATGGATGTTATTCTGTGTGGGTGTTTTACATCCCACAAATGTAAACTTGGAGGGAAATTCACTGAAGCGTATCAAAACAAAAACAACAGCCTCCGCCTCAGTCCCAGCTGTGGCAGGAGGAGGGCTGTATATCTATGTTGGTCCTGTAATGATAGGGCATCAGGCAGGCAGCTATATTGCTATGTATAGCTTCATCCTGTAGCTACAGCCGGAGAGGAGAGGGGCTGCTTCCTTCTGGAGGTGAACAAACTGGGATGTTGAAGACAGGGACTTTTGGATGGAGGGCGTGCAGAGATGCGCACACAGAGAGCTAGAGATATATATACACACACACACACACACACACACACACACACACACACACACACACACACACACACAGAGCTAGAGACGTATCCCAGAGGCCACTGCTTTCTTTGGTGGGGGGGGCGGTTACACATACAGTGGGGCAAAAAAGTATTTAGTCAGCCACCAATTGTGCAAGTTCTCCCACTTAAAAAGATGAGAGAGGCCTGTAATTTTCATCATAGATACACTTCAACTATGACAGACAAAATGAGAAAAAAAAATCCAGAAAATCACATTGTAGGATTTTTAACGAATTTATTTGCAAATTATGGTGGAAAATAAGTATTTGGTCAATAACAAAAGTTTATCTCAATACTTTGTTATATACCCTTTGTTGGCAATGACAGAGGTCAAATGTTTTCTGTAAGTCCTCACAAGGTTTTCACACACTGTTGCTGGTATTTTGGCCCATTCCTCCATGCAGATCTCCTCTAGAGCAGTGATGTTTTGGGGCTGTTGCTGGGCAACACGGACTTTCAACTCCCTCCAAAGATTTTCTATGGGGTTGAGATCTGGAGACTGGCTAGGCCACTCCAGGACCTTGAAATGCTTCTTACGAAGCCACTCCTTCGTTGCCCGGGCGGTGTGTTTGGGATCATTGTCATGCTGAAAGACCCAGCCACGTTTCATCTTCAATGCCCTTGCTGATGGAAGGAGGTTTTCACTCAAAATCTCACGATACATGGCCCCATTCATTCTTTCCTTTACACGGATCAGTCGTCCTGGTCCCTTTGCAGAAAAACAGCCCCAAAGCATGATGTTTCCACCCCCATGCTTCACAGTAGGTATGGTGTTCTTTGGATGCAACTCAGCATTCTTTGTCCTCCAAACACGACGAGTTGAGTTTTTACCAAAAAGTTATATTTTGGTTTCATCTGACCATATGACATTCTCCCAATCTTCTTCTGGATCATCCAAATGCTCTCTAGCAAACTTCAGACGGGCCTGGACATGTACTGGCTTAAGCAGGGGGACACGTCTGGCACTGCAGGATTTGAGTCCCTGGCAGCGTAGTGTGTTACTGATGGTAGGCTTTGTTACTTTGGTCCCAGCTCTCTGCAGGTCATTCACTAGGTCCCCCCGTGTGGTTCTGGGATTTTTGCTCACCGTTCTTGTGATCATTTTGACCCCACGGGGTGAGATCTTGCGTGGAGCCCCAGATCGAGGGAGATTATCAGTGGTCTTGTATGTCTTCCATTTCCTAATAATTGCTCCCACAGTTGATTTTTTCAAACCAAGCTGCTTACCTATTGCAGATTCAGTCTTCCCAGCCTGGTGCAGGTCTACAATTTTGTTTCTGGTGTCCTTTGACAGCTCTTTGGTCTTGGCCATAGTGGAGTTTGGAGTGTGACTGTTTGAGGTTGTGGACAGGTGTCTTTTATACTGATAACAAGTTCAAACAGGTGCCATTAATACAGGTAACGAGTGGAGGACAGAGGAGCCTCTTAAAGAAGAAGTTACAGGTCTGTGAGAGCCAGAAATCTTGCTTGTTTGTAGGTGACCAAGTACTTATTTTCCACCATAATTTGCAAATTAATTAATTAAAAATCCTACAATGTGATTTTCTGGATTTTTTTTCTTCTAATTTTGTCTGTCATAGTTGAAGTGTACCTATGATGAAAATTACAGGCCTCTCTCATCTTTTTAGGTGGGAGAACTTGCACAATTGGTGGCTGACTAAATACTTTTTTGCCCCACTGTACTTACTGGGAGAGGAGACGGTTGTTCTGACAATCAGGCCCTCAACACACCATAAAGTGGGCACAATGAGTGGAGAAGGCCGAGTACCCAGCTAGGTGGTTAGCTAGTATTGTGGCCTCTGTATAGTTTATATGGCTGCTGTGTGTATAGCCCTACCCAACATAGTGAGTTAACAATATGCAGTGGTTTCAGTATGGCATGTTCTCACAGTATCTCCTGGTTCCTGAATTAGTGTGAATTCATAGTTAGGTTCCCAAAAATAGTATTACTAGAGCGCACGATGCATTTTGCTGCTCCCCATCATTCTCTGTTCTCTCCTCTCCTTCTCCCCCACTAGGTGGACGGCATCCTGAAGGCGGTGCTCCGTGACGAGATCATTGCGTGGCACAAGAAGACCCAGGAGGACACGTCCATGCCCCTGTCCCCAGCAGGCCAGCCTGAGAACATGGACTCCCAGCAGCTAGTGTCCCTGGTGCAGAAGGCTGTGACGGCCATAATGACCAGGCTCCACAACCTGGCCCAGTTCGAGGGAGGGGAGTCAAAGGTCAACACCCTGGTGGCTGCTGCCAACAGCCTGGACAACCTCTGTCGCATGGACCCTGCCTGGCACCCCTGGCTATAAGGGGGGAGAGGAGATGCCTGGCAGCCCTGGTTGTGAGGGGGAGAAGAGAAGGGGGAAAGATGAAGAAGACAATGGACATGATAAAACCTATGAAATGAGGGGGTACTAATGCACATTATAAACAGGGTGGTTCGATCCCTGGATGCTGATTGACAGACAGCCGTGGTATATCAGACCTTATACCACGGGTATGACAAAATATTTATATTTACTGCCCTAATTATGTTGGTGACCAGTTTATAATAGCAATAAGGCACCTCGGGGGTTGGTGGCATATGTCTAATATACTGAACCGTGGCTAAGGGCTGTATCCAAGCACGCCCCGTTGCGTCGTGCATAAGAACTGCCCTAGCCGTGGTATTTTGGCCATATACCACACCCCCTCGGGCCTTATTGCTTATGCTGATCACACAACCATAAGATGTCATCATTGGCCACTGAATAGCGTGACAGGCTCCTTTCACTATTGAGCCACAGAAAAGAGGAAATCATAAGATGTAAACTGGAAGTGAAGAAAATGCTTTTGTCATGTAGAAATGGTTCTGTCAGGTATTATTTCTGAAGAGGGCTTCCTGGTCTCAAGTTGAAAGGATGCAGCGATTTTACTGTAGCAAGCAAACAAAGCAAGGGAACGATGTAGCGGAGTTGAGTGCTGCAGAACCAGTCAGGTACCCATGTTATCAGGAAATAGCCTGGTAAAACCAGTCTGGACGCGTTCAGTCTTGTTTAACCAGGCTAATCAGGAAACTCACTATGATGGAGAAACTAATTAAGGCACTCGAACCAAACGTAGTCTGACACATGTTTATTCTGCATCACCTCTCTGTACTTGACTTACTGTGTGTTGTGTATCATCCCTCCATGAAAATGGAACAGTCCAGGGAGTATTGGAGAAAGTACAGTACTGTTTTATAATGCTCATTTTGTGTAGAGGTCATATGATTTTCAGTTGACGTTGTAATAGTCTCAACGAGTCTTTTCTAAGTTTACAGGTTGACTCCAGTGAATCAACAACGCAATGTTAAAGTCCTTTTTGAGTTTGTATCCTTATTTAAATACCAAATTATGTGTTTGACATTTTTATATATATCCCTAAAAAATGTAGAATATAATGCTCTTGTGAATAATTATGCTGTGACATTCCTTTTCACTGCCTGGAGTGTGTGTACTGTACAATGTCCGAGCTACTCAAAAGCCATTTTTACTTTAGGTTTTGGTTCTATTGCAGCTGTCAGAGGTCTAGATAAGGATATTTTTTTTAAGCTGATTGAATTCCCTTTAGCACAACTGTCTTGCACTCAAGCGTTCAGGTTCAAGACTCACACTGTACTCCGTAAGCAGTATCTATACATACAGCATGTCTGTAGTAGCCTATAGGGCCTACACTGACATGTTTTTGTATGCGTTATCCCCCATTTTGTAAAGGTACAGTGCTTTTCGACCAACTGAAGGATTGTTACCTCCTGCCTTGTAAATATGCATTTTGTTTTAATAAAATGCTCTTTTAAATCATTTCCATTTTCTGGAGACCCTTGTTTGTGTGTCGCCATTCAATTTCACGGTAAAGAGAAACACTTCCTGGATTTGAATTACATATCAACCCAGACAGTCAGACAGTGCATCTCATACCCATTCAGTTACAATAGAGTTGATGAAATTACACTTCTTTCAGAAAAAAAGACCTTGTCTTACATTGCAGTTGCTACCTCTCACATTGCACACATCATGCTCGGCACAAAGGGAGATAAATCAATCGTGCCACACTTGGACAATGTTTTTTTTCTATTCTAAATAACTGAAAATGAAAAGCACTACATTTAGCTGGTCTCCAGTTTCAAGTAAATCCCTGTTAACATTTTCGCTGAGGGCTATGTGGAGGCAGAATAACCTTTGTTTGCCTTTTTTATTTTGTTTGTCCTCAGTGCCTGGCCCCCCCCTCCCTGCCATGGAAGTCCAGGGGAAGACTACTGAGGTGGGGTCAGCCTCAGCCTCTCCCCTGGCGACTGATTTATCCATGTCCGTATATCTCAGTATGGTCTGGCCTACGTTGAGTTATACTGTCAGCCTGCTCTCCACACTCATAAACCATGTCTTTAATACTGCAAATGTCTCTTTCTCTCGCTTAATCTCACTCTCTGTCATCCAACTTCTCTCTGTTGCAGCTCTCTCCCATCTCTCTCTCGCAGCTCACGGTCCCCATTTATTGTTTGTCAGACTACCAACCTGCATTTAACAATGATACTTTATGGCAATCTGTTTGGCAGGTTAAAAACAATTGGGGCTGAAGCAAGAAAAGACTGCCACCCAGGCTACCATCACATCACATGGGGCCTCGCCAGAAAATGTCAAATATGACATCTGAAAGAAAGTATACCACCATGTACTGTATGTCCATATGTAATAGTTTAACTTTAGTCCGTCCCCTCGACCCGGGCGCGAACCAGGGACCCTCTGCACACATCAACAACAGTCACCCACAAAGCATCGTTACCCATCGCTCCACAAAGGCCGCGGCCCTTGCAGAGCAAGGGGAACCACTACTTCAAGGTCTCAGAGCAGAGCAAGTGACGTCACCGATTGAAAGTCTACTAGCGCGCACCACCGCTAAATAGATAGCCATTTCACATCGGTTACACATATATCATGTTTGATATCCCTTTCCAATGGCACGTAACACTTAACAAACATCTAAGACACCCACAATCCATTTCTCTCTAAACAATAGCATTTGAACTTGTGGGTGTCCTTATTGGCCTTTGTAGTTAAGGCATCCATTTCACGCCTCAGGTGTCTCTTCTGATATGAGGCTGGCAGTGAGATATGAAATTCAACAGCGCACACACACATCACAACAGAGAGATGTGTTGTATCCTGTGTGCTGTGTCCTGGCATGTGTCCCGGCCGGCCTAGGCGTCTGCTGATGTCTAGACTGATATCTGGGAAGAGGATGTGATTGATGCAGACCGGTGGGATTGAAGTGGGGAAGGAAGAAGAGGGCGGGAACGTGGTTGCTGGCACTGCCTGGGACTCTAAGGACACACTCAGTGGAATGGAACCTGTCAGGAAGAGGGATCAGAATTCCCTCTGCTGATATATCCGCAATCTGACAATGGATGGATGGATAAAGCAAGAAAATAAAACATGTTTTGTGCATTGTTAGATTATCTATTAAAGAATTTTAACGTATATATCATGAATATACAAAAAAATAAGTTATAATATTGCAAGTCAACATGTATTATAATAGTACAGCATTCTTACCCTTTATAGTTCACAGCATACTTACATTGTAGTAATTTAGCAGACATTCTTATCCAGAGCGACTTGTTAGCATGCCAGCAGATACCCATAGACTTATTCATTGTGCAAACACTAGTTAGCATTGGCTCAGGAAACTACCTCAAACTTCCTTCATACTGGACACAGAGACAGTATGGTATCCACGAGTTCATCTGACTCTGGGTAAGTAGATAACGGACCTGTCTCTGTGTCCAGTAGAGTAGGCCAGTCAAGTTCTTCCACACTGATCTCGGTAAACCATTTCTACATGGACCTCGCTTTGTGCACGGGGGCATGTCATGCTGAAACAGGAAAGGGCCTTCCCAAAACTCTTGCCACTAAGTTGGAAGCACAGAATCGTCTAGAATGTCATTGTATGCTGTAGGGTTAAGATTTCCCTTCACTGGATCTAAGGGGGCCTAGCCCAAACCATGAAAAACAGCCCTAGACCATTATTCCTCCACCAAACTTTACAGTTGGCACTATGCACTGGGGCAGGTAGCGTTCTCCTGGCATCCTCCAAACCCAGATTCGTCAGTCAGACTGCCAGATAGTGAAGCGTGAATCATCACTCCAGCGAACGCATTACCAGTGCTCCAAAGTCCAATGTCGGCGAGCTTTACACCACTCCAGCTAACGCTTGGCATTGTGCATGGTGGTCTTAGGCTTGATTACTTTTACGCGCTTCAGCACTCGGCAGTCCCGTTCTGTGAGCTTGTGTGGCCTACCATGTCGCGGCTGAGTCTTTGTTGCTCCTAGACATTTCCACTTCACAATAACAGCATTTACAGTTGACCGGGGAACTCCAGCAGGGCAGAAATTTGATGAACTGACTTGTTGGAAAGGTGGCATCCTATGCAGTGCCACGTTGAAAGTCACTGAGCTCTTCAGTAAACCATTCTACTACCAATGTTTGTCTATGGAGATTGCATGGCTGTGTGCTCGATTTGATACACCTGTCAGCAACAGGTGTTGCTGAAATAGCCGCAATTTTGATTGGGTGTCCACGTACTTTTGTGTATATGGCTACAGTAAATCTGTCTAGTGACAAGGAAAACATAATCCTAATCTGTTTGGATTACTCTACTGTAATGCATCATTCAAGATCAGGATGTTATCGCCTGTCATACAGCAGGCCTATGGCTTGATATAGATCTGAGGGATTTATTACGTCAGCGTCCCAAAAGTGCCCTATTCCTTATTTAGTGCACTACTTTTGACCAGAGCCCTATGGGCCCTGCTCAAAAGTAGTACACTAAATTACTGATCCCCTCCCCACTATATAGGGGATAGGTTCCCATTTGGGAGGCATCCTGCATGTTTTATTTTTATGTTAACAAACAACATTAATCCAGACGTCAGATTATATATCATATCAGTATTTTTTTCTTTAAATGCCTGTTTTCATCTGAGGAAGATTTGATTCCTGTTCTATGACAGAACACCATTAACACAGCTAATGGAATTCATTAAACATGTTTCCCATGATCCTTCAGGCTATTAGAATTTCACTGTGTCAAACGTCATCTCATCGCACGGTTGTTGAAACCAAGGTTGAAGAATGAATTACATTGTCTGTGTAAAAAATGGGTCAGTGCTGATGATGATTTAAATGTCCATTTCCATTTCATTTAATTCAGTTTGTGAGCAGATTTTTTCAGTCTTCTGTGAATTAAAATCACATCAACTGTAGTCATTATTTTGGTCATTCACTGACTTCTTCTCTACAGGATCCATTCAGTACATTGCTGTAATGCTTATGCTTACTGACTGTTTCAGCATCCAATCCCTTGTTCCAAAGTCTGCACACTGTTAGGAACAGTTCCTTGATATTCTTAGGAGTTGGGCAAGAGAATGAGTGGTATTTTACACTGTACTTCATCACAGCTAGTGCTATAGTCAAAATCATGGATGATATAAAAAATATAGATATTTGGATGAAACCAGATTGAAGTATGATGACCAAAGTATGAACAATGACTTTTGCTTCTACATCGATAAAGTTAGTGATCCCCTTCCCGGTGTCAAACGCTTGGATTCAGGAGGCGGGATTATTAAGGGGATAGGGTGACATCACTCTAATTTGAATACGCTAATGTTAACATGATATTATCTTACCTAATTTTAAATAAGGTACTGCCTTGTAACCAACATCGGAGAAGTTGTGTTTGCGGATTTATGTAGCTACAGTGTCTTCAGAAAGTATTCACACCCCTTGACTTTATCCACATTTTGTTGTTCCAGCCTGAATTTAAAATGGGTTAAATTGAGATTTTGTGTCACTGGCCTACACACAATACCGAATTATGTTTTTAGAAACATTTGACAAATTAATTAAAAATGAAAAGCTGAAATGTCTTGGAGTCTAAGTATTCAACGCCTTTGTTATGGCAAGCCTAAACAAGTTCAGGATTAAACATTTGCTTAACAAGTCACATAATAAATTGCATGGATTCATTCTGTGCCATACTGTTTAACATGATTTTTTTAAAGACTAACTCATCTCTCTACCCCACACATACAATTATCTGTAAGGTGCCTCAGTCAAGCAGTGAATTTCAAACACAGATTCAACCACAAAGACCAGGGAGGTTTTTGCGGTTTACCTTTGCCTTGCGAAGAAGGGCACCTATTGGTAGATGGGTAAAAAAGAAAAAATCTGACATTTAAATATCCCTTTGAGTATGGTTAAGTTATTGATTACACTTTGGGTGGTGTATCAATACACCCAGTCACTACAAAGATACAGGCGTCCTTCCTAACTCAGTTGCCAGAGAGGAAGGAAACCGCTCATGGATTTCACCATGAGGCCAATGATGACTTTAAAACAGTTTGATGGCTGTGACAGTTTTCTCCTGATGATGGATCAACAAAATTGTATTTGCTCCACAATAATAACCTAAATGACAGAGTGAAAAGAAGGAAGCCTTTACAGAAAAAATATTCCAAAACATGCATCCTGTTTGCAATAAGAAACTAAAATAAAACTGCAAATGTGGCAAAGAAATGAACTTGATATCATGAGTACAAAGTGTTATGTTTGGAGCAAATCCAACAGAACACATCGCTGAGTACCACTCATATTTTCACTGTAGGGTGTCATCAAATATAATTAAAAGTTTACACTTCATCTATGGCAAAGATACTTATGTCGCCCCTTTCATCTGTGTCAGGTGTTAGCTAGTTACTGGCTAGCTAGGTCTTCAGCTAGCATGGAACAAAAGAGGGGGGAAGGGTAGTTCAAAACTGATACAGTTGTCATGTCAACACATCCGTCAGTGCTGCTGTGAACCGCATCACAAATAGACATGCCAAACGGGAGATATACACTGAGTATACTAAACATTAGGAACACCTTCCTACTATTGAGTTGCACAACCCATTTTGCCCTCAGAACAGACTAAATTTGTTGGGGCATGGACTCTACAAGGTGTCGAAAGCGTTCCACAGGGATGCTGGCCCATGTGGACGCCAATGCTTCCCACAGTTGTGTCAAGTTGTCTGGATGTCCTTTGGGTGGTGGACCATTCTTGATATACACAGGAAACTGTTGAGCGCGGAAAACCCAGCAGCGTTGCAGTTCTTGATACAAACCGGTGCGCCTGGCACCTACTACCATACCCCGTTCAAAGGCACTTAAATCTTTTGTCTTGCCCATTCATCCTCTGAATAGCACACATACACAATCCATGTCTCAAGGCTTAAAATCCTTCTTAAACTCATCTCCTCCACTTCATTTACACTGATTGAAGTGGATTTAACAAGTGACATCAATAAGGGATCATAGCATTGACCTGGTCAGTCTATGTCAAGGAAAGAGCAGGTGTTCTTAATGTTTTGTATACTCAGTGTATAATATATATTTTTTAAATTGTTGATGCAATTTCTATGTTATCTGAGTTACTTTGTGTATCACCAACTTTGTTTGAGATGACTTCACTGCAGCACTGCTCACTGCATCCACATTTCTTGAAATAGGCATTTCAAAGAGCTGTCAGTCAAGCCGAGCTCATGAACATAAGCTCCCCGCCCACTTTTCGGACTTCCTGGTAGTTTGACATCAGAGAGAAAGTAATTTTTCTAAAATTTTGAGCATTTCTATCCCCCAAAAATATGAGTGATTTTTGTCACTCAAATGGCTATTTTACATGAGAGTCCGAATGACTGTTCTGGACCTTCTAACCATTTTGAAGGCTTTCCCATCAAGCATATAATGATACTGTAACAAGACTAACACTCAGTCACTGTGAGAGAATTCAGTTGTATTCTAGCTAGTTCTGTGTTAATGTCCAGGCATCATGGCTCTCTCCACCTCTTTTCTCCTCCCTCAGCAGCACTGCCTTGCTCCAAAATCCTCAACATCCTCAACCAATTATTGACTCTCTTAACAATGTCCCGATCCTCTGGCAGACGAGGCGGGAAGGAGACTAGCTCAGCCCTGTTTGACAGCCTCTTCCCCCCCCCCCCCTCTTCCACTCCTCATCCCTCCACCCTACTCTCCTCTCCTCATCCCGCTTTCTCCCAGACGTGTGATTTAATTTGTTTGGTAATATCAGGATTGGCATGTTCAGCCCAGCCTCACTCCAAAGTGAAATTGGACAGGGGCATTGGAGCCTCACTATGTAAAACTGTCTCACCTTGACAGCTGCTTGAGTGGGCAGAGGATTGCTGCTGTGGAGAGGAGCACCTGAACAGGGAGGCCGACACCAATTTACTTCCGTTCTTTACTCAGGGGTGTGCTCTGTCAAGACGTGCGGCACTATGAAGACGGAGGTAAATGGGGACAAAGAGCCAGGTGCAATGTTCCATTCTGTATCCCTGTAACTTCTGCAGCTAATCCATCCATTCTGTATCCCTGTAACTTCTGCAGCTAATCCATCCATTCTGTATCCCTGTAACTTCTGCAGCTAATCCATCCATTCTGTATCCCTGTAACTTCTGCAGCTAATCCATCCATTCTGTATCCCTGTAACTTCTGCAGCTAATCCATCCATTCTGTATCCCTGTAACTTCTGCAGCTAATCCATCCATTCTGTATCCCTGTAACTTCTGCAGCTAATCCATCCATTCTGTATCCCTGTAACTTCTGCAGCTAATCCAATACATCCATTCTACCTCTCCTATGAGAGTATGTCAGGTCATATTATCTCCTGATGAGATTTGTTGTACGTTGTCAAACTTATTTGAAGGATTTCCTCCCTAATAATGCAATGCCTGTTTCCAGATCTTGTTCATACATATTCTCGATGTACATGTAATATGTGTGTGCTTTCACATTGACAGCATTACCTCAATGTCTCCCAATATGTTTTGTTCAACAGAGCATGACAAATATTTCTGCAACTTTTGAGTACTCTACAGTGAAACGTTTCCATGACGACCTGCTTATTGACTCATATCAACCTGCCATGGTGATGCTGAGCTAGATGCACAGGCGATGCTTTCTAGGTGTTCTCAGAGTAACACCTTGACGACCGACAATCCGGCTCACATTCACAACCAGCATATACCTGCTACTAGAGCAGGTACATGTCAGGTGTGTCAGCTCAGCCTAGCAGAGTAGACGGAAAGCCAACCAGTGAACCATACCGTACTGGAGTTGAACTTTCACACCTTTTCCCACTTTCTAAAAGTGGAGAGCTCTTCGACTAAAGAAGTGCTGAGACGGCAACGAGAGATGATAATCAACTTATTGTAGTTTGCCCTGAACTTTCCAAAGCCCAGAGGCAAATGAAAATTAGGGATGTTGATTCACTTTGTCAGTGTCAAGCATGGTGTCAAGCTCTCTGTCGGCTCTGATCAGTCACACTGCTTAGACTGACAGTGATCTATTCCCTGTGAAATGAAGAGAATGGAAGTGTTGAGCTGACTCGACTGTTTCAGTGAACACCGAGGAATTAAAGATAATGAAATCAAACAGTAGAATGAAATATTACTCAATATCCAGTACAATTACTCATCCAAATGATTTGTCATCAAATAGGCCTAACTGTAAAATGTGAAAAAGAGGATTCTTCCAAACTTCTGAAATACCATCAAATAGTAATTCCATTACAACACAGTTTGGTGAAAATACCCTTGACAAAGGTGTCATTTTGACAAAAGAAAATAGGGCATAACAAATGCACACACACAACCACCACACAGAAAATACAGTTCACTCTGTGTTTTACATTCACTGTATGTAGCAAGTGTAGCCTATTCACCAGGCAACTGTCCTCTGTAACAGGTTCTCTCCTCTTTCTCCTCCTGATAATGATAGTCGGGAACACAGAGACAAACAGGCAGGGAGAGAGGGGAGAGAAGAGACTGAAGAGGGGAGAAGACGAGGAAAGCAGGCAGGTAGACTGGCAGGCCGGCAGGGAGGGAGACATAGGGAGAATCTCAATTGCACACTCCTCGCGTCCTCTCTCCTCACCTCCTTCTCATAACTCATTGGAAGAGAAAGACAGAGGTCCCTCCACTCTGACCTCCAATAGGTTTTGAGAAGGAGGTGAGGAGAGAGGACGCGAGGACTATGCAATAGAGATTCTCTCATAGACAGCGTGGCAGGAGGAGGGGAGATGGAAGTAGAAAGGGGAGGAGAAGAGTAATGCAGGCAGTTAGGCGAGGGAAGCAGGAATACAGGGATGCAAAGAGACTGAAGAAGAGGGGAGGAGAAGAACGAGGCAGGCAGGGCGAGAGAGAGATGACAGACAGGAGGAAAGTGGATCTCAGTCCAGACTCATTTCCACCTCCAGTGGAGGGAGACCGCCTACTTAGCCTGTCTGTGAGGAGGCCAGACCTCAGGCACGATAACAGATCACAGCCCATCAGGCAGAGGAGTGAGCTCAGATCAAACTGATTGGCAAGGAGTGAGGTTGGAGGTTTGAGACACATCTCCCTATTTCCATCTCCATATAATTATCTGTCGGCACCCCCAAAGTAGTTCCTCCACTACCTAGTTTTTTCTCCTATAAGCACATTGTACCTACAGGGTGATACTGTATCTCAGTTAAGGTGAAATGCTGTGAAGCATATCCCAACATCTACCTTCTCACAATCTACCACACTTGAATAATATAGCCGGGAGGGATCCTCATTTAACTCCACTTAAATCACTATCAACATAACTTTATCTGGCAGGACGAGAGGGAGAGGGGTGAGGAGAAAGAGAGAATAAAAAGAGAGCGAGAGGAGAATGTGATGTAGTAGCCTCCTGGGTGCAGTTGGGTTCTCTGGGACACGTGGGGTGCGCGTGTGTATTCCATGGGAGTCATGGAGTAAACCACGTTCAATGTGGCAAAGAAATGAACTTGATGTCATGAATACAAAGCGTTATGTTTGGGGCAAATCCAACACACATCACCGAGTGCCACTCTTCATATGGTGGTGGCTGCATCTTGTTATGGGTATGCTTGTCATCGGCAAGGACTAGGGAGTTTTTTAGGATAAAAAAACACGGAATAGAGCTAAGCACAGGTCAAATACTAGACGAAACCCTGGTTTAGTCTGCTTTCCAACAGACACTGGGAGACAAATTCACCTTTCAGCAGGACAATAACCTAAAACACAAGGCCAAATATACATTGGACTTGCTTACCAAACGACATTGAATGTTCCTGAGTGGCATAGTTACAGTTTTGATGTAAATCGGTTTGAAAATCTATGGCAAGACTTGAAAATGGCTATCTAGCAATGATCAATAACCAACTTGACAGAGCTTGAAGAATTTGAAAAAGAATAATGTGCAAATATTGTACAATCCAGGTGTTACTTACCCAGAAAGACACACAGCTGTAGTAAATTCACTTTGTCAATATTATGAGGTATATGGGCGGGGGGAAAACGACAATTTAATCAGAGCGAGAGAGACCTACCTATCTACATGAGTTATATGCTCACCCTGGTTAGTACTTTGTTTGATTATCATAAAATAAGCATCATTCTAAATCATAAAAGCCCTTGCCCCCGTATGGAAAACCTATTAGGTACCGTCACTAATGTACATAAACTAATGACTATAATATCCCTCTCTACACCACATGAAATCATTTAAACCTAGTTTACAAAATGAGGAAATTCTCTAGCCTCTATTCCATTATTACAGTTTACTCTGTGTGTTATGTATATCTGCTGCTGCAAAATGGATTCACAAACACAACATGTAGGCTAATGGGTTGAGGAATCACCATGGGAGTTTTCATCAGTATGTTGTCTAGAAATCAGATGTATTGAATTTACATCTCTATTTTAAAGGTTAGAAACAGTTAATATTGCAGATAATCCTGATTGTAGACTATAGATGTTGAGGATGTTTTCTAGGCCTAGTAATATCTAGTAATATTTGTTCTGGATTAGACCTAGGCTACTTTGTTTCTCTAAATTGGTAAATTACAGTGTATTTATTCCAGCCAAACAGTCCGAGCACAAACTTGCAGTTCAGTATTCTAAAAAATTTGAGGAAAATAAACTAGGCTTTAGCTTAATCACCGATTCACACTACACTTCTTTCTCTTCACCCAATAATCTAAAACCGAAATGTATTGCTTCTCCTATTTTCCCCTCTACAGGCTAATGTAATGTCACAGCTAATATAATCTCAGTTGACGTGACAGACACAATTTATTTCCCAACACGCTCAAAGAGAGCGAGAGAGAAAAAGAGAGACTCACTCCTGCTGCCTCAGCTAGTCGTATCCCACCTGGGTGAAAGCCACCAGCGGAAGGAGATCTTGTTCCAACTAGCACACGGTGCTCTGCGCTGAGCTCATTTAGACACCGCTATACAGCTCGTCTCTCTGTGGTACCGGTAATGGAGGAACAGGATGAGACCAGATTAGACACATCGCTACTGTTGTGACTATTATGGAACTTTGGTTTAGGCCGGCACCAGAATTTTATCTACCCATGTATTCAATATGGTCATTTATCATCTATAATTACTACAGTAGTATTACCTAGTTATAGATTACATCTACCACATCAGTTATCTATTAGATATATCTATTTATTGTAATTAGATTAGGTTTGTCTGAGACTTTAGCTTCGTTGGCTTAGTTTTCCCCAGGTATATCATTTTTGGCAAAAGATGAACTCTGTAGGTGCTTTTGAAGTCAACAGTTGAAGTTCAGAGAGTGAGAAAGTTCAGTGGGTTCACAGATATAAATAAGAAAAACCACCCAGAACCTTCTCATTAGTGTTGACCTGCTGTATAATTATGACTGCACACTATCTCAGTGGAGCAGTAGGAAATAGTGTAAAGAGCATTATGGCAGCTGAATGCCCTCCCTGTTGGCAGATGAAAAGAATCACAGAGACAGTGGAAGAGACCCAGGGATAAGCAGGCATGAGAGAAAATGATAAGAAAATGCCACTAATACAGTATGACTCAAATTAAATATACAAAAGGCCATCACATCACCTCAGATCCTTTACGCTCTGGTGGGTTTGGACCTCCTCAAAGCCTGTCTAGCCCTGCAGATCTCTGCTCTGGAACAACAGGAGGCTCTTTGACAACTGGCTGGACCAATGGTTGAAAATAGCAACAGTTGTGGGGATTGAATTAGAAAGAGGGAGAGGACAGGATGCGACAGGAAGCGAGAGGCAGTCTAGTTGAAGCAAGTGTTAAGAGGCGACAGACAGCCTGCGGGGAGAAGTCGATAGGGGATACATATCTCAGAGGCCTCAATTACATCTGCAAACATCTGCTTTCAATCTCATCAGAGCTGGGGCCAGACCAAGAACAGCAGCACCAGATGGCTGCTAACATGTTATACATGGGCAGACACAGTGCACTACTTTTGACCCTGTAACACCCTATTTCCAACAAAGTGCACTACTTTTGACTAGAGCGACACACTCTTAGAAAGGGTTCCAAAATGAGGTTTCATAGGAGAACCCTTTTTGGTTCCAGGTAGAACCCTTTTATGTTCCAGGTAGAACTCTTTTGGGTTCCATGTAGAACCCTCTGGAGAAGTAGTCCTACATGGAAACCAATAGGGTTCTACCTGGAAGCAAAAGTTTTTTTTCAAAGGGTTCTCCTATGGGGACAGCCAGAGAACCTTTTCAGGTTCTAGATATCACCTTTCTCCCTAAGAGTGCATAGGGCCACATTGCCACCTTGTTTTTCCGTTGGAAAAACAGTTAGTGGATTAGGATGAAACTACTACATGTTTATTTCTCGAAAGACTGCGTATACCCTTCTGAAACGACTATAACATTTGAATATCTGTAATATATTGGTTAAGGAATATTCTCCAAGCATGTGTGTCGTTCCACCTCAAAAAGCACAAGAAAGAGGATTTTGACACCCACTATCTCAGGGTGTTTTCACATATAATCCTCTTTAAAAGAACCAATCCCAGTCCTCTCTTTAAAGTGAACTCTGGGGTAAAAAAAAGCAAAATATCTCAGTTGTCTTTGTATTCACACTGCCCTTGCCTTGGAATGAGGATGTAACTATTTTGCCAGTTCACTTCACCTATTTCGTGGTCCGAGTCCTCTTTGCATTTGCATTGCTATTGTTTATAAAGGAACCAAAATATTTTTTCAACATTCACTAAATGCACTTTTTTACAAAGTGCAGGACAAGCCATTCCATCAGAATGTGTTATTGGACAGCTAGATATACCTACTTACATTTTAATAGCTAATATATTGCATTTAGTTTAAAGATTAGACAATAATTGTAATCAGAAGATACTATTAACATATACATATTATTGGTAACAGAATAAATATCAGAAGAATAACTGCAGATTAAATAATGCTGTAATTGAAAATTGTACACCCAATGTACTGTAGGCTACTGACCCTTTAAGAGCTAGAATAGATTTTGTACTATGTTGTGATTCTCACCAAATATGCTTTTGTCTTCTCACATTATTCAAGCCCCACAATCGAGTAAACAGATTATGAAGCTATCACAGCCTATAGATCACATTTTGCAACAAAAAAAATCTGAACAAAAAATTCCATAAATGTTTTCCTTTCTGTGCATCCTTGAAAATCCCTAATCAATATCCAAAACCAATACACGTTTTTTTCTGCGAACCTGGGGTGTAGCCAAACAGTCAACTAAAACTAGAGTTTCTATTGAACAAATTCAGCTAGGTTCCTCCCTGTTTCGTTCCATCTGCTTCTGTTAAAAGAAAATTGTTTAGCTACAAAATTGGCATAATGAATACGCCCCTGCATATGATTATCTTCTCTTTTTTTGTGGCATCAATGTGAGGGGTTATGACAGGGGAAACAGTGTTGCAGTAGTCTAGTGTGAGGGGTTATGTTAGGGGAAACAGTGTTGCAGTAGTCTAGTGTGAGGGGTTATGGCAGGGGAAACAGTGTTGCAGTAGTCTAGTGTGAGGGGTTATGTTAGGGGAAACAGTGTTGCAGTAGTCTAGTGTGAGGGGTTATGTTAGGGGAAACAGTGTTGCAGTAGTCTAGTGTGAGGGGTTATGTTAGGGGAAACAGTGTTGCAGTAGTCTAGTGTGAGGGGTTATGGCAGGGGAAACTGTGTTGCAGTAGTCTAGTGTGAGGGGTTATGACAGGGGAAACAGTGTTGCAGTAGTCTAGTGTGAGGGGTTATGGCAGGGGAAACAGTGTTGCAGTAATCTAGTGTGAGGGGTTATGACAGGGGAAACAGTGTTGCAGTAGTCTAGTGTGAGGGGTTATGTTAGGGGAAACAGTGTTGCAGTAGTCTAGTGTGAGGGGTTATGACAGGGGAAACAGTGTTGCAGTAGTCTAGTGTGAGGGGTTATGTTAGGGGAAACAGTGTTGCAGTAGTCTAGTGTGAGGGGTTATGACAGGGGAAACAGTGTTGCAGTAGTCTAGTGTGAGGGGTTATGACAGGGGAAACAGTGTTGCAGTAGTCTAGTGTGAGGGGTTATGACAGGGGAAACAGTGTTGCAGTAGTCTAGTGTGAGGGGTTATGTTAGGGGAAACAGTGTTGCAGTAGTCTAGTGTGAGGAGTTATGGCAGGGGAAACAGTGTTGCAGTAATCTAGTGTGAGGGGTTATGACAGGGGAAACAGTGTTGCAGTAGTCTAGTGTGAGGGGTTATGACAGGGGAAACAGTGTTGCAGTAGTCTAGTGTGAGGGGTTATGACAGGGGAAACAGTGTTGCAGTAGTCTAGTGTGAGGGGTTATGACAGGGGAAACAGTGTTGCAGTAGTCTAGTGTGAGGGGTTATGACAGGGGAAACAGTGTTGCAGTAGTCTAGTGTGAGGGGTTATGTCAGTAGTCTAGTGTGAGGGGTTATGTCAGGGGAAACAGTGTTGCAGTAGTCTAGTGTGAGGGGTTATGTCAGTAGTCTAGTGTGAGGGGTTATGTTAGGGGAAACAGTGTTGCAGTAGTCTAGTGTGAGGGGTTATGGCAGGGGAAACAGTGTTGCAGTAGTCTAGTGTGAGGGGTTATGTTAGGGGAAACAGTGTTACAGTAGTCTAGTGTGAGGGGTTATGGCAGGGGAAACAGTGTTGCAGTAGTCTAGTGTGAGGGGTTATGACAGGGGAAACAGTGTTGCAGTAGTCTAGTGTGAGGGGTTATGACAGGGGAAACAGTGTTGCAGTAGTCTAGTGTGAGGGGTTATGACAGGGGAAACAGTGTTGCAGTAGTCTAGTGTGAGGGGTTATGACAGGGGAAACAGTGTTGCAGTAGTCTAGTGTGAGGGGTTATGACAGGGGAAACAGTGTTGCAGTAGTCTAGTGTGAGGGGTTATGTTAGGGGAAACAGTGTTGCAGTAGTCTAGTGTGAGGGGTTATGACAGGGGAAACAGTGTTGCAGTAGTCTAGTGTGAGGGGTTATGTTAGGGGAAAAAGTGTTGCAGTAGTCTAGTGTGAGGGGTTATGACAGGGGAAACAGTGTTGCAGTAGTCTAGTGTGAGGGGTTATGGCAGGTGAAACAGTGTTGCAGTAGTCTAGTGTGAGGGGTTATGTTAGGAGAAACAGTGTTGCAGTAGTCTAGTGTGAGGGGTTATGGCAGGGGAAACAGTGTTGCAGTAGTCTAGTGTGAGGGGTTATGGCAGGGGAAACGGTGTTGCAGTAGTCTAGTGTGAGGGGTTATGTTAGGGGAAACAGTGTTGCAGTAGTCTAGTGTGAGGGGTTATGGCAGGTGAAACAGTGTTGCAGTAGTCTAGTGTGAGGGGTTATGTTAGGAGAAACAGTGTTGCAGTAGTCTAGTGTGAGGGGTTATGGCAGGGGAAACAGTGTTGCAGTAGTCTAGTGTGAGGGGTTATGTTAGGGGAAACAGTGTTACAGTAGTCTATTGTGAGGGGTTATGGCAGGGGAAACAGTGTTGCAGTAGTCTAGTGTGAGGGGTTATGTTAGGGGAAACAGTGTTGCAGTAGTCTAGTGTGAGGGGTTATGTTAGGGGAAACAGTGTTGCAGTAGTCTAGTGTGAGGGGTTATGACAGGGGAAACAGTGTTGCAGTAGTCTAGTGTGAGGGGTTATGGCAGGGGAAACAGTGTTGCAGTAGTCTATTGTGAGGGGTTATGTTAGGGGAAACAGTGTTGCAGTAGTCTAGTGTGAGGGGTTATGTTAGGGGAAACAGTGTTGCAGTAGTCTAGTGTGAGGGGTTATGACAGGGGAAACAGTGTTGCAGTAGTCTAGTGTGAGGGGTTATGGCAGGGGAAACAGTGTTGCAGTAGTCTAGTGTGAGGGGTTATGGCAGGGGAAAAAGTGTTGCAGTAGTCTAGTGTGAGGGGTTATGACAGGGGAAACAGTGTTGCAGTAGTCTAGTGTGAGGGGTTATGTTAGGAGAAACAGTGTTGCAGTAGTCTAGTGTGAGGGGTTATGGCAGGGGAAACAGTGTTGCAGTAGTCTAGTGTGAGGGGTTATGTTAGGGGAAACAGTGTTGCAGTAGTCTAGTGTGAGGGGTTATGTTAGGGGAAACAGTGTTGCAGTAGTCTAGTGTGAGGGGTTATGGCAGGGGAAAAAGTGTTGCAGTAGTCTAGTGTGAGGGGTTATGACAGGGGAAACAGTGTTGCAGTAGTCTAGTGTGAGGGGTTATGGCAGGGGAAAAAGTGTTGCAGTAGTCTAGTGTGAGGGGTTATGACAGGGGAAACAGTGTTGCAGTAGTCTAGTGTGAGGGGTTATGTTAGGGGAAACAGTGTTGCAGTAGTCTAGTGTGAGGGGTTATGACAGGGGAAACAGTGTTGCAGTAGTCTAGTGTGAGGGGTTATGTTAGGGGAAACAGTGTTGCAGTAGTCTAGTGTGAGGGGTTATGACAGGGGAAACAGTGTTGCAGTAGTCTAGTGTGAGGGGTTATGTTAGGGGAAACAGTGTTGCAGTAGTCTAGTGTGAGGGGTTATGTTAGGGGAAACAGTGTTGCAGTAGTCTAGTGTGAGGGGTTATGACAGGGGAAACAGTGTTGCAGTAGTCTAGTGTGAGGGGTTATGTTAGGGGAAACAGTGTTGCAGTAGTCTAGTGTGAGGGGTTATGACAGGGGAAACAGTGTTGCAGTAGTCTAGTGTGAGGGGTTATGTTAGGGGAAACAGTGTTGCAGTAGTCTAGTGTGAGGGGTTATGACAGGGGAAACAGTGTTGCAGTAGTCTAGTGTGTGTGCGGGAATAATGACAAGTGAACCTGGGGAGCTTTGTGATCACATTGCCCTAAAAAATGGAACCGGACCGCGGAATTCAAGCGAAATTCAAACTTAGACCACCTCTAGAAATGGTCTCAGTTCAGTTCGGGGACTCTTTTGAGGGATCTGAGTTCCTTTGGAGTGTTCACACTGCAAACCTCACTGAGTTCACAAAAATTGACTGAAAGGGACCAAGTGTGACAACACCCTCAGATTGTTCTGAAATCGTTTCTGTTAGAAACAGATAAGATTAGCATTCCTGCAAATAATTTTCTTGAAATATAATTTGATATCTCAGAAATTCAGCTAATTGATTGCATCCAAATTGGCCATTTTAATTCATAGGATTCATATAATATTCAAACGTTGTTCTAACAATAAGTTAGACATGAGGAATCCGAAGGAATGGTGAAAAGCCATCGACTGACCACCCCACACCCCACGCCAATCCCACCCCACACCCCACGCCACTCCCACCCCACGCCAATCCCACCCCACGCCCCACGCCACTCCCACCCCACGCCAATCCCACCCCACACCCCACGCCACTCCCACTCCACACCACATGCCAATCCCACCCCACACCAATCCCACCCCACACCCCACGGCAATCCCACCCCACACCCCACGCTAATCCCACCCCACACCCCACGCCACTCCCACCCCACACCCCACGCCAATCCCACCCCACGCCACTCCCACCCCACACCCCACGCAAATCCCACCCCACGCCACTCCCACCCCACACCCCACGCCACTCCCACCCCACACGCCAATCCCACCCCACGCCACTCCCACCCCACACCCCACGCAAATCCCACCCCACCCCACGCCACTCCCACCCCACACCCCACGCCACTCCCACCCACACCCCACGCCAATCCCACCCCACACCCCACGCCACTCCCACCCCACACCCCACACCCCACACCCCACTCCAACTCCCACCCCACACCCCACGCCAATCCCACCCCACACCCCACGCCACTCCCACCCCACACCCCACACCCCACTCCAACTCCCACCCCACACCCCACGCCAATCCCACCCCACACCCCACGCCACTCCCACCCCACACCCCACGCCACGCCATGGTCCACATACACCAACACAGTCGTGAAGAATGCACAACAATGTCTCTTCCCCCTCCCCCTCAGGAGGCTGACATTATTTGGCATGGGCCCTCTGATCCTCAAGAAGTTCTACAGCTGCACCATTGAGAGCATCTTGACTGGCTGCATCACCGCTTGGTATGGCAACTGCTTGGCATCTGACCTCAAGGTGCTACAGAGGGTACAGTGTACGCCCCAATACATCACTGGGGCCGACCTCCCTGCCATCCAGGACCTCTATACCAGTTGGTGTCAGAGAAAGGCCCTAAAAATTGTCAAATACTCCAGCCACACAAGCCATAGACTGTTCTCTCTGGTACCGCACGGCAAGCGGTACCGATGCACCAAGTCTGGAACCAACATGATCCTGAACAGCTTCTACCACCAAGCCATAAGACCACTAAATTGTTAACCAAATTGCAACCCGGACTATCTGCATTGAAGACCCTTTGCACTAACTCTTTTGACTCATCACATAGAGTGTATGCTGCTGCAACTGCTTATTATTGATCCTAGTCACTTTACCCCTACCTGTACGTACATATCTACCGCAATTATCTCGTACCCCTGCACATTGACTCTGTACTATTAAACCTGTTTATATAGCCACGTTATCATTTCTCATTGTATACTTATTCATCATCATTATCTTTTTCTGTTTTTCTCTCTGCATTGTTGGGAAGGGCCCGTAAGCATTTCACTGTTAGGCTACAACTGTTGTTTACAAAGCAAGTGACAAATAACGTTTGATTACATTTTTTTATTTGACAAATCGTACAACTTAAATTACTTACTATGAACAGGGGGGGGAAAAAGTTTGGTCGAAATCGGATGTAAGTTACTATATTTATTGAATATTATATGATTCCTTTAAATTAAAATGGCCAATTTGGGTGCAATAAATTTGATTCATTTCTCAGAAATTATATTTCAACCAAATAATGTTTCAGGAATGCTAATCTTATATGTTTCTAACTACATAAACTATTTCAGAACAATCTGAGATGGTGGGTGTCATGGCTGGTTGAAATGACATGGAATGACCCATGTGTGAGATACACACCCAGACAGTGTGTAGATGATGATGAGGAAAACCCTTCATAGGCTTACACTCTAATTTCAGGGTTAGAGGGTTTCGCAAATGGAAAAAAACACCCTTCTCCTATTTTATACAATATAAATGCAATATAAATATAGCAGTATGATTAATATTCTATACGCCGTTACTGTATCCTCTCTGCAGCTACTGTAACCTTGTAGCCTCGCCTTACCAGATTCCCCATACAGACAACACTCTGAATCATTTAGCTGTTGATTGGAAAATATATTGGCGAGGCTGGAGGAGGATGATAGGGGTTGTAATTTGGGGAGCTGATGCACATTGAGGAGCAAGCTAATGCAGATGTCATTGTGAACGGACAGAGGTAAACATGGGTAGTGTTCAGTAGAGAGAAAATGGTTTAATAAAGAATGAAATGGGGACGCACTACCTGAATAGTCTTATAAAAAAAAAGACTTTTTCATGTTTCATGGCTTTTTCATGTTTAATATATTAGCAATTCAACCCTTTATACTCTTATTCATTACACTTTGATAGTATGCTGATCAGTCTTTGATTTTGCATGTGCACTACTACCCCTCATAAATAGCATAGTGTACTATCAGAGTGTGCCAGTTCAGATGACTTGCAGTATTCTGCCTTGTCCTTGTCTGGTTCACCTCAGTGTGCCCTGCTCGACTAACCCCTACTGCTGCTTGGAATGCATTTTCATTCTTATTACATCCATTTCCCCTGGACTCCTTGAGAGCTTCCAGAAGTGGTACTGTTGTGTACTGTTGTAAACTGTACTGTGCTAGATGAAATGGGTTTGTGTGCAAGCTTTTGTCTGTGTGTGTCTGTGTGTGTCTGTGTGTGTGTGTGTGTGTGTGTCTGTGTGTGTGTGTGTGTGTCCTCGCAGAACAGGTCAATGTCACCGGATCATTAGAAATAACATTCTTTATCTACCAGGTTTTGTAGCTACACTTGACAAGGGGGACTATTGTCAAATGAATCAAGGTGTACGGTGCATGTTGGAACAAATAACCCCATTACTTCCCAGAGTGATTGAGAGATTGCGCTGTGAGACTCTACTGTATTAATAATTAAAAACAGTGATGCTGTTGTCAAAGTTCATAAATCAAATCTCACAGCCAGGAGAAGGACAGAGACGGAAAGAGCTCTCTTGTGAATTGTATACCCTTCACACCATTACCTTGTTGTGTGGAATACAGAGAAGTTACATTGTGACCTTTCAGTTTGTGATGTTAACTACGACTTCTTCTACTTCTCTTGTAACAAATACAGTATGTCCTTTCCTATAATTTTGCTCAAAATATATTACTTAAAAGATAATTTACTAAATTAGACATAGTTATGCTAATGTTCCATACAATTTAGACATGGGAGTTTCTGTTTTTCCTAAGGAACTGTATAATAACAAACATTATATTTTTAGAAACCAAATGAACTTGCCCCACCTCAACCCAACTAGTAAATACATGTGCATCTTGTAAGTGGGTGTGGAGAGAGAAAAAGTGTGTGTGTGTGTGTGTGTGTGTGTGTGTGTGTGTGTGTGTGTGTGTGTGTGTGTGTGTGTGTGTGTGTGTGTGTGTGTGTGTGTGTGTGTGTGTGTGTGTGTGAACCTGTGAACCTTTCGTGAGTGTATATAGCCACTGTACTCAGGACACTATGGCACCCAAGTGATAAATTGTTGACAACCTGCAGTAATTACTGATCTAGGATCAGATAGCTACAGAGAGCATGTTCAGCAGAGATAGATGAAACCCAAGATTGTTTTCAATCTACTGGCTCATCACTAATAATACAGTGTCCCTGTTGATCAGTGCACAACTCTGTTCAAACCCAGGATAGATAATTGGGCTCAATCTTCTCTGGGTGCAGCGCTTATTTGAAAGGAGAGATTCACCATAAGAAACCTGCTGCTGGTGACTTTCAAGTCCTGTTATCGCTGTGCCAAGAGTCACATATTTTATATATGACAGCAATGAGCAATGGTATCTTTGTGAATAAATGTAAATAATTGATTGGGTGTTTGTGTATCGCTGTGGGTGACTGTTGTCTGTATTTTAAAATGGAAACAAATCATTCCCTTTCATATGATTGAATGACTCATGTATATGATGTGAATGGGGGTATTTTGTTTTGTATTCATTAGTGATTTAATTGACATAGGAAATCAAAACGATAATTTATGAGCAATTAGCAGCTTTTATTTCTGCAGCTGCTTGTCCTCTTAGACCGTGTCATGTGTTTGCTAGAGCAGTGTTTCCCAATCCTAGTCCTGGGGACCCCAAAGGGTGCAATGTTTGTTTTTTCCCTTGCACTAAACACCTAATTCAAATACTGTAATCAAAGGCTTGATGGTTTGTTAATTATTTGAATCAGGTGTCTAGTGCTAGGGTAACAACAAAAATGTACACCCTTTGAGGTCCCCAGGACTAGGATTGGGAAACGCCGCACTAGAGCTGTCCAACTGAGCTGTTAGCCAACCTGAACATGACTTCCTCCAAAGGTCTCACATGTCCTTTGGCTGTTTGCCCCTCACATTGTCATCTTTGGTTAGCTCAAAGCAAGACAGATAATATTCTGTCTATTCTATTCTATTCCATCAATCATTGAATTGGATCAAACCTAGCTAAACTTGCTAAAAAATACTGTAGTTTAAATCAGAAGTGCACCTTTGAACTTAATAATTATAATAACGTAAGTGCTTCACATTCAAGGCCTAAATATAATTGCACTTTAGATAGCTATTAACGGTGATTACTTTCTACCACAGCGTCTTATTATACCTCATTGCCCGTCATAGCCCTGCATGAGAACAGTGCTTCAGATGTATTTTAAACATGTCTGAAGCCCTGATAGTTATTTCTGTTGCAGTGCGTCAGTCAGTCACCTCCTCAGAGGCTGCAGTCTATCCCAGTTTCATAACAAACCTCCAATCAGCCATTCATTACCGGCAGAGGAACCCAGGTGAGTCCACTCCCATCCAATCAATGACTCTAATTAATCAATTTAGAACCCAGGGCTTGTGGGTAATCAGCTGAGTGCTGCAGCCCCTCAACTGATGTTGTTCTCTACATCTGTCTCTGTTCTAGGGGAAAGCTGCTGTGCATTGCTGATAGGGTAGGCTGAAATAGCTACGGAATTGGGATTGAAGTGGAATTAGACTGTTTGAACTTTTTGAATTGGAATTGCATAACATGCTGACCACACCGCTCGTGTCGCATGCCCGAGCGTTGCAAAATAAATGTACACATACTTGTTATTCAATCATTGCACCCCCACTGCTCGCGCGCGCCAACGAGCGTCTGCATTGCCAAGCGCTAAAAAAGAAGTCAGTTCTATTTGTGATGCTGAATCCGGTGCAACAGCAAGCTAGCTAAATAGGACAAATTAGCTAGCAAGTGCAAGCTAGCTAGCTAAATTGCCATAAATGTTTAATGCTTTTCGACCTGACCCCAAATTAATATAATTGGTTCAGTGTTTGTTTTGATATTTCAACCTGCGTGTCATGATCGGGCTTGGTGCAGGGGACAAAATCAATTTGCGCACAATGCCGCACGCACGCGCGCGCGCGCGTCTGGTTTGGGCATGGTGTAAGAATTGTAAAAACATTTAATCATTGAATTCAATTGGAATTCAGTATTTTTACATTTCCAAGATAATAGAATTAATGCACATAGTTAAAAAAATGTACTGTATGATTTGTTTTTAATCATTTCTACCAGTGTCCCTATATTTCCAGTATAGCTAGGTTGTCTGAACAGTGAGATGATCAGCCTGAAAGCCTGACGGAATTCAATTCTAATTGGAATTTGTGAAATTGTTGAGTATAATATTGAATTGGGAATTTAATTATTGGAATTTGCCTAACATTGGAATTCAGAGGAATTGAATTATCACTGAATTCGAAGACTGACCTGGAATTGGAATTGAATTAAATGGAAATTACAGAAAGAGAGAATTTAATTTTTGTGGAATTGACCCCAACCATGATGGGGAGAGTTTAGTTTTGTGAGAGACATTATCGTTTTGTCTCTGCAGACGCTCAGTGACAACTTGTGAATTTCACCGTTTTAGCATTATGTTTAGAAAGCCCCAGGTTAGAATCACTCGGCTGGCAAGGGAGCAGATGTGTTGGAGAGACATGCTCAAATGGAAGAAGTGAAACAAATGCTTGTTAAATACCCCTCTGGCTCATTAGCTGCAGCATCAGTTGTACAGTATAGTTATTTACGTGTTACTTTTACAGTACCTCTAGAATAAGCATCTCCACCTGTACAAAAGATAACAAAAGAAGACTAGCTAGAGTAAATGGTATATACTGTAGGCATTATACGAACATATAGCACACAAATGAATCACTTTTTTCCAAACGCGTCTCTCTCTGAAGGACATCCTGAGACATCTGTGTTTCATATTCAAATCATATTCTAGTTGTATCTATATGCTGAGGAAGATCTATCATTAGAGGGAGGGAGAGTGGCTCACTACTATATGCTCATGGATTCACTACAACACTCAACCAATTTCCATTGTTAACTTCACACAGGCCAGAACAGGCCATAATGTAAGAAAGGACACAAAGTCACCTTCATGTACTATTATTTTATATTCGCTTCAAATTAGAGACATTTGCGATTTTATGTCACGCATGTACGGTAGAGAGAATCGCTGATAATGAGTATAGCTATATGATATATGACTATACCTAGTAAGCCAAGTGTTGGTCATATCAATACCAAAATCATAATTACATCTAAAATGTCACAAAGGAGGAATGCAAAGAAAACTGTTATATAATTAAACCAATCAACAGGCTAATCAGTGGACCCCATTACCCTGTAGTAATTACCAACTGCTCTAATGGTCATACTGACCTTGGTCATATGCACACATACACAAACGCACAGGTGTACATAATACACTGAGACAGATAGAGATACTTTGACATTCATTCGTGTGGGCTTTATTAACCTTGTATAGAAAGAGAGCAACATGATTCATTAATCAGAGCCCTTCAGCAGTCATTAAAATGTGTAGACTGAAAAAAGAAAGAGGGAGGAGAGAGTTTGTGGATGAAGCCAATCAAACATATACGGTAAGACTGATCAACTCTGACTTCTGTCCATATTACAAAAATCTAAGTACAATATTAACCTCACTTGAATTAATTCCATTCAAGTCACACAGAGCAATGATAACCTATTCACCGTACCATTTGAGCCTATGAATGTCAAGTATGTAATATGCATCAGAAACATGTTAGACATTATAACATGGCTAAAGAGTGGATGTCTCTCTCTCCCCCTTTACAGTTGATGTATTTGATGAAACGTGAGCAGCTCAATTCTCTTACTGACATAGAGGCCTCTGCTTCTCTCTGCAGCTCAGTGCTTAATAGATGAATCAAAGAGATTGATTGAAACCCACTCACCTGGCCCCTGAAGGCCCCCTGGGCTCAAATCACTGACTGAAAGGTAACAACCCTGACAAGCAGCAGTTGTTCAAGTTACCATGCGCCTGATTGAATGGTGGTCTCAATCTCTCAGAGGAGAGCCAGGCCAAGTTGAAAATACATGGTAGAGAAAAAGAGGGAGATGTAGGAGAGAGTGGGAGAGAGTGGGAGGGAGGGCGAGAGGAAGAGGAAGAGAGAAAGAGGGTGAGGGAGGGAGGGATGAAAAGAAAAAGAGAGGGTGATGCAGGAGCGAGGGGGAGGGAGGGCGTGAGGACAGAGAAGGTGAATGGCAAATAGGAAAGCATTGGAGGGTCGTTGGATCAAGGCCAATAACAATCCTTAGGCTCTGAACATTGATTCAAAACAGCGTCTTCCTTACAACTCACATTGAATTCTAACCCATAGGCCTAAATATGTATTAAGAGACATGTTGAGAGAGGTGCGTTGCTACTCATTATCCCAGTCAGAAAGGAACTTATATTCACACTCTCACTGAAAAATGCTTCCCAATGCGTTTTTCCCCTGCGGAAATAATGCACCTATATGCATTTATTTCCCGGTGAGAAATCTATTCTTATGTAGAAGACACAGAGTGGCCACTCTTTCTCTGTTTGTCTCAGTGGCTGTGTGTGTGCTTGGTTTTCACTTCAAAAGACTGTCTCTAGATGGACTTTTATTATCAGTCCTTCTTGGAATATGTCTGAAATGCCACCCTGTTCTGTATATATACTACCGTTCAAGAGTTTGGGGTCACTTAGAAATGTCCTTGTTTTTTAAAGAAAAGCTCATTTTTTGTCCATTAAAATAACATCAAATTGATCAGAAATACAGTGTAGACATTGCTAATGTTGTAAATGACTATTGTAGCTGGAAACGGCAGATTCTTTATGGAATATCTACATAGGCGTACAGAGGCCCATTATCATCAACCATCACTGTTGTGCTCCAATTCCAATTAGCTAAGCCAAGTTTATCATTTTAAAAGGCTAATTGATCATTAGAAAACCCTTTTGCAATTATGTTAGCACAGCTGAAAACTGTTGTGCTGATTAAAGAAGCAATAAACTGTCCTTCTTTAGACTAGTTGAGTATCTGGAGCATCGGCATTTGTGGGTTCGATTACAGGCTCAAAATGGCCAGATACAAAGAACTTTAATCTGGAACTCGTATGTCTATTCTTGTTCTGAGAAATGAAATTGCCAAGAAACTGAAGATTTTGTAGAACGCTTTGTACTACTCCCTTCACAGAACAGCGCAAACTGTCTCTAACCAGAATAGAAAGAGGAGTGGGAGGCCCCGGTGCACAACTGAGCAAGAGGACAAGTACATTAGAGTGTCTAGTTTGAGAAACAGACGTCTCACAAGTCCTCAACTGGCAGCTTCATTAAATAGTACCTGCAAAACACCAGTCTCAACAGTGAAGAGGCAACTCCGGGATGCTGCCTTCTAGGCAGAGTTCCTTTGTCCAGTGTCTGTGTTCTTTTGCCTATCTTAATCTTAAATTTTTATTGGCCAGTCTGAGATATGGCTTTTTCCAGTTGAGGACTTGTGCAAAAGGGTTTTCTAATGATCAATTAGCCTTTTAAAATTATCAACTTGGATTAGCTAACACAACGTGCCATTGGAACACAGGAGTGATGGTTGCTGATAATGGGCCTCTGTACGCCTATTTGGATATTCCATAAAAAATCTGCCATTTCCAGCTCAATAGTCCAACTTTAACAATGTCTACACTGTATTTCTGATCAATTTGATGTTATTTTAATTGACAAAAAACATGCTTTTCTTTCCAAAACAAGGACATTTCTCAGTGACCCCAAACTTTTGAACGGCAGTTTATGTCGTGCACTCCTTTTTGCCTGAGCCCTTTGTGGTGCACTATAAAGGGAATAGGATGCCATTTTAGATTAGCCTCTGGTCTCAGTGTGGACGTGTCATTTTTCAGCTCATCTTCCTGATTCTCCATGCTGGTAAATCCAAAGAGGAGGCAGAGTGAATGACAATCAGGCTCCATCCTCTCCTCCAGTTCTCACACTGGCAGCACATACTTGATCAATGCAGTCGAGGTGATTTATTTCATATTTCTCATCGGAACATGATCAAAGTGTTACTCAAGTGTTTTGGCTTGCACCTGCCTCTGTACTTATTTCGGTTTTATTCTACAATAACCTGGAATAACTTGGCTTATAGCTAGCCCCCCTTATATCAAGGGTTTCTTGAAGAAAATAGACTTAATCCTGTTCCATTCCATCCATGTAGCTAACAGAGACAGACAGCATGGCCGGTTACACCATGTCCACTGGCCAGCCAGCACAGACAAACAGAGACAGTCAATGGCTTTTCCCAAATGGCACCACATTCCCTATAAATTGCATTACTTTTGACCAGAGTTCTATGGGCCCTGGTTTAAAAGTAGTGCACTAACTAGGAAATAGGGTGCTGTTTGGGATGAAGCCACAGAGAAACAGCCATAAAGAATGGGTCATTTAAAAATAGGCACATCTTCCTGGAACAATGAGATGATAAGCCAAATATTCCATCAGTTGGTTAGACTACAGGGACAGCTGGGAGGGAGAGGGATGGAGGGATGGAGTATCAACCTACTACAGTTGGGTCTTATTGAGGAACAAACATTTTATGAATTAAACATTTAATTAATTTATGAAATTATAGGTTTTGGGCTTTGTAAATATCTATTTTAACCTGGATATAATGAAGCTACTACAGTACAGTAAATCTAAGAAATTTAGTCTTAGTTGTGTTCCCAGGTTGCGTGTATCTAAGTTTCAACTTCATTTAACCAATCACAACCCATGTTCTACATGAGGATCAGTGAGTGCACTGATGCAGGAACTTTGTTGGCCTCCACGCAAGGCCACATCTTAGACCAGGTGCCACCTCCACGCAAGGCCACATCTTAGACCAGGTGCCACCTCCACGCAAGGCCACATCTTAGACCAGGTGCCACCTCTCATTGACCTGTCACACCTGAAAATGGGTATACATATGGTTTAGAGTCGCAAAATCCTCTGAGAGAGTTACCCATTCCCCTCACGTAAATCTGCTTTACAGGGTTGTTTGTTATTGTGATTTTATGTATTTACCACTAAATGGTAGAGAGACATTTATCCAAACTCCTGTTTGGGTCAAAAGGCTTATTTGCTTCCGGATACAAGTTAATCAAATTCATAACGAGGACTGACAGATAATTCATATTAATCATACAAGATTAAAGAGGGCCTCGGCACTTGTCTTAATTAATAGTGAAGTGACAATGTCATTTTCGTGTGTACCGTTGGCGAGAGAGGGTTCTACAATGACCCCTGTAGCTAGAGCTTTGTCAACGGGTGAGCTATCTAAATGTGTTTTATGGACACAATTTGCTGTCAGGCAGGCACACGGGCGGGCGTGCTGGGAAGTGGGGAATAGAAATACTTTAGCTGAATATCAGCTTCCACCGGCTGCATATGTGGTCTCAGAGTTTCATATTTAGTATTAAGTTTTATTAGTCAGTTGAGTGGTATCTGTTTCAGAGAAAAGGGATAGCCTCAGCGTTTGCCTTTCATGTTCCCTCCCTGCGGTTTTCCCATTACCATTATTCATGTAGATGCTCCATTGTTTATTGATTACGGCCTCATCAATTGTGAAAGAGTATAGCGGCGGAGCAGGCCTAAAAGCCGCCTCAAATAGATTAAGGCTGGCAAGCCGAGAGCAGTGCGTGCACTGGCTACCACAGAAGACCCCCCACCCTTCTCCCCCTCCGGATGGGTTATTTGGAACACTCTGCAGAGACCATGCATCTTCACAAAATGAAATTAACAAAACACAGGCGCTGAGAAAGACACACAAAGATGCACACACACAAGCATGAAAGCTTCCAGTCACACAACACACAGTCACGTCACAGCTGTTGCCCCTCATTCCCTGTTCCGTGGTTTTCAATTCAAATGTAATATGGTTATTATGATGATGTCTTTTGATCATGCTTGGTAGCGCCTACAGATAATTGAGTTGTTTAGATTACAGAAAACATCTCTCTCCATTCTATTATCAACCAGACTGCTGCCTGCCAGTGGTGCTCATGTAGTCAAACAGACCCCAGTTTCTTATACGTGTGTGTGTGTGCGCGTTGTGCCTGAGTGCGTCCGTACATGCGTGTGTGTGTTGTCGTCACACTGATGAGAATAAGGTAGGAATGGTAATGCGGCAGCAGGAAGAGGGGAGTCCAGGTCATTTGTCTTTGTTGGGCGTGGTGATGCCTTGTTATATATCACAGAAAAGATGAATGCAGTTAATAGACTGTGACACAACCATTAACTACAGCTGTTATAGAAGTGTAATGGAATCAAACACAGCCATTTCTCCCCACGGCGCAGCACAGCATGACACACACACACACACACACACACACACACACACACACACACACACACACACACACACACACACACACACACACACACACACACACACACAGAGAGAGAGACACACACACACACACACACACACACACACACACACACACACACACACACACACACACACACACACACACACACACACACACACACACACACACACACACACACAGAGAGAGAGACACACACACACACACACACACACACACACACACACACACACACACACACACACACGCACACACACACACACACACACACACACACACACACACACACAGAGAGAGAGAGAGACACACACACACACACAGAGAGAGAGACACACACACACACACACAGAGAGAGAGACACACACACACACACACACACAGAGAGAGACACACACAGAGAGACACACACAGGTAAATGTTTGTTAAGGATCATCCACCCGGCCCAGCATTCAGTGGGCACCCGTCTTCTCTCTTTTCCCTGTTTTCTCTTTCTCTCTCTCTCTCTCTCTCTCTCTCTCTCTCTCTCTCTTTCTCTTTCTCTTTCTCTTTCTCTTTCTCTCTCTCATGATGATCCTTGAACTCAGGGCCTGCGTTATGGGCGGGCCTTAGGGGGCCTGGGCCGTCCTACCGTACCTCCTTGCCCGACCCCCCCCCCCCCCCCCCCCCCCCCCCCAAAAAAGAAAGACGCATCAATCTCAGATAAAGCATGTGAGCGAGATAAACAGCGCCCCTCTGTCTCAGTATGTGTAGCCCATGTATCTGAAGCTGTATGGACAAAAAGTGTATGGCATTTCATACAGTTTATTAGGTACACTGATCTAGTACTGGGTCGGACCCCCCTTTGCCTCCAGAACAATTCATTCAATTAAATTGGTATCAAGGGACTTAACGTGTGCCAGGAAAACATTCCCCACGCCATTACCATTGACATCAGGCAGGATGGGGCCATGGACTCATGCTGCTTACGCCATATCATGATGTAACAGGAACCAGGATTTGTTGGACCAGGCAATGTTTTTCCACTCCTTAATTGTCCAGTGTTGGTGATTGTGTGCCCACTGGAGCCGCTTCTTCTTGTTTTTAGCTGACAGGAGTGGAACCCAGTGTGGTAGTCTGATGCAATAGCCCATCAGTGACAATGACCGACGAGTTGTGAGTTCCAAGATGCCGTTCTGCACACCACTGTTATTTGCCTGTTTGTGGCCCGCATGTTAGCTTGCACGATTCTTGCGATTCTCCTTCGACCTCTCATCAACAAGATGTTTTCGCCCACAGGACTGCCACTGACTGGAGGTTTTTTGTTTGTCGCACCATTCTCAGTAAACCCTAGACACTGTCGTGCGTGAAACTGTAACCAGCGCACCTAGCACCGACGATCATACCACGTTCAAAGTTGCTTAGGTCACTTGTTTGCCCATTTTAATGTTGAAACGAACAGAAACTGAATGCCTGTCTGCCTGTTTTATATAGCAAGTCATGGCCACCATTTTCGTGAACGGGGTGGAGTACCTAATAAACTCAGATGCTTTCTTCGGTGAGATAGGGTTTCCACTAGTTACCACAGCAACAAACTCCAAATCGGCTGTCATAAAAAATCATGAAAACAAAAATGTGATTTTTGGTCTTAATTTAATGTTCATGTTAGGCATAAGGTTGGCAGTGTGGTTCGGGTTAGGTTTAAAATCACATGTTAAGAAGATAAATTGTAGAAATAGGGGTTTTATGACTTTGTGGCACAGTGGTAACTCTTGACGACCATAGTTTCAGCCACTTGTGAATTGAAAGTAGCGTGGGGGGAGCGGCGTGAAAATATTTCTGGAAAATGTATTCGAACAAATTCTAAATAAATTATTGAATTGCTACAAAAATTCGATGAAAATGATAGAATGACAAATGAAATAAATATGTAGGCTATAGCTGTAACAATACAGAGGCGGATGCAAGATGCAAGCAACGATGGTTTTAATGAATACAGTTTACAGCAGCAACAGGACAGACAGACTGTACTCAGACGGAATCCGACCCAGGGACTACGGCGCATATACCGCAGATAGCGTGCTGAGAAATCCAGGGGAATGTGTCCGGATGGGTAGGAAGAAGCACAGAAGATAATCCACACAAGGGCGGTGAGAGAAAGAGACCAGACACACGACACAACCTCAGGGAAGTAACACTGATCTGACAACAAGAAACACTGGTTACAGAACATATAAAGGGAAGATAAGTGATTCCAGCTGGCGCAGACAATCAGGCCGAGATTGGGAACCACGCCCACACAAACACGGGAGAGAGAGAGAGAGAGAGAGAGAGAGAGAGAGAGAGAGAGAGAGAGAGAGAGAGAAAGAGAGAGAGAGAGAGGGAGGCAGTGGATACATGAACCGTGACAATACCCCCCCCCCTAGGAACGCCTCTTGGCGTTCCCAGGCGAATCTACCTGTCGATTGAAATCATCGATAAGGGAGTGATCCAGAATGTCCCTAGCAGGTACCCAACTTCTCTCCTCCGGACCGTAACCCTCCCAGTCCACCAGGTACTGGATGCCGCGTCCCCTCCTTCTAGAGTCCAAAATACGATTGACCGAAAAGGTGGGTTCCCCATCAACAAGTCGTGGCGGCGGGGGAACCGGGACCGGCGGGTTAATGCGTGCCTGAAACACAGGTTTTATTTTAGACACATGAAAGGTAGGATGAATTCTCCTATACGCCGGAGGAAGCTTGAGCCGGACCGCCACCGGACTAATGATCCTGGTGACTTTGAACGGGCCGATAAATTTGGGGGCAAGCTTGTTCGAAACGGATCGGAGTGGAATGTTCTTAGTAGAAAGCCACACTCCTTGGCCAACGACGTATACCGGAGGCTTCGACCGGCGGCGATCGGCCTTAGCCTTGGTGCGCGCCCCCACCCGGAGAAGAGTCTCACGGGCTCTGCTCCATGCGTGACGGCACCTCTGGATGAAAGCGTGAGCGGAGGGAACAGTGACCTCGGACTCCGTACTGGGAAAGATAGGTGGCTGGTAACCTAAACTACACTCAAACGGAGAGAGACCCGTGGCTGCCACTGGCAACGAATTGTGAGCGTACTCAACCATAGAGAGTTGTTGACTCCAGGAAGAGGGATTCTTAGAAACCAAACATCGCAACACTCTCTCCAAATCTTGGTTGGCCCTCTCCGCTTGACCGTTGCTCTGGGGATGAAACCCTGAAGACAGACTGACACTCGCTCCCAGTAACCTACAAAACTCTTGCCAAAACTTGGACACAAATTGGGGCCCCCTGTCAGAAACTACGTCCATAGGCAGGCCATGTAAGCGAAAGACGTGATCCACGACAGTTACCGCTGTCTCCTTGGCAGATGGTAATTTAGGCAAGGGAATAAAATGAGCCGCCTTCGAGAACCGGTCCACCACGGTCAAAACAACCGTCTTGCCCTGGGAGGGCGGGAGGGCGGTAACAAAATCTAGCGCGATGTGGGACCAGGGTCTCGAAGGGACCGACAGCGGTTGGAGTAACCCATCTGGAGGTCGATTAGAAGTCTTCCCAGTGGCACAAACCGAGCAAGCCAAGACAAAACTGTGAATGTCACGAGCCATCAGTGGCCACCAAAAGCGTTGCTTAACCAAAAAGCTAGTGCGGCTGACTCCTGGATGACACGCTACGTTGGAGCAATGCCCCCACCGAATAACATCGGACCGACACCCCTCCGGCACAAACAACCGATTAGGCGGGCAACCGGGCGGAGGCTTTACCCCTTCTAAGGCCGTTTTGACCCTCGATTCAACCTCCCATGTGAGTGTGGAGACCACTAGGGTCCCGGGTAGGATGCACTCGGGAGTGGATGGGCGTTCGGAATGGTCAAAAATGCGAGAAAGGGAATCGGGTTTGACATTCTTGGAACCCGGGCGATACGAGAGAGAGAAGTCAAAACGTCCGAAAAAGAGTGCCCACCGCGCCTGCCTGGAGTTGAGTCGCTTGGCGGTTCTGATATATTCCAAATTCTTGTGATCGGTCCAAACTATAAAAGGTACCCCCGAACCCTCTAACCAATGGCGCCACTCCTCCAGTGCTAACTTCACTGCCAACAACTCTCTGTTGCCAATGTCGTAGTTGCGTTCCGCAGGTGATAACCGATGGGACAGGAACGCGCAAGGGTGCATCTTGTCGTCAGAAGAGGAACGTTGGGAAAGTACCGCACCTACCCCCACCTCTGAAGCGTCCACCTCCACCACGAACTGACGCGAGGGATCGGGAGCTATGAGGATGGGGGCCGAAACAAAGCGGCTCTTGAGTTTGGCGAATGCAGCCTCGGCTGTATCGGACCACCTGAACGTCACTCTGGGGGAGGTTAAGGCGGTAAGAGAAGCGACTATCTGGCTAAAGTTGCGAACGAAACGCCGGTAGAAATTGGCGAATCCCAGAAACCTCTGTAGGGCCTTACGGGAATCTGGGCTTGGCCAATCCACCACAGCCTTAACCTTGTCAGGATCCATGTGAATACCTTCAGTCGAGACGATGTAACCTAGGAATGGAACGGATTGTGCATGAAAAATGCATTTCTCCGCCTTGACAAAAAGTCCATTCTCCAACAACCTCTGAAGCACTCATCTGACGTGCTGAACGTGTTCCTGGAGAGAAGAAGAAAAAATCAGTATGTCATCCAGGTAAACATATATGAACTGATCAATCATATCTCTCAGCACGTCATTGACGAGTGCCTGGAAAACCGCTGGGGAGTTGGATAGCCCAAAAGGCATGACCAAATATTCGAAGTGCCCTCTGGGGGTGTTAAACGCGGTCTTCCATTCATCCCCCCTCCTTATGCGAACCAAATGATATGCATTACGTAAATCCAACTTAGTGAACACGGATGCTCCCTGTAACCTTTCAAAGGCTGAGGACATCAACGGTAAGGGATAGGTATTCTTCACTGTGATGTTATTCAACCCACGGTAATCAATGCAAGGACGCAGAGATCCGTCCTTCTTCCCCACAAAGAAGAACCCCGCCCCCGCTGGAGAAGAGGAAGGACGAATGAATCCAGAGGCCAGAGAATCAGAGATGTATCTCTCCATAGCCTCCCTCTCAGGAACAGAGAGTGAATATAACTTGCCTTTAGGCGGAGACTCACCTGGCAATAATTCTATTGCACAGTCATAGGGACGATGCGGAGGAAGAGAAGCAGCACGGGACTTGCTGAACACCTCCTTCAGGTCGAGGTATTCAACGGGCACGTTAGACAAATCCACTGCCTCCTCTAGAAACACAGAATCAGACACAGATGAACAAGCAGACACTAAACAGGACTCAAGACACTTGTTACTCCACATGGATATAGAGTTATGACCCCAGTCAACTCTGGGGTTGTGTTGGGTGAGCCAAGGGTGGCCGAGAACTAATGGTGCAAGGGGTGAGTTCATGAGTAGAAATGATAGTGTCTCAGTGTGATTGCCAGAAGTGATGAGGGTGATAGTTTCAGTGGTGTGAGAAATGTTGGGGAGTTCTTGACCATTGAGAGCGTTGACGGATATCTTGTGCGTGAGTGAGGTGATAGGAATCTCCTTCTGGATCCGGTCCTCCAGCCCATGCAGGAACATGTCCCACTGCGCCTCCTCGTTCCACTGACACTCTGCGGCCAGAGTGCGGAATTGGATGGAGTATTCCGATACTGAACGGTCTCCTTGGCGAAGGTCAGCGAGTAGTCTGGCCGCCTCCCTACCCGCCACGGCCCGATCGAAAACCCTTCTCATCTCCTCGGAGAGTGTCTGGAAAGAGGTGCAGCATGGGTCCTGGTTCGCCCACACCGCCGTTCCCCAAAGAGCCGCTTTGCCTGATAGCAGTGTGAGTACGAATGCTACCTTAGACTGTTCACGGTTGAAGGTCCGTGGCTGCAACGAGAAATGCATGGAACATCTCGTAAGAAAAGCTCTGCAATAGTCAGGATCACCTGAATAACCCTCTGGTGTCGGTAGCCGTGGCTCTAGCTGGGAATCCGGCTCTGGCGGGGCGGGTTGAACTGCCGGTGTAGGTGGCGCAGCGAGACCCCTCAGATGTTGTAATTGTTGGGTCAGCTGGGATACCTGCGTCACAATGGCTTGTACTGCCCGACCTGTGCTGGAGATGTTCTCCTCTTGTTGATCCATTCTCGTGATACTGCGGGAAATGAATTCGGTCAGATTCGTTGAACTCGCTGCATCCATGGTGAAGGTTCAGATCATTCTGTAACAATACAGAGGCGGATGCAAGATGCAAGCAACGATGGTTTTAATGAATACAGTTTACAGCAGCAACAGGACAGACAGACTGTACTCAGACGGAATCCGACCCAGGGACTACGGCGCATATACCGCAGATAGCGTGCTGAGAAATCCAGGGGAATGTGTCCGGATGGGTAGGAAGAAGCACAGAAGATAATCCACACAAGGGCGGTGAGAGAAAGAGACCAGACACACGACACAACCTCAGGGAAGTAACACTGATCTGACAACAAGAAACACTGGTTACAGAACATATAAAGGGAAGATAAGTGATTCCAGCTGGCGCAGACAATCAGGCCGAGATTGGGAACCACGCCCACACAAACACGGGAGAGAGAGAGAGAGAGAGAGAGAGAGAGAGAGAGAGAGAGAGAGAGAGAGAGGGAGGCAGTGGATACATGAACCGTGACAATAGCAGCCTATAGGTGGGTAAATGGTGGTTTCTTCCCTGTCTTCTTTCTCTCTGGCGGTGGTGCGAATTACTAAATAACTGTAGGCGTCTGTGCAGAGGCCCGTCGGTCGGAGACTTGACCACTTCGAGAGGTCCAAATCCGACGTAACAAAAACAGCCACAGACAGAAAACTCTACCAGGCGTTGCTAAAACGGCTGTCCTCAAAACAGTTTGTTATGGACTTGGGGCTCATGTATGACGCACTTGAACTGGCTTTACTGTCCGAGTGCTTGGCTTACAGAAAGGTACCTTCTCTATTGAGTATGCAGACAAACTGATCCACTGCATGAACCTTATTTTCATACCAACAATAGCTAGGATCCAAATTCACCATGGGTCTTCCTTGATGTTCATAAAACTCCACAGACTCCCTCTTGCACAGTGGAACCCAGAATGTACAGTGCCTTCAGAAAGTATTCACACCCCTTGACTTTTTTCACATTTTGTTGTGTTATAGCCTGAATTTAAAATTGATTTAAAAAAAAAAATGTTCACACCCATATTCACACGATACCCCATAATGACAAAGTGAAAACATGTTTTTAGAATTTTTTGCAAATGTCTTGAAAATGAAATACAGATATCTCATATACATATACTTGAAGTCAGAAGTTTACATACACTTAGGTTGGAGTCATTAAAACTCATTTTTCAACCACTCCACAAATTTCTTGTAAACAAACTATAGTGTTGGCAAGTCGGGTTAGGACAGCTACTTTGTGCATGACATAAGTAATTTTTCCAACAATTGTTTACAGACATATTATTTAACTTATAATTCACCATATCACAATTCCAGTGGGTCAGAAGTTTACATACACTAAGTTGACTGTGCCTTTAAACAGCTTGGAAAATTCCAGAAAACGATGTCATGGCTTTAGAAGCTTCTGATAGGCTAATTGACATCATTTGAGTCAATTGGAGGTGTACCTGTGGATGTATTTCAAGGCCTACATTCAAACTCAGTGCCTCTTTGCTTGACATCATGGGAAAATCAAAAGAAATCAGCCAAGACCTCAGAAAAAAATTGTGGACCTCCACAAGTCTGGATCATCCTTGGGGGAAATTTCCAAATGCCTGAAGGTACCACGTTCACCTGTACAAACAATAGAATGCAAATATAAACACCATGGGACCACACAGCTGCCATACTGCTCAGGAAGGGGACGCGTTGTCTTCTAGAGATGAACGTACTTTGGTGCGAAAAGTGCAAATCAATCCCAGAACGACAGCAAAGGACCTTGTGAAGATGCTGGAGGAAACAGGTACCAAAGTATCTATATCCACAGTAAAACGAGTCCTATATCGACATAACCTGAAAGGCCACTCAGCAAGGAAGAAGCCACTGTTCCAAAACCTCCATAAAATAGCCAGACTACGGTTTGCAACTGCACATGGGGACAAAGATCATACTTTTTGGAGAAATGTCCTCCGGTCTGATGAAACAAAAATAGAACTGTTTGGCCATAATAACCATTGTTATGTTTGGAGGAAAAGGGGAGGCTTGCAAGCCAAATAACACCATCCCAACTGTGAAGTACGGGGGTGGCAGCATCATGTTGTGGGGGTGCTTTGCTGCAGGAGGGACTGGTGCACTTCACAAAATAGATGGCATCATGAGGCAGGGAAATTATGTGGATATATTGAAGCAACATCTCAAGACATCAGTCAGGAAGTTAAAGCTTGGTTGCAAATGGGTCTTCCAAATGGACAATGACCCCAAGCATACTTCCAAAGTTGTGGCAAAATGGCTTAAGGACAACAAAGTCAAGGTATTGGAGTGGCCATCACAAACCCTGACCTCAATCCTATAGAAAATTTGTGGGCAGAACTGAAAAAGCGTGTGCGAGCTAGGAGGCCTACAAACCTGACTCAGTTACACCAGCTCTGTCAGGAGGAATGGGCCAAAATTCACCCAACTTATTGTGGGAAGCTTGTGGAAGGCTACCCGAAACGTTTGACCCAAGTTAAACAATTTAAAGGCAATGCTACCAAATACTAATTGAGTGTATGTAAACTTCTGACCCACTGGGAATGTGATGAAATAAATCATTCTCTCTACTATTATTCTGACATTTCACATTCTTAAAATAAAGTGGTGATCCAAACTGACCTAAGACAGGGAATTTTTACTAGGATTAAATGTCAGGAATTGTGAAAAACTGCGTTTAAATGTATTTGGCTAAGGTGTATGTTAACTTCCGACTTCAACTGTAAGTATTCAAACCCCTGAGTTAACCCCTACAACACATTTAGCAGTGATTACAGCTGTGAGTCTTTCTGGATAAGTCTCTAAAAGCGTTGCCCCAAACATAACATAACGCTTTTTATTCAGGACATAAAGTTAATTTCCATGCCAATTTTTTGGGCAGTTTTACGTTAGTGCCTTATTGCAAACAGGATGCACGTTTAGAAATATGTGTTATTCTTTTCACTCTGTCATTTACTTTAGTACTGTGGAGTAACTATAGTGTTGTTGATCCATCCTACATTTTTCTCCGATCACAGCCATTAAACTCTAACGGTTTTAAAGTCATCATTGGCCTCATGGTGAAATACCTGAGTGTTTTCCTTCCTCTCCAGCAAATGATTTAGGAAGGATGCCTGTATCTTTGTAGTGACCGGCATAGCCATGGGAAGTAAGGGTGCTGAGGCTGCTGCAGAAGCCCCTGAAAAAGTAGCGCACTGGGCCTTTACTACTCCTGTATTAGCGTACTGATATAGCGTACTGCAAAAAAAAAATGTCTTAAAACATAATTCCACCTCGACATTGTGGGGTAACGTGTGTAGGCCAGTAACACAACATTTCAATTGTATCCATTTTAAATTCAGTCTGTAACACAACAATATGTTGAAAAAGTCAAGGGGTGTGAATACTTTCTGAATGCCCTGTATGTGACCACTTGGTTACGGTGCAGTCCTTTCAGCACCACAATTCAAATCGTTTAACATAAGCCTCATCAAGTTCTGTTGCCTGCGCCTAACAGTCGTACTAATCATTTGTTATTATTTGTATTACAAATAGAAGATGATCACTTCTCACAAGGGTGCTTGTTTAGTAAAGTTAGATCAACTCTTAATCAATGTCTCGCAAGATCACATAATGATTCCTTAGTATTTTATATAATATAACCAAACATGATAGCATATACTGTAGGCCTATAACATGTTACACTAAAAACACCTCCTCAGTAATTTCTTATCTGCAGCTGAATAGTAAAAAAACGGATCCTCGTGTGGCCAAAACTCAACAGCACGCACCATTGGGCAGGATATATGCTTTGATTGAAACAAAATATGTATTCAAGAAAGGCTAATAGTTTGTTAACACCATCTGTTTGAATTCACTCATGAAACAGTCATTCATGAAGATATACAGGAAATGCATATTCCCATAAAACGTATTGAGATCAAATGAACGGTATGCAGTGTGGACATTTCACCAGTAAAATGTGAGGAGTTGTCCTTCAGTCTGTTTTGAAATGAGGTCTACCTAATGTTGTTTGATGGTATTAAAAATAGAAAATGTTCTTGAGACAGACAATGTGTGGTCATTGGCAGACTTGCAATTGGAGGGTGCATTTCATGCATAGGCCTATTCTACTATGATATTCAATAGGCTACGTCTGGCGTTACAAACTTTGATTGAGAAATGATAACTTAATTGAAAAAATATTTTTTGTACTCCCTCACATAAACAAAATAGCAATACACCACTGGAACTGAAGGAAAATTGGAGGGTGCACACGGACGAACGTGCGAAGGTAACCTATTATTTGTTTGACAATCAGATGAAAACATGACGGTAACACATTTTTACAGTTAAATTACGTCTTTACTATAAAACCCATTAAAAATATAGAAGGTTCTGTGAAAAAAACTTGCCCCCCTATGGAAATCAAATGCCCGTCCAACTGTGCCAGCCCTACTTGGACTTCCATCTCCCCCATTTCAGAACATCAAAGCCCTGACATAAAGTAGTTCATTGTCAGTTTTTCTCCCAATGTTCTACACACATTGATGACGTTGGCTTTCATCCCTGTAACATCTTCAGAACATATATAATATAATATACAATTGTATGCATTGCATGAGTATCCCTCCTCAAGGATTTTCATAATTGTTTTAGTCCTTGTGTGTATGTTCCAGGATGAAATTACCTTATTGATTGATGAAAGCATTAATGATACCTCCTGAATTTTCAGGGGGAAAATTGAACTTGTATATTCTACTATGGAGACAGAATGTTTTTGGAAAATTGTAATTTATTTTATACAGTTAGGTTAACAGAGGTGGAATCGCGTAATATGTGTAAAGTGGTAAAAATAAATGTAGCTAGTTGTGTTAGACTTGTATAGTTAAACGATAAGTAGGCTAGTGTATCATTTTTTTTATGTGTGCACGCTTTTATCCTCCGAGAAAACAACAGTTTTAAAGGGGGTGTGGCGGATTAGGATACACCTAAGCATCCTCCGCTGGCATAGGCAATCACGGAAAGAAGAAAACTACTCCATTCAGCTATTAACAAATCAGCACTCTCCGACCACTTATCGGTTTCTGGGTCACGGAGGAGAGGAGGACAGAGTAGTCGAAGAGAGGATGGACGAGTCGAGGAGAGGACAGACTTTTACCCAATTGAGAAAAGGCCCATCTCTCTCATGATGATCCTTGAACTTCCATCTCCCCATCTCAGAACATCAAAGTCCTGAGATAAAAGTAGTCGATTGTCCGTTTTTCGCCCAATGTTCTACACACACAGCGCATCAGACAAGATCCATTGATGTCGGCTTTCATCCCTGTAACATCTCCAAAACAGATACCGTATAATTGTATGTACTGCTTGAGTATCCATCCTTGAGGATTTTCATTACTTTGTGGGTCCTTATTGATTGTTGAAAGCATTACTGCTACAGTTACTGATACAGTAATGCGTTTCAGGGGGAAAATAGAACTTGTGTACTCTCCCACAGAGACAGAAAATCATTGGAAAATGGAGATCTTTCTATTAATGTATAAAAATGACCTGCTTATATTGTACTGACACTCTGATGTCTGCAGAGATCTTTGGTGCTATGGATTGAATCCAGCCCTTACGCTGTCTCCTTAGCTCAGTGTTCTTCACTCCTGGTCGAATGCATTCACAGGGTCTAGAGCAGGGTTTTGTTCTAGCCTAACACTAACTCACAATTCAATGGCTCAACACAGCATTACTGTACAGACTGTTGTCTGGTGAAGATAAATCAAACACAAACCCTCAATCTACTGTATACTGACCTCTACTGTATCTCTTGCTGTTGTGAGAGAGAAGAGTCATTGGTCTCCAATGTACCATCCATACTGATCCTGTTCATGTTGGAGCTGCCATGTTCAGATCCTTGACCCAGGATATGCAGCAATTGCGGCACTCAAGGCAGCTAGCATTCTGGTTAGAAAACAGTCACCATTCAGGTAAGTGGTGGTAGCATTACCAGGAATGCTGAAAAATGCTTGAGTTCGAAGAAGACACACATGCTCACTCAGACGCACACACATTTACCATATCCTGTGTGCTGACAGTTGAGTTCCAGAAGCAGGCATTGTTTTTAAAAGGAGAGTAGAAACACGAAGCAGGGAGATAGGCAGCAGGCTGACAGGCAGCAGGCAGGTAAGTAGGCAGGCAGGTAGATAAGCAGGCAAGCAAGCAGGAACACTGGTAAACAGGCGGACAGACAGGCAGGTAAATAGGCAGGCAGGTAAGCAGGCAGGCAAGCAGGAACGCAAGCAGAAAGGCAGGTAAGCAGACGGTCACGCCTTGACCATAGAGACCTTTTAATCTCTATGTTGGTTAGGTCGGGGTGTGACTAGGGTGGCTCATCTAGGTGTTTATATGTCTATGTTGGCCTGTTATGGTTCCCAATCAGAGGCAGTTGTTTATCGTTGTCTCTGATTGGGGATCATATTTAGGCAGCCATTTCCCCTTTGTGCTTTGTGGGATCTTGTCTATGTATAGTTGCCTGTGAGCACTATTTCTAGCTTCACGTTTCGTTTGTTCGTTTTGTTCTTTTTGTTCTTTAAAGTTTTCTATTCCAAAATAAAGGATGGAAACATACCACGCTGCATCTTGGTCTACTCCTTTCAACGACCGTGACAGAAGATCCCACCACAAACGGACCAAGCAGAGTGGCCAGGAGGAGAAGACATCCTGGACTTGGGAGGAGATAATGGCAGGAGACGAAAGCCTTCCAAGGAAGCAGACGCAGGAAGATCAACGGTGACGGGGGGGGGGGGGGGGGGGGGCACACGGGTTGGTCGGCAAAGCCGCGGGGCGAGTCTGAGAGCGAAGAGGAATATTGGGATAGACTGAGCGAGTATTGTGAGATAGTTGAGGGGAGTGATGAGGTAGAGTGGATGTTTTGGTGTCTGGAGCAAGACAGTCGCCGTGAGGAGTGTGGGACCAGTCAGGCACATGTTTTGCGGAGATACGCAATGTGTCTCCAGTGCGCATCCACAGCCCGGTGCGTTCTGTGCCAGCTCCTCGCACTTGGCGGGCTAAAGTGAGCATCCAGCCAGGACGGGTTGTGCCGGCTCAGCGCTCCTGGTCTCCAGTACGCCTCCTCGGTCCAGGATATCCTGCGCCAGCTCTACGCACTGTGTCGCCAGTGCGCCTTCACAGTCCAGTGCATCCTGTGCCAGCGCCCCGCACTTGCCGGGCTAAAGTGAGCATCCAGCCAGGACGCGTTGTGCCAGCTCTACGCTCCAGACCTCCAGTGCGCCTCCACGGCCCAATAGATCCTGCGCCGGCCATACGTACTGTGTCTCCAGTGCACCTTCACAGCCCAGTGCGTCCTGTGCCTCCTCCCCGCACTCACCCTGAGGTGCGTGTCATCAGCCCGGTGCCACCTGTACCGGTCCCACGCATCAGGTCTCCAGTGCGCCTCCACAGTCCAGAGCTTCCGGTGACAGTTCCCAGTCCAGAGCTTCCGGCGACAGTTCCCAGTCCAGAGCTTCCGGCGACAGTTCCCAGTCCAGAGCTTCCGGCGACAGGTCCCAGTCCAGAGCTTCCGGCGACAGTTCCCAGTCCAGAGCTTCCGGCGACGTTTCACAGTCCGGAACCTCCAACGACGGTCCACGGTCCGGAAACTCCTGAGATGGTCCGCGGTCCGGAGCTTCCAGCGACGGTCTGCGGACCGGAGCCTCCAGCGGGGGTTCTCAGTCCGGAGCCTCCTGCGGGGGTTCCCAGTCCGGAACCTCCAGCGACGAACCACGGTCCGGAGTCCCCAGTGACGATCTACGGTCCGGAGTCCCCAGCGACGATCTACGGTCCGGTTCTTCCGGCGACGAGCCATGTTCCGGTTCCTCCCATGACATGTCCACGAGCGGAGTGGGTACTTCGCCCCGCACCGGAGCTGCCCCCGACGGTAGAAGCCCACCCGGACCCTCCCCTATTGAGTCAGGTTTTGCGGTCGGAGTCCGCACCTTTTGGGGGGGTACTGTCACGCCCTGACCATAGAGAGTTTTTTATTCTCTATGTTGGTTAGGTCGGGGTGTGACTAGGGTGGCTCATCTAGGTGTTTATATGTCTATGTTGGCCTGTTATGGTTCCCAATCAGAGGCAGCTGTTTATCGTTGTCTCTGATTGGGGATCATATTTAGGCAGCCATTTCCCCTTTGTGCTTTGCGGGATCTTGTCTATGTATAGTTGCCTGTGAGCACTATTTCTAGCTTCACGTTTCGTTTGTTCATTTTGTTCTTTTTGTTCTTTAAAGTTTTCTATTCCAAAATAAAGGATGGAAACATACCACGCTGCATCTTGGTCTACTCCTTTCAACGACCGTGACACAGACCCCTTTATGTATAAAAAAATATATATACAGAACCGTTCAAAAGTTTGGGGTCACTTAGAAATGTCCTTCTTTTTGTCCATGAAAATAACATCAAATTGATCAGAAATACAGTGTAGACATTGTTAATGTTGTAAAGGACTATTGTAGCTGGAAACGGCAGATTCTTTATGGAATATCTACATAGGCCCATTATCAGCAACCATCATTCCTGTGTTCCAATGGCACATTGTGTTAGCTAATCCAAGTTTATCATTTTAAAAGGCTAATTGATCATTAAAAAACTATTTTGCAATTATGTTAGCACAGCTGAAAACTGTTGTTCTGATTAAATAAGCAATAAAACTGGCCTTCTTTAGACTAGTTGAGTATCTGGAGCATCAGCATTTGTTGGTTCGATTATAGGCTCAAAATGGCCAGAAACAAATACTTTCTTCTGAAACTCATCAATCTATTCTTGGTCTGAGAAATAAAGGCTATTCCATGCGAGAAATTGCCAAGAAACTGAAGATCTCGTACAACGCTGTGTACTACTCCCTTCACAGAAAAGCGCAAACTGGCTCTAACCAGAATAGAAAGAAGAGTGGGAGGCCCCGGTGCACCACTGAGCAAGAGGACAAGTACATTAGAGTGTCCAGTTTGAGAAACAGACACGTCCTCAACTGGCCGCTTCATTAAATAGTACCCGCAAAACACCAGTCTCAACATCAACAGTGAAGAGGCGACTCCGGGGTGCTGGCCTTCTAGACAGAGTTCCTCTGTCCAGTGTCTGTGTTCTTTTGCTCATCTTAATCGTTTATTTTTATTGGCCAGTCTGAGATATGTATTTTTCTTTGCAACTCTGCCTAGAAGGCCAGCATCCCAGAGTCGCCTCTTGAGTGCATGTGCAGGAGTGTACCACAGAAGTGCCTCCAGCCTTTCGGGGGGGGGGAGTCTATGCGAGATTTGATTGTGCCCCCCCCCACACCTTGCGGGCAAAACATTTTAGTGCCCCCCTCTTGGTAGTGGAAAATTTGCTTTGCAGTGTTAAAGTTAATTTTCTGTGTAGAGAAAATGTTGGCATATTAAAACTAATTTCATGCAATTCTACTCATTTTGCCACGGGGCAGAGAGAAAATGTTGCCGTTTCAAAGGTAATATCCTGCAATTCTACACATTTTGCCATGAAGTGAAGAGAAAATGTTGCCGTTTTAAAGCAAATTTTCAGCAATTCTACACATTTTGCCATGACTTATGCCATGTTCATATGATATTTGAGTGCGAGGGACTAACAAAATCAATTGGGGTCCGCTGGACGTCAGGGCTCCTGGGCAAATGCCCTACGGGCTCGGTTGGTAGTTTGGGGATGATTGTTGGAAGGTTTAGCTAGACTAGCTTACCTAGCAATAAAAAAGAGTTAGCTGACATGGGCTAATTGAGTGACTATCAGTGACTGACATAACAAGAGGGAAACTGCTGATGTACTAGCAAAGTTAGAAATTGCACCTTGTGTCTACTTCTTCTTTTTATAGAGGTGTTATAACTAATGATGTACATCATTGCCATTAACACAGATCCCAGTATTTAGTAGAAATGAAACAGAGGGGCCGGTGTAGCCTAGCTACCCCTGTGGTCTTTCAAAGATACTCAAACAATTTTCAAGACCAGCAACTTTCAACTCTATAAAAATTGATCTGTGTGTCGTGAGAGATTTGGGACCTATTTGGGATCCCTCAGGCGTGAAATCTTTGTGAAATGGGTGTATCAATCAGAAAGATAGAGAGAGAGAGAGAGAGAAATGGAAAGGGAGAGACAGAGAGAGAGAAAACCTCTTTAATTTAGTAATTGTCTCAGCTCTCCAAACCCCCTCTAGAAGATAAGCCATGAGGGAAGACAGAGGGGAGAGGAGAGCCAGCCTGTCTCTACACCAGGCAGGATATATCACTCTTTACTAGACAGTCAGTCTACAGTCTACTCACACTATAAATATAGTCAATAATAGCACTACTGTCACAGCATTATATTTACTTATCTTCCTCCTACTCTGCAAACACTCTACGCCCTACATTATATATCCCTCGCCTATCTTCCTACTATATGATATTAATATAATAAAAATATATGAGAGTATTCATTTAAATGAACAGCCAATCAATGAGATGTCCTCAGTACACATTCCTTTCTTCTTCCTGTTCTAATGAGAGACTATGAAGCATGTTTACCACACATCCCCTCTCCGTCACCTGCAGCACCACTATCGATAATCTTTATGAAAAGAAGAAAGGGAGAGAGGGAAGGGGGGAGGAGGGAGAGAGAAAGTGAGAGAGAGGGTGAGCACCTGAGAAAGAGTGGGGGCAGAAATATAATTGCGTTCACTCCCTAGAAGACAACTCTCGACAACAGAGACAACTGAGCAACGAATCAAACAGGGGACATGTTTTTGCAGAAGCGCAATACAGGACAGTTTCTAGACCCAGATTAAACCAATTTCTGGACCACCAAAGAACCACAGCCATGGATGAGACCAGCAAGTAAATTAACAGCATAGCGCTGTATGAAAAAGGCAAAACCATTTAATTTACACTCTGGTACAGTGGCTGCTGGTTGCTTAACTATTTCCAGAATCCAGATATCTAGATCTATATTAATCTTCAGAACATATCTGTGTCCTCCTATTACAGCAGTGCTGCTAGTTGAGAAATGCCATTCTCCTTCCGTTCAGATTGAGGATCTGAACTGAAAACCCGATTACTGTAGCGTGAACGCTAGTTCAATTAGCCTTGTCTGATCCATAATGTGGCTAATTGCTGTCCTATCAGACCAAATTAAATGTGCACTACGGAGTCAGTGTGCATCATCAACCCAAATTTTATCACTTCCCTCTGAATCATCTTGACTAACGAAAGAGGGTGAGATGGAGTGGCTGGCTGGGGTGGTGACAGTAGCTGGCTGGGGTGGTGACAGTGGCGTGGGTGCGAGAGAGAAACCGTTGGTTTCTAGAACCATTATTCACTCCTCTGGGCTGGTTTGACAAAGTAGCCATAGCAACCTTTATAGGATGAGGGCTTCATTTGTCTTAATCTAAGGGGAAGGGGGTCAATATGGGACCTCTCCGGACCTCTCTCATCCTGCGCCCCCATGGTGGACGGTTTCAGCCCATTTGAACATGTGAAGATGGCTTTGTAATGGGCTTCATCCATTTGAACTGACAAACAGATTGAAAATAGATATATTTTGTACAGTGCCAAACCAAAAGCTGCAAGAGATAGCGAAATTAAAATCCGATTGAAAATAAATGCCATTTTCAAATTCTTGGAATTTAAATTGATAACCTCAACTGAAATGAAGTTAACCCCAACAATGATATGCATCCTTCTCCTCCATACATCGCTTCAGTATATGGTCATGAAACATCAGCTAACCACTACATTTCTTTTCCCAGGGCGGCCTAGCCCAAGCCATGGATGTGAACCAGTGAAGACTTTCATTATGCTGTTCATTGGAGCAGTAATATGGTAGTCTACTGGGGACATTGGCTTCTTTAGCTGCTCTAGTTGTCTGTATGGGAGGGAGGGGTCGCTGTGAAGGCACAAGCAGCCCAGAGGAATAAGAGACTGAGCAGTTAGAAGATAATATAGCAGATAACTGGGCCCCATCCCTCCTCTCATTCTTCCTCTCATCCCTCTCTTTCTACCGCTCCAGTGTTATCTTTCACTGAACGCTCAGGACAGGACAGGACTAGAAAGGGGTTTTGGACACTTTGTCGTTTTGTGTGTGTTATAACGGCTTTGTAGATGCTTTTTAACTAATGATATATGTTTATAACTGATAGCATACGCACTACATACTGTACGTATTTGATCTACTATGGCTGGTAGTGTTATAAAGCAGAGCATGGAGGACCTCACTGGGCGCAGGAGATTATAGCATCAATGACTGTTTCTAATTTCCTTCATTTCCTCTAATATAGAAGAGTCTGATTCAGACAGTCAGGAGGATACTCTATTAAGCTCAATGAGGATTAGCTGATGAAACTAAAGCTATATAAACTCTACCAGTAGGGCCTTCCATAGTCTCAATTTATTTCAGTCTATAGCTTTATTAGGGACATAATTACAAAAAAAGGATGATTTGATTGATTGATTTAAACATAGCTAATATAACTTCTGTTAGCTAAATTTAAGGCCGCGTTTAGCCATGAAAACTGACATGAATAATTCTCCCAGGGAGGCTTTTTTTTACCAGTACTAATCAAGTGGCCAGCCCTCAACCCTCCTGACAGCCAATTAAAAAAAACCTGGCAGGCGTTCATTATTAGCAAATGCAAACCTCAGACCGCAAACCTTCAGCTTCAGCTGTCATGTTACTGTACTGTACTGTACTACATGGTACTATCTCCTTCTTTCTTTCGCTCTGCTCTCCTGCACCAGCTACTAATAAGACATGGTAGCTTTAAGACATGGTACAGTACTCTCTGCTCTCCTGCACCAGCTACTAATAAGACATGGTAGCTTTAAGACATGGTACAGTACTCTCTGCTCTCCTGCACCAGCTACTAATAAGACATGGTAGCTTTAAGACATGGTACAGTACTCTCTGCTCTCCTGCTATACACCAGATAGGATTATTATTATATGCTAATTTGAAATAACATTTAGTTTTGTTTACTCTATCTGATAAGACTCAATATTCACATTACACAATGCTCAAATGATTTCAAACCCTGCCAAAAATATGCCCAAGTGTCCATTCAGATTTTGTTCTCTTCTGTTCCAGGTCATTTCTGACAAACGAAGGGAAGGACCCACCACGACCACCGGAACATGTTGAGTACTGTACATATTTGACACTACACTCTTAGAAAATAGGGTCCAAAAGGGTTAGAAAAAAAGGTGTTATCTAGAACATAAAAAGGTTCTTCGGCTGTCCCCATAGGAGAACCCTTTAAAAAACATTTTTTTGGTCCAGGTAGGATCCTTTTGGTTTCAGGTGAGGGGGTTCTACATGGAACCCAAAAGGTTTCTATATGGAACCAAAAAGGGTTCTCCCTGGAACCAAAAAGGGTTCTCCTATGGGGACAGCCAAAGAACCCTTTTGGAACCCGTGTTTGTATCTCTTAATGAAGTGTATCTGTTAAGGAAGCCACTTGTAGGGGAAATGTGCATTTCTCCTAAAGTCCAATCATCATCAAGTCATATAGGGAAAGAGATGGTGCTTGACAAAACCACAGTGCATACTATAGCATAAAGCAGTGTAGAACGTCAGGAATATGTACAGCACAGTGGGTCGCAAGTGGGTCAACTCATTCTCTTATCATAATAGCAAGGTTGATGTCGCTAACAACCATGTCTCTATTATTAACCTATTTATTTTGATTGGTTTTGAAGTTGAAGAATAAAAAGGGAACACCTAAGTAACAGGAAATTATTGGCTTACAAATGACCAGGAACCAATCAGTAATCAGTGTTCGGTTTGATGTTGCTGCAACCAATCAGTGTTCAGTTTTAACTTTGTGTGTCTGCATCCAGAAACACTGGTTCAGTTATAATAAAACCAAAATAGCCAGGACATAGTTAACACCCCTACTCTTACGATAAGTGCCATGGGATCTTTAGTGACCACAGAGTGTCAGGACACCCGTCTAACGTCCCATCCAAAAGACAACATCTTCCGCAGGGCAATGTCCCCAATCACTGCCCTGGGGCATATATATATGTTTTAACATCAGTGGAAAGACCACATCCAGCAGCATCTGGTCTCTCATCCAGGGACCAACCAAGACCAACCCTGCTTAGCTTCAGAGATAAGCCAGCAGTGCAATACAGGGTGGTATGCTGCTGAGGACTGTCAAAGTTATATGGTAGCTCATTTTTCCTCTGCAATGACAGTTCTATATAACAGTAATTCCCACATTCAATACTCCATTTATCTCTTTATACCCCCACCTCTCTCTCTCTCCAGCTCTCTCTCTCTCTCTTCATTGAAATTGGAATTCCGCTGCTGATGTGGCCACTTTTTGAAACCCGTTTAATTTTGAATCGCAGACCTTCACTTCTTCATTAGACCAATCAATAATTGGAAACTGTGGGGAATCAGTGGCGAGGCGAGTGAGAGGGAGAATGATTCATGTCAAGGTATTTCTTAATTCAACCCAGAGGTCAGTGAAGAGCAGATGTCACCTAGGTTTAGGACAAACAAATGGATGTGTTTCAAGCCTTCTTGACAGGCAGGGCCCCTCATGATCAAACGCCATCATTAACATTTCAATCTGCCACCTGGAAGATAACACAGCAGCCATTTTGAGACAGGCCAGTTAAATGTCTGGGGGAGTCAGTAATGTTGGTGATTCTTCACATTTGATCTGAATCTGGCTAGTGGTATAATCTGTAAACTGTACCGACCCTATGGGAGTGTACTCTTAATGAATGAATGTAACTTATTTTAATGTAACTTGTTTTTCTATCTGATAGTTAGTATCTGCGGGCCTACATGTTTTTCTATCAGGTCAACTGGTTGGTCAGGACAAACTCTTGGCCTTGTGTATAACGATCTCTTTTGTTCTCAACCCAAGAGAAATGATTGAATGTGCATCTGAAGAGGTACTTGAAGCTGACCAGAATTTCCATCCAGAACACACACATATTATTGCCTGATGACCCAAGCAGGACCTCGCTTGATGTATCCTTCCACCGTCACAGCTGCTTTAAATATAGACCCCCTGTTAATGGGAGGGAAAGAGAGCGTATTGCTCCCCGGGTGTTGACAGTGGGTGTAAATGAGTTATAGAGCCATTTCCCTCAGACACACCAGATCACTGGCAGGTAATTGTGAGGATGGAGAGGAGAGGAAACGCATCACAAAAGGCGGGAGAGAGAGAGAGCAAAAGAAAAGGGTGACTTGCCCGATGCAGTGTAAACCACACACACACGGACATACAGTGTCTTCAGAAAGTATTGACACCCCTTTACTTTTTCCACATTTTGTTTTGTTACAGGCTGAAATTAAAATTGATTAAACTTAGATTTTTGTGTCACGGGCCTACACACAGTACCCTATAATGTCAAAATAGAATTCTGTTTTTTGACATTTTTACAAATGAATAAAACATGAAAAGCTGAAATGTCTTTAGTCAATATTCAACTCCTTTGTTATGGCAAGCCAAAATAATTCCAGGAGTAAACGTTTGCTTAATAACAAGTCACATAATAAGTTGCATGGACTCACTGTGTGCAATAATAGTGTTTAACATGATTTTTTGATGACTCCCTCATCTTTGTACCCCACACATACAATTATCCCTCACTCGAGCAGTGCATTTCAAACACAGTCTCAACCACAAAGACCAGGGAGGTTTTTTTCCCCCCGTTTAGAAGTCAGGCTGTAACACAACAAAATGTGGATTAAGTCAAGGGGTAGGAATACTTTCTGAAGGCACTCCTCCGCTTCAAGCCCTGCTCTGTGAGTAATATAACAAACATTTCACCCACGCCTCCATCTTTTCAATGGAATCATGTCTCTGTGTGCTTGTGTGTGCCCGTGCGTGCATGTGTGTGTGTGCACAAGAAGGAGTGGGGGGGTCAGATACGATGTGAGAGGTTTATTGATGTGTACAATTATGGCTGGGGCATGGATGTAGGCTGTGAGCCATACAGAGAAGGGACAGGCTGGGGTGTGTTACTAGTGCCTCAGAGCCACAATGGACAACCAGTGGTGACAGAATCATAGCTAGGGGCATGCATCTTTATCAGTGCCTCTGAGCCACAATGGACGACTTGTGACAACAGAATCATAGCTCCTACAATTACCCCAGTTGAACAACAGGGATATCTGCAGGGCTCCCACCCCTCTCTCCGCATCCCCTGGCTGAACAATATACCCCTCAGAAATATGATAAAAAATGGGATGTATTATAATAAAAGTGGATAGTATATGTGCCCCTCCATCCATTCTCTGCTTTATGAAGTTAAAGCATGTAAGCATACAGATACAATATAGGCAGAGACAAATCTATGCATACTGCTCTCTTTCTCAGACTTGGACCTGATCTGTGAATGGAAAATACATGTTGTTATGAAGAAATGTACATAGAATTGCTGCCCCAAAGCCTTTTCTCATACCACTCGATGTTGCACAATTGAACTGTATCTTGTACTGATAGCTGGAGATATCAACTTGATGTGTTGTCATTTTAAGAAAAGGGATGGAAGGGGCTGGAAAGCCCATGTTAAGTCTTGTGTCTAATCAATCACACGTTGGGCAGCTGCCTTCTAGCTATTTCCACGGGTAGGAGATTAATACCATGGTTGAATGATTGACCAATTCTAATTCAATTAACTTTTTCAATCTGAATTAAATCTATTCAGAAGCCCCAATTTGCCTGCTTACTTGCTTTAGTTAAAAGTGGAGTGAGTAAAGAAGGACAAAGAAGGATTGCTCTAGGCTCTTGTCACAGAGAAATACAGCGTAGCAGTCCTCATCAGTTAGCCATATATCTAGTTTGTAGATTCCTTGTTTTATGTTCATTGTATTTTACCGATTTTACATCCTCTGTTCTGTTTGGGTTTTAAAGTGATTGCAATCACAAATCAAATGTATTATTCCTCAGTTGCTTTGTCCCAGCACCCAGACTGTCTGCTGAAGAATCTGAATTTAAATTCTACCTTCCTCGAAGTTCTAAAATCTACAGCATCATTACAACAGTAGATACAGTCCAGTTCTGTGACTGACAGACAGAAAACACCAGGAGAATCTTCAAAAGGTTCGCTATTTGATCCATGTAAGGAAACTTGACCTCCGATTAGCCATGATAGATGGGGTCATCTGAGTGTTTCACCAGACAGACACAGAAACAGACCAAGAAATGGACCACGGTGCATTGCTGTCCTGTCTGTCTCATTGTTATTAGCCCACATACAGACAGACATGAACTATCCAGATACCATGAAGATCAGATCAGCTACAGTCAGACCCTGGCTGTTTCTCAATTTGCCTGTTCTCGATTCCTCACATCCTATCTCCTTGCCTCCTCTGAATCGTATTGGAGTAGAAGGTCCAAGGTCCCTCCCCTCGGACCTTCTTTTCCAATGCATTTTGAGAAGGAGATGAGAAGAGGATGTGAGGAATAGAGGAAGTAGGAATTGAGAAAGAACCTCTGACCTGACATTCATCTTGAATAACAGCAGCAGCCCCATATGGACATCAAACCCCAGAATAATCTCAGAATAATCCATCAATATGTCCATCAATAGGCTGTATTCATTACCAGGCTTTAAGGATCAACCCCTCTGTTTGTATTGCACCCTGGCTGTGTCCCAAATGGCACCTGATTCCCTACATTGTGCACTACTTTTGACCAAGGCTCAAAAGTAGTAGTTTGTGATTTAAAAAAAAAAGCCTTATGACTACTTAGTCGTGTTAATTAGATTGTGGACTTCAGGTGTGAGGATTTGGTGCTTGTTGTCTTCTGAAATAAATTAGCTTGGGGATGTATTTGAGGTTAGCGTGATAGAGCAGAGACAAGTGGTGGAAATGTGTGAGGCGATGTCTGGCTACAGTATGTTTTATTCACCATGCACCTCAGCTCCTTTCTTTTGCTCTCTCTTTCTCTATCACTCTCTTCCGCTCTCTCTCTTTTCTCTCTTTCTCTCCCTCTCTCTCCCTCCCCCCTCTCTCTCTCTTCCCTCTCTCTCTCTCTCTCTCTCTCTCTCTCTCTCTCTCTCTCTCTCTCTCTCTCTCTCTCTCTCTCTCTCTCCCTCCCTCCCTCCCTCCCTCCCTCCCCTCTTCCCTCCCGGTCTGGGTGTGCCATATTTTCATTCTTGTTGTTCTGGTGGAGGTTGAGTGCTGTGCTGCTGAACGCCCAGCCAGCCTCACATTCCCCTCACGTCATCACTCTAATGCAATCAAGGCCAACCACCTGCCCCTGTTCCCACCTCCACTTAACAACAGGCCCTTTGTCTCAGCAGACACACAAAGAAACATGGCCCTGTGCCCTATCACTAGGACTCCATTTATATTTAGACAGCGCCCAACAGGTTTGTACCGGATAGCGCCCGACAGGTTTGTACCGGATAGCGCCCGACAGGTTTGTACCGGATAGCGCCCGACAGGTTTGTACCGGATAGCGCCCGACAGGTTTGTACCGGATAGCGCCCGACAGGTTTGTACCGGATAGCGCCCGACAGGTTTGTACCGGATAGCGCCCGACAGGTTTGTACCGGATAGCGCCCGACAGGTTTGTACCGGATAGCGCCCGACAGGTTTGTACCGGATAGCGCCCGACAGGTTTGTACCGGATAGCGCCCGACAGGTTTGTACCGGATAGCGCCCGACAGGTTTGTACCGGATAGCGCCCGACAGGTTTGTACCGGATAGCGCCCGACAGGTTTGTACCGGATAGCGCCCAACAGGTTTGTACCGGACAGCGCCCAACAGGTTTGTACCGGATAGCGCCCAATAGGTTTGTACCGGATAGCGCCCGACAGGTTTGTACCGGCTTTGTGTGTGTATGTGGGAAGGAGAGGTGTGTGTGTTCAAGGAGGGGGAAAAAGGGATGGATGGATGGATAGGTAGGTTGGTATATATTAGGAGGGGGCTGTTCAATAATGGTGACAGGGTGGTGGCATTAGGCGGCTTAGAGACTTAAAGGACTAGTTCACTATTTTACAACTGGATGTTACATGGTTCCTCATCCTGAAAGTAGTCTATGGACCAGGAGAAACTGTAATCCATGGTTCTGTTCTTCAAACAGTCATTCCAAACGTCAGCTAACTTTAGCCACTGCTAGCTAAAAATATATGGAAGTGATGGGGGCATGTGATCATGTTTAGAAAAAATCATGTCCAAATCACCTGAAATCAACTCCATATTTGGTTTGATGTTATTTAAAGGTGATTTGGCCATTAAAAAACCCCAACATGCTCAAAAGCCCCCACTACTTCCATCAATTTTTAGCTAGCAGTGGCTAAAGTTAGCTGAAGTTGGGAATGACTGTTTGAAGAAAACAGAACCATGGATTACAGTTTCTCCTGGTCCATAGACTACTTTCAGGGTGACATCAAGTTGTAAAATAGTGAACTAGTCCTTTAAGTCCTATGGGAAATAAGAGCAGACTGGCTCTGTGGAATGCAGAGAGAGATCAATATGCTCTTTGAATTGCAAAACACAGATAATGCTGCTTAGATATCAGCCGTCTACAAGACAAAATGTCAGTCGCCTGCCGCTGCAGTACATTTCCTATCACTGGTAATTACATTTGAAGGGTTTACATGTATCATATTTGACCCACATAAACCATACTCTCTAGTAGTTAAATGTTCAGACACATCACTAAACATACAATAAAATACCTTACCTCGTAAAATAAGTGTGAGGCACAGATTTAACAGCAGGTCAGCAGTAACATGGTTCACATCATTCTAGCATGGCATAATAAAGAAATGCTCTTAGCTGGAATAGATTCAATTCACCATACAATGTTGCCTTTTCTGCATTTACAGGGCTAACACCATTTCTTAAAAACGATTTTGGCTCACTGATTGCTGAGAGAACCCAAATGGGCTCGGAGGTGAGACTTTATTGTAATATTCCATGACACCTGATAAGGAAAAGGAGGAGAAAGAACTGCTCTCTCACGCTTTCTCTCTCTCTCTCTCTCTACGTGTTTGTTCAATAAAGCTTGTGTTCGGGGAAAAACAGCAGCAATCTCTGTCAGTTTAGCCTGAGGGAAAGTACCGCGGTGTTGAGGCTATACCACCAAAAGGTCAGTCCGTTCTGAGTCTGATGAAAACGATCTTTTCTGGTAACAGTCAGTGCCATTCAGATGGAGCTATCATCATCTTATAAAGTACAACACAGTGGCAGGGGGCGGCCCAGGAGGATTTGGTATATTGGATATTGAGATCAGTGTTAACACATCGGTTTGACCTGTTATAGGAATGAATGTAGATCGGGATATCACTGGGAATCAGTTGCCAACCTGTGTTTTCCCCCGATGTTCCCACTCTGTCTCTTATCTCTCCTCTTTTGTTCTTTATTTTGTTCCTCTCCCTCTTTCTCTCTCTGTCTCTAACCCCCCCCCCTCTCTCTCCCCTCTCTCTCTTTCTCTCTCTGTCTCTAACCCCCCCTCTCTCTCTCCCCCCCTCTCTCTTTCTCTCTCTGTCTCTACCCCCCCCCCTCTCTCCCCCTCTCTCTCTTTCTCTCTCTGTCTCTAACCCCCCCTCTCTCCCCCTCTCTCTCTTTCTCTCTCTGTCTCTAACCCCCCCTCTCTCCCCTCTCTCTCTTTCTCTCTCTGTCTCTACCCCCCCCCTCTCTCCCCCTCTCTCTCTTTCTCTCTCTGTCTCTAACCCCCCCTCTCTCCCCTCTCTCTCTTTCTCTCTCTGTCTCTAACCCCCCCTCTCTCTCCCCTCTCTCTCTTTCTCTCTCTGTCTCTAACCCCCCCTCTCTCTCCCCTATCTCTCTTTCTCTCTCTGTCTCTAACCCCCCCTCTCTCCCCTCTCTCTCTTTCTCTCTCTGTCTCTAACCCCCCCTCTCTCTCTCCCCCCCTCTCTCTTTCTCTCTCTGTCTCTACCCCCCCCCCTCTCTCCCCCTCTCTCTCTTTCTCTCTCTGTCTCTAACCCCCCCTCTCTCCCCCTCTCTCTCTTTCTCTCTCTGTCTCTAACCCCCCCTCTCTCCCCTCTCTCTCTTTCTCTCTCTGTCTCTACCCCCCCCCCTCTCTCCCCCTCTCTCTCTTTCTCTCTCTGTCTCTAACCCCCCCTCTCTCCCCTCTCTCTCTTTCTCTCTCTGTCTCTAACCCCCCCTCTCTCTCCCCTCTCTCTCTTTCTCTCTCTGTCTCTAACCCCCCCTCTCTCTCCCCTATCTCTCTTTCTCTCTCTGTCTCTAACCCCCCCTCTCTCCCCTCTCTCTCTTTCTCTCTCTGTCTCTAACCCCCCCCCTCTCTCTCCCCTCTCTCTCTTTCTCTCTCTGTCTCTAACCCCCCCTCTCTCCCCCTCTCTCTCTTTCTCTCTCTGTCGCTAACCCCCCCCTCTCTCCCCCTCTTTCTCTCTCTGTCTCTAACCCCCCCTCTCTCCCCTCTCTCTCTTTCTCTCTCTGTCTCTAACCCCCCCCCTCTCTCTTTCTCTCTCTGTCTCTAACCCCCCCCCTCTCCCCTCTCTCTCTTTCTCTCTCTGTCTCTAACCCCCCTCTCTCTCCCCTCTCTCTCTTTCTCTCTCTGTCTCTACCCCCCCTCTCTCTCCCCTCTCTCTCTTTCTCTCTCTGTCTCTAACCCCCCCCTCTCTCCCCCTCTCTCTCTTTCTCTCTCTGTCTCTAACCCCCCCCCTCTCTCCCCTCTCTCTCTTTCTCTCTCTGTCTCTAACCCCCCCTCTCTCTCCCCTCTCTCTCTTTCTCTCTCTGTCTCTAACCCCCCCTCTCTCTCCCCTCTCTCTCTTTCTCTCTCTGTCTCTACCCCCCCCCCTCTCTCCCCTCTCTCTCTTTCTCTCTCTGTCTCTAACCCCCCCTCTCTCCCCCTCTCTCTCTTTCGCTCTCTGTCTCTAACCCCCCCCTCTCTCCCCCTCTTTCTCTCTCTGTCTCTAACCCCCCCTCTCTCCCCTCTCTCTCTTTCTCTCTCTGTCTCTAACCCCCCCCCCCTCTCCCCCTCTCTCTCTTTCTCTCTCTGTCTCTAACCCCCCCCCCCCCTCTCCCCTCTCTCTCTTTCTCTCTCTGTCTCTAACCCCCTTCTCTCTCCCCTCTCTCTCTTTCTCTCTCTGTCTCTAACCCCCCCCTCTCTCCCCCCTCTCTCTTTCTCTCTCTGTCTCTAACCCCCCCCCTCTCTCCCCCTCTCTCTCTTTCTCTCTCTGTCTCTAACCCCCCCTCTCTCTCCCCTCTCTCTCTTTCTCTCTCTGTCTCTAACCCCCCCTCTCTCTCCCCTCTCTCTCTTTCTCTCTCTGTCTCTAACCCCCCCTCTCTCTCCCCTCTCTCTCTCTCTGTCTCTAACCCCCCCCCTCTCTCCCCCCTCTCTCTTTCTCTCTCTGTCTCTAACCCCCCCCTCTCTCCCCCCCTCTCTCTTTCTCTAACCCCCCCTCTCTCTCCCCCCCTCTCTCTTTCTCTCTCTGTCTCTAACCCCCCCTCTCTCTCCCCCCCTCTCTCTTTCTCTCTCTGTCTCTAACCCCCCCTCTCTCTCCCCTCTCTCTCTTTCTCTCTCTGTCTCTAACCTCGCCCCCCCCTCTCTCCCCCTCTCTCTCTTTCTCTCCCTGTCTCTAACCCCCCCCCTCATTTCATTCCTCCAGCACACTGTGTCATTGTGAGGAGAGATAACAGATCTGAGGTCTGTTAAAAATGGATCCCCGCCTAATACTGACCTATTACTGACTGAATGAGTCAGAAAGTCCCCTTCACACACACACACACAGTGCTGTAATTGAGGTTGTAAAGTGAGACAGGTCAACATGTTGTTCCATTTCAGTCGGTCGATTGGTATAACATACTATGGGGAGTCAACAACCAATCCTATTCACCTGAAGCAAACAGAAATCACACCCAATGGGCCAATGGATGCCGAGCCCGCCCTCGGAAGCCTCGCCTTCCTGGCTATGATACCGGGGGTCGGATCCATTTCCTTAATTCTTCGCTCTTCAACTCGCATGAAGGAAGAACATGCCACGCAATTTACAAACTTTTCAAGCACAGAAAGGCTACGAGATTCAGCTCTGACGTAGGTGTCTGTTAGTGGGGAGAGAGTACTTGTCCCCCTAGATGTTGTGAGTTTTCGGTCTTGGAATAGTTTTTTGTGTTTGCGAAAAGCTACTTTCTGTTCTGCTTGTGTAGCCAGTGCTTCCTTGCTTGGGTAAGATGGCCAGTCGTAGGAGTAAGTTCAAAAAGGCTAACTAGCCAAGTTGGAACCTCCAACTGTGCCCTAGGGTTAGGGTTTCATTTCACAATGAAAATTAAAAATACTCACAAGTGCTGTCCTTTTGCCAGGGGTGGAAACACGCTCAGGAGGCCTTGGTTCGGACCAGTTTGTGTGACCATTGTCTTCGGCTCGGTTCAACTTCCATTGTAGTCGGGCTGACTTTGTGAGGAAGATTGGTGGTGGGAGTTGATAGGGGTGTCATCTCAGCTGAGATGGCTCATTCCGGTTCCTCTGGCATTATTCAGAGTCCGGATTCCATTTTGTACAGTCAAAACTATGGTTATATGTAGAAACCAGACAGCATAGTTTAAATTAAGCATCTAAAATTGATAGGTCAATATATCCCTAAGCAACCAGGAGAGAGTGAGCGGTCAGTTATATACACTACATGACCAAAGGTATGTGGACACCTGCTTGTCGAACATCTCATTCCCCAATTATGGGCATAAATATGGAGTTAGTCCCCGCTGTGCTGCTATACTTTCTTTCATTCAGCCACAAGAGCATTAGTGAGATCGGGCACTGATGTTGGTCGATTAGGCCTGGCTCGCAGTCGGCATTCCAATTCATCCCAAAGGTGTTCGATGGGGTTGAGGTCAGGGCTCTTTGCAGGCCAGTCAAGTTCTTCCACATCAATCTCGACAAACCATTTCTGTATGGACCTTGCTTTGTGCACGGGGGCATTGTCATGCTGAAGCAGGAAAGGGCCTTCCCCAAATTGTTTCCACAAAGTTCGGAAGGACAGAATCGTCTAAATTGTCATTGTATGCTGTAGTGTTAAGATTTCCCTTCACTGGACGCGTAGATGTACAGGACAACAAAATGGGCCTTCTGGAAACAATGTTGCAAACTTTAGAAGATGAACTGGACCAGCAAGAAAACAGAATGAGATTAAACAAAATGAGAATATTGTACCTACCGGAAGACAAGGAAAAAGGAGACCTTTCCAGCTACGTGATCAAGCTAATATCGGAGAAGCTTGGTATGAATGTATCACCGGAGGAGCTGGAGCGATGCCATCGGATCATCGTGAAACAGAAGAAAGTTAAATATCTTTGCTTGGTAATCTTTAAGCTGTGGAACTATCAGACCAGTCAACATTCTGGAGGCACATGGGGAAAGGAGATTCAAATCCATGGCCAGTCCATTTGATTCCTCCAGGATGTGTCTGCTAAACTGAGGAAAAAACGTAAGCAATTCATTCCGATCAGGCAGTCACTGTAGGAAAAAGGAATCAAGTCTCAACTCCGATTACCGGCAGTGCTGTGGGTATGAAAAGGAACACAGAGGAAGGAGTTCCCAAGCGCTGATGAAGCCCTACACTCTTTTTTGGTTACTACATGATTCCATATGTGTTATTTCATAGTTTTGATATCTCCACTATTATTCTACAATGTAGAAAATAGTAAATATAAAGAAAAACCCTTGAATGAGTAGGTGTGTCCAAACTTTTGACTGCTACTGTATATATATATATAAAATATTGAATTTGGCCTTTACTACTATAGCTCATAGAAACGCAATGAATAACACATTCATAAATGGCAAAACAGACAGTCCAAAAATATACCATATGGAATTTTAGTTTTTTGGACACATATCCTAACCCCTTCTTTTTTGGCACATAACTACCTCCAACCTTCCATTCATTTTTTAAACCGTACTGGTTACCATCAAATGAGTCCCGTGACACTTGTGGGGGTCGTAGAGCAAAACAGAGAACACCATTGTGTTTGCGAGAATCTCCCCTTCCCATAGGGGGGTCAAACGGTTCGGATGCTACAGACAAAAGGTCGGGTGTGTCAATACTCTTAAGGAGTGTATTTAATTAACCCTCTTCTAAACACAAAGCCTCTACAGTATGTGGTAATTATGCCCTGAGGCCAGTCATCTATGGTCCAAAGCTGCTATGCTATTGCAAAACACTTATTCAGCCTAGTCTGCCTGCAGCAGCTATCAGTTTCCTCCCCCCTTCCTCCTCCCCTCCACTTTCTCTCCCTTCCTTCTCTCCCTGGTTCCCTACCCCTCCTTGTGTTTATTTATCAATTCTGTTTCTGCGGCTGGCTGCACCTAGTCTCCACACCTTTATTGTCACAGCAAACTAAAACTGCAGCAACAGGATTTGAACATTTAGTCCATAAGGATAGGCTATTAGCTGGACAACAAGTCATCTACATGAAAAGTGCAATACTGTTAATATAATATAACCGTGCGTTAATGTGGATTTTCAGTGAATTTATATAAATCACGAACTTCATCTGCAGGAAAATTCTCGGCAACAAAAGAGTGATCAAATGCAGATCCTACACCTGTATGTATGGGGTCATATGGAGCATAGGGAGGGAGAAGAGAGGCATGTTTGTGTCATATTCTGTGTGTATGTAGAGTTTATTTTGGAGTGTGGGCATCTCCAGGAATAGGTCCCGATATTGTATAGACCCCCTCTACCTCGTCCTGGCCTTGTTGTTGTTATTTTGACTTCCAGGGTTCTAAATATACTGTATGTCTGGGCAGAGAAATGATCCTGTGTCGTTGCTCTGTGGAGTCGCTGATCTGATCTTATTTTACCTCAGAAAAGCAAAGGAGTGAGAGTGTAATAACATCACAGATGTTAGGATCAATGTTATTCATTCTTTAAAACGCATTTAATTATACAATCAATCTTTTCCAACGGTGATTGATATTATCAGTGAACCCTAATCAAAGTATATTCTTTGCTGACTTTCCAGTAAAATCTTATCATGTGTCAAGTAATTTAGAAGCACTTTTGGTGGCCTTTATAAAGGCTGTTATTAGATGCTCTCTAACAAAATCAACACAGACAAAATCAAATCAAATGTTAATTGTCACTTGTTTCGTAAACAACAGGTGTAGACTAACAGTGAAATGCTTACTTATGGGTCATTTTCCAACAATGCAGAGTTAAAGATAAAGAATAAAATAACAAATAGAAATAGTGGCATGAAGAACAAATACACAGTGAATAACAATAACAAGCAAAAATAACATGGCTATACACAGGGAGTACCGAGTTTATCAGTACCGAGTTTATGTGCAGGGGTACGAGGTAATTGAGGTAGCTATGTGTATATATAGGCAGGGGTAACGTCACGAGGCAACAGGATAGATGATAGACAGTAGCAGCAGTGTGTGTGTGGGTGTGGATGTGGGTGTATGGCGTCAGTATGCATGTGTGTGCATGTTATGTGTTTTTAGGCATGTGTAGTGTGTGTGTGTGTGTGTGTGTGGGTGTGTGCATGGCGTCAGTATGCATGTGTGTGCATGTTCTGTGTGTTTAGGCATATGTAGTGTGCGTGTGTGTGTGTGTGTGTGTGTGTGTGTGTGTGTGTGTGTGTGTGTGTGTGTGTGTGTGTGTGTGTGTGTGTGTGTGTGTGTGTGTGTGTGTGTGTGTGTGTGTGTGTGTGTGTGTGTGTGTGTGTGTGTGTGTGTGTTGGGGTGTCAGTGTAAGTATGTGTGAGTGTGTGGGTAGAGTCCAGCATGTGTGCATAGTGTCAGTGCAAGAGAGTTAGTGGAAAATAGGGTCAATGCAGGTAGTCTGGGTAGCCATTTGATTAGTTATTTAGCAGTCTTGTTTAGCAGTCTTATGGCTTGGGCGTAGAAGCTGTTCAGGGTCCTGTTGGTTCCAGACTTGGTGCACTGGTACCGCTTGCCATGTGGTAGCAGAGAGAACAGTCTATGGCTTAGGTGGCTGGAGTCTTTGTCAATTTTTTGTGCCTTCCTCTGACACCGCCTGGTATAGAAGTCCTGGATGGCAGGGAGCTCGGCCACAGTGATGTACTGGGCTGTACTCACCACACTCTGTAGCGCCTTGTGGTCGGGTGCCTTGCAGTTGCTGTACCAAGCGTTGATGCAGCCAGTTAAGCTGCTCTCAATGGTGCAGCTGTAGAACTTTTTGAGGATCTGAGGGCCCGTGCCAAATCTTTTCAGCCTCTCGAGGGGGAAGAGGCACTGCCGTTCCCTCTTCACAACTGTGTGGGTGTGTGTGGACCATAAATTCACACAACTGTGTGGGTGTGTGTGGACCGTAAATTCCTTAGTGATGTGGACAACGAGGAACTTGAAGCTCTTGATGTTGATGCGGCGTGCTCACCCATCCGTTTCCTGTAGTCCACGATCAGCTACTTTGTCTTGCTGACGTTGAGGGAGAGGTTGTTGTCCTTGCACGCCACTGCCAGGTCCCTGGCTTCCTCTTTATAGGCTGCCTCATCATCGTCGGTGATCAGTCCTACCACCGCTGTGTCGTCAGCACATGATGTCGGAGTTGTGCATGGCCACAAAGTCATGGGTGAACAGGAGGAGACTAAGAACACACCAATGAAAGGCCCCGTGTTTATGGTCAACGTGGCAGATTGTTGCCTACTTTCAACGCCTGGGGGCGGCCCATCAGGAAGTCCAGGATCCAGTTGCAGAGAAAGGTGTTCAGTCCCAGGGTTCTGAGCTTGGAGGGGACTATGGTGTTGAATACTGAGCTGTAGCCAATGAACAGCGTTCTTACATAGGCAATCCTTTTGTCCAGGTGGGTGAGGGCAGTGTGGAGCGCAATAAAGATGCGCTTTCTGTGGATCTGTTGGGGCGGTATGCAAATTGTAGTTGATCCACCGTGTCTGGGATGATGGTGTTGATGTGAGCCATTACCAGCCTTTCAAAGCATTCATGGCTATATATGTAAGTTCTATGGGGCGATAGTCATTTAGGCAGGTTACCTTGGCGTGGTGGTCTGCTTGAAACAAGTTGGTATTACAGACCGGGTTAGGGGTAGGTTGAACCTTTCTGTGAAGACACTTGCCAGCTGGTCAGCGCATGCTCTGAGTACGGGTCCTGGTATTCCATCTGGCCCCTCGGCCTGTCGAATGTTAACCTTTTAAAAGGTCTTACTCCCATCGGCTAAGGAGAGCATGATCACACATTTGTCTGGAACAGCTGGTGCTCTCATGCATGGTTCAGGGTTGCTTGCCTCGAAGCGAGCATATAGCTCACACGTAGCTCATCTGGTAGGCTCATGTCACTGGGCAGCTCGCGGCTGGGTTTCCCTTTATAATCCGTGATAGTTTGCAAGCCCTGCCACATCCGTTGAGTGTCAGAGCCGGCGTGGTAGGATTCCCTCTTAGTCCTGTATTGACGCGTTGCCTGTTTGATGGCTTGTCGGAGGTTGTAGCGGGATTTTTTATAAGCATCTGGATTAGTGTCCTGCTCCTGAAAAGTGGCAGCTCTAGCCTTTAGCTCAGTGCAGATGTTGCCTGTAATCCATGGATTCTGGTTGGGGTATGTACATACGGTCACTGTGGGGAAGACATCGTTGATGCACTTATTAGTGAAGCCGGTGACTGATGTGGTGAACTCCTCAATGTTATCGGATGAATCCCGGAACATATTCAGGTCTGTGCTAACAAAACAGTCTTGTAGCTTAGCATCTGCTTCATCGGACCACTTCTGTATTGAAAGCGTCACTGGTACTTCCTGTTTGAGTTTTTGCTTGTAAGCAGGAAGCAGTAGGATAGGGTTATGGTCTGATTTGCCAAAGGGAGGGCGTTTCTGTGTGTGGAGTAAAGGTGATCTAGAATTCTGTCACCTCTAGTTGTACATGTGACATGCTGGTAAAAATGTGTTAAAACGGATTTCAGTTTCCCTGAATTAAAATCACTGGCCATGAGAAACGCAACCTCTGAATGTGCATTTTCTTTTTTGCTTATTATGGCCCTATACATCTCGTTGAGTGCGGTATTAGTGCAAGCATCGGTTTGTGACGGTAAATAGATAGCTATGAAAAATATTGATGAATTCTCTCTTGGTAAATAGTATGGTCTGCAGGTTATCATGATTAGCTCAGACTACCCATGAAAAATGGAGCATATTTATGTATTTATATATTTATTTCTACACTCAGTATTTATACTCCTTTCTGTTTATCAAACACGTTTGTGAAAAGTGTTAAATCACTGCTCCTTCGTTGTAAATCAAAGAAGGATGACAGCAAAGCTAAAATAGAGACACAGCAAATGCAGTTTTGGATGGGGCCCAAAAGTAATTAAGCGTGAGTGAGGAGGAAAGTGAGAACAAGAGAGAGATGGAAATTGAGAGAGAAGAGAGAGAGAGTGGAAGAGAGAGACATATGAACGCATTAGGTTTGAGATTTGGCCAATGCCATTAACAGCATGATATATGAAGCCAGTCAGAGCAGCTATATCCTCTCTCATACACCCACCACCCTCCAGCAGGAATAGCTTCTTGGCTTCTTCAGGGCTCTACTAACTAACTACAGCATAGCTCACCTCAGGAGGCCCCCTGTCTCTACCACCACCCACTGTCCTCCCCCTTCTCCCCTTGCCATCCACTGTCCTCCCCCTTCTCCCTCTGCCCCCTTCGCCCGTCTCCCCCATCCCATTTACCTGGCTGCTGACTGTGCATCTCATATCTCTCCTCTCAGCTCCTCTCATTTCTCTCCCACTCAGAGACAGAAAGAGAGAGCAGTGCAGGTAGTATAGCACAGCTTGTTGCCAAGGGCCCTTCTGTATTACTCTAGCTGTCTGTCTGCCTGTCCTGCAGTGTCAACTTGACCAGCTCCCATCCTCATTGTCAGCCGCAAACACAAAATGGCTGAATAAATATATATACAGTTGAGAGAGATGGCAGGCGGTGCGGCACAGCTCGGCTTCACTTTATTTAGATAATTTATTTGTTGAATGTGTGAAAAGGATGAAAGGTCAGGGTGACAAAAGAAAAGTGGTGTTCGTCAGTCATGTCATACACTGTATCCATGACCCTTCCTTCAGCCGTGTTGCGGTAAATGGGGATTAGAAGGCAGTTTTAGCATTCAACCAACCTACAGTAAATGTGACCACACAACTATGCCAAATGATGCACAATTAACTAAATGTACAGTTATGAATATAACTACTGTTCCCTGAAGGAGGGAACAAGGTATAACATACTATGGGGAGCCAACGACCAATCCTATTCACCTGAAGCAAACTGAAATCAAGCCCAACGGGCCAATGGATGCCGACCCCACCCTCGGAAGCCTCGCCTTCCTGGCTATAATACCGGGGCTTGCATCCATTTCCTCAATTCAGTACCGCTCTTCAGCGAGCCCAAACACCATGATGGAGTGAAGCCAAAATATTTTATACCTCATTCCCTTCTTCAGGGAACAGTAGTTATATTCATAACTGTATGCTCCCTTTGTCGGTCACTCGATATAACATACTATGGGGACGTACCAAACTCACGTACCAAATTCGGCTCAGATGGTACCAAACTAGGAGGCTCATGGCAGCCCAAGGGCTCCAGGCTTCTCTTACCCGAGAAACCTGAACTGTCAGAGCCTCATGAGGCCTGAACTGTCAGAGCCCAGCCAGCAGCATACCACCCTGGCTGGCTTCTGAAGCTAAGCAAAGTTGGTCCTGGTCGGTCCCTAGATGGGAGACCAGATGCTGCTGGAAGTGGAGTTGGAGGGCCAGTAGGAGGCACTCTTTCCTCAGGTCTAAAAAAATATCCCAATGCCCCAGGGCAGTGATTGGCACTGCCCTGTGTAGGGTGCCGTCTTTCGGATGGGACGTTAAACGGGTGTCCTGACTCTCTGTGGTCACTAAAGATCCCATGGCACTTATCATAAGAGTAGGGGTGTTAACCCCGGTGTCCTGGCTAAATTCCCAAGCTGTCCCTTATACAATCACGGTCACCTAATCATCCCCAGCTTACAATTGTCTCATTCATCCCTCTCCCCTGTAACTATTCCCCAGGTCGTTGCTGTAAATGAGAATGTGCTCGTATGGAGCAGTGCGTATTCCCTGTCGCACAGGACGACTTATCTTCCCAGATCTCTCAACGTGGGTGCGGATCTACTTTCCACCCCTCGGTCATGGCCCAAATATGGGACCGGTTTGGCAGGGCCAAAGTAGTGTCTTAACTATGAAGTAATTAATGTTCTTAGTTTTATCCTTTAAAAATAGACACGTAAAAAGATTTTGGGGATGAGTATGTACAGTTTCAGCATGTACCCATTGTTCCTCTTTAGTTCCTCTTTAGCGCCAAACCCACTGGCTCCAGGTCATCTATAAGTCGTTGCTAGGTAGAGCCCCGCCTTATCTGAGCTCACTGGTCACCATAGCAGCACCCACTCGCAACACGCGCTCCAGCAGGTATATTTCACTGGTCACCCCCAAAGCATATTTCTCCTTCGGCTGCCTTTCCTTCCAGTTCTCTGCTGCCAATGACTGGAACGAACTGCAAAAATCACTGAAGCTGGAGACTCATATCTCCCTCACTAGCTTTAAGCACCAGCTGTTAGAGCAGCTCACAGATCACTGCACTTGTACATAGCCAATCTGTAAATAGCCCACCCAACTACCTCATCACCATATTGTTATTTATTTTATTTATTTTGCTCCTTTGCACCCCAGTACCGCTACTTGCACACTCATCTTCTACACATCTATCACCCCAGTGCTTAACTTGCCATATTGTAATAATTTCGCCACTATGGCCAATTTATTGCCTCACCCCCCTTATCCTACCTCATTTGCACACACTGTATATAGACTTTCTCTATTGTATTATTGACTGTATGTTTGTTTATTGTTGTTGTTTGTGTGTAACGGCTTTCTTCCTGGGATGAAGGAGAGGAGGACCAAACTGCAGCGCGGCTAGTGTTAACAAGTTTAATAACAAAAAGACGATAACGTGAACACTATACAAAATACAAAATAACAAACGTGAAAACCGAGACAGTCCTATCTTGTGCAGAACACAAAGACAGGAAACAATCACCCACAAACAAACAGTGAAAACAGGCAACCTTAATATGGTTCCCAATCAGAGACAATGACAAACACCTGCCTCTGATTGAGAACCATATTAGGCCAAACAACAAACCCAACATAGAAACACAAAACATAGAATGCCCACCCAGCTCACGTCCTGACCAACTAAACAAAGACTAAACAAAGGAAATAAGGTCAGGAACGTGACAGTACCTCCCCCCCCCCCCAAGGTGCGGACTCCGGCCGCAAAACCTGAACCTATAGGGGAGGGTCTGGGTGGGCATCTGTCCACGGTGGCGGCTCTGGCGCTGGACGTGGCCCCCACCCCACCATAGTTAATCCCCCCTTCCGTGGCCTCCTCAGAATGGCGACCCTCCAAAATAACCCCACTGTACTGATGGGCGCCTCTGGACAGAGGGGCAGCTCCGGACTGAGGGGCAGCTCCGGACTGAGGGGCAGCTCCGGACTGAGGGGCAGCACCGGACTGAGGGGCAGCTCCGGACTGAGGGGCAGCTCCGGACTGAGGACCAATTCCGGCATCGCCGGCGTGACAGGCAGCTCTGGCAGCTCCTGGCTGACTGACGGCTCTGGCAGGTCTTGGCTGGCTGGCGGCTCTGGCAGGTCCTGGCTGGCTGGCGGCTCTGGCAGCTCCTGGCTGGCTGGCAGCTCTGGCAGCTCCTGGCTGACTGACGGCTCTGGCAGCTCCTGGCTAACTGACGGCTCTGGCAGGTCCTGGCTGACTGACGGCTCTGGCCGGCCCTGGCTGGCTGGCGACTCTGGCCGGTCCTGGCTGACTGACGGCTCTGGCAGCTCCTGGCTGACTGACGGCTCTGACAGCTCCTGGCTGACTGACGGCTCTGACAGCTCCTGGCTGACTGACGGCTCTGGCAGGTCCTGACTGGCGGGCGGCTCTGGCAGCTCCTGTCTGGCGGGCGGCTCTGGCGGCTCCTGACTGGCGGGCGGCTCTGGCGGCTCCTGACTGACGGACGGCTCTAGCGGCTCCTGACTGACGGACGGCTCTAGCGGCTCCTGACTGACGGACGGCTCTGAAGGCTCAGGACAGACGGGCGGCTTTGAAGGCTCAGGACAGACGGGCGGCTTTGAAGGCTCAGGACAGACGGGCGGCTTTGAAGGCTCAGGACAGACGGGCAGCTCAGATGGCGCTGGGCAGACGGGCAGCGCAGGCGGTGCTGGGCAGACGGACAGCTCAGATGGCGCTGGGCAGACGGGCAGTGCAGGCGGCACTGGGCAGACGGGCAGCGCAGGCGACGCTGGGCAGACAGGCAGCGCAGGTGGCGCTGGGCAGACAGCAGACTCTGGCCTCTGGAGACGCACAGGAGGCTTGGTGCGTGGTGCCGGAACTGGTGGTACCGGGCTGGAGACACTCACCACAGGGCGAGTGCGTGGAGGAGGAACAGGGCTCTGGAGACGCACAGGAAGCCTGGTGTGTGGTGTTGGCACTGTTGGCGGCTGGTGTTGGCGGCTAGTGTTCAACATGTTTAATAACAAAAAGACGATAACGTGAACACTATACAAAATACAAAATAACAAACGTGAAAACCGAGACAGTCCTAGCTGGTGCAGAACACAAAGACAGGAAACAATCACCCACAAACAAACAGTGAAAACAGGGAACCTTAATATGGTTCCCAATCAGAGACAATGACAAACACCTGCCTCTGATTGAGAACCATATTAGGCCAAACAACAAACCCAACATAGAAACACAAAACATAGAATGCCCACCCAGCTCACGTCCTGACCAACTAAACAAAGACTAAACAAAGGAAATAAGGTCAGGAACGTGACATTGTGTCGCACTGCTTTGCTTTATCTTGGCCAGGTCGCAGTTGTAAATGAGAACTTGTTCTCAACTAGCCTACCTGGTTAAATAAAGGTAGAAAAAAAAATTATATATAAAAATGTAACTACAGTTGAAGTCGGAAGTTTACATACACCTAGGTTGGAGTCATTAAAACTAGTTTTTCAACCACTCCACACATTTCTTGTTAACAAACTATAGTTTTGGCAATTCGGTTAGGACATCTACTTTGTGCATGACCCAAGTAATTTTTCCAACAATTGTTTACAGACAGATTATTTCACTGTATCATAATTCCAGTAGGTCAGAAGTTAACATACACTAAGTTGACTGTGCCTTTAAACAGCTTGGAAAATTCCAGAAAATGATGTCATGGCTTTAGAAGCTTCTGATAGGCTAATTGACATAATTTGAGTCAATTGGAGGTGTACCTGTGAATGTATTTCAAGTCCTACCTTCAAAGCTAGTGCCTCTTTGCTTGACATCATGGGAAAATCAGCCAAGACCTCAGCCAAGTGCAAATCAATCCCAGAATAACAGCAAAGGACCTTTTGAAGATGCTGGAGGAAACAGGTACAAAAGTATCTATATCCACAGTAAAACGAGTCCTATATCGACATAACCTGAAAGGCTGCTCAGCAAGGAAGAAGCCACTGCTCCAAAACCACCATAAAAAAGCCAGACTACGGTTTGCAACTGCACATGGGGACAAAGATTGTACATTTTGGAGAAATGTCCTCTAGTCTGAAGAAACAAAAATAGATCTGTTTGGCCATAATGACCATCGTTGTGACCATGTAATGACCATGTTTGGAGGAAAAAGGGGGAGGCTTGCAAGCCGAAGAACACCATCCCAACCGTGAAGCATAGGGGTGGCAGCATCATGTTGTGGGGGTGCTTTGCTGCAGGAGGGACTGGTGCACTTCATAAAATAGATGGCATCATGAGGAAAGACAATGATGTGGATATATTAAAGCAACATCTCAAGACATCAGTCAAGAAGTTAAAGCTTGGTTGCAAATGGGTCTTCCAAATGGACAATGACCCCAAGCGTACTTCCAAAGTTGTGGCAAAATGGCTTAAGGACAACAAAGTCAAGGTATTGGAGTGGCCATCACAAAGCCCTGACCTCAATCCTATAGTAAATTTGTGGGCATAACTGAAAAAGCGTGTGCGAGCAAGGAGGCCTACAAACCTGACTCAGTTACACCAGCTCTGTCAGGAAGAATGGGCCAAAATTCTTACTAATTATTGTGGGAAGCTTGTGGAAGGTTACCCGAAATGTTTGACCCATGTTAAACAATTTAAAGGCAATGCTGCCAAATACTAATTGAGTGTATGTAAACTTCCGACCCACTGGGAATGTGATGAAAGAAATAAAAGCTAAAATAAATAATTCTCTCTACTATTATTCTGACATTTCTCATTCTTAAAATAAAGTGGTGATCCTAACTGACCTAAGACAGGGAATTTTTACTTGGATTAATTGTCAGGAATTGTGAAAAACTGAGTTTAAATGTATTTAGCTAAGGTGTATGTAAACTTCCGACTTCAACTGTATATGTTGCAAGATAAGGCTTGGGTAGCGAGTTCATACAATTCCAAGTCTGGAATGTTAAAACCCCTCTCAGACTTAGGAAGATGTATAACTTTCCTTTTTATTCTATGATTTTTATTTGGCCATAAAAAGTCTGTTGAGATCGAGTATACTTTTTTAAAGAATGTTTTCTGTGGGGTAATTGGTATTACCGATTGATATTACTTTAGGAGCCATGCCATTCTGAAGAGGTTTATTCTTCCTGTAAGATTTATGGGAAGATTGTTCCCTTTAATTAGATCTGCTTTCAGATCTGCTGATTTAAAGCAGAGGAAGGGAGCTAAAGGGACCAAATTCGGTCTCAATTACCAATTTCCAAAGGAGATAAACGCACGTCGTAAGAGACTGTATCCGGTACAAAGACAACAAAGGATGGATGGTAGGCGTGCCTTTATCATTGTGGACAAACTCTTTATAGATGGACAGCTATTCCGAGACAGCTCCATAACACCATGGTTGTACTAAATTCTACAGGGACTTCAGATTACATAAAAGAAGGTAAGGGAACTCCCCCCTCAATTGTACAAAATAACATGGCAACTTATTGGCACCGAGCGGACCATATACACAATGGGATTGTGTGGGATTTCACATTACATCCGGCGCTGTTTCGTCCAAAGTTGATGGCAAATGCCATATTGCAAATGAGCTGTGTAACACTCCAAAATTCCTATAGTGGGCGAGTTTGTTCTATCTAAATTTTTCATAGGCCTTTTGTAACGCAAGTCAAGACCCAAGAGTAAAATTTTGAGATTTTGAAAGTTTTGGCAAAAACTTATCACCCACTTAAAAAAGTGCTTTCTGGACCGTTTTTTGAAATTCTTTCGAGTTTTATGTCAATTACCCATGTGTAAGAACTGTATGAAAATACTTTAGTCACATTTATTATCATAATTTTTTATAAATGTTTACTTGTACTTAAGGAATATGTTTTGTGCATTTGGAATGTGATTTCATAGGAAGTCAAAAGTCAAAAATGTCAAAAATTTGGAAAAAACGTATCACCCCCTTCATAGTCGAAAATAACATATTTTTTTTTAAAGGCCAAAATGAAGCAGTTAAAACTGTATTGAAAATCGTGCGTGGTAACCCAAAACATGAAACAGAATATTTTTTGACTTTTTTTGAAAACCTCCATAAATCACTCAGGCCAGCACCCATTGATTTTTGCCCGTAGTATAGTGCTCCCAGAGCGGGTATGGAAGTCTGGATGCCCCCTAAAAGCAATTTCAACCATGGCACCTGGTAACCCAAAAAACATACCAGGTGCACGAAAAGTTTGGACTTAGAATATTTTTTGAGTTTTTTGGAAAAACTCCATAAATCACTCAGGCCATTGACTCGAGAAGAAAAAACATAAAATATTTTCCAGAAAAAAAAACAATATTTTTTGACTTTTTTTGGAAACCTCCTTAAATCACTCAGGCCGGACCCCCATTGACTCGAGAAGAAAAAACAAAACAAAAATTCCAGAAGAAAAAACAGAATATTTTCTGACTTTTTTTGAAAACCTCCATAAATCACTCAGGCCAGCACACATTGATTTTTGGCCGTAGAATAGTGCTCCCAGAGCGGGTATGGAAGTCTGGATGCCCCCTAAAAGCAATTTCAACCATGGCACCTGGTAACCCCAAAAAAATACCAGGTGCACGAAAAGTTTGGACTTAGAATATTTTTTGAGTTTTTTGGAAAAACTCCATAAATCACTCAGGCCATTGACTCGAGAAGAAAAAACATAAAATATTTTCCAGAAAAAAACCCAAATTTTTTGACTTTTTTTGAAAACCTCCATAAATCACTCAGGCCAGCACCCATTGATTTTTGCCCGTAGTATAGTGCTCCCAGAGCGGGTATGGAAGTCTGGATCCCCCCTAAAAGCATTTAAGGCTCTGTGTGTCTTTAAGCACCATACTTTTTCATTCCATCCTTGCTGTGTGTGTCTGTGTGTGTGTGTGTGAGCTTTTCTTTGACATCTGTTTAGAGAAATGACTGATTTACACTTCATGAGGGTTGCCTAATCACACACTTAAAGTTTTGGAAAGATCTGACTTTTTTAACCCTTTGAAACAGCACCTATGACCCCATTTTAAGGCACTTCCGGTTGGCACAGGAAGCTATAAGTAAACACCTATCCTGATCGGGGTATGCTTTTACAGAATCCTGAGTTTTAAGTCTATACGTTAAGAACTGACTGATTTACACAGGGTTGAATGCACTATATATCACAAACTGCTGGTTGGGTATGGCAAAACACTTTTAGGGTGATTTTATCACTTCCGGTTGCTCCAGGAAGCTTAGAATCAACACAGGTAGACCTCATAGTGGCTTGATGGATTGTCATTGAAGACAGGTTCATAAGACATTCATAACCCACATAGGGTTTATTTAAAGAATGCACGTTACATTTGCATATGATTCAACAGTGAAAAACATCACATCATATTGCAAACATAACACACTGTTGAATCATATTGCAAACACACACTGTTATATTTGCAATATGATGTGTTGAATCATATTGCAAACATAACACACAGTGTTACATTTGCAATATGATGTGTTGAATCATATTGCAAACATAACACACAGTGTTACATTTGCAATATGATGTGTTGAATCATATTGCAAACATAACACACAGTGTTACATTTGCAATATGATGTGTTGAATCATATTGCAAACATAACACACAGTGTTACATTTGCAATATGATGTGTTGAATCATATTGCAAATGTAACGTGCATTCTTTAAATACTTTAGAAATACAAAATTGAACGTCCTGATGACCTCAGGATGGCCGGGCAGTGTTAGTGGTTCCTCTCCATCGCTCGTTGCGTGGAAATTTCATCATGTCGATTTTGGTGATGGAACATATTGCAAATGCACAAAAGTCAACTAGCAAGTCAGTGTCCATCAGTCAATTGGATATTGTCAGACACCAAACTGATACCATCTGACACTAAACTCACTTTTTCCAACTCCTTTAGAAGCCAACTATAACATATTTCAGAGCAGGCCCAAAATTCACAGCGCCTTCCATTTAAACCATAATAAAACAAATAATACGTAGTTATGTTCTAGCTGCGGGTCCAGTTCTCATATTATGTTTAGCCCTATGTGAGGCGACCTCGAATCCCAAGTTTCGGCTCGATAGGTCATTCGGTGCCCGAGCAATACCTTAATTGGTGCTGAAAATCCACTTTTTTCATTGCCTTGCTACGGGGTCCTTGAATGAGCAATCAAACAGGCTCGTTGGGGTCTGACTCTATGGGCCGAGCCGGTTTCAATGCACCTAGTCTTGAGACTCTGGGACTTTTCTAAATGTTGTCAGTTTCGTTGAGCTGAAAATGAATTGAAAACATAGCAAATACACGAGGCTGTTTATCGGTCTGAGAACCTTCTAGAGCCACATAACTCACCATGCACAATCAACCTGAGGTCTAGAACAGGTTTGTAATGAAGGTTTGGGATGAAGGACTGATTTACAGTTCATGAGGGTTGTCTATTCACATATATGAAGTTTTGGAAAGATTTGACATTTTTAACCCTTCGAAACAGCCCATTTGACACCAGTTATGGCACTTCCGGTTGTCACAGGAAGCTATAAATAAACACATATCATCACTGGAGTAGGCTGTTACAGAATCCTGAGTTTTAAGTCTGTATGTTAAAAATTGACTGATTTACATAGGGCTGAATGCACTATTTCTCTCAAACTGCAGGTTGGCTATGGCAAACACTTTTAGGGTGATTTAACCACTTCCGGTTGCTCCAGGAAGCTTAGAATCGACACAGGTAGACCTCATGGTGGCCTGATGGACTGACATCAAAGACAGGTTCATAAGACATTCATAACCCACATAGGCTTTAGGTTGAATTTAGAGGTGCAGTCAATGTATTCCAATGGGGAGACATTTCATTGTAAACTGTTTGATGTAAACACCTTCTTTTAACTGTTAAGGGTTAATGCCACAAGGTCAAGGTTAGGCTTGCACAGATCGGGAGGACCTTGGGATTGTTCCTGAGGTGAAATTGTGCTTCTAACCTTAACGGTTCTCTCTCTGTCTCCCAAAAGCAAATAAAATTGACATTGAGGTCAAAGGGTCATTCGTGTCCGTCTTCTTGTAACGGTCGCTGCGCTCAGACCGAGCGAGCTACGGTCAAGCGGGGCATCTCGTTGAACTCGGCACGGCCTGGAGATAATAGTAATGCCATTGCAGGCTTTGTGTGTCTTTAAGCACCGTACTTTTTCACTCCATCATAGCTTTTTGTGTGTGTGTGTGTTTGTGTGAGAGAGCTTTTCTTTGACATCTGTTTGGAGAAATGACTGATTACAGTTCATGAGGGTTGTCTAATCACACAAGTGAAGTTTTGAAAAGATCTGACCTTATTACCCTTCAAACCTGACCCTATGGCACCATTTTAAGGTACTTCCAGTTGACATAGGAAGCTGAAAGTGAACACATACCCTCCTTGGGGTAGGCTCTTATATAATATTGAGTTTTAAGTCTTTATGTTAAGAACTGACTTATTTAAAGAGGGTTAAATGAGTGTGTGTTATTTCATAAAATCATATAAAATCACAGGATTCTCGCAGAGCATCGAGACCCACTTTAAAAATGTACGTCTGAACACACTGCAACTGGATCTGTGATTTTTTTGAGAAAAAAAAATCCTCTTTGTGAACATCACCAAACGGTCAATGTACATTTTCTCTTAAATTACGATAGATAAATGGCTGGTTCTTTTTTTCCTGACACCGTATGCTTATGTACTTTGACATGAAGCGGTCAAATTAGCACCCTACTTGCGTTTTAACCCTTTAATCCCAGAAAAATGGCCATAACTCAAAAAGCGCCGAGGTCTCGACGCCATCTCGTTCGGGGCCAACTGCCCATTACTCCAAACCTACGCTCGCCGAGTTTCGTCTTCGAAATATTTTCAGTTTAGGAGAAAAGGCCGCGCTCGTTTGCCACGTGCTCGTGCGCTTGCGATACGATTTATTTTCCCTCTTGTGGGAATTTTCGAGAATGCAGAAAAAAGTCAAAAATGTGTCATTTTTATAAAACGGAAACCGAAAGTCCGAGACGTTTTTTTGGGTGACTTCCTGAAAGAGCTCTCCGCCGCCCACGGCCCGACGCCGTCCGCGATTTTCTGCGACGTCGCAAGACGTCAGGTAAGGGACCGTACATTTGCAATGGGACTTTCTTCACTAACCATACGGCTCCCGTCTCAGACTTCCCTTATGTATGTATGGGAACTGTAAAAATATCTGAACATTATGAAGTGGATATGAACACACGTACTCAACTACATGCTCGCTTACACATACAGATGTATACATACACACACACCTGATCTTGCTCTCTTTCTCTCTTTTCTCTCCCTCTCTCTCTATTGTCGAGAACTGTTTTATAATTTAATGTGTTTATTGTTTGTCTATCTTTTTATGTATTTCTCTACAAGTTTATATATGTTTATAACAAGCAAGGGGAAGATATCAGAATAGGGGCATTGGGGAATAATAACATATTGTACGGAATACATTTGTACTGTAGTGAAGCCGTCTCTAGAGTAATGCAAGGTCTCTTTCATGATCATGTGAAACGTCAATTGCTATGGAAATGCTGGGATGTATTTTTCAATTATGTTATAGGTAATTATGATGCAACTATGATGGTGATACGATATGGATTGCAATTATGAATATTAAGGCTATACGCACTACATGTTACACACATAGACAATCAAACATGCAAATTGGCAGAGTTATTATTTATTTGGACATTCCACATTATAGTCTTACTTTTATACAGACATCATACACACTCTCATTATATCATATCCAATATCATACACACCAACCTACTCAGATTTGTTCCACACATAATTTGTCTCAATTTTCTAACATCTGTGGCATTGGCTCACAAGCAAAAAGGCAAGGGAATAAAAAAAATATTGCTAGAACCTATTTCTTGAATTCTAAATATCAGACATTTGAAAGCTCTAGTTTTGACCATCATAATACCTCTGACGGCAGTAACTTTACAAGCACTAATTATGGTCAATTTAGCCTGAGAATAGTATCTAGTTATGGTAAGGGGTGAAATAAGTATAGCTAGTTATAATTGTAACGGTTTGGCAGATTATAAAAAAAGAAGATCAGTCTTTACATGGCTAACATAAAAGGAATATAAGATATACTGTTTACAGGATACTCACTCTACATCCTTAGATGAAGAAGCATGGAAAAAGGAATGGGGTGGTGAAATAATTTTCTGTCATGGACAAAGGAACTCAAAAGGTATGATGATATTAATTAACAAAAATGTTGATCTGAATGTGCAAATAATCAGGAATGATTCGCAAGGAAGATGGATCCTTTTGAATATGAAAGTGGACGAAAAAGAGATTTGGCTCATTCATCTATATGGTCCAAATCAGGATGATCCACACTTCTTCGAAAACATTTATACCAATTTATTGAATTTACAGGCAACAAATTATCTAATCATTATGGTATGAGACTATAACACAGTGTTAAGTACCTCAATGGACCGTAAAGGTAATCACTCTACAAACTATCATCACCTTGCCCTTAAGGAAATCACAAATATTATGGAAACATTAGAAATAGTGTATATTTGGAGACTAAAAAACCCTGAGCTAGTGAGATATACATGGAGGAGACTTAATCAAGCTAGTCGTCTTGACTACTTTCTTGTCTCTTTCTCTCTTGCATCAAAGGTTAAAAAAGTTTTAATAGGAGACAGAATGCGATCGGATCATCATCTAATTGGCATTCACATAACTCTCATAGATTTTCCACGTGGACGCGGATATTGGAAATTAAATCAAAGTTTACTGGAGGACAACTTATTTTTAACTAAGACAAAATCATTTATAACTGAATTTCTCCAGTATAATATAGGTTCAGCAAATCCCCTTATTGTTTGGGATACTTTTAAATGTACCTTCAGGGGTCATTCAATTCAATATTCATCAATAATAAAAAAGCAGTTTCTGGCTAAAGAAACAAGACTAACAAGGGAAATCCATGAACTAATAGTACAGGTAGATAGCAATAAAAATGATACTTCAAGAATACAAAATAAGTTAGAGGAAAAACAAAAAGAACTTGAGGAACTTATTCAAGAACAATCTAATGTAATCTATTACAAAAATAAAGCACACTGGTTGGAATATGGAGAAAAATGCACAAAATTCTTTCTGTTTCTCCAATACAGGAACGCTAACAAAAAGAATGCTGAAGACGGAGTCATCTATGATTCTCCGAATTATATTTTAAAGGGGGAAGCTAATTATTTTAGGCAGATGTTCTCTTTTCCGTCTCATCCTGTCCCACTGAATGAAGATTACGGTAAGGAATTCTTTCCAAATAATATAAAAAATTGAAAATTAACAAATGTACAGAGAGATCAGTGCGAAGGCCAAATTACAGAGGAAGAACTTTTTGAGGCTATTAAATCCTTTCAGTCTGGAAAAACCCCAGGGCTTGATGGCATACCGGTAGAGGTAAATCAAGTATTTTTTGATACACTAAAAGCTCCATTGTTAGATTGTTTTAACTACTCCTATACAAATGGTAGTCTGTCAGGTACTCAGCAGGAAGGTCTGATTTCTCTATTATTAAAACAAGACCCAGATGTCTTGATCTATCTAAAAAAAACTGGAGGCCCCTTACACTTCAATGTTGTGATGCAAAAATTAGAGCAAAATGCATAGCACTCAGAATTAAAAGGGTTTTACCAGGTATTGTTTATCCTGATCAGACAGGTTTTTTACATGGACGATACATTGGAGATAATATATGACAACTACTATAAATAATAGAACATCATGAAACATATAAGAAGCCAGGAATGGTATTTATAGCGTATTTTGAAAAGGCATTTGATAAAGTAAGACTGGATTTTATTTATAAATGCCTGGATTTGTTCAATTTCGGTAATTGTCTTATAAAAGGGGTAAAAATAATGTATAGCAACCCCAGGTGTAAAATAGTAAATAATGGCTACTTCTCAGAGAGTTTTGAATTGTCAAAAGGAGTTAAACAAGGGTGTCCGCTGTCACCATATCTATTCGTTATGGCCATCGAAATGCTAGCTATTAAAATCAGATCCAATAACAACATTAGAGGATTAGAAATCCAAGGCTTAAAAACAAAGGTGTCCATGTATGCCGATGACTCAAGTTTTATGTTAAGTCCGCAAGCTAGATCCCTGCATTGTCTCATTAAAGATCTAGATAACTTTTCTGTACTCTCTGAACTAAAACCTAATTATGATAAGTGTACAATATTACGTATTGGATCGTTAAAAAATACAACTTTTACATTACCTTGCAGCTTACCTATAAAATGGGCTGATGGTGAAGTAGACATACTTGGTATTCATATCACAAAATATATAAATAAGCTCTTCACAATGAATTTCAATAGAAAACTTGTAAAAATAGACAAGATCCTGCAGCCATGGAGAGGTAAATACCTGTCTATTTATGGAAAAATGCCCTGATTGACTCCTTAGTCATATCTCAGTTTACTCACTTACTTATGGCGCTGCCTACTCCTGATGATTCGTTTTTTCAAATCATATGAGCGAAAAATATTTCGCTTTATCTGGGACGCTAAACCAGACAAAATAAAATGAGCCTATCTATATAATGAATATGAATTGGGTGGGTTGAGATGATTAAATATAAAAGCACTAAACCTCTCACTAAAAGCTTCACTCATTCAAAAGTTGTATTTGAACCTAAATGGTTCTCAAGTAGATTAATAAGAAAAGGTTATCCATTGTTTAAAAATGGCATTTTTGCCTTTGTGCAGGTTTCCATGTCTCATTTTCGATTAATTGAAAATGATACTTTTTTCAAAGTATCTGTCTTTTTCAAACAAGCATTGCAGAGCTAGCTACAATTTCAATTTCATCCCCCTGAAAAGATAGAACAAATATTACAACAAATATTACAGCTGAACTCAAATGTGCTGGTTGATAAAATACCTGTATATATGGGAAAGATGTTTGAAAAGGGTATTTTGTTCTTAAATGATATTGTAAATTCTAATGGTAGAGTTATGTCCTTCATGGAGTTATCAGAATTGTATGGGAAGGTCTGCTCAATTCAAGAGTACAACCAATTGATTACAGCATTGCCCCAAAAATTGAGGAGGCGGGTGGCAGCGGGAGGAGGTAGGGAGCTGGTCTGTCTGCCCAATATAAAGGATCAAAACTGGCGGAGGAATAAAAATAGCATAAATAGGAAAGTATACCAGTTTCATTTGAGGACCAGGATGTTGACAACTGTGCCATACAGATTGCAAAATAGTTGGGAAGAGATTTTTGATGTACCGATTCCATGGTACAGGGTGTATGAGTTGATATATTAAACAACGCAAGATTCAAGACTTCGTGCTTTTCAGATAAAATTATTATATAGAATTCTTGCCACCAACAAAATGTTGAATATTTGGGGCATAAAATCATCAAAGCTCTGCAGATTTTGTTGTGAGGATACAGAATCAATAGACCATTTATTTTGGTATTGGCCTCAGGTAGCCTGTTTCTGGTCTCAGGTTCAGGAATGTCTGAAAATGCATAGCATTGATCTAAAATTGATCCTAGAAATAGTACTGTTAGGAGATCTGGAGAGACCGGGTCAGTCAATTACTAATATACTAATACTCTTAGTAAAAGTATTTATCTTCAACACGAAATCTGTAGATTCTATTTGATTAGATAGATTGAAATTGTACGTTAAACATCATAGCATAGTTGAAAGATATGTGTTGTGTAGAAACACGAAGTAGGTGGCCAGCAGAGATAGATGGGATGGGCTGAGGGAAGCTGAGGGTTGGTATGTGGAATTGGAGACAAGTGGGAGTGGAGTTGCTGTGTGAGAGAGAGAATGATGGTTAAAAGATAAAGGGGGAAAAAAAGTCAAAATAAAACATTATAAAAGTACATTTGAATGACACTAAGTGGCAGAGTTTTAACAACTAGTGCCGGTTTGCCTGAGGCTGATGCCGTGCAGGTGTTTGTACACATGCATATACGCACACTCTCATTCAAATAAACACATACAAGAACACACACATACATGTAATAGTGCCAGACATGCACACAAACATATAAAGTATGCATTGCTGTTATGATTTCAGTTCTCCTTGATGTCCTTTGTTTTAATTGTATTATTTTTTTATATATATTTTTTGCGTTGTTGTTTGCTGTTTTCTTCTGTCTTTTCCTTTTTTCTTTTTAGTTAATTCTCTTGGTTGTTGGTGCATTGGGGGGTTCTTGGGGGTGGGGAATGGAATTAATTGTATTCTATTTATTTATTTTATTCCGGGGGGGGACTGTGGGAGGGGTCTCGAATGGTTGAGACACAGCTATTGGGTAACTGTGGGGGCATCTTGGAGGGTTCGGGTTTCACAAGATTGTGATCATGAAAAAGGAAACTATGACATATATTTTATATCACTATCATGCACACACACCCTCACACATAAGGATGGCTCTGTTTGCGGAAAGACTGATACATGTTTAGTGTCTTAGTGTCTTGATGCTATATTATTTGTCCTTCATGTTCTAATACTTAAATGTTACCCCTTCCTTGTGTTTTTTGTAATAAATAATAAAAAAATATCTGCTTTCATGTTGTTGAGTAATGGAATAAAGTTATCTTTATATATTGTTGTTTGTTGTCACTTATTAGGCATCCTAAGTATTTCCTTTTTTGTGTGGTCCACTTAGTATTGTATTGCTGTAGATCATGAATTATTCTTTCTATTTTTCCTAATGCCATTATTTCCTTTTTCAACGTTAATTTTATACCCTAAGATTTTAGAGTATTCTGAACATATTTTTTGCAAAGGGTACATTGAAATTTCAATATTTGTCAGAAACATCAGGAGATCATCTGCAAATAAGCTTATTTTATTTTCATGTTCACCAATACTGATATGTTTGGGTCCTGTCTAATTCTTTCTGCATGCGTTTTAGTTGCCAATGCAAACAGGAGGGGGGAGAGGGGACATCCCTGTCTTGTGCCCCTTTCTAAAGCAATTTCATCAGATAATGCATTATTTGTGTATATTTTTGCTTGATGACATTTATATATTATTTTTATTACATTTATTTTTTCAGCTGGAAAGTTGAAAGCTTCCAAAGTTTTTAATAGAAAAGGCAAATCAAGACGGTCGAAAACCTTTTCAGCATCAACAGCCATTATTTATAAATCTATATTTAGTTTTGTATTATACTAAACTGAAACATGTTCTTGTATTTGTTTGTAAGTGTCTATGTTTAATACACCCTGTTTGATTGATATGTATCATGTCTGGTCAGACTTTTGCCATTCTATTGCTTATAAGCTTTGTTATTATTTTATTGTCACAATTTATTCAACTTATGGGTCTATAATCAATAGGGTACTCTCCAGAATTTCCAGGTTTTAATATAACTGAAATAACTGTTTGAGATATGGAACTAGGAAGTACTGAATTGAGTGACGTGTTGTCATTTGTATAAATAGGGGCGCTACTTTGTCCCAAAATGTTGAATAGAATTCTATGGGAAAGTGATCCATTCCTTGTGCTTTTTTTCACACAAATGTTTTTAACAGTATCCAATATTTCATTTTGCGTGATCTCTGTTTTCAGTGATTATTTTTTTCTGCTGATAATTGCTTCAGGGTTGTTGAGTCCAAGAAGGCTATAGGATCCGTCCAACTGTTGTTTAAATATTTAAATATTGTCATTAATCACATTGTTATTTCTAATTACCGCATTTGTATCTTTTATCTTTAAAAATTATAGCTTGTTTAGAGTGTATTTGTTTTGTGAGAGCTGAAAGATATTTACCATATTAATTTGCCATTAAGTAATATGCTTTATTTGAGTTTAACTTGTAATTGTTGGCTCTCGTCAGAAGTGAAAGATCGTATTCCAGCTTCAGTTCAGAAATGTTATTTTCTTCTTTATCTTGTAAAGAGTTTTCATGGGCTTTTTCTTCAAAAAGAATGTCTAAATAATTTAGCTTTGATGAGTATGAGATTATCATCCCCTTAATGTACTGTACGCCTTAAAGGCATCCCAGATTATATCGGGTTTTCCCTGTCCTCTATGTCATTTGTAACTGTAAAGTTTTTTTTTTTTAGTAACACTTTACTTGACACCCAGCGTCATAGCACGTTATAACATGGTCATAACCATGTCATATGTCATAACAGCTGACATAACTTTTCATAACCTATTATAATATGGTCATAACACTGTCATGACACATATATTTAGACCTGTTGTGACATATATTGTGTTTTTTTATGGCTGGTTATGACACCTACTGTACATAAGTGTCAAAACCCACAAAATCTACCACACAAGGCAAAACATTTCATTACACCATAGCCTACGTGTCAACAGTATGTTTATGTAATATATATATATTTCTTAATTGACCATATTAAATTGTAATTGCGCACACATTGATGTCAGACATGCACCTACCCCAATGCTCTGTTGCTGATGACTGGGATGAATGCAGGAGCAGATACCAGGAGCAGGACAAGACACCCTCTTTTTGACTGATGACTGATATAAGGACATATACGTGATAGGCCTATCTGGCTTATATGATTATGATGGTCATAATGCTTCTTGACAGTGTCATAAAGTGTAATGACACTGTGTGTCAAGTAAATTGTTGAATTTTTTTCTCATATTTAATACATTTCAGGTCCAGAAGATGCATTCTTTTCATTCTCCAAATTAAGTGTATTTTCTACTGGTGTAATTTTATTTTACTTTTATTTAACTAGGCAAGTCAGTTTAGAACAAATTCTTATTTTCAATGACAGCCATTAAGTTGACTGTGCCTTTAAAGAGCTTGGAAAATTCCAGAAAATTATGTCATGGCTTTAGAAGCTTCTGATAGGCTAATTGACATCATTTGAGTCAATTGGAGGTGTACCTGTGGATGTATTTCAAGGCCTACCTTCAAACTCAGTGCCTCTTTGCTTGACATCATGGGAAAATCAAAAGAAATCAGCCAAGACCTCAGAAAACAAATTGTAGACCTCCACAAGTCTGGTTCATCCTTGGGAGAAATTTCCAAACGCCTGAAGGTACCACGTTCATCTGTACAAACAATAGTACGCAAGTTTAAACACCATGGGACCATGTAGCCGCCATACCGCTCAGGAAGGAGACGCATTCTGTCTCCTGGAGATGAACGTACTTTGGTGTGAAAAGTGCAAATCAATCCCAGAACAACAGCAAAGGATCTTGTGAAGATGCTGAAGGAAACAGGTACAAAGTATCTATATCCACAGTAAAACGAGTCCTATATCGACATAACCTGAAAGGCCGCTCAGCAAGGAAGAAGCCTCTGCTCCAAAACCGCCATAAAAAAAGTCAGACTATGGTTTGCAACTGCACATGGGGACAAAGATCATACTTTTTGGAGAAATGTCCTCTGGTCTGATGAAACAAAAATAGAACTGTTTGGCCATAATGACCATCGTTATGTTTGGAGGAAAAAGGGGGAGGCTTGCAAGCCGAAGAACACCATCCCAACCGTGAAGCACGGGGGTGGAAGCATCATGAGAGACTGGTCCACTTCACAAAATAGATGGCATCATTAGATCAGAAATGATGTGGATATATTGAAGCAACATCTCAAGACATCAGTCAGGAAGTTAAAGCTTGGTTGCAAATGGGTCTTCCAAATGGACAATTCCGAAGTTGTGGCAAAATGGCTTAAGGACAACAAAGTCAAGGTATTGGAGTGGCCATCACAAAGCCCTGACCTCAATCCTATAGTAAATTTGTGGGCAGAACTAAAAAAGCGTGTGCGAGCAAGGAGGCCTACAAACCTGACTCAGTTACACCAGCTCTGTCAAGGGGAACGGGCCAAAATTCACCCAACTTATTGTGGGAAGCTTGTGGAAGGCTACCCGAAACGTTTGACCCAAGTTAAACAATTGAAAGGCAGTGCTACCAAATACTAATTGAGTGTACGTAAACTTCTGACCCACTGGGAATGTGATGAAAGAAATAAATGCTGAAATAAATTATTCTCTCTACTATTATTCTGACATTTCACATTCTTAAAATAAAGTGGTGATCCTAACTGACCTAAGACAGGGAGTTTTTACTTGGATTAAATGTCAGGAATTGTGAAAGTGAGTTTAAATGTATTTGGCTAAGGTGTATGTAAACTTCCTAGTTGGGAATAGTTATCTCCAGGTGTCCTGTAAATTATTTGAAGAAATAACATTTTTCAGCTTCTTTGGAGGCTCGCTAAATTTGACTTTTTTATTACTACGTATGTCAATCTTATCGAATGTGTAACGGCTTTCCTCCTCCTCTTCATCCGAAGAGGAGGAGCAAGGATTGAACCAAAATGCAGCTTCTTGAGATGACATGATTTATTAAATTCAAGACGAAAAAACACGAAAACACTTTAACTACAAAACAACAAACGACGTAGACGCACCTGAACATAAGAACTTACATGACACGAAGAACGCATGAAACAGGAACAGACTACATAAACCGAACAAACGAACAAACAAACCGAAAACAGTCCCGTGTGGCGCAACGTACATAGACACAGACACAGGAGACAACCACCCACAAACAAACAGTGTGAAAACACCTACCTTAATATGGCTCTCAATCAGAGGAAATGAAAACCACCTGCCTCTAATTGAGAGCCATATCAGGTCACCCTTAACAAACATAGAAACACACAACATAGACTACCCACCCAAACTCACGCCCTGACCGTCAAACACATACAAAATAACAGAAAACCGGTCAGGAACGTGACATAACCCCCCCCTCAAGGTGCGTACTCCGAACGCACCACCAAAAGTCTAGGGGAGGGTCTGGGTGGGCGTCTGACCACGGTGGTGGCTCAGGCTCAGGGCGAGGTCCCCACCCCACCATAGTCAATCCCAGCTTACGTCTCCCCCTCAGAATGACCACCCTCTTACTCCACCCACCTAATTTAAGGGGCAACACCAAGATAAAGGACAGCTCCGGGACAAGGTAGCTCAGGACAGAGAGGTAGCTCAGGACAGAGGGATAGCTCAGGATAGAGAGGTAGCTCAGGATAGAGAGGTAGCTCAGGATAGAGGGGCAACTCCGGACTGAAGGGCAGCTCCGGACAGAGAGACAGCTCTGGACTGAGGGGCAGTTCTGGATAAATAACAGCTCCGGCCTGAGGAGCTGCTCATGGCTGGCCGACGACTCTGGACGCTCATGGCTGGCTGACGGCTCTGGACGCTCATGGCTGGCTGACGGCTCTGGACGCTCATGGCTGGCTGACGGCTCTGGACGCTCATGGCTGGCTGACGGCTCTGGACGCTCATGGCTGGCTGACGGCTCTGGACGCTCATGGCTGGCTGACGGCTCTGGACGCTCATGGCTGGCTGACGGCTCTGGACGCTCATGGCTGGCTGACGGCTCTGGACGCTCATGGCTCGCTGGCGGCTCTGGCAGATCCTGTCTGGTTGGCGGCTCTGGCAGATCCTGTCTGGTTGGCGGCTCTGGCAGATCCTGTCTGGTTGGCGGCTCTGGCAGATCCTGTCTGGTTGGCTGCTCTGGCAGATCCTGACTGACAAATGGCTCTAGCGGCTCCTGACTGACTAACGGCTCTGACGGCTCGGGACAGACGGGCGGCTCTAATGGCTCGGGACAGACGGATGGCTCAGACGGCACTGGGCAGACGGATGGCTCAGATGGCGCTGGGGAGACGGATGGCTCAGATGGCGCTGGGGAGACGGATGGCTCAGATGGCGCTGGGGAGACGGATGGCTCAGATGGCGCTGGGGAGACGGATGGCTCAGATGGCACTGTAGGCCTGGTGCGTGGTGCCGGAACTGGAGGCACCGGACTGGAGACACGCACTTCAAGGCTAGTGCGGGGAGCAGGGACAGGGCACACTGACCTCTCGAAGCGCACTATAGGCCTGGTGCGTGGTACCGGAACTGGAGGCACCGGACTGGAGACACGCACTTCAAGGCTAGTGCGGGGAGAAGGAACAGTGCGTACAGGGCTCTGGAGACGCACAGGTGGCTTAGTGCGTGGTGCCGGAACTGGAGGCACTGGGCTGGAGACACGCACCATAGGGAGAGTGCGTGGAGGAGGAACAGGGCTCTGGAAACGCACTGGAAGCCTGGTGCGTGGTGTAGGCACTGGTGGTACTAGGCTGGGGCGGGAAGGTGGCGCCGGAAATACCGGACCGTGCAGGCGTACTGGCTCCCTTGAGCATTGAGCCTGCCCCACCTTACCTGGTTGAATACTCCCCGTCGCCCGACCAGTGCGGGGAGGTGGAATAACTCGCACCGGGCTATGTAGGCGAACCGGGGACACCATGCGTAAGGCTGGTGCCATGTAAGCCGGCCCGAGGAGGCGTACTGGTGGCCAGATATGTAGGGCCGGCTTCATGACATCCGGCTCAACACTCAATCTAGCCCTACCAGTGCGGGGAGGTGGAATAACCCGCACCGGGCTATGCACACGTACAGGAGACACCGTGCGCTCTACTGCGTAACACGGTGTCTGCCCGTACTCCCGCTCTCCACGGTTAGCCTGAGAAGTGGGCGCAGGTCTCCTACCTGCCCTTGGCCCACTACCTCTTAGCCCCCCCCCAAGAAATTTTTGGGGTTTCTTCTCGGGCTTCCTTGCTAGCCGCGTACCTTCATATCTGCGGTTTTGAGCTTGATTCTCCGGCTTCCAGCCACGTCTCTTTGCTGCCTCCTCATACCACCGCTCTTGGGCTCTCGCTGCCTCCATCTCCTCACGAGCGCGGCGATATTCCCCAATATGTGCCCAGTGTCCTTTTCCCTCCAAGACTTCTTCCCATGTCCAAGACTCCTGTTTAGTAGGCCACTGCTCGAACTTACGTTGCTTGGTTCTGGATTGGTGGGTGGTTCTGTAACGGCTTTCCTCCTCCTCTTCATCCGAAGAGGAGGAGCAAGGATTGAACCAAAATGCAGCTTCTTGAGATGACATGATTTATTAAATTCAAGACGAAAAAACACGAAAACACTTTAACTACAAAACAACAAACGACGTAGACGCACCTGAACATAAGAACTTACATGACACGAAGAACGCATGAAACAGGAACAGACTACATAAACCGAACAAACGAACAAACAAACCGAAAACAGTCCCGTGTGGCGCAACGTACATAGACACAGACACAGGAGACAACCACCCACAAACAAACAGTGTGAAAACACCTACCTTAATATGGCTCTCAATCAGAGGAAATGAAAACCACCTGCCTCTAATTGAGAGCCATATCAGGTCACCCTTAACAAACATAGAAACACACAACATAGACTACCCACCCAAACTCACGCCCTGACTGTCAAACACATACAAAATAACAGAAAACCGGTCAGGAACGTGACAGAATGTATGATTTAGGTCAACTGTTAAAATAATAGTTCCTCTCTGGATTTGATCTAATATAGATTTAATTGTATCTAAAAACAGCAGATTTGCCCATGGTGGGATATACAATGAAGTCAATGTGTATTTTTCACCATGTAAGGTACAATTCTCAACATTAGAAAATGGCCTTCTTGGTCCATGTGCTAGCTAGGATATAAGGAAAAATGTGTATTCTTATTTATCAGGATGCCTACACCTCGGCTGATACTACAATAGGTGACAGCATAGGCCTCTCCAACCCAGCTCCTCCTTAAATACAGTGCATTCAGAAAGTATTCATATTCCATATTTTGTTACATTACATTATTCTAAAATGGATTAAATTAAACTTTTCCTCATCAGTCTACACACAATACCCCATAATGACAAAGGGAAAATAGGTTTTTAGAAATATTTGCAATGTATTAAAATAAGAAAACAGAAATACCTTATTTACATAAGTATTCAGATACTTTGCAATGAGACTCAAAATTGAGCTCAGGTTCACCCTGTTTCCATTGATCATCCTTGAGATGTTTGTATAACTTGATTGGAGTCCACCTGTGGTAAATTAAATTGATTGGACATGATTTGGAAAGGCACACACCTGTCTATATAAGGTCCCACAGTTGACAGTGCACGTCAGATCAAAAACCAAGCCAGGAGGTTGAAAGAATTGTCTGTAGAGCTCCGAGACAGGATTGTGTCGAGGCACAGATCTGGAGAAGGGTACAAAAATATTTCTGCAGCATTGAAGGTCCCCAAGAATACAGTGGTCTCAATTATTCTTAAACGGAAGAAGTTGGAACCACCAAGACTCTTCCTAGTGCTGGCTGCCCGGCCAAACTGAGCAATTGGGGGAGAAGGGTCTTGGTCAGGGAGGTGACCAAGAACCCGATGGTCACTCTGATAGAGCTCCAGAGTTCCTCTGTGGAGATGGGAAAACCTTCCAGAAGGACAACCATCTCAGCAGAATTCCACCAATCAGGCCTTATTGGTAGAGTGGCCAGATGGAAGCCACTCCTCAGTAAAAGGCACATGACAGCCCGCTTGGAGTTTGCCAATAGACACCTAAAGGACTCTCAGACCATGAGAAACATGATTCTTCGGTATGATGAAACCAGGTTGAAGTCTTTGGCCTGAATGCCAAATTTCACGTCTGAAGGAAACCTGGTACCATCCCTACGGTGAAGCATGGTGGTGGCAGCATCAGGCTGTGGGGATGTTTTTTCAGTGTCAGGGACTGGGAGACTAGTCAGGATCGAGGGAAAGATGAATTGAGCAAAGTACAGAGAGATCCTTGATGAAACCTGCTCCAGAGCGCTCAGGACCTCAGACTGGGGCAAAGGTCCACCTTCCAACAGGACAACGACCTTAAGCGCACAGCCAAGACAACGCAGCAGTGGCTTCGGGACAAGTCACTGAATGTCCTTGAGTGGCCCAGCCAGAACCTGATGGAACATCTCTGGAAAGACCTGAAAATAGCTGTGCAGCAACACTCCCTGTCCAACCTGACAGAGCTTGAGAGGATCTGCAGAGAAGAATGGGAGAATCTCCCCAAATACAGGTGTGCCAAGCTTTTAGTGTCATACACAAGAAAACTTGAGGCTGTAATCGCTGCCAAAAGTGCTTCAACCAAGTACTGAGTAAAGGGTCTGAAAACTTATGTAAATGTGATACTTCCGTTTTTTGTGTTTAATACGTTTTGCTTGTCATTATGGGGTATTGTGTGTAGATTGAGGTGGAAAAAAAGGTATTTCATACATTTTAGAATAAGGCTGTAACGTAACAAATTGTGGAAAAAGTCAAGGGGCCTGAATTCTTTCCGAATGCACTGTAAATGTCATTAAAGTATGATGGCTAGTGGGGGTCTGCTTGGGGAGAGTGTGTCCAACGAGAGACGGAAATGGGATGAGTGGAAGAGCCCCGGACACCTCAGAGAAGTGTCTGATGTCCTCCCAGTCACCCCATCCCAATCCCCCAGCTAAAGCCCCTCTCCATTCTCACCAATAGCCACCACTGAATCTTAGTTATTATGACAAACAATGAATAATAATGATTCAACATCCTTTCCTAATCTGTCCTGAACTCTTATTCATTTAACAGCAGGTTTGCAAGTCACAAAAACATTAATAAAATGACATTGTTATATAATTAAGTCCTTCTTTCTTTCTCTCTCTCCCAAACCAAATCCCCCCCAGTTCTCCCCCCTTTACCCCACCCAAGCCAAGCTTATCCTAACCTCCCATCTTTACTCACCCTTGCCCACCCAAGCCAAGCTTGTCCCACCCTCCCTTCCGTAATAACCTTTTAGGGCTAGGACAACTTCCTGTGAAACTGGAGGGCGCGCAATTAAATAAATAATCATAAAAATTATGGATATTAAACATTTAGGTACATATAAGTGTCTTACATCGGTTGAAATCTTAAATTCTTGTTAATCTAACTGCACTGTCCGATTTACAGTAGCTATTACAGCGAAAACATGACATGAAATTGTTTGAGGACGGCGCCCCACATCAAAATATTTTTCCACCGGCACAAGGTTTCATAAATTCACAAATAGCGATTAAATATTCACTTACTTTTTGAAAATCTTCCTCTGATTTGTCATCCAAAGGGTCCCAGCTATAACATGTAGTGTCGTTTTGTTAGATAAAATCCTTCTTTATATCCCAAAATGTCAGTTTAGTTGGCGCCATCGATTTGAGTAATCCACTCGTTCAACATGCAGAGAAAGGAATCCGAAAATCTACCCCTAAACTTTGTTTCAACAAGTCAAAATAAGTTTATATTTACTCCTCAGATACCCTAAAATGTAATCAAACTATAATATTTCTTACGGAAAGAAGTATGTTCAATAGGAAACCGATTTTAGCAGATGCGTCCTGTCTTCATGGCGCGCGCAAACACGAATTTCCAAGATTGTGTCCTTATTTCTTATATTTCTTATTCATTTTGAAGTTACAAGCCTGAAAACTTGAACATAGACTGCTGACACCCCGTGGAAGCCATAGGAATTGAATCCAGGGAGATAATTTTCAATATGACCTTATACTTGCCATTCTAATAAGATGGTCTCTAAAAAAAAGAATTATTCTGGTTGTTTTTTCTTTGTATTTTCTCCTACCATATCTATTGTGTTATATTCTCCTACATTACAAACTTCACAGTGTTTTCTTTCCAATGGTACCAATTATATGCATATCCTGGCTTCAGGGCCTGAGCAACAGGCAGTTTACTTTGGGCACGTCATTCAGGCGGAAATTGAGAAAAAAGGTGCCTAGTCCTCACCCTTGCCCCCTATGCCAAGCTTATCACCACCTCCCATCCATGCTCTCTCTTACCCACTCAGGCCAAGTTTATCCCAACCTCCCGTCTTTTCCCCACTTCCTTTATGCTGCAAAGAAACCACTACTTAAGGACACCAATAATAAGATGAGACTTGCTTGGGCCAAAGACCGAGCAATGGACATTAGACCGGTGGAAATCTGTCTTTGGGTCTGATGAGTCCAAATTTTCGATTTTTGGTTCCAACCGGCGTGTTTCTGTGAGACGCATAGTAGGTGAATGAATGATCTCCACATGTGTGGTTCCCACCGTGAAGCATGGAGGAGGAGGTGTGATGGTGTGGGGGTGCTTTGCTGGTGACACTGTCTGTGATTTATTTAGAATTCTAGGCACACTTAACCAGCATGGCTACCACAGCATTCTGCAGCAATACGCCATCCCATCTGGTTTGCGCTTGGTGGGACTATCATTTGTTTTTCAACAGGACAATGACCCAACACACCTCCAGGCTGTGGGCTGTGTAACGGCTATTTGACCAAGAAGGAGAGTGATGGTGTGCTACATCAGATGACCTGGCCTCCACAATCACCCGACCTCAACCCGAATTGAGATGGTTTGGGATGAGTTGGACCGCAGAGTGAAGGAAAAGCAGCCAACAAGTGCACAGCATATGTGGGAACTCCTTCAAGACTGTTGGAAAAGCATTCCAGGTGAAGCTGGTTGAGAGAATGCCAAGAGTGTGCAAAGCTCTCATCAAGGCAAAGGGTGTCTTCACTATTATTCTCCAATGTAGAAAATAGTAAAAATAAAGGGAACTAGGTCATGAAGAGCACTATATTCCATTTCTGTACATCCTCCTCTGAATATTCCATTGCTCTACATCCTCCTCTGAATATTACATTCTTGTACATCCTCCTCTGAATATTCCATTCCTGTACATCCTCCTCTGAATATTTCCTGTACATCCTCCTCTGAATATTCCATTCCTGTACATCCTCCTCTGAAAATGCTAAATGCTTGCATACATAATATACATTGTGTTAAGCAATTATCATCCTTGTGTGATCCACAAAGCAAAGATGGTATGTTGCTTGATTGCATTTTACAGCTTTCAGAGAGGGGGGATGCACTGCACTCTTCTCATCACAATACCTGTCTCTCTTTACACACGTAATTGGCACCTTAAGAAATTAAACAAAATCGAAAGGTTCAAACAGATGGAGGGAAACCGTCCCACATGTACAATCTACAATGGCTTTACTGTCACGTTCCTGACCTGTTTTCTGTTGTTTGGTATGTGTTTAATTGGTCAGGGCGTGAGTTTGGGTGGGTAGTCTATGTTATGTGTTTTCTATGTTGGGTTAATGGGTTGCCTGGTATGGCTCTCAATTAGAGGCAGGTGTTTGGCGTTTCCTCTGATTGAGAGTCATATTTAGGTAGGTGTTTTCACATTGATTGTTGTGGGTGGTTGTCTTCCGTGTCTGTGTATGTTGCGCCACACGGGACTGTTTCGGTATGTTTGTTCGTTCGGTTTTTGTGTAGTCTGTTTTCCCTGTTCGTGCGTTCTTCGTGTTACATGTAAGTTCGTAAGTTTAGGTCTGTTTAGTTCGTTTTGTTATTTTGTAATCCTTCCAAGTGTTTGTTTTGGTGTTTCGTCGTTTGTTTTAATAAATCATTATGTATTCACAACCCGCTGCATTTTGGTCGAATCACTACTCCTCCTTTTCGGATGAAGAGGAGGAGGAATTCCGTTACAGAACCACCCACCAAACCCAGATCAAGCAGCGGGTTAACGGACAGCAACGACAGCAGCAGTGGGTCAAGGAGGATTGGACATGGGAAGAGATTCTGGACGGAGAAGGACCCTGGGCAGAGCCAGAGGAGTGTCGCCGTCCCAAGGCGGAGCTGGAGGCATCTAAAGCGGAGAGGCGACGATATGAGGAGGCAGCACGGAAGCAAGGCTGGAAGCCCGCAAGTACAACCCAAAAATTTCTTGGGGGGGGGCTAAAGGGTAGTGTGGCGAAGTCAGGTAGGAGACCTGCGCCAACTTCCCGGGCTTACCGTGGAGAGCGAGAGTACGGGCAGACACCGTGTTACGCAGTAGAGCGCATGGTGTCTCCTGTACGTGTTCATAGCCCGGTGCGGGTTATTCCACCTCCCCGCACTAGCCGGGCTAGAGTGAGCATTGAGCCAAGTGCCATGAAGCCGGCTCAACATATCTGGCCTCCAGTACGTCTCCTCGGGCCGGTGTACATGGCACCAGCCTTACGCATGGTGTCCCCGGTTCGCCAACACAGCCCAGTGCGGGTTATTCCACCTCCCCGCACTGGACGGGCTACGGGGAGCATGCAACCAGGTAAGGTTGGGCAGGCTCAGTGCTCAAAGGAGCCAGTACGCCTGCACGGTCCGGTATATCCGGCGCCACCTTCCCGCCCCAGCTCAGTACCACCAGTGCCTATACCACGCACCAGGCCTATAGTGCGCTTCGAGAGGTCAGTGTGCCCTGTCCCTGCTCCCCGCACTAGCCTTGAAGTGCGTGTCTCCAGTCCGGTGCCTCCAGTTCCGGCACCACGCACCAGGCCTACAGTGCGCCTCATCCGGCCAGAACCATCCGTCTGCCCAGTGCCATCTGAGCCATCCGTCTGCCCAGCGCCGTCTGAGCCATCTGTCTGCCCAGCGCCGTCTGAGCCATCTGTCTGCCCAGCGCCGTCTGAGCTATCTGTCTGCCCAGCGCCGTCTGAGCCATCTGTCTGCCCAGCGCCGTCTGAGCCATCTGTCTGCCCAGCACCGTCTGAGCCATCTGTCTGCCCAGCGCTGTCTGAGCCATCTGTCTGCCCAGCGCCTTCTGAGCCATCTGTCTGCCTAGCGCCTTCTGAGCCATCCGTCTGCCCAGCGCCTTCTGAGCCATCCGTCTGCCCAGCGCCTTCTGAGCCATCCGTCTGCCCAGCGCCTTCTGAGCCATCCGTCTGCCACGAGCCATTAGAGCCGCCCGTCTGTCCCGAGCCATTAGAGCCGTCCGTCAGTCAGGAGCCGCTAGAGCCGTCCGTCAGTCAGGAGCTGCCAGAGCCGCCAGCCAGTCAGGAGCTGCCAGAGCCGCCAGCCAGTCAGGAGCTGCCAGAGCCGCCAGCCAGTCAGGAGCTGCCAGAGCCGCCAGCCAGTCAGGAGCTGCCAGAGCCGCCAGCCAGTCAGGAGCTGCCAGAGCCGCCAGCCAGTCAGGAGCTGCCAGAACCGCCAGCCAGTCAGGAGCTGCCAGAGCTGCCCTACAGTCATGAGCTGCCCTACAGTCATGAGCTGCCCTACAGTCATGAGCTGCCCTACAGTCATGAGCTGCCCTCCAGTCATGAGCTGCCCTCCAGTCCGGAGCTGCCACTCAGTCCGGAGCTGCCACTCAGTCCGGAGCTGCCACCCAGTCCGGAGCTTCCACCCAGTCCGGAGCTGCCACCCAGTCCGGAGCTGCCACTCAGTCCGGAGCTGCCATTAGTACAGAGTTGTCCCTCTGTCCTAAGCTACCTCTCTGTCCGGAGCTACCTCTCTGTCCGGAGCTACCTCTCTGTCCTGAGCTACCTCTCTGTCCTGAGCTACCTCTCTGTCCTGAGCTACCTCTCTGTCCTGAGCTGTCTCCTCTATGTAGGAGGGGCCTTAGTGAAGGTTCCTGGACCATGGTCGGGGGCGAGGGTCGCCACTCAAAGGACGCGAAGGAGAGGGACAAAGACAGTGGTGGAGTGGTGTCCTCGTCCACCGCCGGAGCCGCCACCGCGGACAGATGCCCACCCAGACCCTCCCCTTGAGTTGTAGGGGTGCGCCCGGAGTTCGCACCTTGAGGGGGGGGGTTCTGTCACGTTCCTGACCTGTTTTCTGTTGTTTGGTATGTGTTTAATTGGTCAGGGCGTGAGTTTGGGTGGGTAGTCTATGTTATGTGTTTTCTATGTTGGGTTAATGGGTTGCCTGGTATGGCTCTCAATTAGAGGCAGGTGTTTGGCGTTTCCTCTGATTGAGAGTCATATTTAGGTAGGTGTTTTCACATTGATTGTTGTGGGTGGTTGTCTTCCGTGTCTGTGTATGTTGCGCCACACGGGACTGTTTCGGTATGTTTGTTCGTTCGGTTTTTGTGTAGTCTGTTTTCCCTGTTCGTGCGTTCTTCGTGTTACATGTAAGTTCGTAAGTTTAGGTCTGTTTAGTTCGTTTTGTTATTTTGTAATCCTTCCAAGTGTTTGTTTTGGTGTTTCGTCGTTTGTTTGAATAAATCATTATGTATTCACAACCCGCTGCATTTTGGTCGAATCACTACTCCTCCTTTTCGGATGAAGAGGAGGAGGAATTCCGTTACATTTACAAGTGTCTGGCAATTAAAAGCTTTGAGTCATTGTAATTCATACATAGACAATGACAAAATATTCCAAAGGTGTTCATGTTAATTCACATGTGAAATGGCACCCTATTCCGTACTGTGCCATATAGGGAATAGGGTGCCTTTTCAACCTAGCATATTCTAATGTAGTCATTATTGGCAGTTAAAGGGGCCATTTAAACGATCATCTCCACGTCCCTTCAATTCAACAGCGGCTGGCCTGTGAACCCCACTCGAAATAATTAAAACATGGAAGACTTAAAGATGGACAAAAGGAGGGCGGGAGGGATAGAGGGAACAAATTAAGGAGTAGTAAGTGGGCGTTGTGTGGCTTATTGGGGCCAACAGAGGGCAATGTTATCTGTAATATCCATTTAAATCTGCCATTATCAGATGCAGCAGCACATCAGGGATGGAAATGAGGCTTGTTCCATGGATGTTCCATTCAACCCCGGTCACGCCAAGGGCAGATTCCCACAAATCCAGCTACCACACAATACATATGTAGCGTTTTTGAGCGTAATGATGAGGAGGGGTGGTAGAGAGGGGTTGGAGAAAGTAAAGAGGAAAGGCCAACTGAAGTCCACTTCTCTGATAACATATAGAAATGTCAGCATTTCTTATTTTTCCTTTTAAAAGCTTGAGGGTGACTTTCACATCTTAACTTTATGTATTTCCATTCCATATAGTGGTTTGTGTCCCAATGATGTAATTCCTAACCAACCACTCCCGATACAGTACCAGTCCAACCTTTACCTCATATTTCAGCACAGAAGCTCACAAAGTAGTGCATTCACACCACTTTAAAATCAAGTAAGCAACATTTTTCCCAATTGCAACTTTAATTCCTTTCCCACCAAAACCACAACCCTGACCCTGACCAACCTCTAAAGCCTATCAAAGCCTATTTCCCACCAACCCTATATAACAAATAGACATATCACCCACTGCTGAGATAGCATAGATGAAGATAAGGATTTGCTAGGTCACTGTACTCCCCAATACATATAAGACAGGGGTGTCAAACTCATTCCACGGAGGGCCTAGTGTCTGCAGGTTTTTGGTTCTTCCTTTCAATTAAGACCTAGACAACCAGGTGAGGGGAGTTCCTTGCTAATTAGT